>NC_050198.1:71120028-72320028 GCF_004126475.2 Phyllostomus discolor
TTGTCTTTATCTCCCGGTGCAGGGAGGGTACCTTTCATATGGGAGATCTATTTCTTGCTTTTAGGGGGACAGAGACAGGAGAGTCAGAGTGTTCCTCTTGCACCAGCTGTTTTGCAAGTAAGTTTCATTAAAAATAATCCACATGCCACATGAGCATATTTTGAGGCAGCCGGCCTTGAGACCCATTAGTACCTTCAATAAAGCTCACCTCCTTCCAGCACTGGTATCCTTTAAGGGACACTTCTGAGTGGAGTCATGTTGTGGCTCAGCCTGACTTTGGAAGTATTCAAATGAAGGCACAGAGGAGCATGTTATAAGAGGGTCCAATTGTAATAATTTGTGTAAAGCCAAGCATATGCTCCTAGCTACATCAGTGAATATATAAATATTGGGGTGATGGAGTAATTATCCACAGAACACTGTATGAATAACATATTTAATTAAGCTGAGCCTCATAGGGGAAGATAGCTTAGATGTCGCATCAAGCTCTCTTCCTTCCTTTGTTTGTAAGTATTTGGTAAGGCTCTGTAAAGTGCAGCCGCCCAAAATTTCACTTTTCTAAATAAACCTGTTGATGAGTCAACCTGAAAGCATTGCTAGAATAGTTAGTTGCATGGTGAGATTGCAGGGACAGTTTACAAGCTTTAGAAATCTGTCTAAAGAATGAAACAGACAAGGCAAAATTAATAAGAAAGAAGCTTAGAGGAGAATTGCATAGTCAAAATAGGCCTTTCAGGTACTACACAAATTCTACATTATGAGTCTGTGAAATGCGTGAGTGAATCTTTTCTTGAGGAATTCCTAACATCCAAGGATTTGGATTCCATTTTGGTGGCACTGTTTTGAAGAGGAGAGAGCTTTGTGGAATTTGTTTGGTGTGTGTGTGTGTGGGGGGGTGTGGGTGTGGGTGGCCCTTATTTCAGTCCTCATGGACTTGTATCTGTGTTATTTTCAAATACTGTTTTTTTCACTCTTGCAGGCTGTGATGACTAATTAATAGGTGATGGGATCAAAAGGTGACCAAAAAAACTATCGGTTGTATCAAACTGATATTTCCCCAAAGGAAATGGAAGAAACACACATGGGTTTATTAGCTTTACTACAGAGTGCATGTGCGAGTGCAGTGATGGAAATGGATTGCAGATCGAGGGGTGGACTGCTGGCCCAACAAAGTAGATCATTGAGAAGTGGCATCCTAACACCACAGACAGGGCTCACGGGCCTGGCTCAGGCTGGCTAGGCATATGCGAAGAAAAGAGAAAACCTTAGGTTTGGTGAGCTGCTTTTCCCCTTCCCTGTGCGTCCATGGTGCTCTCTCAGTGGCATTGGGAAACAAGTCAGCGGAAAAACTTAGTGTACTCACCTATTTCCAAACCCTATGGCATAAATTTCCACGAGAAGCTCAGTACACAGTTTTTCTCCTTTCTTTTGCCAATAGAACAGTTTTGTGAAACAGGTGCTGGTAATACAGACCCATTACCAGCCCATTCCTCAGCTAGCTGTGGGCTTTGGTTATGCTTATGGAGATTTGACCACTGGTGTATTTGGATCCCCCCAAAGCACGTTTAGACTATGTATTCATGCAGCAGAAAGGGCACAGATCCTAAGAGGGGAGGGCAAAAATGAGGTCTCAGGCAGGGAGAGATGGCCTTTTGTGCCACTTGAAAAATGGAGTTTGGAAGCTTAAAGGATTCAAATACAACGTAAACCCTCACTGAGAAGAGAATGAAGTCTAACAGACTGTTTTGTTGGTTTGCAGAAATAGTTGGCAGATATTAAGGGGAGAAAGATGTTATGATCGCTTACCCTTGCAGTTGTAGCTTCCTAAAATGTGTGTTTCACCTTTTGCATTATGAGTACGGCATGGGATTGGGACCCCTGGTTGAGTAGCAGTGCCTAGGGTGGGTAACCTGTCATATTGGACAGCAGCGGCTCTGGGCCAGGGTCCTGGAAGATAGCCAGAGCAGGGTGAGCTGACCTGGTCCTGAGCCCAGGATCGTCTGTAGGGGGGTCAGGGTGGAGCGTGAGGAATTGACCACAGTTCCAATGGTATGCCTGTTTCCCCTAAACTTTTGGGTGCCCAAAATTTTTTGAGAGTTTTAGTCAAGTGGGGGTTGGTTGAGTTGGACTCAGCACTCCTGTCAAGGCCATCTCCGGGGATTTCATCAGCTTTCATGGCCCAGTAGACAAGCCACAAACTCCATGGGACCCCATGACCACTCCTTCCTGGCTAGAGCATCTTTTTAACTCTCAAGAGGTTTCAGAGAACTAATGACCCCCTTAGACTTCCTTGAAGGAAACTGTCTGTCTAAAAATCCAGTATCTTCCTTCCTATTAATCATTTACTCCTGGCGGAAGATAGGATTTTCAAATTGGGAGCCCTTACATTCAGTATGATTTTACGTAGGGCCACTAATTACCACGCCCCAATTTCCCCACCAACAACGTGACGCTACCCCTAGTGAGGAGAAGGCAGAATCCAGATAATCGGCTGATAGTCAGCTGTCAGGACACAGACATTTCTTTATCCTGTTACCAAGCAGTGGTGCAACTCAAGCTACGCCTGCATCCGACACCTGACTGAAACCATTGGAACATTAAAATTGGGAGGAATGAGCCTATTCCAGAACTTGGCATGTAACAGGTGCTCAGTAAAGGTGAGCTAGCTGCAGGGAGGGGGTGGTGTTAACTTTCCTTAGGCATTTTAGCAATAAGTAAATAGTTTCAGATGCAGTTTTAAGTCTCAAAGGCATATAATGTTACATGTTGAAGTTTATTTTACAATCACACCAACTGTTTGATTTAGTGACCAATTGTTTTCCACTCTGACCGCAGGTTTGGTTTAAGAATAGGAGGGCCAAGGATTGGAGAAATAAGAGACGACTGATGCTGAGGGATGCACCACCTGCTACCCTGAACCACCTATACTTTATGGTGTTGGCGAAGCCCTAGAATGCCTTCCTTCTTCACGAGCCAGATTGGGTGCCACTGACCCTAGGCCACCCAGGCTCCCCTTACCTCCTCTGCACTTGTGTTGTCAATAAAGAGGTAAATTGTCAAGGTGTCTTTGCCTGCCACCTGCGATGAGTAGGGTATGTATGCCTGGCCGTTGTTAAGAAAATGCCATTTGAACAGAATGACAAGGAGGCTTCCTTTCATGAGATGACCTCTCCGAGTCACTATCAGCAGGCCCTGCACATCACAGAAATTTCCCAAGTGCCCATGGTGAGCTTGCACTGACCCTTCTATTCTCCCCCCTCCCCACAATAACCCCATCCTCATCCTCACCCTGTCCCTTCAGGACCACAGATATATGCCATACTGGGTGGGGGGAGTCCCTAGTGAGAGAACAAGTGTGTTTCCAGACAGGGGTGCATTCCATTTACGCTGACAAGTTCAGGCTGAACACTTGGAGGGAATCTTCCTAGCAGGCTTTTCTAGGGCTTTATGGGAAGGTGACCATCAAACACTCATCCAGGTGCTCCAAATTCCATCCACCACCCTCCCTTTCTGTGGAGGTGATTGGGGAATATTCTGGCCCACAGGTTCTGCTGCTTCAAACGAAAAATGAGAGGACATTCCAGCAAGGTCACAAAGAGGCTCGTTTCACCTTTCTCCCCTTCCCCCACCAGCCCAAGAATGTGTATTACGCTCCTTTCTCAGCTCAGAAGCTGCCTGTGATGCCTTCAAATGTATCTGGTCACCTCCCATCATCCTTGAGAGAAGCTCAGATCCTGCTGCAGAGCACTAACAGGGGAACTTTTGGTCTAATGCTGCTCAAAGCCAGTGAAAGGAGATGGTCTCCTGAGCAGTGTTCCAGAAGAATCAGTCATTGGAAAGAAGCTGGTGTACCTTTGCTTCACTCCTGCTGTCTTCTTCGTGTGAAACTGCCAAGGTAGAAAATAAAGTGAGTTCAGGAGAGTGAAGTGACCAGGCCCACTTTTTAAAACCACTGAACCCTTGTTTCAGAGTAATTGTTAGCAATGTGAGGCTCCTTTAGTGGAGCTTTATGTTAAAGGCGATTAATTGTGGACACCACAGTCATATGAAGTGATTGCAATGACAAGAGAAGGTGCGATGGTGACATCAGACTTCCCGCTCTGATGGGAGTTAATCAAAGATCAATGATCGCGGTGCTTCTACATTTCCGGTGTGAAAGGGAGGCTCTGTTTTCTTGGGAAAGCATACACTCTTTGCCACGGTGTCCGCTAATTTTTATCCCTTTCTCTCCCGACCTTTCTGACCTGTGGGCGTCCAGTGTCCGCAAAGGGGGGGAGGGGCGTCCGTGTGTGATTTCGGGCTTCTGCAGAGAGGAAGGTGTTGTTACTACCCGGAGACCCCAGGCCTTTCTGGGAGTGGGGGAAATTCAAGATCATTCCCACGTGTGCTCATTCGCATTCTCACCAGGTGACTTTGAAACCAAAATTTGTTATTTCCTAGTGTTGACCACTTTCTTTCTCCTTTAAACACGAGGTTTCTCAAGGCTGTAACTACCCTCAGAACCACAGGGGCTACACAAATAAACTCAAGGACACCGTCAGGCCCAGCTCCGATCCCTTTTCTAATCTGGCCACAGCTGAAAGGACCCCATTCAGCCTTCCCAACCTGAGACTCAAAGCGAGGGAATACTCAGCACAAATCCCTCAGGTAACCCGCACGCCCAATCTGACACACACTAACGGAGAACATTCTTTGTTCATACTCAGGCTGCCTGAAAAAGGGGGGGGGGGTATATTTCCTGTAAGTGGATGGTGTCTTTGTCATATACACTACTTTGTTAAACGTCTCTACTTCATTCTGGTGCCACACGTATTAAGGCCGAGTGGTCGTGTGAGGCATAAGAAATATGCAAAGCAGTGCTATGTATGATAATTTACCCTTTAGCCTAGGTTTGCAAAGAGAGATGGCTTCTAAAATGAATCCCCTAAATGAACCAATGCCCCCAAAGAAGTTCTTTCTTTCTTTTGTTTAAACTTATTTATTTATTTATTTTTGCAGAGAGGGGGAGGGAGGGAGAAAGAGAGGGAGAGAAACATTGATGTGTGAGAGGTACATCAATCAGTTGCCTCTCGCGCACCCCCAACCTGGGACGTGGCCCACAACCCAGGCATGTGCCCTGTCTGGGGATTGAACTGGCGACCCTTCGGCTCACAGGCCGGCCCTCAATCCACTGAGTCAGTCACACCAGCCGAGGCAGAAACTTTTTCTTAATGTTCACTTCAAATATCCCAAAGGTATAGATCACAAATTAATTGTGCTTATATGAAGAAATAACTTCGATTCACAAAATACCTTTAGAAACTGGCAACTGACAAATACATTGACCTTAGCCAGGTTGCCTTTTTAAGTGTTAATTTTGCCTGAAAAGTTAGAAGCACAGTCTTTTAAGGAGTTCAGTAGATTCAGCATAGTATCAGTAGTCTAGTAGTTCTGAATGTAGCCTCACCTTCTAGCGTTTTTCACAATAAAGAACACATGTCAGTGAACTTTCAGATACTAAGGTTGAAGGTCAAATTAAGTAAAAAGAAGGTATGAACTACGTGTTTATGTAAGCTGGATCTTAATTCAGACACACACCATATAATTAGAACATTGGAGATCTGACTTGGAAGTGCCTGACAATCAAAATTCCAAGCAACTATTTTGTCTGCCAAGTGCTTTGAACAAAAGGCAGTGGGAAAGGAAGGGGCCAGAAACAAGTTTTTATTGGGCAATCTAAGATGTGGTCCCTCGAAATAGATGTGAAAAGTGACTTTTTTAAATAAAGAGAAGAGTTCCTATGAATGAATTCAAAACAGGGGAGTGAACTCCTGAGTTGTTTTAAAAAGGAACAGAAATACATTTGCCTGGACTCTGATCAGGTGGGGTGGTGCTGACCATTGGGCACACTCTGAGCACACATATGGAAGTACTGTTTTGCCACACGGTCATTTGGGGCTGGTGTGATGCCTCCAGGAAATGTTGGAGTCCTGAAAGTGAAATAATGAAGGTAAAATAGAGCCCACCACTGGACTTCCTGATTGATAAATTCATCTTGGCCTCTTGCGACTTCCCACAGCCCAGGGCATAGACCCAGGGTTCTCAAAAACTCGAGTGGACACCTCCCAGTCAGTTGCTGTGGTAACATATCCTTCACCCTAAGAATGCTGCACACCATAACTTTTGCTTCCCATTTAAGACTTGCCTTATGCTCCCTCCTCTCATTAAGCCAAGGCAGTAGGGTGTTCCAGTGAAAGTGAATCTTGGCCTCAGCCACCTCCTCTTAGCAGACGCACACTTATTTTCCTTTGTGGAACTCTCGCACAAGATCGCCTTCTTTTGGCAAGTGAGGCAAATGTGGAGTGGCCTGATAGTACAAGGGTGAAAATCACAGAGAACCGGTGTCATTAGTTTATGCTGCTCTTCCAAGCAGAGTTCCTCTTTTTCTTCTGGAGAACACTGTGGCTAAAGGAAGAAACCACTACAGTCTCTCTGTACTGTGGGGACTTTTGTGGGTATCCAGTTCATTCCCTTCATATCACAGATAAAGAGACACAAGCCCAGGGCCACAGTGGGTTGGCCTAGAAGAGAGAACATGCAGACTTTGTTCCAGAGGAGGCCAGGCTCTAGGTGGCCATGTTCTCCCCTGGCCCAGAGTCGCCTGGGTATGGGCACCGGACACCCAGGTTCAGCTCTGCAACACTTACCACCTCCATCCTGCAGAGAACCCTTTCTTTCAATGGGGTGTTAACTCAAGTTTTCTCACTCAGCCTCAGCACCAAGCCATTGCCCTGCCCCATCCCCCGGGCATTCAGCATCCTGGTGTTCACTCTTCCTCAGCAAACATCAGAGCCTTGGGAGAGGGATGTAGTTTGTACTCATCCCACGAAAGGCTGAGTGTGAGTTCATGACATTTCCTCCCATGTACTTGCAAAGCCAAGCCTGCCACCTGACAGCACAGCTCGGGAACAACAGCCGGCTCTGCACATGTGACGAATTAACTTTTGTAGGAAAGCAGGCTGATGGCTTGGGAACCTTCGTTACGCCAGCAGGAATGCAAAAGCCTGTCTGGAAGCACATCCTTTTGTTTTTCACAAAAGAAGGGGCACAAGTGATTTAAAAGGTGGTGTCCAGGCACAGGGGGCATGGTGGTATTCAGGCACAGGTAGCATAATGGTAGACCTGGCTCCCCCCAAATCTCAGCCCCCAGACAAAATGGGGTCCTGTATGAAAACTGCAGAGCTGGAACATGGTTTTCTCTTTCAGGCCCAAGAATCTTGGTTTGAGGTGGGGGTGGGGGTGGGGGTGGAGGCAAGCAGAGTCCAAGGAGGAGTCTCTGTCCTCATTCCGTCTGAACATTGTAGAAAAAGGAGTGAAGTGAAAGATATTTTGAAATCTGAAGTGGAAAAAGAACTTGCGCAGACCTAGGAGAAGAAAGAGATCCATGTCAATAACTGTGCACACAGCTTTTGTCCCCATAAAACTAGGTATAGGTATGGGGATATGGGTGGTAAACTGGATTGGGAGGTGGACAGTGGGAGGTGGGCTTTATAAAGGAAGGTACAGAGAAAGGAAAAACTCAGGTTCATATGCAAATAAGTCCTTAACATCTTCCACAGGTCCCCTCACAGGGTCAAGCAACAGAGCTGTCTTTTTCTCTGGCCTACCTTCTGTTTAACTCCGATGGTCACCTTAAGGGTTTTCACCAGGATTGAAATACTCACAAGGAAGGAGGGAATGTTAAGACAGGGAGTGGGTCTCAAAATGTGATTGTTTCTGGCCCGGTCCCTAGTCCCAACACCCCAAGAAATATCCAAGTTTCACCTCATCATTCTCACCAGAAGAAATTTGCAAGGACATCACATGAGTTTCATAGACCCACCCAGTCCCATCGAAACCTCTACTCCAACAGGTGTTCAGGCAGAAATACTGCAAGGTGCTAAATTAGTCCTTGCATATTCTGTTTAACTGAGGACTCATTTTAGTTCCTTGCAATGTTTCTGGGTAAAATTAAACAGATTGAAATTTTGGACACTGATGAGGGATTATTTTGTGTGTTTTTGTTTACCTGTACCATTGAAATGAGTTCCCCTTTCTCCTCATTGTGTCCTTTTTTAATTTATTTTTTATCTTCCCCTGAGGACTTCTTTTTTTCATTGCTTTTAGAGAGCAGGGAAGGGAGAGATATAAATATTGATACTATAGTGTAGCATCAATTGGTTGCCTCCCACATGCACTCACACCAGGGATCCGCGCCGCCTTACTTGGGATCATATGCATCCGGACTGGTGGTCGAACCCACAACCTAGGTATGTGCCCTGACTGGAAATCAAGCCCACAGCCTTCTGGTTATGGGGACGATTCTCCACCCAGCTGAGCCACACCGGCCAGGTACATTGTGTCCCTTTTCGTTTGATTCATTTACGCTTCCATTTATTCTGTCTTAGAGCTTAAGGCCATATATAACATGTCATGTGCATACAGTGGAATAAGAAAAAAAAAGTTAACTGTGGATTAAGCTGTCCTTTTTTAAAAGAGAAAGTGATCTTTTCCCTGGGTGAATGGTAAGCAGCCTGTAGACACAGTATTATCAGAATCTAGAAGTCTTGCACTTTAAAAAGCAAGACAAGAGCAGACCATAAGTATGGTCAGAATTTCTGCAGGTTTGAATCCAAAGTTTTTAAGCTGCCCATCTAAGCTGAAATCTAAGACCATTTTGCCCTTTTTCTCCTTTGCCCAAAATGTCATATACATCCAATATTGCCTTACTGTCTTTGCGATTTTCATGCTAATGTGAATCCCCCGTGCACATGCATTGAAAGTTTGATTTTCTCCTGTTAATTTGTTTGATTACTGACCCAGCCTAGAAGAACTTAGAAGCTGGGATTAAAAGTACTAGAATTTTTTACCCCCGTCAATGGCAAAATTGCATATTTTTTCTTTAAATCGTGCCTGAGCTATTTAACCATCATGTCCAGGAGATTTGTTGAATCACTGTTGTTCCTGGCTCTGCATGGTGAAGCGTAAACTGGATTCCACCCCTAACTGTGTCTTTACTTGCGGCCCCCTGGGCTCAAGCCTCTCAGGACCACTCTCCGCAGCCAAATTCTCTGGGCAAGAATCTTTCAGAGGAAAACCTTACATACATTCTTTATCCTCACTAGCTTTGGGAAAAGCTACTTGCTTTTATTCTACTTGATGGCAAAAGAAAATGCAATGTGGTAATTACCACTGATTTTTTTCAGACGTTTCATGTTCTAGTTCAAGCCTCACCTATTGTAAGAAATGATTAATAGGATTTTTATCACATTGCATGGTTGTGAGTCACTTTTAAATGCATGGAAGCACAAGTGTATAGGTGTATGCTTGTGTATGGGTGGATTTAGTATGTATGTATATTGTTGGGGCCAAAAATAAATTCTTGGGACAGGGAGTCTAACAAAGAGACTTGCTCAGATCCTCCCTGTCTGCCATACTTAATTCACTCATGCTAAGGTGAATATACTGAGGCTCCCCTCCTGAAGCAGGGTTTTCTTTCTTTATTTTTTATTTTATTTTATTTTTTTTTTTTACCCTAGCTGGCGTAGCTCAGTGGATTGAGTGTGGGCTGTGAACCAAAGTGTCGCAGGTTCGATTCTCAGTCAGGGCACATGCCTGGGTTGGAGGCCATGACCCCCAGCAACCGCACATTGATGTTTCTCTCTCTCTCTCTCTTTCTCCCCCCCTTCCCTCTCTAAAAATTTTAAAAAAAAGATTATTAAAAAAATGTTTTTTAATCCTCACCCGAGAACATTTTTTTCACTGGGGGTGGGGGTGAGGGGGAGAGAGGGAGAGGGAGAGAGGCAAACAGCAATTGGTTGCATTCTTGTGTGTGCCCCAACCGGGGATAGAACCCTCAACCTAGGCATGTGCCCTGGCCAGCCAGGGCTGAAGTGGGGTTTTCTATTGAGTCTTTTGTTTCTTTTTTAAGAAGCTTAAAGTTACCAATATCCCAAAAGGCATATATTGGAGTGGCAAACTCTGGTTTCCCTCAATGTGTATGAGTATTTTGTGGTTTCTCAATTAGATTGCAAACACCTTGCAGTTTATATGTTTCTTACTCCCCAAAGCAATGCAATGTACACAACAGGCATTCAATAAGGACTTCTTGATTGGTTAGCAAATATAGATGAAGGGCGATGGCCTTGACCAAGGCCAATGTGCCTGGGGACTTTAACCAGCTGAACATGTTCAGGGTTGGCTCCATTCTCTTATTTTCACCCCAGCCCATCTGGCAGTCCTGAGTGACAAACTCTGAGGTAGCAAACATCTTTCCAGAAAGGGTCTGGCATTTGCTTGGTGGTCTTAGATGTGGGCTGAGAAACAAATCAGCAACCGGCTCTCCTCTCTGTCTGAAACTGTCTGTAGAGTTTCTGTGGAAATCTTCTCTGAGTTGCAAAAACTCTTCACCCCTGTTTCTTTCTCCTTCACAGTTATCCTTTTCCTCCCTCTCATTTGTGTGTGTGCATGTGTATGTATAACTCAGTGTTCATGTACTGTAAACAAGGGCCAAAGTATAACCAAGTCATGTAGAGAAAGAAAACACATGAGTTAAAATGACATACGAGTATATTCTGGAACAAGCCAAATAGCACAGCGATAATATGAGAGTTCAAAGATGGTAGAAATTGCATTCAGTACAAGCCTGGAAGCACACATGGAAGAGGTGGGCATTAAGAGGAATCTTGAAGTAGGGGTGAGAGTTCTTACTGGCCTTCCCCAAATAAATACTTCCCCCTAGATAACAAAGTTAACACACGATAATTGTGACTCCTGTAGAAAGTATGAAGGAGTCAAAAATAAAATGAATTACACTCAGCTATAACCTTGTCTAACCAAGGTTATATCTTGTCTATCCTTGTCACCCTTGTCTGTCCAAGGGTGATAACGAAAACTATTTACTCTTTGTGATCCCTTAATTTCTTTTACAAGTACTGTATTCCACATACCATCTGATATTCTATATCTATGTGATCTAACATTTTATCACAAACATTTCCTACATTTTAAAACATCTTTTTAAAGTCTTGACTAAATGGTTGTATAGTACTGTACCAGTGTGTGAGGTTTTGTTCTATGCCACCAAGCAATTCTCCAATCCTCAGTGGCTGCTTGTAACAGAACAAACGACGGTTTGCCTGCCTGCTGCAACAAAAGCCCATGCCGTGAGGTAGGTGACAGTGCAATAGGAAAGACGTTTTATTCAAGTGCAGTGCAACCTGGAAGAATGGTGGACTCCCATCTCAAAGACCATCCCTCCTTCCTGCTCAAGCTTGCAGTTCTTATAAGGATAGGGAGGGGAGAGCTTTCTTCTATCCAAGTATCTTCCTAGCTTTTGGCACCTCCAGGCCCGATCCCTTCTCCTTTCTAGCCTTTGGTGCCACTCACTGTAAGAACCTCTCCTTGCCACCATCTTTGCCAATGGGGGAGATTCCCCAGCACCCCAACTGACTGTCCACTATAACATGCTGACTGAGTGTCCCAAAATTTAACTAAATTCCGACATTATCAAGTGTCAGATCCCATAGGTTTGAGCGTCAGTTTCACATGACTGTCCCCCTCACTTCAGATGCCAATCACAAGTCCAGATTATTACCTGTCCTTCTGACCAACTGGCTATACATGGAAGTTCCCACAACCCCCTCTTCAGATTTGACTAATGTGCTAGAGGGGCTCACGGAATTCAGAGGAACATTTACTTACATTTACCCACTTATTATAAAGGATATTATAAAGGACACAGGTAAACAACAAAAGCAACACGTGCATAGGGTAAATCATGTGGGAAGGGGTAACTTTTGATGCGCTCTCTGGGCAGGCAAATCTCCCCACACCTCCATGAGTTTGCCAGCCTGGGAGCTCAACAAATCTTGTTGTTCAAGAGGGTGTTTAAAACTGATGAATTAATTTTTTGTTGCAGTAACATTGGTTAATAACATTATATAAATTTCAGGTATACCAGAATTCGATACCTGCACACTCCACTGTGTGCTCACCACCAAATGTCTAGTTTCCACCTGTTATCATATATTTGATCTCCCCTTACCCATTTCACCCTCTCCATCCCCCTTCTCCTCTGGCAACCCCATTCCGTTGTCTATATCTATGAGTTTGTTTTTGTTTTGTTAGTTCATTTGTAACTTCTTTGTTTTATATTCCACCTATGAGTGAAATTATATGCATTTTTGTCCTGTTCTTTCTGACTTCTTTCACTTAGCATAATACTTCAAGGTCCATCCATGTTGTGGCAAATGGTCATGTTTCCGCTTTTTATGGCTGAGTAATATTCCATTATATATGTTTCATGTCTCCTTTAACCATCCATCCATTGATAGGTTGCTTTAGAGCTTCATCTGCAGTGTCCCCACTGCCCCTTCCCAGGGAGCCTGAAAGTTCCAACCCTCCAATCACTTGCTCTTTCTGGTGACCAGCCCAATCCTGAGGCCATCTAGGGGTACCACCTCAAGTTATCTCCATAGCATAAACTCAAAAAGGGCTCCTAATGAATGACAAAAGACACTCACATTGTTATGGTAGAAACTCCCAGAAACTCGATTCTTCTTGTTGATGCGGTAAAGAATTACAGGCCAGCGAGCCTATTACCATGCAAGTAAAGCTTATTAATGCTAAGTTCTAATAGGAAAGCACAAGCAAAGGTGGCTAGAGCAAGGGTGGCCAGAGGCCAGGTGGCTAGAAGCCAGGTGGCCAGCAGAGAAGTGGCCAGGAGCCCCCCGGGCTGAGGCCGGCTGGCCAGGGATCCCCTGTGTGACGAGAGAGCCACAGGACCAAGAGAAGGGGCCAAGAGAGAGAGTCCTTTATTTGGTGGGGTGGGGTGGGGTGGGGTGGGGGTGAAGAAGTTACATTTTGAGTGGCAGGTAAAGGTAGTACCAGCCTTCTGGGGGAGACGTGACTACCCAAACGTAGGTATGGGTGGGGGTCTCTTAGCCCGAATCCTTATCTTGCTCCAGACTCTATTTGTTCATGTTGCATACGTGACAGGAGGCAGGCAGTTAACCAAAGTTGTTTTAGGGGCTTCTCTTTGGGCACTGTGGACCCCTCCCCTTCCCCCATCCAGGCCTTGGGATGAAGACACAGTCTCAAGGTTTTCCTGTTCCCAGCTAGTGGAGATGATACACACAGACTTTCCAGGGCTACCCCCCTCCTGCACTATCATAGTTTACTTGTTGTTTGGGACACCTGGCAGCCTAATCGGACCAGGCTCAGGATTTCTGGGTCAACGTGTGAGCTTTTGCTTTTAGCCTCCCATACTAAGTTCTTGGTCAGATTGTAATGGTGAGGGCCCTGCCTTTATTTCCCCTCTGGCTGCTCATTCCACCATGACAATATCGCTCAGGAAACTGTAAGCGCTTGGAGAGCTTTGTGCCAGGAACCAGGGACAAAGAACAAATCTACTTTTTATTATGTCACAACTTACTTTTTCATTCTTTCCCTCATTCAAGCATTCAAACCATATTTATTGTCAACCATTTAACCACTGTTGTATTTCAGGGTCAAGCACAGTGCCTGGCACTTATTAGGTGATAAGTATTTTTTTTTCTTTTTAAAGTATTTTATTGATTATACTAATGTAGTTGTCCCATTTTTTTCCCCTTTATCCCCCTCCACCCTGTACCCCCATCCCACCAGCACTTTCCCTCCTTAGTTTATGTCTGTGGGTCATACATATAAGTTCTTTGGCTTCTCCATTTCTTGTACTATTCTTAACCTCCCCCCATCTATTTTGTACCTACCAATCATGCTTCTTATTCCCTGTACCTTTTCCCCCATTCTCCCCCTTCCCCCTCCCCACTGATAGCCCTCCATGTGATCTCCATTTCTGTCATTCTGTTCCTGTTCTAGTTGTTTGCTTAGTTTGTTTTGGTTTTTGTTTTTTAGGTTCATTTGTTGGTGGTTGTGCATTTGTTGTCATTTTACTCCTAATAGTTTTGATTTGCTTCTTTTTCGTAGATAGGTCCCTTTAACATTTCATATAATAAGGGCTTGGTGATGAGGAATTCCTTTAATGTGACATTATCTGGGTAGCATTCTATTTCTTGAATGAATGAATCGATGGCCAACACTGCTGGTCAGATACCATAATTTAGTTGGCCGTTTTTTCACTATTTGTGTAACCAGTTTGTCTTTGTGCATAAATCCTCGGTGGAAAGAATTTGGACAGAGTCGAAGGAGGAAGAGATATTTTAGGCAAATTGCTTAAAACGAACATGACACAGAAGGATAAAAAATATGGGAAAGCAAATACATCAGGTTGGTGAGAGATGAGGTAGGGGAAAAGTTATATAAAGTTTAGCCAGAGCTAAAAGTTATAGTTCCCCAAATTTGTACACCAGTTAACAAATCATGGAGTACCTTCATGAACTCCATGTCACATAACTTTTTAAAATTTTTATTTTATTGTTGTTCAAATACAGTTGTCTGCATTTACCCCCCGCCACTACCCTCCCACACCAGCCATTCCCACCTCCCTCCCCCGATCCCACCCCCCTTGGTTTTGTCCATGTGTCTTTTATGTTTGTTCCTGAAAACACTTCCCCCTTTTCCCCCCATTATCCCCTCCCCCCTTCCCTCTGGTTGCTGTCAGTTTGTTCTTAATTTCAGTGTCTCTGGTTATATTTTGCATGCTTGTTTGTTGTGTTGATTAAGTTCCAGTTAAAGGTGAGATCATATGGTATTTTTCTTTCACCGCCTGGCTTATGTCACTTAGCATAATGCTCTCTGGTTCCATCCATGCTGTTGCAAAGGGCAGGAGATCCTTCTTTCTTTGTGCTACGTAGTATTCCATCGTGTAAATGTACCATAGTCTTACGATCCACTCATTTGCTGATGGGCACTTAGGTTGCTTCCAGTACTTGGCTATTGTAAATTGTGCTGCTATGTACATTGTCCATGCTACCCAAAGCAACTGATAGACTCAATGCAATCCCTATGAAAGTACCAGTGACATGCTTCACAGATATAGAATGAACGATTCAAAAAATTTATATGGAACCATAAACGACCCGAATGGCTACAGGAATTTTGAGAAAGAAGGACAAAGTAGGAGGGATCACAATACCTGATATCAAACTGTATTACAAGGCCACTGTAATCAAAACAGCCTGGTACTGGCATAAGAACAGACACGTGTCACATAATTTTTACAATGGCATCATCTGCACTTTACAAATGAGAATACTGTGAATCATGGAGTTTGAGTGACTGAGGACACACAGTCAGTAAATAGTGGATATGGAACTGGGTTTGAATAATATGCTTAAATGTGGGGGGTCATATTGAGCACAATGGAGAGTAATTAGAAGGTTTAATTAACTATTATTTTTGTTACAACTTTTGATTTAGAAATACAGCGGTAGTCAGTAGGTTAATTTGTTCTGGAACTCGTGAGGAGCGTCGAGACCAACGAGTACCAAATGATGAAGCATTTTCTGTTGCAGGGCAGTGTCATGACTCATACAAGTTCTACCAAGTGTGACACGTCCTGAGCAAGCACTGAGTGATGAAACATTTTTTTCTTGTCAACACATGACGAGTACAGGGTTTGATGAGTTCTGGAGCTGACAAGTACCAAGGTATGACTGTAGCTTACAACTTACAAGAAGTTGGTAAATAGTACATAGGGATCCTGCATGCCATTCATGTAGCTTCCCCCAATGGTAACATCATATGTAACCATAGTATATTGTCAAAGCCAGAAAACTTTGGAATTGGTACAATACTATTAGCTTAGAGTTTCTCAAGCTGGGCACTAATGACATTTTGGAAGGGATCATTCTTTATTGTGGGGGACTCTGCTGTGCATTGTAGGATTTTTTTAGGGCCCTTCCTTGTTCTCTGCTCACTATATAATAGTGAGATACCCCATTGTGACAACGAGGATTATCTTGTGATGGAATGAATGAGAATTAATGAAGAGAGAAGTGTCAAGGATGATTCCAGGGGTTCTGGCTTAAAACAGAAGATAACACCACTTACTGAGAGGAATATGTGAAGGATCAAGTGTTGGGCACAGAGAATAACTTTGACCATGGATGTTGTGACTTTGGGAAGCCAGTGGCCTTCTAGATGCTATAGGAGAGATAAGCACTGTAGATGTTATACAGAAGCTTGTTCTTTGTATGATTGGAACTAATGCTAAATACTCTTGACACTCACGGGTAGAAGCTGAATTTCTAGAGCACCAAAAAATTCACAGGAAGTAACTATCCCCACCACTTAGCTCAATAGCTGTTGGTACACAGTGGGGAGAGCTTTGTAATCTGGTTTCTCAAGCACTGGGCAACAATTATATGAATGTTGATGCAAATGAATATGAAGAAAGCATACAGACAACGAATTCAAAATGCTTATGCACCTTTTAAAATCTATTTTTGAGGAACTGACATCATATGTGCTTGGGTGGACACATAGAACCGTTTTTCATTTCTGGTGAAAATAATTGGAAATGACTGAAGTAGAGTTCTATTTATATTTTTGGTGATGTTGGCGTAGTGGTGTTTAGGAAGGGTAGGGTGGGATGGAAATGAGGATCTTAATTCATTTTGGCAGTGTCCTTATTTGCCCAAAGGGGAAAGATCTGGGCATTATTCTCCTACAGCAATGATATGGAAGCAGGGTTCTCCTAAGGAGTCATCAGAGCAATGAGCCAAGGTGTATAGATGGTTAGTCATAGGCAGGATGATATACAAGCTTAAGAATTTAAAAAATATGTTCTCTTGGCATATTCCAGGTCCCACATTTGTTCAGCTGTAAACATTTGATGATGATCCCAACTCTGGAAGGAAGGGTTCTCTAGTGATAGGAGGGAACCCGCTCTAGGCTGAGGCAAACTAGGGTGGGGTGGAGCTTCTGGAGTCACTAGGAGTGTGCAGCAGTGTTGTCTGAAGCATGCCTTGTCTGTGCCTATCAGAACTAGTGGGAGGGGTCAGCCTGGATGGATGAGGATGGATTTTTTAACTGAAGGGGAGCAAAAGTTGCCACCCCCAAATACGCTACATTGGCATATTGACTATTTTGAATTTAAGTTACTTGAGAAATAGCCAGTACAAGAACAGCACACACGCTGACCCTCCTCTGACCCCTGAAAGCAGAAAATAAATTTCCCATGTGAAAGGCATTACCCCTGTACCAGGAAGTTGTCCTTATCAACAGAGATAGGGAATTTAGAGCTGAGAACTTTAGAGCTTTTCTAAAACACTGTTTTATCAGCTAAGGAAGAAGCCACATCAATATAGAAAACTTTCCAGAGGCAAAGTGCCCTGGTCGGAGGGACACTGAGCTGTCCCATTGGGTGGAGCTAACTGCTTAGAAGCTGGGCTTGCACTTGTAGTGGGAGTACTGGGTGTCAGGTCTGATTTCCTTGCCTGACACCTGTGACACTCCTCCAGTGCCCACTCATGGCTCTTCCTTACCACCCCATGCCTCGCAATCCTGTAAGGAACCCTGTGCAGGACACAGCTATGGGCTGATGGGTGGGGCTGTTGGGTTGGCACCCAAGTTAATCCAGGCAGGGAAAAATGGTAAGGTTATCCTGAGTTTGCTGGCCTCAGACTCCCCTTTTACAATAGAAGTCCCCGCTTCTGGACACTCCCCTTGAAGCGTAGGCATCTTTGTGATAGGTGACCACTTATTTGGATTGGCATACATCCTGCCTATGGGGCAGACATAGGACCAAGTTACTTTTGGAGAAACCTAGACCATATCAGCTCACAAGAGCCTGGAAGTATCCAAGGAAAGCCAGAGGTGTTATGCCCAGTGTGACCACTTACAGCCGTAGCCTGGCACAAATCAAGCAGGGGTTCCCGGCAACTACAAATATCTGAGGTAGGAAAACAAGGCTGCCCAGCTCAAGGCAGCCCCAATAATAATCCTTAAAGCTGATCTTGGCCTCCAGCTCTGGCTCAGAAGAAAAGGAACCCCCAGGAGAGAGAGGCCCTCTCCTGCTGTTGTTTTTAAGTGTTTGGTAAACCGTTTTTCATTTCTGGTGAAAATAATTGGAAATGACTGAAGTAGAGTTCTATTTATATTTTTGGTGATGTTGGCGTAGTGGTGTTTAGGAAGGGTAGGGTGGGATAGAAATGAGGATATATATATATATATATAAATGATCATATATATATGATCACCACAGTAAGTCTAGTTACAGTCACCATATAGTTCCAGAAGTTTTTCTTGCGATGAGAGCTTTTCAAATTTGTTCTCTTATAAGATGGCCACATAGGTAAATGTGGTACACACTTCCTCCCACCACCACATCATGACTACAACTATAGAACAACCATCACTCAGAACTACCTGAAACCTGGCTGAATGTAAGTCCTACAACTAGGGGATTAAAGAAGCCACACTGAGACCAGTAGGAGGGGTGGAAGCGTGGAACGGCTGGCCCCGCACCCACATGTGGCAGACACAAATTGGGAGGGAGATCAGCTTCAGAGGACCACCTGAGGAGCGAGGTGTCCAGGCCCCACACCAGGTCTCCTAGGCCAGGGCTCCAGAGCCAGGAAGAAAAGTCCCCATAACGTCTGAGTAGAAAAAACCAGTGGGGATTGAGGCTGAGGGAGATGGGGATGTTCTGGAGTCCCAGGGAGTTCCTCTTAAAGGGACCCTACATCAACTTACCTGGACTCACTTCCTCTGAGCTCCAGCACTGGAGCAGCAGTTTAAAAGGCACCAGAGACATATGGGGAAGAACTGAATTGTCCTACATTGGGAGAGCTAGGAGGCAGCTTTCTCTCAGATACAAGTGTCGACAGAGGTCATCGTTCCTTCGATGAGCCCTCCCCCCACAAAGCCTGCAGGCGGGCCCCATATCTGACACTCCATCCATGAACCTGGCTCACACTGTTTGCCCTACCCTGGTCATTCCCCGAGGTCCCATCTCACCCAACTTTCAGACCCAGCCAAGCAGTTTCCAGTGGCTTTTCCCCAAGAATGGCCTCTCCTGGCTCATGCTTCAGATTTTCCGAAAACCTCTCAAACAAGCAGCACCCGACCTCAGCATGCTCTGTACCTCTTGCTAAGTGGCCCCGGCCCCAGCACTAACAGCAGTCAGCCTTGGTTTGCAGCTTGGCTTCACCTGGGCACCTCCAAGCCCAGCACAAGTAGCAGCCATCTGCAGATCACTCTGTAACTCATACCAGGTCACCTCGAGCAGAACATAGGTGGCAGTTGACCTTGGGCTGGGTCAAGGGACCTCCTGGGAGGTACATCCCAAGCCAGCACATCTGGTGGACAGCTTCAGACCACATTGAAGCACCACCACCCAACCACCTCCACAGATGACACAACCAAGGGGCAGACTCAGCGGACACCAGAGCCCCACAGAAGTTAAGTCCTGCTCCGGGGGTGGGCCCCTATACAGCTGATCCTCCACAGTGGTTGATGGTCACAGCCAGTCCTTGCAGATTACCAGCCTCAGGGTAAATCCCTTCCATTGACCTGCAAACAAAAACCAAGGCTCGACTACAAGAGGAGGGTGTACTCAGCCTACATGGTAGATAGATGCTACCTTGAGTGCCCAGCTTGAGTGATGGGGAGGTTGTGCCATTGGACCCTACAGGATACATGCTACATTAGGCCACTCTACCAAGCCTGGGAGACATAGCACCTCTGTGTAATTCAGAGAAACAAACACAGAGAGGCTGCCAAAATGAGGAGACAAGGAAACATGGCCCAAATGAAAGGACAGAACAAAATGCCAGAAAAAGAACTAAACAAAATGGAGGCAAGCAGTCTACTAGGTGTAGAGTTTAAAAACACTGGTTATAGGGTGCTCGATCAACTAAGTGTGAACCTCGACAGCATAAAAAAAGGACCATTCAGAAATGACAGATACAATAACTGAAATGAAGAGTAATTTGCAGGGGTGTACAACCTACGGCCCACAGGCAGCATGCATCCCAGGATGGCTATGAATGTGGCCCAACACAAAATGGTACATTTACTTAAAACGTTATGAGATGTTTTGTGATGACGTGTTGCAATGTATTTAATGTGTGGCCCAAGACAGCTCTTCTTCTTCCAGTGTGGCCCGGAGATGCCAAAAGGTTGGACACCCCGGAATTTTACAGGGAATCAACAGTAGAGTAGATGAAGCTGAGAATCAAATCAGCAATCTAGATTGTAAGGAAGCAAAAAACACCCAATCAGCATGGTAAAAAGAGAAAAAAAGAACCCCTCAAATGAATATAGTATAAGGAGCCTCTGGGACAACCAACATTCGCATCGGGGGGTACCAGAAGAAGAGAGAGTGCAAGGAGTTGAAAGCCTATTTGAAAAAAAACAAAAAAAAACAAAAAAAAAACAACCAGTGGCAAAACACTTCCCTAACATGGCAAAGGAAATAGACATCCTAACATGGTGAAGGAAATAGACATACAAGTACAGGAGGTGCACAGTCTCAAACAAGACGTACCCAAAGAGACCCACACCAACACACATCATAATTACAATGCCAAAGGTTAAAGACAAGGGGAGAATCTTGAAAGCAGCAAGATAAAATCAGTTAGTTATCAGAGAGCTCCCATAAGACCGTCAGCTGACTTCTCAACAGAAACTTTGCAGCCAGAAGGGACTGGCAAGAATCCAAAGTGATGAAAAGCAAGGACCTGCAACCAAGATTACTCAGCAAAGCTATCATTTAGAATCAAAGGACAAACAAAGAGCTTCCCAGACAAGAAAATGCTAAAGGAATTCATCACCATCAGACCAGTATGATATGAAAAGTTAAAGGATCTTCTTTGAGGAGGAAAAAATTAAAAAATATGAATGATAAAATGGCAATAAATACATATCTATCAACAAATGAATCTGGAAAACAAAAAGAAACAAACAAGGAGAACCAACACCGACTCATAGATACTGAGGACATTTTGATTGTGGCCAGATGGGAGAGGGTCCGGGGAAATGGGTGAAAAAGGTGGGGGGATTAAGAAGTACAAATTGATTGTTACAGAATAGTCATGGGGATGCAAAGTACAACATAGTGAATATAGTCAACAATATTCTAATAACTATGTATGGTGTCAGATAGGTGAAAGATTTATCAGGACGATCACTTAGCAAGTTACGTAATGTCTAACACTGCCATGTACATCTGAAACTAATAATGTATGTCAACTCCAACTGAAAATTTTTTAAAATGAAGCTAAAAAATAAAATTTATTCTCTTAGTAACTTTCAAATACTCAGCACAGTATAATTAACTATAGTCACCATGCTGTACATTATATCCCTGTGACATTTATTTTGTAAGTGAACATTTGTATGTTTTGACTTCCTTCACCCATTTCTCCCAGAAGCTACCCATTCTGGCAACCACAGATCTGTTTTCCGTATGTATCAGCTCAGTTATTTTTTGTTTGTTTAGATTCCACCTATTGGATCATACAGTATTTGTCTTTCTCTGACTTACTTCACTTAACATAATGCCCTCCAGGTCCATCCATGCTGTCACGTCACAAATGTCAAGATTTCATTCCTTTTTATGGCTGCATAACATTCCATCATATATATATATATATATATATATATATATATATATATATATATACACACACACACACACACACACACATATATATGTATATGTATGTATATATATATATATAGAGAGAGAGAGAGAGAGAGAGTATATATACACACACACACACACCATATATATGCACAATATATATAAGTATTTTTTTCTTTATCCATTCATCCACTGCTGGACACTTAGGTTGTTTCCATACCTTGGCTATTGCAAATAATGCTGCAGTAAACACAGGGATGCCACTTGCTAACCTTGTTCTAAAATGCCCAGTTCCACTCCCCTGCCTTAGGAACTGGTGATAGAATTGGGATCTCCTAGTTGAGGAGTAAGGGTGGCAAGGACCTAGAGTGCTTCTCAACCCCAGGCAACATCACCTTCCATCTGGAATCCTGATCCAGTGTTGGCTGACTTTGCCCTAAATCCAGGATGGTTGGCGGGTGGGGGAAGGTTGACACATGCAGAATTGGCAATGGTCTGCATCCTTCCCTCCAAACTACTGGCTGGGCAGAAATTGAGATTTAATAAATTAGAACCTGGTTTGGCCAAACTTTCCTTAGCATTAAAGACTAAAATATCGCCCTGGTCAGTGTGGCTCAGTTGGTCAGAGACTTGGCTCATACACCAAAAGTTTGTGGATCAATTCCTGGCCAGGGCACATATCTAGGTTGTGGGTTCAATCCCCAGTCAGGGCACGTACAGGCAGCAACTAACCAATGTTTCTCTCTCTTTCCCCCTTTCTCTCTCTAAAAGCAATGAAAAATGTCCTCGAGTGAGGATTAAATAAGGAAGGAAATAAACAAACAAACAAACAAATAAATAAATGCTAAATAAAATATTAAAGCAGTGTCCAGGGCTTTGGCAACTCTCATTTCCTAGCAATACAAGTGATAAACCCACTTGGCCCCATTGCTGGACCACTGTTTTAGCTCCCAATAAGTTTCCTAGGATGAATATTTGCTCATAGTCATCCTTGAAGGAAACCTGTCTAAAAATTCAATGTGCTCCTCTTGATTAGTTACTTCAGGATGAAGATGGGCTTTTGAAATAGGGGGCTGGTTCCCTCAGTATGACTTTGAAAGGGGTTGCATTTTTACCATGCTCAGCTCCCCGCCCTTCACCAGGGTGATACTACCTCTACTGAGGAGCGAGCAGAGCAGCTGGACAGCTGTCAGGATACTACTAGGCAAAGCATTAGCAGCAGAGACACAGTACAATTCACTAGTTACTCTTTCATCCAAGACCTGGAAAATCATTAAAGAATATTAAAGGTGGGAGGATAGAAACAAACCAATAAGCCTAGTCCAGAGCTTGGCACACTGTTCACGCTCACTAAGGGTGAGCTGAAGTTAGGGGGCACAGTGTCAACTTTCCTAAGATATTTTATTCTACTTTATTTATTTTTTAAGATATGTTAGCAATAAGGAAATAGCTTTTCCCATTATGATTTAAAATCTCACTCTGAAGCGGGAGATCGAGCAAAAAAGAAAAAGGACTCATGGACATGGACAACAGTGTAGTGATTGCGGGAGGTGAGGAGGAGGGGGTGGGGGGAGGGGGAAAAGGATATAAGGGGGATAAATGGTAATGAAAAAATACAGTAAAGATAAAATTTAGCCCTGGCTGGTGTGGCTCAGTGGATTGAACACTGGCCTGTGACCTGAAAGGTCGCCAGTTCGATTCCCAGTCAGTGCACATGGCTGGGTTGCAGGCCAAGTCCCCAGGAGGGGGCGTGCAAGAAGCAACTGATTGATGTATCTCTCGCACACTGCTATTTCTGTCTTTCTCCCTCACTTCTCCTCTCTCTAAAAGTAAATTTTTAAAATCTCAAAATTAAAAAAAAAAGACAAAAAACAAAAAAAAATTAGAAATGCTCAATAACACATAGATTTTTTTTTTTTTTTGCATGTTGTGTTTTTCTGTTATGACCCTAACTGGTCAATATACTAAACCAACCCCTTTTTTCCTCCAATTGAAATTTGGTTTAAGAATAGAAGGGCCATGTGTTGGAGGTATCAGAGGCCTTTGCTTCTCAAGTGTGTCCCCTGTTGCCATGGGTCACCCTGTTGTTATAATCTTGGATGGATCCTACAATGACATTTTTGTTCTGGAGCGCATTGGAGTTGGATCCTCTGGCACCATTGCAGCCCAGAACACCCATGTCGCCCATGCCGTGCTTGCCTCCTCCACCTGTGCTTTCCTTTGGCTTGGCTTTGACCTGCTATGAGTCCCTGTCATCAGCATTCATTTTGTATTCCCTGTCTTCCAAGCTATTGGCATCCTATGACAGTCTCTAAAGTGTTTTTCTGCCAGAGTTAAATTTTTCAAGGCATATCATCAAGAGAAGTTTACCAACTGTCCATCGAATGAAGTGGATAAATGAAGAAAGTCAGTGAATTGTGTTTTTTAGGGCAAGTTTATGTATTTTCAGTGAAGATGTGAATTCTCTGTGTTCCTGATTTTGTGTGCCAAGTGGGGTTCATAGTGCATAAATTCTTCAACCCACAAAATCTCGAAATAAAATGACTGTTTAAACCCCCAAATTTTGGTGTGGCTTTACAGCAACAGGAAGCTAAGTAATGACCAAGTGTTAAAAGGTAGAAATGGTAATGACTTCTTGTCCATAAAATATAAGCACTAATTTGTAATAGAAAAAAAAATAAGACTCCCCCTTTGCAAAAGCAGTCTTTGTCCAAACTGCAGTGTCATATCCAGGGTTATAATAGTTGACGAGGAATTATTCCGTTTAAATATGGAAACTATAGAACTTCACATTCAGTGATAGGAAAAGTCTTTTTTCTGGAGGAAAAGCCACTCATGGGCAACTGTGTAGTTTTCCCCTTCTATACTGATCATAACGTACAGAACACAGCCAGGCAGCCAAGAAGAACCCAGCAAAGACCTGGTGAGCAGGGCCAGGCCGGTCTGGTAAGGAAGGCCATGCTTCTTTTCTTCCACCAGTCTAGGTAAAGTAAACAGATCAGCTGTACCATTTGTACCCGTCACAGAGAGAAATCATGCCTGAGGCATTCCCTTGGAAGGGCTTTAACATAAAGCTGACCTGGAGTTCTAGATTAGGCAGCAAGGCCCAGAGGAAGCTCACTCCAAGAAAAGCTTCAGCAGGAACTCGAAAAAATCTTCTATCCATGCCTCAGAGAATTACAGGGTTACATTGACTGAAGTTGATAGTGATTAAGATTTAGTACATTGCCTAATAATATCCAAGTGTTTCTTAAATCTTCTCTAAAGTGTGCCTCATTAGTAGGCAACATGCATGTGATTAAGGCCACAGCTTTGGAGCCAAATGCCCTAGATTTAAATTCTAGATCTGTCACTTGCTAACTCAGTACTTTGGGCACATTGAGAAGATGCACCATGCCCTGGTTGGCATAGCTCGGTGGATTGAGCACCGGCTGCGAACCAGGCATCGCAGGTTTGATTCCCAGTCAGGGCACATGCCTAGGTTGCAGGCCATGGCCCCCAGCAACCACACATTGATGTTTATCTCTCTCCCTCCCCCCCTTCCTTCTCTAAAAATAAAT
The DNA here is from genome assembly GCF_004126475.2 of Phyllostomus discolor. NCBI lineage: Eukaryota > Metazoa > Chordata > Mammalia > Chiroptera > Phyllostomidae > Phyllostomus > Phyllostomus discolor. The sequence continues at coordinate 71,145,139 of NC_050198.1, forward strand.
AAATACAAATCTTAAAAAAAAAAGAAGATGCACCATAATTGTGAAATATACGCGTGGTTTCAAAAACGTAGTGCAAAACAGTAAGATATTTTATTAATATTTGTATATCATTTACATGTTAACATAATATTTTAAATATATTGTGTTAAGTAAAATATACCCTAATGTTTTTTTTTTAAAAGGAATTTTCCTTTATCACATAACTTTTCTAAACCAATCCAGCTCTTGGGCCTTGCTCAGTGAACAAATGTTTTCCATACCCATGCAGTTTTCCCATTTAACATTATTTCACAAATGCTTTCAAATATTTTACCACAGTTTTCATCTTAATATCTACATTTACACCTTATAATTTGTATAAGGTTGTTTTCCTGCTACAAAATGAGGGATCAACAGATATCATTTGATTGAATGAACATATTTGTACCTATGGCTTTTTTCTTTTAAATTCTTAGGAAAATATTCCAGGCATGAAATATTTAAGTGAAGGAATAAAACCTTTTCATTGTTTTTGTTACATATTGCTGTGGGAGGCAATGCCTGGTTTTGGTTAAGAACATGGGAATTTTGATTTCCACAAAGCTTTATTCAGCTGGCTCTGCCCATACTAGCTGTGTGGTGGTGGACTACGTACCGGTCTTTTTCTGAGCCACAGTTGTGTGATATATGAAATAGGAGAAAAAATAGTTCTCTTGCATAGAAATGTTATGAGAAAGGTGGGCAAAGTAAATGTTAACTGTTATTATGGCCATGTACAACGTATAGATTTCCCCACAGCCTCACAAACATTATGTTTTATTATTTAAAATTTGTTTTTGTTTGTTAAATAGGTTTAAAGTAGCATTTGTTGGATTTGTACTTTCTTGTTACATAATGAGGTTTACAACTTTTTTGAGTGCTATCTTCTGTGCGCTTTTTGTCCTGTGATGTCTATCCTCTTCCCCTTTGGATACTGGGACATTTGGTGATATTCTTTCGGAGTTTAATAATTTATAAAATATTTTTAAATAGCTAGGGCTTAGCTATCATTCGTTGCAAATATTTCCCCTATTCTTCTGTTTCTTCTTTTTCTTAATTCTGTGGTCCTATTTTCTTCCTGATTTGGTTATTGCTTCATAACCTTTAAAATGTCCCTCTTTCATACTTGGCATTCCTCTTTATCAAATAATTGTGTTGTAAAGATTTGTTGATTTCATACTTTGATCTAATTTTACCTGATTTTAACTCCTTAACCCAGCTGAGATGTATGGTACTTCATGGTTGGAAAAGGTAGAAAGGTGAGGATGGGACCAACATCTACTACATACTATTGCTGTGAGGAGTAAAAGACTTGATGCTCATAGTGTCTAACACCAGGCCTGGAGGTACAGAGCAGGGCTCAGTACCGTGAGGAGAAAAGAACTATTCAGCATTGTTGCCTAGGCATTTTAACAGTATGACAACCCTGCTCACACCCAAAGTTTTGTCATATAACTAAGAACCTGAGCTTAGGATTCCCACCACAAGTTCCTGCCTTGCTTTTCCCAGGGCACCTTAAAAAATAACTGCTTAGAGAGTTGAAGCTGAGAAAAATGAGTGACCATGTCCCAACCACCTTATGAGTAATAGTTTCTTGTTACTTTGCTCTCTATCCCCCGGGCTGGTGACATGGGACAGAGGACTGCTCTTGCCTCAGTTCATTCCTACCCCACTTCTGGGACCAGTAAGGAAGAAATCTTGTGACTTTACTTCCCTTGTGTGAGTGTATTGAAACTGCACCATCATTCAAAATCACCCTGGAGTTTTTACTTCCCCAAAATGTGAGCTCCCTGCTGACCCCTTGTGGGTGGCCTGTGCCTCCTCATTCATCAGGTCATTCATTATCTGCCCCCACCCCACCACACAAGTAATAACCAATGCTGTTAATGTAATTATTACTATCAGTACTTAAAGTGGAGTATCTGTAAAAGAAACACTGAGGTGTTTATCATGTGCCAAATTCTATGAGTAATATAAAATTGTGGAAAATGTAAAAGTGAATTGATTGAAAATGATGACTCTAAATGCATATGCACCACTACACATGCAAATATGAACAACCATAGATATAAATACACATATAAAATAATGCATTTACTCCTTTATGATACTGGAAACAATGTGAAGGGAGAAGATAGCCACATTTCAAAAGTTAGTTTTACAGAATTAAGTATTTCAGGAAAATAGCCTGGCTAGTATGGCTCAGTGGGTTGAGTACTGGCCTGCAAACCAAAGGGTCACCAGTTCAATTCCCAGTCAGGGCACATGCCTGGGTTGCAGGTTGGGTCCCCAGTTGTGGGCATGCAAGAAGTAACCACACATCTATGTTTCTCTCCCTCTCTTTCTCTCTCCCTTCCCTTCTCTCTAAAAATAAATAAATAAAATCTTTAAGAAAAGAATCCAAAAAAGTGAAGGTAGTATAAGTAGCTTCTAGGACAACTTCAAGAGGGACAACATTTATGTCATAGAAGAGCCAGAAGGAGAAGAAAAAGAGCAACAAATCAGAAATCTATTTGAAAAAACAATGAAAGAAAACTTCCTAATTTGGTGAAGGAAATAGACATGCAAGTCCAGGAAGCACAGAAAGTCCCCATCAAATGGAACCCAAAGAGAGCCACACCAAGACACAAATGCCAAGGGTCAAAGCTAAAAAGAGAATCTTACAAGCAGCAAGAGAAAAGCAGAGAGTTACCTGCAAAGGAGTCCCCATAAGACTGTCAGCTGATTTCTCAAAAGAAACTTTGCAGGCTAGAAGGGACTGGCAATAAATATTCAAAGTCATGAAAAGCAGGGACCTATGGCCAAGATTGCTCCACCCAGCAAAGCTCTCATTTAGAATGGAAGGGCAGATAAAGTGCTTCCCAGACAAGGTAAAGCTAAAGGAGTTCATCATCACCAAGCCATTATTACATGAAAGATTAAAGGGACTTACTTAAGAAAAAGAAGATCAAACAATGAACAGTAAAATGACAACAAATTCTCAAGTATCAACAACTGAATCTGAAATATAAAAACAAAAACAAAAACAAAAACAAAAAAACTAAGCAAACAACCAGAACAGGAACAGAATCACAATTATAGGGATCATTTAGAGGGTTATCAGCTGGGAGGGGGCAGAAAGGGAGAAATGGTGCAGGAATCAAGAAGCATAATTGGTAGGAACAAAATAGACAGGGGAGGTTAAGAATAGTATAGGAAATGTAGAAGCCAAAGAACTTATATGTATGACCCATGGACATGAACTCAGGAGGGGGGTTGCTGGAGGGAAGGGGAGTACTGGGTGGAGATGGGCAAAGGGAAAAAAATGGGACAACTGTGACAGCATAATCAATAAATTATACTAAAAAATACCTTTTCTCCAAACTGTAACTTGTTTTCTGCCCTCTTTAAAGGATTTTCACAAAGCAGATGCTTTTAATTTTTACGAAGTTCAAATTATCAATTTTTCTTTTATGGATCACATTTTTTGTCTCATTTTTTTGTAGCCCTATGTTCCAAATATTTTCTCCTGTGTTTTTCCTAAAGCTTCAGAATTTAAAATTTTACATTTAAGCCATGATCCATTTTGAGTTGATTGTTCTACAAGATGTGAGTTTTAGTTCAAAGTTCAGATTTTTACCTGTGGATGTCCAGTTGCTCCAATATCACATGTTTAAAAGTCTATCTTTCCTCCATTGAATTGCTTTAGCAGCTTTGACAAAAATCAGTTAAGCATATTTGTATGGGTCTATCTCTGGCCTCTCTATTCTGTTCTATAGATCAATGTTTCTATCTTTCTGCCAGTACTACACTTTTTAAATTGCAATAGGCATATAACAGAACTTAATACCTGGTAAATGATCCTTCCTCATTCTTTTTAAAAACTGTTGTAGCTCTTCTGAGTCAATTGCTTTTTCATATAAATATTAGAATATGCTTGACCATGTCTGCCACAAACATTGCTGGAATTTTTATAGGAATTACATTAAATGTACAGATCAATTTAGGAGAACTTTTTTACTTTCATTATTTAATCACTCATTCATTCATTCATTCACTGACAACTGTGGACACTGTGAATCTGGATTTTCTATTAGTTTACTCTAAACCATGTTGAGTTTTGCTCTAGCAAGTAGTTATATTACTGACAGATTTTATCCTTTTTAAGGACAGGTCTATTTAGTTTTACCTCTCATCTTAGGAAGAATCTCTTAGTTCAGAATATGCCTTTTACTCCTAAAGTGTGATGTTTCCATGGTTTCAGTAGGAACCCTAATGTCTTGTCTAGTCCACCTAGGTTGAATTCAGTTCTTATCTCTGTCTCCACTGTGATGGGCAGAGTTGAAATTCTGGCCCAAATCTTCCAGCCTTCCAGTTGTTGCTTTGCCTCTGTTCCCCTTAGATTTTAACACCATATGTACTATCAATTCAGGAGTCTGTCAAGAATTTGAGGAAAGTTTATATGCAGATTTGAGAACTTCCCTCCTCCCACTTTTTGTGGAACCTTCCTTTCCTGGTTTATTCCCTACATTTACAGCCAATCCAGCAATCCTATATACTGTTCTCTGACTCCAAAGGCCATTAAGACTGCAGCTTTCTACTGGCCCACACCATGCAGACTGGGGCTTATTTCAGTAGAACAAACCTTCTATATGTGGTTGTAACCTATGTTTCTCTTCTTCCAGTGGCATGATGCATGCCCTCCACTTTCTGCCTCCTTGAGATTACTCTCTAATGTCTGCAAACAGTTTTCTTTATTTTTACCAGAATTTATCATTGTTATTGGCAAAAGGGTTAGTTTGCCATAAAGAAGTCCTTTGTTCTTTTTTACTCATTGTTAACTTTAAAGCATTGGGTTTTTAAAAACTTGTCCTCCAGGAGGTATATTTTTGTATGTTTAGTCAGAAAAAAAAGGCAAAACACTTTCTAATCACAGCTATGCTGCTGAAAAGAAAAATTACATCTCTAGTGGAAAATCCTCTTACATTTTCCTTCCAGATTGATCAGACCACATTTAAGGAAGAAAAGGCCAAATGCTTTATGCTTTGATTGCTTAATTTGACAAATGTGAGCTTTCCTTATAATAGTCAAACTCGTGTTGGGGGCTTGTTGTGGGTCTAAGAATAACAGCAGTGTTTTTAATATTTTTCTATTTCCAGTAATTAATCCAGAGTAACTAGATGGACAAGCTTTCAAACAAGAAACACTCTGTTTTATCTAGTTCTCTCTCTCCTCCTTAAGATGCAGATTAAAATAAAACAATGGAGAAAATCTCTCATTGCTATAGTTGTTATCTAAACTGTCCTAAATCTCCACTTGTAGAGTCTTTCAATATGTCTTGTTTTTATGGTGTTTTTTTTTTTTAATTTTTAGAGAGGAAAAGGAGGAAGGAAGAGAGGGAGAGAAACATCAGTGTGTGGTTGCCTCCCGCACACCCCCTTCTGGGGACCTGTCCTACAACCCAGGCATGTTCCCTGAGTGGGAATTGAACCAGGGACCTTTTGGTTCACAGGCCAGCACTCAATTCACTGAGCCACACCAGCAGGGCTATGGTGCTTTTTCTTGTATCGTTAACTTTATGTCATAGAAATGAAAAACTAAATTTTTTAGAAGTTTCAGGAGTAACTAATTAAAGTCTTCTAAAAGTTCTAAGATGAGTCATGCATTGATAGCAACATACTCTTTCTTTTCCAAACTTACCACTGTCCTTATCTCTTGCAGCTGATTGCTCCCTGAAAGCACTTATGGAATCTGTAGAAAGAATGCTGTAGCCCTCATGTGTGCACAGATGCAACTTTTAAGGCAGAAATTGTTACATAAGTGAACATTGACCCTCCCTTTGCACTCAAAATGGGCTCTCAGGGAAACACACAGAGGGCAACCCCAGCTAAAAGAGAACTATGTTTTGGAGGAACAACTGGAGGTGAAGAAATGAGAAGATATGGGTGATGGAGCTGTGCAGCTCTATCATGGTTGTTGAGTATGATTCAAGTTAGTCTTGGACTTTGATGAAAATCATAAGAAAAAGTGCTTTAACAAAAGTACCTGTTTCTGTCCAGCTGGACAATGAATGCAAGTACTTCTTGAACTCTAAGCATGTATACTGCAGAGCCTGTTTGAAAAACACTTTGGGAGCTAGATCAGGGATGGCCAAGTTTACTGCTTCAAGCACTCAGATCCAAAGTGCCATTGAGTATCCACCCCTACTCAGGTAAGTGCTTGCTCATCTGGAAGCTCAATTCCCAATTCCCTTCCCCATGGAAACCTGCTTTTCAAGAACTTCCTATTAAGGGGCTCACCAGAACATGTCCAGACCAGAAGCTAGGTATCAATTGGATCCCTGCATCTGGCAAGAATTCTGTTTCTATCAACCCTGCATGCTAGAGCAGCAGTGCCCCATCCACCCAGGGTAGATCCACTACTTCCACTGTGGGAGAACCACTAGCTCCATTTTCCTGACTTCCAGCGGCCCTACCATGCTTGGGCTCTGCAGTATTGTCAGCAGGCTGGGGCCAGCCTGGTCCCACAGTGCAGAAAACCCTTCATGGGGTCTGGGAAGTCTCAGGAAAATACTAAGGTACTTGGACAGGGACCATTTTTACAGTGGCCCTTGGACAGGGAACATTTTTCCCTCACATGCCCGACTGGCACCACCATTTCTGTGTAGAATCCTCCCTTCACACAGCCAAATCTTGGTTTATTTAGGCCTGATTAACTCTGCTGACCTCACTCTGATGACTACCTGACCCTGAGACCTGACTCTGATGACTACGAGACCCTGCCCCACCACACAGGTCTGCAGGCACTGGGAATCTACCACACACAACTGATATACCGCTAGAGGTTCTTCAGTGACTAAGCCTAACAGGTAGTTAGCAGACAGAGGCAGATCTCAGGGAGCCTTGGGCCTTTTACTGACCTACCCCTAGAATCAGTGGTTGGTTCTTTGCACAACTTGGTCCCTCCCACATTCACCCAGGCCCAGCAGATGCAGCCACAAACTTTGGATTGCTTTATAGCTCCAAAAAGGAGGCCTAGGACCTGTCAAAGGCAGCACCTTACACTAGAGTCCCTAACCAAGTGGACCCAGAACCAACAAAACCAGTGGATTTAATTGATATTTTCAGAGCATTTCACCCCAAAGCAGCAGAATATACATTCTTTTCAAGTGTATACAAAACATTTTATAGGTGGATCACATGTTAGGACAAAAAAAAAGTCTCGGTAAATTTAAAAAGACTAAAATCATATCAATCAAGCATCTTCTCTGACCATAATCATATGAAACTAGAAATCAATTACAAGGAAAAACACTGGAAAAACACCCAAACACATGTGGCTAATATGTTGCTAAACAATAAATTCCTTAACAATGAGATCAAAGAAATCAAATGTTACCTTGAGACAATGAATATTAGCACACAACAACACAAAATCTATAGGACACAATGAAAGCAGCCTTAAAATGGAAATTCATAGCAATACGGACATACCTAAAGAAGCAAGAAGTCCGGCAAGATGGAGGCATAGGTGGACGCACCATACCTCCACGCACAACCAAGATTAGAACAACAACAATTTAGAGGCAGAATAACACCCAGAACTGACAGAGAATTTATCTGAATGGAAGTCGGACAGCCAAGAAGCTGAAGTAGACCCGTTCATCCAGACCGGTAGGAGGGGCGGAGACAAGCAGGCAGGCGCGGGTTGCAGCTCGGATCGTGGCGTGGAGAGCAGAGAGCAGTGGGCGCATAAGGCAACCCAGAGCGTGTAACGCATCTGGGGTGCACAGGATCGCAGCGGGTGGACCCTGAGTACTCGAGCGGCAGCTGGCGGATCCAGCGAGGCAGCGATTGTGGACCGGGGCAGAGCACACAGCCCGGGATCCCAGGGAAGGGGCTGTGGTCCCAGGAGAAAGGAGCTACTGCCATTGTTCCCTCCCGCCCCCGCCCCCGCCCCAGCCCCTCCCCCACATACAACGTCACAATCTAGCGACTGGGGTGCCCAGCCCCGGTGAACACCTAAGGCTCCACCCCTCAACATAACAGGAGCGACCAGACCCCCCCCCCCCCCGCAAAAAAAAGAGAGAGAGAGAGACACACACAGAGAGAGACTTGTCTCAAACAGAAAAACAGATCAATGCCCCAGTGCTCATCCTTTTGAGCGACTAAGAGACAGCCAATCTATCAGACGCACAGTTCAAAACACTGGTGATCAGGAAGCTCACAGAATTGGTTGATTTTGGTCGCAAATTAGATGAACAAATGCAGGTTACCATAAAAAAAATGAAGGAAAATGCACAGGGAACCAATAGTGATGGGAAGGAAACTGGGACTCAAAACAATAGAGTAGACCAGGAGGAAGAAAGAAACAACCAAACAGGAAAGAATGGAGAAATAAGAATTCAAAAAAATGAGGAGAAGCTTAGGAAACTCCAGGACGTCTTTAAACGTTCCAACATCCGAATTATAGGGGTACCAGAAGGGGAAGAGGAAAAGCAACAGATTGAAAATGTATTTGAACAAATAATAAAGGAGAACTTCCCCATTCTGGAAAAGGAAATAGACTTCCAGGAAGTCCAGGAAGCTCAGAGAGTCCCAAAGAAGTTGGACCCAAGAAGAAACACACCAAGGCACATTATAATTACATTAGCCAAGGTAAAAACGAAGGAGAGAATCCTAGAAGCAGCAAGAGATAAGGGGACAGTAACCTACAAAGGAGTTCCCATCAGACTGTCAGCTGATTTCTCAAAAGAGACCTTACAGGCAAGAAGGGGCTGGAAAGAAGTCTTCCAAGTCATGAAAGACAAGGACCTATATCCCAGATTGCTCTGTCCAGCAAAGCTTTCATTTAGAATGGAAGGGCAGATAAAGTGCTTCTCAGATAAGGTCCAGTTAAAGGAGTTCATCATCACCAAGCCCTAATTTTATGAAATGTTAAAGGGACTTATCTAAGAAAAGAAGATTTAAAAAAAACATGTATAGTGAAAGGACAGGAAACTCACAATTATTAACAACCACACCTAAAGCAAAACCAAAAGAAACTAAGCAAACAACTAGAACAGGAACAGAACCACAGAAATGGAGATCACATGGAGGGTTAGCAACAGGGGAGTGGGAGGAGGAGAGAGGGGGAAAAGGTACAGAGAATAAGTAGCATAGATTGTAGGTAGAAAATAGACAGGGGGAGGGTAAGAATAGTATGAGAAATGTGGAAGCTAAAGAACTTATAAGTATGACACATGGACATGAACTAAAGTGGGGGAAGTGGGTGGGAGAGGGTGTACAGGGTGGCGGGGAGTGAAGGGGGGAAATGGGACAACTGTAATAGCATAATCAATAAAATATATTAAAAAAAACAAAAAAATCAATCAGAGCAGCAAGAGGAAAAAAGAATCCAAAAAAACAAGGATAGGCTAAGGAATTTTAGGACAACTTCAAATGTATCAACATTCAAATCATAAGGGTGCCAGAAGGAAAAGAGAAAGAGCAAGAAATGGAAAACTATTTGAAAAAATAATGAAAGAAAACTTCACTAATTTGGTGAAGGAAATAGACATACAATTCCAGGAAGCACAGACAATCCCAAAGAAGATGGATATAAACAGGACCACATCAAGATACATCACAATTAAAATGCCAAAAGTTATAGATAAAGAAATAATCTTAAAAGCAACAAGAGAAAAGTAGATAGTTACTTACAAAAGACTTCTCATGAGACTGTCAGCTGATTTCTGAAATCTAGCTGATTTGCAGGCTACAAGGGACTGGTACGATTTATTTAAAATGATCAAAAGCAAGGACCTACAGTCTAGATTACTCTAGACTGTAACACTATCTAGCAACGCTATCATTTAAAATTGAAGAGCAGATAAAGCGCTTTCCAGACAAGGTAAAACTAAAGGAGTTCATCATCACCAGCCATTATTATAGAAATGTTAAAAGGGCTTACTTAAGAAAAAGAAGCTAAACTCTATAAACATTAAAATGGCAATAAATTCACAACTATCAACAATTGAATCTAAATAACAAACTAAGCAAACAAGAAGAACAGAGATAGAATCATGTCATCAAGAGAAGTTAAACAACTGTCCATCGAATGAAGTGGGTAAATGAAGAAAGTCAGTGAATTGTGTTTTTTAGGGCAAGTTTGTGTATTTTCAGTGAAGATGTGAATTCTCTGTGTTCCTGATTTTGTGTGCCAAGTGGGGTTCATAGTGCATAATAGAAATTGCTGAGGGATGGCAAGGAGGTGACATCCCTAAGTCGCTACCAATAGGCCCTCTACTTCTTGGATACATACATGTGCAAGATCTTGCAAGGTAAGACCCTAATGAGATAACATTGTGTTGCAAGTAGGGGCACAGCTCCAGTCATTCTGAGGAGCTCAGACACCATCCTGTACTGTGAAGGAGTTTTCCTAAGAAGCTACTCATAGATCTTTATGAAAAAGTAGCATCCATCTCCCTAGCTGGTGTGGCTCAATGGATTGAGTGCTGGCCTGCAAACCAAAAGGTTGTCAGTTTGATTCCTAGTCTAGGGCACATGCCTGAGTTGCAGGCCAGGTCCCTAGTAGGAGGCACACGAGAGGCAAGCATACGTTGATGTTTTGCTCCCTCTCTTTGTCCCTCCCTTCCCCTCTCTCTAAAAATAAATAAAAACCATTTTTAAAAATTAAAGAAAAAAACGGCGATCTCTGTTTCTTCTTTTCATTTTTCTTGGCTTTCTTCGATCTCCTTTATGTATCTTCATGTGCAAATTAAAGCAATTAGAAATTTAAAAAATTTTTAATTCTAACTCCCAATACTTTTGAGTAGATAAATATCACATCACTGTTCTATTTGTTGTGACACAGAAATTCATTCATTTATTGCTACTTGTCACTGCACACAGCACCGGGGACACAGATATTAAAGTCATATTAGGTATTTGGTGATATAGGGCATTATTATTAATTTTATCACATGAAATAATAGTATTGTGATTAAGTAGGAAAATGCCATAAAAGAGATGTATACAGAAATCCTTCGGGTGGCAGTGTGATGTTTATAATTTATATCGATTATCTCAACTACAAAATACCGTATTTTGCCATGTATAATGTGCACCCACATTCTTGTGTGCATCTTACATGGCATTATTATGCCCATGGCATGTAATCATTATACCCATGTATAATGTGCACCCTTATTTTTCCCTCAAAAATTTGGGCAAAAAAAGTGTCCACTATACATGGCAAAATACAGTATTTGAAACAAACATGTGGAACTACTAACAATTGTTAAAATCAAGGTGATACGCATATGGTACTATACTGTTCTCTTTACTTTTCTGAATGTTTGGGTATTTTCAAGATGGAAAGAGAAAAACCTTTGTGTGTGTTTGGGGGGATGCTTTTCAGCAGCACACTCTATTGCAGGAGACAGAGGTAAAGAGATAACCAGCATCCTGAGTGACAGAGGAAGCCCGGGGTGCTCTAGGCCTACAGAGGAGTCTCACAGTCAGGCTGATTTGGGGAGGGTGGTTGAGGAATGACTGACCACGCAAAGGTGACCCTTAAGCTAGCTCTTTTTAAAATCCGTTCTATTACAAAAGTAATGCCTGTCTATTGTTGCAATGAGTAAGCCAAGCTGCATGCCGGGAGAGACTGGCATTGCAGGCAGACGGACTATCTGCATCAAGTAACAAAATCGAGAGAAGGAACATGGAACATGGAGGAGACAGAAAGTAGTCCTCAGGCTTGTAACTGAGGACATCACGAGAGAAAGTGACAGGGTATGTGTGATTAGAGTGGATCAATCAGGGTGTGAACTTTACTGTGAAGGCTATGGAGCAGTACTCAAGGGTTTTAAGAAGGGGACTAACATGCTCAGATTTGTGCTTTAAGAAAGTTGGGTCTTCCAGCTGTGAGGAAGAAAAGTGACAATGGGGGCCAGGAAACCCAGGTGACATCAGAGGAGGGGACATCTTTATATAATGTGTCCCCAGAGGAGGCACCCTCTGCCAATCATCAGGCAGGACTAGGTGCAAACAGGTGGCTTTTGTGATGTGCCGGCCCACAGGGTGTCTTCCTTAAATGAGCTGCCAACCTGAAGGGGCCCTTCATGGTGTGGCTTTTTGAAAATTGCACAAAGGTGCCCACTGAGTGTGAGAATTACACAAAAGAGCTGCTCCGCTGGGCTGAGGCTGTCCCGTATGGCTTGGTTTGGTACCACGGTCTTGCAGCCCCACCCCAACTTGGTTCAGTGCCACATGCCTTGGACACCTGCACACAACCAATCTAGAGTCACCCTGCTTAGGTTTGAATCCCAAATGTGTGACCGTGATGCTCCATGCCTCCTTTTCCCCATCTCAAAGAACTATCCTACAATTGCTGTGTGGACGAAATAGCAAGCACATAGCAGGGTGCCCATCCCAAAGTCAGTGTCCAAAAACTCTTGACTGTTATTGTTGTTTTTAAGAGCCTGCTTCTGAAATAAGCTTTAAAATGTAAAAGTAGTTTTGAAGTGAGGCTTGCAGAATGATGTGACTATCTTACCAGAGGAGTCTGTTCCAGAATCAGAGTTACTGTCACTATCGTCAGAATAATTCTTGTGTTTTCTTTTAGATGATTTTTTCTTTTTTCTTTTCTTGGACCTTTCTTTTGAGTGACTATCCTTCTTCTTCTTCTTCCTTTCTTCTACAGAGAATACAAATAAAAACTGACTTCTAAAGAAGTACTTCTGAGTATCAATTTTATTGTATTTGAAATACTGAAGAAGAATATGTCATAGACGATTTCAACAAAAGCAAAGTCTAGTGTTTAACTATTTATAAACTTATTTTTTAACTTCTAAATAAAAAAAGCTCTGTATTTAAAACATACCTTCTGAAGTAAAAGCTGAAGTAGTGCTTTTCTTTGGTTTCTCATCCTTTACTGGTATATATTCATTAGAGCTGAATTTATAGAAGAGGGTTATAAAAATTAGAAATATGAACCATGGAATATAAACATATGGAATTAAATTTTTTCAGTAATGATCCCTGTCTGGTGTGGTTCAGTGGATTGAGTATGGGCCAGTGAACCAAGGGTTTGCCAGTTCGATTCCCAATTGGGGCACATGCCTGGGTTGAGAGCCAGGTCCCCAGTGTGAGATGCATGAGAGGCAACCGCATATTGATATTTCTCTCCCTCTCTTTGCCTCTAAAATAAATAAATAAAATCCTAAATAATAAGTAGTTTTTTTAGTAATGACACTGATTATCCAAGAACCATTAAAAGCAAACAGTGGAATAACTTTGTAAGAGTACTCCTCAGGAATCTACCACCTTCATAATAACATATCATTTATACTTGCATAATACTTTAGTAGTTTACAAAGTGCTAGTCAAACTGAAAGCATCATGTAAGATTTATATTTTCATCAATTCCCAGTCAGGGCACATGCCTGGGTTGTAGGCCACGGCCCCCAGCAACTGCACACTGATGTTTCTCTCTCTCTTTCTCCCTCCCTTCCCTCTCTAAAAATAAATAAATAAAATATTTAAAAAAGACTGTCATTAAAAAAAAAGATTTATATTTTCAGAAGAAATCTCAGAGCAGATGTAGGGAGCCATAAGGAAAGATGAAAGAAAGTGGGGATAAAAAGGCTACAGGAAGATGTCATAATTTTATTCTACGTGTGTAAAGGACAAATGACAGAGCAGCAACTGCTCTGTCTCCCCAGAGCAAGAAGAGCCTCACACACTACAGTATAAACACATTTCTTTCTGTTGTAGAGAATTCTGAAAATGAGTTATTAAAATTATATAACAGTTTAAAAATGAAATTTTCATATCATATACTCTTTTCCTCTGGTGGTCACACTTGAAATAATTTAGGTATCACCTAGAAAATTATTTTCAGGGTTCCTTCCAAATCTATTTCAGGTTGTTATAAGAACATCTGTAAGAACGAGTTTCTGAAAATAATGCTTTATCACCCTGTTACAAATTACAAAGTTTACTTGTGAAGCACACTGTCTTAACTCAACCTAAAGTAGATACAGCAGCTTATGAACAGCACCAAGAAGAAAAGAAGTAAAAAGAAGTATTAAACCTTCAGATAATATTAGATATAGGAAAATTAACTAAACAAAACCATACTGGTATATTAATTTTTAATATTCCTTTGTAGCCCTGGCCAGGTTGGCTCAGTTGGTTGCAGTGTCATCTCCTTTTGGATTCAATTCCCTGTCAGGGCACATCCTTAGGTTCTGGGTTCAATCTCCAGTTGGAGCACAAATAAGATGCAGCCAATTCCTCTCTCACATTGATGTGTGTCTCTGCTCGCCCTCTCTGAAAATCAATAAACATATCCTTGGATAAGAATTTTAAACATTCCTTTGTAATGCTAAAATCTGGCATGCAATCTGCCATTGAGTTAGTTGAGAAAAAAATAATTTAAAATAATATAAATATATTTATTTTAATATTGAACCCTTTTATGAATAAGAAATTAGCACCCCGTGAATTACAATTTAAAAAGAACAATTGGCATGGTAAAATCCATTGGCAACATGTTTTAATTCTTAGGTATGTTTCATGTTTTTAAAACTTAAGGGATAGTCCTGACTGGCAAGACTCAGTTGGATGGGCATCCTCCCACAAAGCAAAAGGTCACTGGTTTGATTCCAGGTCAGGGCACATGCCTGGGTTGTGGGTTCAGTCCCGGTCAGGGTGCATACAAGAGGCAACTGATCAATGTTTCTTTTTCACATTGATGTTTTTCTCCCTTTCTTTCTCCCTCCCTTCCCCTCTCTAAAAATAGATAAATGTTAACAAATGTAAGGGATATAAGAGAATAAATCACAGGAAAGAAGGAAGTGTGAGATATACTTAAAGCTCTTCACTTAATAAAAATTTATCAATAGATTCTGGATTTAACAAATGTTTAAAATTAAAAAAAAATCCACAAATTAGTCTGGTTTAGGATCATATTAGTTAGCTAGGGTTGCCATAACAAAATACCACAGACTTGAGTTGTTAAACAACAGAAATTATTTTTCCTACCATTCTGGAGGTTAGAAGTCAAAGATTAAGGTGCCATCAAGGTTGATTTCTGGTAAGACCTCTCTTCCTGGCTTGTAGATTCTGCCTTTACCCTGCGTCCTCATGTGGTCTTTCCTCTGTGTGCACCTGTTGACGGGAGGGGTGGAAAGAAATATCTGTCTCTGGTGTCTCTTCCTTTCCAGATAAGGATGCCAGTCCTTTCAAATAAAGCCCCATCCTTATGTCATCATTTAACCTTAATAACCTCCTTAAAGGCCCTATTATCAAACCCAGTCACTTTGAGGGCTACAGCTTCAACATACTGGGGACGGGGGGGGGGCACATGTCACAATTCAGCCTTTAACAAGAATTTTTTTGAGAAAGTCCCCATACTTCAGGAGCTCCCAATTCTCCAATCCTCTCTCAATATAGGCTTGTCAATAATTCAATGGCTGAATTCTGTTTTATCCATTTATGTGTATGTGTGTGTGAAACTCAACAGGTACAGTTAAGTTTCCTTTCATATTTTAAACTTTAAATTAATAAAACTTGGTATAAATGTAAACTCAACATTTAGGATTTGATGTTCTGATATCAAATGGTACAGACTACAGGCAGCCTGAGAGGCTGGGCCAGATATGCAGCATGGGAGGCTGTCAAGTGCATCCTCTCTGTCGCATACATGACAATAGTGCCCAACTGCTCATGCCATCTTCTGCAATGTATGACAGAAACAGTTTTACATTGGGAAATAACTTCATTTGTTTATGTATGTTTATAAAAGAAAAAAGGAATCTTTTCAGTTTGGTTAAAACTTCAGTTTTCAGAAACCCAGGAATTAGTAAAGATAGCTTTTTTTTTTTAAATGAAGCATTAGAAGTAGTAGAAAATAAACGGAGCTCTGAAAAAAAAGTTTCATGTGACAAAAACTGAATTCTATGAGATTCAGGGTTTCTTTTCTTTTTTTCCTTTAGCTCCTTTATGTTTGTCATTTTTTTGTTTTAATTTTTGCAGTTATTCATAAACCAAAAACAAACAAAAAAAGAACTAACAGGGGCTCAATTCTCCAAAGTGTAGCTGTTCATGTCTTGTGTTTTTTTTTAATCTTTACAAAATAAATATATTTGGTTTCATTGTTTGAATACATTATTTTTACTTCTTTATTCAGGAGAAAAGGTACAACTATGCACAGCTGGAACTCAGAGAGATTCCTACCTCAAGAAGCAGGCAATCTCCTCCGGGGGCATCTCCTCCCTGCAGTGTCAGTTCTGGAGAAGTGGTATCCCGCAGTCTGCTCTGTAAATGGGTTCCTTGGTCTAGCTCCCAGTCCCTGCCACCATGAATGCACCCACAAGAGGTCACTGCAGATGATGTTTTCACCAGCCCACAAGCAAAAGCATGGCAGCTATCCCCTCCAGTGGCTTTCTTGTGGCCACCCACAGCTACTACCAGCACTGCATGGGCTCCCTTTCCAGTAACAGCTCCTGTGGAGGTGTGAGTCCACTGGGGAAGCCAACCTCCACCACCCTGGTATTCCCAAGGATGATCTGGATTACTGGTGGGCAAGCTTTTTGGGGATGTTCACTCTCCAGTTCATGGCATAGTGTTGTGAGTCCCAAGAGCATTCGGAATCTCCTCAGGACTCTAGCAGCATGATCACCTGTGACCTGGGTTGGGAAGCCAGAACCCAACAGCCCAAAGGCCAGCCTGGCAAAAACAAAGCCAGGCCCCCATACTGAGCGGCCACCACCAGTCACCAGACTTCCAGAGGCCCTAGGCTCCTCTCCCACTCTCCTCTTCTACTCCCTTGTCCCTCCCCACCCCAGCATAGACTTGGCAGGCTACAGCTAGCGGAAACAGCTGGGTTCTTTTATATCAAAACAGCAAAACACCAAAAAGGAGGTGAGAGAGCCCTGCTCTTTGCTATCCAAGCCACATGTGAGCCTTCCTGACACCCTGTAATGGTGTGCTTTTCACCAAGTGGAAAATAAATGACAGCCTGCAAAGAAAAAAAAAGAAGGAAAAGTAAACACACAAATAACAGCACTTCTAATATATGAGTATGAGCCAATGGAGCCTACCAGACTGTAAAGACACAGAGTCCTTAAGGCATAAAGCATAAAATTAAGGCACACTATTATGTGCTGCCTGCCTAGACATTTGCAGTCAGGGCCTCCAGTGGCCTAACTGCAAATTCCCCTCCCCAGTCTGCTCCTGCAGATGTGGGCCCCTAGCCAAACAACCCTCTTTAACAAAGGAACCAGGAATAGTTCCAGATTATCCCTGGGTAGTGAGTCTTAATACCTTGCCAGCCTCTGGGTCTCATTGGTCGAGTGTCAGGTGTCCTGTGTTTAGTCTCCCCATAACCCTAGGGAAGTCATCCCTTCCTCACCAACAGGGTGAATAGGACACCATTAAAATGGTCCCTACTACTAACTGGTTTCATCTGTACTCTTAAGATAAATTATTTATCTTCTACATGCACAAATGCAAATTTCATACACGGTGTTCTTACATATTTTGGTTAAGATTCTAAAACAAGTTGTTTGATTTTTGATTGACAGACTGGGGGCAACTTTCTGAAACATTTAACTTGGAGAGGTGGGTCTCCACTAATTAAGGGCTGTTTTTACCATTTCTGCTCCCAGGCATGAAACCCTAATAGCTAATGTGCAACCTCCAAAAGCTAAGGAAACTGTGGAAACCTTCCTAGTACATTGGCAAAACCCTTCCCCAGGCCTACGTGGCTTGCAGCCTACCTGACAGGAGTGTGGGTATTAGTGTAAACAAGCCGCCATTATAATCGTGGAATATGTATTATGTTCCAGGTAGTAGATAATTACAACACTAAAAATGTCAGCACTATTTTTATCTCCTTTTTACAGGTGAAGAAATGAAGCTTAGAGAGGTTAAGGAACTTTCCCAATGTTTTGACTTTGTTAATTAACATTTGTTAAGTGGATGGTGAGGCAAAGTTCAACAACAGACCATAACAGTAACTGAAATAGTTTATTACTCACAGATCTGGGAGGAAGTACACAGTGTGACTGGAGGGTCCACATAGGGAGGTCAAGACAGAGTGTAGGCAGAGAATGGACCTGGGCATATACCTTTATTAGGGTCTATGAGTGGCGTGTTTTAGGCTTCCCAGGCTCGGACCAGATCAGCCCATTTAAACCAAAAGAGTGAGATTTTGCTCAGCCCTGGGGGATCATATTTAAGGGGCCCATACAGCATACAGGTGCTGGGAAGCAGGGGAGACAGTTGACCACAAGGGTTGCTGGGGAAGTGGTATCAGGAATTACATTTGCTTGTGACTCTGGTAGGCTGCTATCTAGGGCATGTGGTTGCATGAGGGAGGTAATGTCAACGTAAGGTCCCTGAAAGTCACTTGGCCAAACAAAATGGATGCCAAAGTAGCAATATCATGGAGCAGCTTAGCTAAACTGTCCACACCCAGTCACACAGGTATTAAGTGGCAAAGCAGGGCTTCAAACTCAGTTATAAACCTGCAACTATCCTTTTTCTCACTATGCTTTATTACCTCTCACTGCCAGAAGAAAAAAACCATCAAGACATGTTGCAACTGCTGTCATTTCAACCTACCCCTCAATACCTGGAATATTTTTAAATTTCTCATTTTTAACACATTCAAGGCACTTAGTATGCTACCTGACACATTCAATAAACATTAGATATGAATACTTACACAGCAATAATTATAACTCTTTCTTCTCCTTCTTAAACTATTTTTCCACTCCAATACTCACTTTCAATAAAGAAAACTAATCTCACCCTCCCTTCCTTCCTCTAGTGGAAGACAGAGACAACTTAACAAGATCTTTCTCAGGGTAGCCTCCTCTGTATTTTAGCACATCACTTTCCCAACATTCATCCAATCATGTCTTTAGAGGAAGGTTTTTCTACTTTCCAATTTAAACCTTTAACTTCAATTCTTCCCAACTCCCTACAAAGAATTTCCATTTACACATCCTGTTATCATCTGCAACCAATCGATATTCATTCAACAAGCAACGGTTGAGCTCTTACTAAATGATAAATACAGCAAATTTTATGATGAATAACTCACAGAACTCCTCCTTTCCACTAAGTGTAGTGGAAAATAAAAACTTGTTCAAAAATAAGAACACAAAACAAATAAATGCTATTCATAGGTCTGCAAGCCTTGTCCATGTCTGCTGTAAAACCAGAAGTGGAAGGGGGTGAAAGGAGACCAGGGCACTGTGTGAAGAAGGGGACCATGGGTAAGTGAGAATTAAGGAAGGAAAAAGGCAAATAAAGGGCTGCCATGGACAGGCTGAAGAAAAAAATGAAAACGGGTGCAAGGAAGGTAGAAGGAAGCGAAAGGCAAATGGTCCAAAGTGGGGGGAAAGATGAAACAGACTCAGAAGGCAGGTGCACTGAGCAAAGGCGCATCATTCTCACCGACCTCCTCCCTGTCCTGGTCCAGGAGGCTAGGCCAAGGCTTGTAGCTCCTGCAGGGATCGAAACAGGCAGTCGAGGAGGCAAAAGCGAAGCAGGTGTTGCGCGACACTAAGACCTACTCTCCCTAAAGATAACTTGAACCAGGGCAGTAGAGCCGGTTTTGGTAACCTTGGCTGCAGCCACCCAGCTGATTCCTGAGGCCATTTGGATCCCTTGACCAAGAGCGGGAGTGCCTGGGAGAGTGGTAGCTCCCTCAGGGGAACTTGTGGACTTGTTGCGCTCCAGGTTCCTGGACGAAATGCGACACTTTCCCCAAACCCTGGAGCCCGGAGCCCTCCCACTATCCCACCGGGCAGCGGGCACATACCAGCGCCATTATTGTTGCGAAAATAGGGAACGGCCTCCTAAGCCTGGGAACCCGCCTAATTCTCAGAACCCACCACTGCGCAATCTCATAAAACTAAGGAAGCCTTGGAAGCCTTCCCGGTACATCAGCAAAACTCTTCCCCAGGCTTACGTGGCTTGTAGCCTACATGAAAGGAGTGTGGGTATTAAACAAGCCGCCTTTACAATTGGTTCCGGGCATCCTTTTGGTTCCACCTAGGGCCCGCTAGCTCCAAATTGAACTGGAGACCATGTCTTCTGAGACTTGAAATAACTGAAGAGAAGGATGATCACAGAATGTGTTTCACAGAATGGCCCTAGCAACAATACAGTCAATTTTGCTTGTGTTTCAGGTGCTTTCTGTGCATACATGTGTTACATATTTTGTACTATTGGGTGCTTACTGTTTCTCATATATGCATATTTATATATACATATGTATAAATAATAGATGTATAAATAATATAACAATATGTATAAATAAAGTATGTGCATACATATATACATGGTAGAAAACAGGATGGGGCAAAAGTAGTTTTACAGTTGTTCGTATGGAAAATAATACAATAATTAGTAAATAATACAAGAATAAACTGTGTTTCATGTACTCACAAACTGTAAACCTACTTTTGCCCCACCCTGTATATAGTAATGGCTCAAGTCTAATTACTTATACGTGAATTTCACAGTGCCTGAGAGGTCCTTACCCCCATACCCCCCACACATTGTTCAAGGGTCAACTGTACATATTTTTAAAGTCTATCTTTAATTAAAAGACAAATCTAAATGGGATAAGAAAAGTCACAAAGCATTCAAAGTATTTCCTAAGCAGCTGACAGTGTATTTTAGTGTAAAATTTAGCAAAAAGAAATAATACAGTAGGCCCACTTACCTTTAAATTTCAGGCATACAACAAATAATGTTTCAGTATAAGTATTCCCATACAATAATAATGCAACATTACATTTGCATTGGCTCTTTCCCTTAGTTCACTCTGTTCTCAGCTCATACATCATCTTTTCAGAGAGGCAGTCCCTGAACACACTATCTGCAATAGCACCCTCATCATTCTCTATTACTTTACACTGTTTACTTCATAGCATTCATTACTTTCTATATTTAGGTAATATGTGTATTATATGTCTCCCTAAGTTTCATGAAGACTGAGAGTTTATTTTGATGACAATGGTATCCACAGTGCCTAGGACATTGCGTGGCATGGGGTAGATACTAAGTGATGTGTATTTAATGAACAAATGAATGGATTTTTGTTGTGTCAGGGTTTATAGGAGTTTCATTCTGTCACATATTCATAATCAACCTTGTTGTTTAGTTTTAGCCCTTCATTTAAATATATTGACTCACTGTAAAATGTCCACTCTTAATTCTTTGACTCATTTCTTATTTTATTTCATATTATTAAGTAATTTTTTCACAAAGGACTCATGGGTATTATAGTCCCTCAATTGTTTTCATAACTGAAATATCAAACCTTTTGCTTTTTTAGATAGAATGCATTATTACAAGCAATCATCAACTCCTTCTTTACTAGAAGGGTTATATATCCCTATCCAATTGACTCCGGAATGTTTTAAGATGAAAAAGAGAATTAATAATATTAAACAAGTTGCTTAAACAGAGAGTTGTTGGACTTAAGCAGAAAAGGGGCTGGTGATGAAAAAGCAAACATATTTAGCACTTATTGGGTTCCAGACACTCGTTCATTCAACATCAAGTAACCATATCTGTCTACCATTTATTGGGTCAGGATAGGCTTCACAAATAAGATAGTGCTTGAGTTGTGTCTTTACAAAAGATCAGACACTTGCCAAATAACAGGAGAGGTAAAATGTTGATACAAAAGGAATGATTATTCCAGGCTCAGCTTCCAGGTACAGACATGGAAGCATTAAACAGCATATCATATTTTGGCAATCATAAGCAGTTTGGCACTATATGTATCCTCAATACAACTCTATAGGAAAGAATTATTACTCTGGCTGATGTGGCTCAGTGTATTGAGCGCTGGCCTGTGAACCAAAGGGTTGCAGGTTCGATTCCCAGTCTGGGCACATGCCTGGGTTGTGAGCCACGTCCCCAGTGGGGGCACATGAGAGGCAACCAAACATTGACGGTTTTCTCCCTCTCTTCTCCTTCCCTTCCCCTCTCTCTAAAAATAAATAAACAAAATCTTTTTCAAAAATAAAGTGTTATTATCCTTATTTTATAAAAGAAGAATCAGGTCCAAGGTTATACTGCTATTGACAGTACCAGAATCCCAACCAACATGTTTCTCAAGTCTTTGTTTTTTCCAATATACCCTACCGTGGTTTCTTTTTTTTTCTTCTCCTTTCATGCCAGACCAGTAATATGCCAATGTCATAACAAGGTTTGAGGGAGGCACATCCTACACAGAGCATTAACACCTAATCATCATGCTTATGAATTAGAAAAGGATCATAGTTTCTTCTTATACTTGTGTAGTGGCCCTACTAAATCTGTGAAGCTAAGTATAACTCAGAGGAAGGGCTTTAGGATGGAATGAATGTCATTTTTCTCTATCATCATCAGTTAATATATATTAAGCACCCACAAGATTCCTGACATTTTTTTTTAAAGATTTTATTTATTTATTTTTAGAGAGGGAAGGGAAGGGGGAGAGAGAGAGAGAGAGAGAGAGAGAGAGAGAGAGAGAGAGAGAGAGGGAGAGAAACATCAATGTGCGGTTGCTGGGGGTTATGGCCTGCAACCCAGGAATGTACCCTGGCTGGGAAGATTCCTGACATTTTAATGTAGGAAAGGACAATTGCCACCTTCATAGAATTCATAACAAAGTTCAAATAAGGCAAGTAAACATATGGTTCTGAAACAGATTTCATTAGTAGCCAGTCAAAAACCTTTCTAGAATGTCAAACAATTGATACTTCCAAATCCATTTGATATAGGTTCTTCTTTTTAAAACCTACTGAGTGTGAAGTGGGGCTAAGCCTGCAGATAAAAAGAAAGTGAAAGGTGAAATAACTTCTTGATAATCAGAAAATAAATGAAGCTTTCCAGAGACCTTGTCCCAAAGGCAAATATTAAGGCCACTCAAGTTTCTTGGACTACTATGCCTTCCTATGAAAAAGTTCGTTTCCTACTCATTGGATCCCCTTTAATTATAAGTAGCTTTTAAATTTTAGTTTAGTTTTTGCTAAGTTATGGGTGAAGAACATGGATAGAAGGGAAAAGAAGGTTTCCTGTGCTTTGAATTAACAGGTCTTCATCATACTTCAGCTGAGTCTCCACACTTTTAAAGCCTATTCAGAAAAAGGACAAAAAAGCAAGGCAATCCTGTGGGTGGTCCTGGTGCTGTTCATGCTGGTCAGCAAAAGAAGTTGTATTGTGTCTTCAAATTTACTGAGAGGTAAGCAACACACATTTGATATCAAGAGTGGCAGCTGCTGCCACTGTGATCTGTATTTCAAAGTTAAGTCGCGTTTTAGTTTTAGTCAACTTTGCATTTTAGTTTTAGTCAACTTAGCTGCTTAAAGATAAATAGATCCTAAACTTTTGAGATGTACTTTATCCTAATACCATATGATTTCACATATATATGGTATTTAAATAATAAAATAAATGAACAAACAAAATTGAAAGACTCATAGACACAGAGAGCAGACTGGTGGTTGCCAGAATAGAGGGGTGTTGAAGAACTGGGTGAAAGGTGAAGAGATTAAGAAGTACAAATTGGTAGTTACAAAATAGTCACAGGTATGTAAAGTACACCATAAGGAATATAGTCAATAATACTGTAATAACGATGGATGGTGCAGGGTGGGTACTGAAAATGTAAGGTGGAACACTTTGTAAAGTATATGATTGTGTAACCACTATGCTGTATACCTGAAACTGATACAAAGTAATATTGAATGTAAACTGTAATTGAAAAATACAATTTTAAAGTTATTTTAAAAAGATGTACTTTGTTTTATTTCCCTTTTTTTGCTACTAAATTTTGGGGGAGGATGACTCAAGAATGGTCATTAATCTTCTAAGTAGTTTTGTTAGGTACTCATTTGTCAGGAGAATACTACCATTTGGTTTAGTTTCCTTTATAACAGCACACTCTTATTTCCCATGAAACGTGTTTATATTCAACAATGAAACTTTCATAATTTTAAGTCCTCATAAAAAAACCAATGATACAATAATTCCCACATGATTTTTCCCAAAATATAAAATCTTGGAGAAGAAACTAAAGAACATTATGTGAATTTCTTATTTCTGTGTGAAAATGCAACTGTATTATACTACTTTGATATTGTGCTATGTGGATTTACTCTATTGAGGAGAATATAGAATACACTGGATATGGATAGATGATTATATCATTGTCTGATTTTATGCTGAAGAAAATAAGATATAGTTAGGTTTGTTTTTATCCTGATGGACATTTTCAGTAAGGTTTTTGTAGGAAAGAAGCACAGGGATTGACTGAAAGGTAAACAGGTGCAAATTCAAGTTTTTAGAAACTGATGTAATATTATTCTATACATATTTTTTAAAAAGAAAATGATACCAATGAGTCCTTTTATTGTCAAAGAAAAAAACTACTATTTGGGTTCCTTAGTTGAATATGATCATTAACCAACCTAAAGGGAACTATTTTACTCTCCAGACACCAATCCCCTTGCATCATTCATCTTAGTACTCAGTTGGAAGTGTATTACTTGAAGATTTTCTTAAAATTACCATAACTCAGTTATTCATTCATGAAACAATATTGAACACCTACTATGTGTCTGACACTAAAGCTCTCTGAGGAGGAAATGCTATGTAAATAAAAATAATAAATCAGGACTTCCTGTCAAGAGGGCAGTATAGGTAAACACGGCTCGCCTCTCCACACAACCACATCAAAATTACGACTAAAATATGGAACAACCATTACTCAGAACCATCAGAAATTGAGTCAAATGGAAGTCTGGCAACTATGGAATTAAAAAGCCACATCCATCCAGACTGGTAGGAGGAGCACACATACAGAATGGGCTTGTCCCTCTCCCATGTGTGGTGGATAAAAATTTGGGAGGGATATTTCAGTAGTGAAGAGTCCCAACCCCACAACAGGGCCACCACCCCAGGGTTCCAGTGCCAAGAAGATAAGTCCCTACAACTTCTGGCTGCAAAACCAGCAGGGACTGAGTTGGGGAAGAAATTGCTGGAGCCCCAAGCAGTTTCTCTTAAAGAACCCACATTTGGGTTCTCACCTACTCAGACTCATTCCCTCTGAACTCCAGAACTGGAGTAGAAGCTTGAAAGGTACCAGTGACATAAAGGGAGGAACTGGAGTGTCTGGCATCAAGGCAAGCAGAGGCCATTGCCCTTTTTCTAAACCCTCCGCTCCCACAGAGCCAGTAAGCTGGTGACATATCTGAAACTCTGTCAACCTTGCTAACACTGTTTAACCCACCTTGGAGATCCCCAGAGACTCTGCCCCACCCAAGTTATGGTCCACCCAAACTGCCTTTCCATATGAATAGCTGGTCTTGGTTCATGCTTCACAACTTTCTAAATCCTCTCAAACAAGGAACAGCTGGGCTCAGTGAGACCCAATCCCCACATTAGCAGCAGCCAGCCTATATTCACAGCTTGATTTGCTTGGGAATCTCAAAGCCTCGCAGAAGCAGCAGCCTTCTCAGATTGTTTTATAGA
The DNA here is from genome assembly GCF_004126475.2 of Phyllostomus discolor. NCBI lineage: Eukaryota > Metazoa > Chordata > Mammalia > Chiroptera > Phyllostomidae > Phyllostomus > Phyllostomus discolor. Next base: position 71,170,671 of record NC_050198.1, read on the forward strand.
AGGCAGGGTAGCCCTGGGAAGAACACAAGTTAGGACTGACCTTGGCCTGCACCACTCAGGAAACCCCAGGGCCAGTGCACCCAGTGGACAGCTACAGACCATGTCAGAGAACCACCACTCTGCCCCTGCACAGCTGATCCTCCACAGAGGGCAGAGGTTGGTGGTAAGTGGTCACAGTCGATCCTTGCATCTGACTGACCCGGGTAAATCCCTCTCCTTGACCTGCCAACATCAACCAAGGCTCAACTACAAGAGGAGGGTATACTCAGCACACAAAAAGGGCGCACCTCGAGTACCCAGTTTGGGTGATGGGGAGGCTGTGCCACTGGACCCTACAGGACACGTACTACATTAGACCCACTACCAAGACACAGAGTCATAGCAGCTCTACCTAGTACAAAGAAATAAACACAGGGAGGCTGACAAAATGAGGAGACAAAGAAACATGGCTCAAACGAAATGACAGATCAAAACTCCAGAGAAAGAACTAAATAAAATGGAGATAAGCAATCTATCAGATGAGGAGTTCAAAACACTGGTTTTAAGGATGCTCAAGGAACTTAGTGAGGACCTCAGCAGCATAAAAAGGATCCAGTCAGAAATGAAGGACTCACTAATTGAAATAAATAACCATTTACAGGGAAATAACAGTAGAGTAGATGAAGCTGAGAATCAAATCAATGATTTGGAACACAAGGAAGCAAAAAACAACCAATCAGAACAACAGGAAGAAAAAAGAATCCAAAAACATGAGGATAGTATAAGTAGCCTCTGGAAAAACTTTAAGAGGTCCAACATTCACATCATAGGGGTGCCAGAAGGAGAAGAGAAAGAGCACAGAATTGGAAATCTATTTGAAAAAGTAATGAAAAAAAACTTCCCTAATTTGGCATAGGAAGTATATATGGAAATTCAGGAAGCACAGAGAATCCCAAACAAGATAAAAAGGGGCCCATTCCAAGACACATCATAGTTAAAAGGTCAAAGGTCAAAGATAAAGAGAGTATCTTAAAAACAGCAAGAGAAAAGTAGTTAGTTACCTACATGGGAGTTCCCATAAGACTGTCAGCTGATTTTAAAAAAAATGTTGCAGGTCCGATTGGTAAGACATATTCAAAGTCATGAAAAGTAAGGACCTACAGCCAAGATTGCTCTACCCAGCAAAGCTATCATTTAGTATTGAAGGGCAGTTAAAACAGCTTCCCAGACAAGAAAAAACTAAAGGAGTTCACCATCACCAAACCATTATCATATGAAATGATAAAGGGACTTATTTAAGAAAAAGAAGATCAAAACTATGAACAATAAAATGGCAATAAATACATACCTATCAACAATTGAATCTAAAAAACAAACTAAGCAAACAAGAAGAACCAAGACACAATCATGGATACAGAGTGTGTTTTGATGGTTGCCAGATGGGATGGACGTGTGCGGGAATGGGTTAAGAGGTGAGGGCACTAAGCAGTACAAATAGGTGGTTACAGGATAGCCATGGGGATGTAAAGTACAGTATAGGAAATGGAGTAGGCAAAGAAGTTATACACATGACCCATGGACATGAACAATGGTGTGGGGATTTCCTGAGGGAGTGGGGGGTGCTGGGTGGAGGGGTGCAAAGGGGGAATAATCAGGACAACTGTAATAGCATAATCAATGAATTACAATAAGAAAATAAATAAATATAAGCAATAAATTAATGCCCTGGCCAGCATGGCTCAGTTGGTTGCGCATTGTCCCGCAAATCAAAAGGATGCTGGTTCAGTTCCCAGTCAGGGCACATGGGTTATGTGCCTGGTCCCCAGGTGGTGTGCATGAGAAAGGCAACCAATCAACATTTCTCTCCCTCTTTTTCTCCATCCCTTCCCCTCTCTCTAAAAATAAATAAATAAAATCTTTAAAAATAATAATAGTAAATCAACAATGAAGGTGTTAACATTATTCATCATTCAAAACACAGCTGAAATGTTAACATTCAGTTTGCTATTCCCTTTTTTGTGTTCTATACCTTGTACAAACACTTCTGTCCATGTTTGGGTGTCCCTCTACTGGGCTCTTTGAAAAGGTAGAGATCTTGGCTTATTCATTTTTGCACTCCTCAGAACCTAGGATAAGATTTGGTATAGCTCAAACAAGCTGGTCAGTAAATGACAGTTGAAATTGAGGAATTAACATAGTACTGCATCATTTAGTTGTCAATTGAGAAGATAGTACTTGTCCAGACACTAGATTGACTTCTTAAAAATAGTTAACATATTTGTTGTCTTGTTATCGTAGAATTTTTACTACTACAATTTGATAAAATCTATTTTACTTATTAGGTTATATTTCAACGTGTTTTATCATCTAAGAAACAGGCTAATACAGCAGTTTCCAACTTGAAGAAGAAATGAAACCCAAACAGTTTCGAAGTTTTTACGCTGTAGATGCTTACACTGAATTTAGATGAAAGTGTCTAGCGCCCCTTGCATCGCCACCACAGTGACTGCGCTATCCCTATTTTTCCCTTTCCTTTTTCCCACTCTTTCGCCCTCCGGAAAAGGCCGAACATTCCAAGAGCTTCCTAGTTTTCCTCTAGCCCCTTACGGAAGGAGCCGAAGGGCGAGTGTGGCGCCGAAGCAGGGGCTCCTGGAGCTGGGGCCCTTCCGGAAAGACCCGAAATGTGCTCGGAAGTGTAGGGAGACTTCGACTTCAGTGCTTCGCCCCCGCGCTGTGCCCTCTGTCGGCGGCGTCGGGCAGCGGTTGCAGCGGTGGCAGCAGGAGGCGGCAGCCGCGTCGACGTCGCCCAAGACTGGAGCGACGTTTAAAGAAGGAGCCGAATAGCCGCGGAGTCCGGCCTCTTGTTGTTGGAGGACTCCCACCCATCGGCGCGGCCTGACGAGGAGAAGCGGCGGCACGGGGAAGCAGGTGAGGACCCGGCCGGGACCCGGGAGGGGCGAGGGGTGCGCTGCTTCCTCCATCCCTGGGCCGTGCCTGTGTCTGCATTCTCCCCATTTGAACCAGGAAGCGCCCAAGTCGGAGGCTTCGCTTCTCCGGTCCTTTCTTTGTGTGGGCCCAGGAGTGAAGGAGGGGGCGAACCAGGAAGGCCGCGGCGCGGTCCCCTTCGCCGTCAGGGGCCCGGGGGCTGCCGGTGCCCTGGGTAGGCCTGGAGCGTGGGGAGCCCTCCACAGAGATCCGCTTGGCTTTTTCCTTGCCCCTCTGCCTGTCTTTTTGTGCTTTCTTTCTCCTTCTTGCCCCTACTTTGATTTAGAGCCTTTCTGCCCGGCCCACCCTCCCCTTCCGTCCCCTTCCCAGGGCACAACAATGCCGCCTGCTCGGCCTCATCCCCTCCCAGCACCTCCACCCTCCTCTTCGCCACCTTCTACTTTCCCCAGCTCGCTTTATTACTCCCGCCCTCACTGTGCTGCTCCTACCGTTGGTGTTTGCAAGAAGCTACCTTTTTGCTTGAATTGGGGTTAAAAACCTAGGTTGCAGCCAACTGGGTGTAAATGGGGAAGAGGGGGTGGAGGAAGGAAGATGGGGTTCAGCTGCCGCAGGGAGCCGCGTGCTGGTTTGTTTCACCCCCTCGCAGAGGGCATTTTGGCTTTTCCACCATCGCCTGCCCCCAGTCAAGGATTTCTCTGCCAATGTTGCGGAATAGCTTTTGCAGTCAGGTTGCAAATCTTAGGGTAGGTTCAGACTGATTTGTGTTGTTCCTGGGCCCACCCTAAGCGGGAGGAGGAGGAAACCTAAACAAAATGAAACCAACTCCCAGTGTCACCGGGACACATCCATTTAACTCCTGTCTCCATTGGAAAAAACCATTTGCAAGTGACAAAAATTGTGGAATCGTGTTCAGAAAACCCATCTATTGACTAAAAAGTGACTTCTTTCGCAATTCCTATATTTCTGAAGACCTGGTTACTGGCTCGCTGTCCAAAGGTCACCCTTTCTGATGAATTCATTTATAGTAACCTGGAATTCCTTGGTGCTGTTAATGGGCAATGCCTTATTATTGATGATGATTTAAATCCTTGCTCTCTAGACTTCTCACTTACTTTTTGTTTTTAAGCTGTAATTTTGAAATATTGATAAGATATTTGAGATGCCTTGCCTTCCACGTGTATATAACTTAAAGCTCTGTAACAGTGGTACTATTTTGGTAACTCTAAAGGGACAGAATATTAGCAATAAAAGTGTTTCGTAACCAAAAGTACTTATCAGCTAATGTGTGTGTGTGTGTGTGTGTGTGACACACACACACACACACACACATACAACTGAATATCATTATTATTGGGAATATCTATTGAGAAGTGCAAAACACGTTTTGGGGGTGGTACACAGCAATGCCATTTACTGACATCCCCTACCATATTTCCAAAGTAATGTCTGCTCTGTTCCAATAAGTTTGTTTTCATTTTCACTAACCCATTTGATGTGAAAAAAGTTCTCATACCAATTCACATAATTCTTTATAAACAAAATGTATTTGTGCAAATAAGAATTAAGAAATGGTAAACTTTCCTTTTACTTTGTCTTATTTTTTAAGTAGCATTTGTTTACTTCATTTGCCACTCTTTAACATTCCACCTCTGGAGATTGTAAGAGCAGAGAGGTGAGGGGAAAGAGAAACGGGAGGAAGAAAGGAGAGGGTACCGAAAGGTGTTTAATGGTGCTGAGGCACTGAAATTTAAATAAGAACAGAAGCATAATGGGAAGTTTAGAGGTAATACTTTTCAGTGCTTATAAATGCTGATTCAGTCGTTGGCTGCAGGGAGTAGCTTTTGAATATGTTCTTGAAGATAAGTTCAAATTTAAGAAGAGTATATATTACAGACACCAAGATTTTCTGACATTTAAATCATTCATTTACAGGTGAAATAAGTTTTATGTGTTCATGAGGCAGATTTTTCTTAAAGTTTTAGGACAGCTAAAAATGAACTCTTCTTGAAGAAAAAAAATGAAAATTGGAACTAAGGAAATTAATTCTAATCTTTAAAAATTGCTTAGTGGTGATGCATGCATTTGAGATTCAAAGGAAGAGATTACTGTTCACATCTGTAGATCAATTTAAAACTTGCTTGTTTCTTCTTAGGGTGAAATCATGAAATTTGATACATGGTCCAAAACCCAATCCATATGAACAATTTATATAAAAGCCAAAAAGTTTTGCCAAACTTTGGTTAAAACTTGCACGAACTGACCTGACTGGTATGGCTTAGTGGGTCCCTGGTTGATTCCTAGTCAGAGCACATTGCCTGGGTTACAGGCAAGGTGCCTGGTTGGGGGCATGCCAGAGGCAACTGATTGATGTTTCTCTGGGGTATTAATGTTTCTCTCCCTCTCTTTCTCCTTCCTTTTTTCAGTCTCTAAAAATAAATAAAGGAAATCTTTTTTTTAAAAACGTGAGCAAACTATTTAATGATGCTGCAGCTAAAATTCTGAATGATAAAGTACGTTTGTTTTCTTTCCTAATCTTTCATCCCGTCTTCCCTTTCTCTTACAGGCATGGAGAGTAGAAAACTGATTTCTGCTACAGACATTCAGTACTCTGGCAGTCTGCTGAACTCCTTGAATGAGCAACGTGGTCATGGACTCTTCTGTGATGTTACCGTTATTGTGGAAGACCGAAAATTCCGGGCCCACAGGAATATTCTTTCCGCTTCTAGTACTTACTTCCATCAGCTCTTCTCAGTTGCTGGGCAAGTTGTTGAACTGAGCTTTATAAGAGCAGAGATCTTTGCAGAAATTCTCAATTATATCTATAGTTCTAAAATTGTTCGTGTTAGATCAGATTTACTTGATGAGTTAATTAAATCAGGGCAGTTATTAGGAGTTAAATTTATAGCAGAGCTTGGTGTCCCATTGTCACAGGTTAAAAGCATCTCAGGTACAGCTCAGGATGGTAATACAGAAAACTTACCTCCTGGTTCTAGTGACAAGAACCTTGAAATACAAAAATCAAAAGACGAAGCCCAAGATAACGGGGCCACTATAATGCCTATTATAACAGAGTCTTTTTCCTTATCTGCTGAAGATTATGAAACAAAAAAGATCATTGTTACTGATTCAGATGATGATGATGATGACGTCATTTTCTGCTCTGAGATTCTGCCTGCAAAGGAGACTTTACCAAGTACCAGTGCAGTGGCACAGGTCCAGCCTAGCCCAGGCTCTGTTGCTATTTCAGATGTCACACCTTGTGCTAGCAGTAACTCTCCCCCCTTAACAAATATCACACCTACTCAGAAACTTCCTACTCCTGTGAATCAGGCAACTCTGAGCCAAACACAAGGAAGTGAAAAATTGCTGGTATCTTCAGCCCCGACACATCTGACTCCTAACATTATTTTGTTAAATCAGACACCACTTACTACACCACCAAATGTCAGTTCTTCACTTCCAAATCATATGCCTCCTTCAATCAATTTACTTGTGCAGAATCAGCAGACACCAAACAGTGCCGTTTTAACAGGAAACAAGGCCAATGAAGAGGAGGAGGAGGAAATTATAGATGATGATGATGACACTATTAGCTCCAGTCCAGATTCGGCCGTCAGTAATACATCTTTGGTCCCACAGGCTGATATCCCCCAAAATACCACTTTTGATGGATCACTGATACAGAAGATGCAGATCCCTACACTTCTGCAAGAGCCACTTTCCAATTCTTTAAAAATTTCAGATATAATTACTAGAAACACTAATGATCCAGGTATAGAATCAAAACATCTAATGGAGGGTCAGAAGATCATTACTTTAGATACAGCTACTGAAATTGAAGGCTTGTCGACTGGTTGCAAGGTTTATGCAAATATTGGTGAAGATACTTATGACATAGTGATCCCTGTCAAAGATGACCCTGATGAAGGGGAGGCCAGACTTGAGAATGAGATACCAAAAACGTCTAGCAGTGAGACAGCAAACAAACGTATGAAAGTAAAACACGATGATCACTATGAGTTAATAGTAGATGGAAGGGTCTATTATATCTGTATTGTATGCAAAAGGTCGTATGTCTGTCTGACAAGCTTGCGGAGACATTTTAACATTCATTCTTGGGAAAAGAAGTATCCTTGCCGTTACTGTGAGAAGGTATTTCCTCTTGCAGAATACCGTACAAAGCATGAAATTCATCACACAGGGGAGCGAAGGTATCAATGTTTGGCCTGTGGCAAATCTTTCATCAACTATCAGTTTATGTCTTCACATATAAAGTCAGTTCATAGTCAAGATCCTTCTGGAGACTCAAAGCTTTATCGTTTACATCCCTGCAGGTCTTTACAGATCAGACAATATGCATACCTCTCTGATAGGTCAGGCACTGTGCCTGTGATGAAGGATGATGGTATTGGGTATAAGGTTGATGCTGGGAAAGAACCTCCAGTAGGGACCACATCCACTCCTCAGAACAAACCAATGACCTGGGAAGATATTTTTATTCAACAGGAAAATGATTCAATTTTTAAACAGAATGTAACAGATGGCAGTACTGAGTTTGAATTTATAATACCAGAATCTTACTGAACTCTTGAAATATCAAAGTTTTGTTTTGGATTAAGGGGAAAGGCTTTCAGAAGACCTATAAAGAAAATTAAGGATTTGATCTGTCATGTCATCTGAAGGTAGTTTAGTTGGATTATTTGTTGATAATTTTTAGAAGCAAATTATTCTGAAAGTTTAAGTAGAGATTGAAAAGTCCCACCTCCCAGGTATCTGTTTATATAGTTAGCTTTCAGCTCATTTAAAAGAGGCAAAAAAAGGCTTGGAGAGATAGTTTCCTGAATAGAATTTGAAGCAGTCTGAATGTTCTTTGAAAATAACTGGAGTTATTAGCATACCTTAGTATATCTTAAAGTTTCCCCTTCTGTGTTAGCACTTTACTGCTGAATTCTCAATTTTCTTAATATTGAGACTATAAATGTGTCATGTCTTGTAGATGGCATAAAATATAAACACGAACTTCTAAAGTTGTTCTGGAAAATTTCAAAATAAGTCTCCATGTGGTTGTGTACTCTGCTAGTCCAAATGGATAGCAACCTCCTGCCTCCCCCCATGAAAATGGCCATGCAGACAAGTCTCATCTGAAGAATTAGTTTTAGCTAATTAGATTTAAATCTTGCTTTTATTGTCATAGTATGGAAGAGAATGGTGGCTGGGACTGTGTATATATACCTTTGCTATGTGGTCTTTGTGGGCAAAAATACTAATCTCTGTAATGCAGATAAGAGGAGATGAAAAGTTCTGTTGCCGGGTTTTTGTTTTTGAATTTTTGCTCTTACATAGAGACAGAGAGTGTAAGTGAATGGAGATTGCCTTTTTGCTCATTATGGTTAAAAATAGTCCTATGGAAATTTTCAAATTTTTAATCTGTAAGCCACCAAAATAAATCTTTAATTCTATATAAATCTTTATACATGATAGATTGCAGAAATGAGACTCCTACATATTTTGGGTAGGAGGCTACTGGCATATATTTTTCAATGTTCATATTAGAATCTATAATAGGAAGTTTTCATTTGAAATAGCTGAATCAGTGATCTAGTATTTTCCTTTCAGCAGGACCTTTTAAAATAAGTTCCATTCCATCTGCAAATTGCTGCAATATTATAGCAATCAGACTATATGGAATGTAATATAGGCTTGTTGATTCCCATTTATCTCAAGAACAGTAAATACCACCTTTCTTCCTTTTAAAATTACACATATTTAAACACTTAGAAAATAAAGTAAAAACTTATTGAAGTGCTAGAACTAAAAGGAAGCAGGTTGGAAAATATAGCCTAGCATTTATAACAGGATTAACTTGTTGAACTCCTTCTGTAAATGACTTTGCAAAGGAAAAAATTTAATAGATACAGAAAAAGATTGTCGTGCATAGTTATTAGTCATGTGTAACTTTGCTTAAGTATTGCTTAATTCAACATAGGTATTTTCTTTCTCCTTAACCATGTATTTTTTAAAAAATAGTCTGTTTCTTGACTTTGAACTTAAAGCTTTAATTGTAATTTCTCACATATATGTCATTCTTCTGATGGTAAGCTGGATTTGAAGATAATAGTCTCAGTGTTTCTTAAGTTGGTGGCTGAGGGTATCGTGTATCAGTATTTTCAATAATACAAGGAGAAAGAAAAAATAATCCTTTGCTTACCAAGGACTAGAATGATGTGTATCTGTTTTCTGTTCTGTGAGTCTAGACCTTCAACAACCATTTAATAAATTAATCCTTGGAAAATTTTAAATTACCTTATAACTTAAGACTCAGTGATCTCTGGACTCACAATGTGTTTCCTTTCTGTGTAGATATTGATAGCATTACTCTTTGGCTATAGGGTGCATTCTGAAATATTTTTCAGTGGAAATTTGGGTTTCATTAATGCTATTTCACCAGTTAGACATAATTCCACAAGTGTGAATGATACTGATGCCAGCAGAGCTTCCAGACCTTTCAGACTTCTAGGTAAATTAGTTTGTCATCATAAAGCTTAGTAGTTTCTACAAGGCTAGTATGACAAACCAGGAATTCTATAATGGAAAACTATCCAGTCTGAGTAATATGGGTATAATGTTTTACTGCTGCTGTGCTGTATGTAAATCTTGAGTATGAAATTTAAACTGTGCCTATTGAAGGTATCTTCTGGAGTTTGTGGGGAGGAGGAAAACTGGGAAATTAAATTGTATTTTTGCCAGAAGACTCTTAATTGCATGTATGTCTGGGTCTTCAGTTTTTCTAGAAGTTTCTATATTCAAAGTTTGGAATTCATGTGGAATATTCCTTTGGGGCTAACACCCTTTACTTCCAGTATTTATTGGGTTGAAAATCTGCAGCAAGACACTGCTTAAAACTTATGGGGTTTTCCTATTTTATACTTAGTTTTATGGCTATTGAACTTCACTTTTTCTTTCAAGTTGGCTTCAGATTTGCTCATATGATAGATTACCTGTAAATATTCTGGATAGGAACTGTTTGAAATAGCAATTTGTTAAAAAGATATGACAAAGTGAAACTGCTGAAACTAAGCAAAGATTTTTAAATGCCACAGCAGTCTTTCAAGATTCACTTTAAAATATATGTTAAATGAGCATTATCATTTTGGTGGTAATGATTCCCCACATGCAACTACTATGAGGAATTGATGCTGCATTTTTCCTGTTGTACCAAAAAGATAAAACAAATGATAAAAAACACCAAGGTATTTTGTATGGTCAAGGCATGCATATTCTAAGAATTAATTGCTAATTCAACAGCACTGGCTCCCTCACCTCTGTCAATCATATGAAACCGTGTTCATTTACACCTAATGCTGTAATATTCATACTTGTACAATCTTCCCTATCATGACTTTAAGTTCCACTTTTCATTAACTGTTACCTGATATTAGTTCGTAGAGCTTCATACAGCAGAAATAAAATGTTTTAATTCTGATTTTTGAGTACACTTTTTACAAGATTATCTTTCATAAATTATATAGACCTTTGTATTCTGTTGTTTTTCAATTTTTGGAGCAGGAGATTAAAGCTATATTTCTGATGATGGCATGACAAAATTTTCCATTGGGTTTATATGTTGGTTATTTGCATGCCCAATGCATCTTGAACCCTAATAGTCAAAAGTAAGTCAGCTTCTGTCAGTCACTTTAGAGCAGTGGTTTTCAACCTTTTTCATCTCAGGGCACACATAAACTAATTACTAAAATTTTATTGCACACCAAAAAATATACAGGGTCCGGCAGAAGTAACGCCTGCTTGAATGTGTTGGTAGGGTAATAATATGGGTATAATCATTTATAGTTTTAATTTGAACATTTCACCTAAAATGTCATATGGTGTGCTTCAGTGTGATATTGTTGTGTTACAGAATTAAATGCTTATGATTTTGTAATAAAAGATTTTGTAATAAAAAAGGGGTGTTATTTGTGCCGGACCCTGTTTTTTTGTTGTTGTTTTTTGTTTGTTTGTTTGTTTTCTGCTGATCTGACAAAACAAAATAGGTATAATTGATTCATTCACACCTGTTGGCTGTTGTGTTGGCTCTTGTCATTTTTTAATTTGACAAACTAAGGGAAAAGAGTGTATTTTAAAAATTCTTGCAGCACACCAGCTGAAAATAGCTACTTTAGACCATTTGTGACACTTGTAGATTCCATGAAGACATATATAAGTAGATAAGGAGGAGGATAGTTTTATTAATTTGAAACATCACAAAAGCAGTCTTGGTTTCCAACATGGCAGTGATAAAGATTTTAAGCAACATCCAGTTTATATAGATTCTGGATTAATATTTGAACGTTTCATGCCCAGTTCATTACTTTAAAGCAGAATTAAAAATAAAGCAGTAAATATTACAAAATGCAGTCAAGGTACATACTGGAAATACAAATTCCTTCATTACAGCAAATGTTTTGCAAAAGAGTAAAGCAGCAAATATTAATTTTTCTAAGGTAACATGCACTTCATATAATTCAATGTAATAAAAAAAGCTGCTCAAATTAAGTGTTACAAAATCTGTACTGTTTCAAGTTATTTTGTAAAGTAAGAAAAATACATAGAAATGAGTCATAGAATCTTAACACTAAGAAATGTGATAAATGTAGGATATACATACTGTGTAATGGTGCCTTTTAAAAAATTAATAGTCGTACACAGTCACTAAAGCAAAAGGTAAAGTGTAAACAGCACAAAATTTCATTGAGTATTACAAGTTGACATTTGTCTTGTAAGTCAATTGGTTATTAGTCCTTTTTTGAAATCCAATAGAATTTTAATATGCTCAGAACTATAGAAAATAATAGTAACTTTACCTAACTGGATTATAGTTTTTTAGATTTGAAATCTGGATGAGACATCATTCATGATGCTGAAAGTTAAACTGAATGTCTTGCAAACGTTTACTGTGAACAGTGAGTGCACTTGTTGTACCTTGATAATTCTTGATGGCTGGATGTCTACAAGGTAGATGGGAGCACCAGCATTTGCCTGCTACCTCTAATCAGAGTTGGGAGGTAGCAAGATGGGCTGGAAAATTTTCCAGTATGTGTTCTGTTTGCAGAACTGTCTAATTAGGTACCCTCCTATAGCCCCTGTATTTTGACATGATACGATTGTAGGGTTATCAATCTTTAAATCAATCATTGGGGTAACAAAAGATTGCAATGAAAGTGTTCATTTTGAAGTGAAGGCATGTGTGCCAAAATGTTAAATCCATCAAGTTGATGGTTTAAAGCCATGTCTAATTAAAATAAGTGTACAAATGTGTACCACAATGTGCCAGATGGATTTTAAATCTACGATAACACTTAAGAAGTTGTCAAGTTGGCTACATTTGAGGTTTTGCAGATTTAAAGCAGCATTGTAACACTTCCATAATCTTGAACACTGTCATGATTAGTCTCAGCAGGAAAAGGGACCAATAAGAGCAGTGGCATTAAAACACAGATGATTCTTTTGGGGAAGGGTGCAAGATACGTGCGGTTCGCTGGGGTTGAAGCACAATATTTGAAGATTAAATAGTCACAAAGATTAGTAACAATTCATGTCACGACCCAAGAACCTAATCTAGCATTTTAAACTCTGAATTTTAACTATAAGATTTATGTCTGTAGCAAATGTATTTTTGTAATACTGCAACATGTAGTAGAACCACTGTCTCATAAGTTATCAGATGTATAACAGATCTACTTAAAACATGTCAAGTGTTGCTCTCTATGTATTCCAATGCTTCTGGAACAATCAACCCTGTTTCCCACTACTTGAGGGAATATTGCACTTTTCCCTTTGGGAGGTACCAATAACAAAAGTCAAGCTGAATAATCACGACAGCAACTTTTACAATACTCATAGAGAAGAAAGGAGTAAGAGATGGGGACAGCTTTTTCCAACATTCAGATACAAGCAAACAAAATCCTTGTCAGGGCTCTCTGCATTGGAACTACTATGCAGCCCCATCATCTGGGAAAATTTTCCTTAGGAACTGACTTTAGTGGTAGGGAAAGATAGAGCTTATAAGCCAGGTACTTCAACTGAGGTGCTAGGGTAGCAATCTGCTAAGGGCCTGAGGACAACACTCAATTTACACCAAATGAAACAGATGGCAACCACACTTCCGAATACAGAAGCAGAGCCATAAAGTAATGCATGTCCAAACATGATAAGCTTTTGCTGGGCTGGATCCCCAGCCTTGCTTAGAGCATGTGCAGTGTTCCTCTTGGAAGTCCCGGGTTCAGTGTAGCCACCCCTGCTCTGCACTGATAATGAATAAGCTTCATTCCTATCTTTCCCTAGCCTGGCAGGCCATTGTAAGACTCAAAACTGCGTAATAATCACACTTTAAATTGTGTACCCTAAACACTTCCACTAAAGCAGAAATACAAAAGCTACAACAATTCCAATAGCCAGCAGGCATTCCTCTTTAGGGACTGTAAGGTGGTGGCTTTTCAAAAGGCGGGTAGTAGGGTGGAGAGTAACGGGGTGGTGCACTGGAGGACCACATGTAGCTGGGTGAAGGAGAGGCAGACTGGGGCTCATCAGAAAGTCCAGAAGGAGGGGAGGATGGAAAGACACCAGAATGCTGTGTAATGAAAATAAAACAACATCATTTTGGGCAATGAGGTTGCAATTCCCTGAAGTCAGTTATTTAAAAATGAGTATGGACCAAATTTGTTTCTGTTTGGAACAACAAAGAGCTCCTAAGACCTCAAAGTTAATGAGGGACATGAAACTTGGCTGGTCCCACTTTCTCTCATTCTCTCAGGCTGTAAAGCTCATGCAGAGATATCTTGGACTCCTTCTACCTCTCCTTTTAAAGCCCCTTTCCACATTTATAAACCAAGCCTTCAATACTTCTGAACTATGGAAATAGGATCCCAACTAGTCTTCAAAAAGGTTGTTTGGGCCTTAAAAATGTTGGGAACAAGAAAATTAAGAACTAAATGTGACCTTAGTAAACAGGAACCGCATTGTAGCTAAAAGGAACTAACAAGGGAGACAGAGTGCAGGATGTAGTTGAACAAACGTCCTGTGTCATGCAGATGTTCTCCCCTGGGTATGATAGATAAGCAATACTTTGTTTAGTTTTAAAAATTTGAATTTTACCCTGTTCCCGCACGCAGTCTCTGTAAGCAAATAGCCAACTGCCACATCAGCTTCTGTGAAACGCTTGCTCGCGCCAAAACCCCTATATAAGGACTTAGCTGTAAGCACTCGGCGCGACTCTCGTCTGCAGCGCTTGTGGGTACCGTGTCTCCGGACACTTTGAGAGTTCGCCCCTGCGCAGGTTAAACTTGGCCAATAAAGCAACATCTTTGATACCCTGAAAGTCTCTGATATTTGTTCTTGCGTTTGCTGGATGCAACAAAGAACATTTGAGGTTAAGTCATTAATGCCTAGGAAAGTCTTTTCAATAAGAATGTATTACAGATCCCATCTTATAAATAAAACAAAACAAAAACTAAGGTCAGAGAGGTTAAGTGGCTTTCTTGGATCTGGAGTCTCAATCTAAGTGCAATAATTTTGATTTCATCTTAGCAAGGGCAGGGTAGGTTTGAGAGCAAAGAAGAACAAACGTATGGATAAAAGGGAGGAACAATCTTTCAGGTTGCCAAGACACTCAGGATTCCATTTTACTTTGTGTTGTCTAACTTTGGTGGTCTTTGAGAAGGGAGTGGTTTTGGATTTAAGAAATACCCAGGGAATTGGCATGTTAGGAGTCATTTGCCACTTCTCTTTGCCTGGCTCATGTATACCCTGGACCCTAATGATTTTCCTGCTCAAGGAGAGTTGGCCTGTTTTGTTTATTGCTGTATCCCCCAGAGGTCAGAACAGAGCTTGGCAAGTAGTCGATATTCAGTAAATGTTGAATGAGTGACTACAACTTCAGGAGTATATAAGATGAACTTGGCATATTTTTAAAGAATGATATCTATTTTCAAAGAATAGGGTCACACCTCATGCAGACTGTTGCCTTACTACAACAGTGGAGCATTAACAGAGGCCTGAAGGCTGGAGGGGGCTACAGAGGTAGCAAGAGGCAAGAGGCCAGTAGAAAAGCAACAGAAGACAACAAATAGGCTTGAGAATGGCAATTTTCTGTTGTGTCTCAACTCTAGGAGGAACTGGTATATTTAAAAAAAGACCCACTAACACCAAAATTTCTCAAGAGTTCAAGTACTGTTAGGGGAGGTCACACCTTTACTTTGTTCTGCTGGCCAGAGTCTGAGTAGATCATGTCCTTTTCCCAAGCCTGGGGCAATCTAGAGTCAGCCTTAACATGAGGTTTCTGGAGCCTGAGATCAGGTGGCTGATTCTCTTCATTCCCTGTCCTGACCACTGCCCGTTTCTATGCTTTACTGAAAAGAAACAGTAGCTGCAATCTTCCCCCATCCTGCCCTGCCCCACCCATTGTTTCATCTTGAATGAAGGAATGACAGGGTCATACAACCTGCAGAGCTGTTCAAGGCAAATCAACTTGAGACAGTGGACTCAAGACAAGCCAGATTCCTTTCTAAAATCTCAATTTTCTCTTCCCTCCAAGAAAATGTGTGTTCTTAAGAATCAGTATAGTGATTTCCTAGTTTTCTATTCCATCTCCAGAACTCTTTCTCCTTCCCTCCCTCCTTCCTTTTCTGCTGCTTTCTTCAACTAAGAACACTGACCACTTAAGCAGAGAGGAGAGCAAAAACCCACCAGGGACCAGATTCAATGCTGGGGGTGTGGTCCTCTGCCTTTTTAAATCCTGCTCCAGGATGGTAAGAGTTGGGAGGCCATTTTTATGTGTTCCCAGCCATAAAGGGGAGGGGCAAGTTTCCTACAGTGGAGCTACAAGCAGTTCTGTCCTGAGAAGCATTTAAAGGCTTTTGTGGGCAGCAACTGCTGTGGGCGGCAGTTGTACACTTTGATAATAAAAGGGGATGGTATAACGGCCTTTGGTTTTCACTTCTCAGTTTCATGTTTGGGAAGTATTGGGGGGAAGGAGCGGGATGATTTTCACTTCCTTTGAGGATGCTGGGAGTCTAAAGGATAAAATTGAAGAGTTCCTGGCAGAACTACAGAGCTCATTGGCTGCGGTCCACACACCCTTGGGGTTTGAGTTGTTGGAGGCGGGATGGGGAGAAGGCCCACAGTACCAGTGCATAGTTTCCTAGCAACAGGCAGGCACCTTGGGAAAGATCTGGCTTTGTTGCAGCTGGGGAACTGGCCTGGTGCATTTTGGTTCCTGCCTAAGAGTCGACTTTACTAATGAGGCAAGCAGCTCAGAAGAGCAGAGCTTTGAATCCTTGCATACCACAAAGCAAAAAAAAAAAAATCTAAAGAGCCTACTGCTAGGTCTAGTCAGCTCAAACTTCCTGAGCTGCCTACAGGCTGATGGCACTAGAAAAGGAGCATCACCTTTTCAGGACACACACAGCTCCCCTCTTCCATCTTAGCCTGCCCCCTCTCTGCAGGATGGCTGACCTACACTCTACAGAACCAACGTACATTTCTGTCACAGTGGCCTTCCCTCTTCAGGAGCACTGGGAGGCAGTGACTCAGAAAATAGCCCTGACAGTGACCAGGTAATACGAGTTACCAGCAAGAGATGCTGTGCCCCCAGGGGAAAATCCAGGGTCTCCTGGTCTTTGCATTCCCCCTTGGTTTCTGCCCCAGAAAGCAAAGCCAGGGAAGATGGAGAGAAGAGTGGCTAAAAGGGAAAGGAAGGAAAATGGGAGTCAGAAACCAGAGAAAGGTGGAGAATGAAGGAAAATCTTGGCAGGAAAAGGAGAAGGGAAATAAAGGGAAAAAGTTGGTTGGCAGCAGCAACACCCTCTAAGGCTCTCAGCAACCTGTACTGTACACTGCCTCCCCCAGGACTAAAGCAAGCCTTTCATTAAATAGGTCCAATTTATAATGGGTCATTTTTTTTCACAACTAAGACGAAATCTAGTATATACCCTCATGTGACTGAATAAAGAGCATAAACAGAGGTGCTTGCATTTTTCATAGGCTTAGACTTTTGTTTTAAGCTAAACTTGGCAATTCACCAAATGGACAGGAAAGGGATCAGTCCATGATTAGACTAAAGTAGGGGGACTGACCCAGCAGGCCAGACTTGGAAGTATGGCTGGAATCCTTAAGGGGTTTATATAAAGCTACACTGGGTTGACTTTCCCAGCAGAGGTGGAAATTGATGCTATTGACCTGAAAGACTTTGGACTACTTGGCTGAAGCTAAAAGACAGGTAATGGGGAAATGAAGGTGAAGGGCAAGAGGAGAGTTGGGGAGTTGAGCAGGAAAGCAAATGTAGTCTTAGTTTATCTCCTTCCTGGCTTAGGGGATGGAGAGTTCATTAGAAGCAAGGATACCTTGGAGCCCAATATTTGAGAAAGTGTTGTTTCTCCAAGCTCAGCACCCACCACATCCTCAGGGCCAGCTGACCACACCCAAGTGTTCACTCATGTCTAACATAAAGAAACGTTCCCAAACTTCCTAACTGAACAAATACATAGTAAGCATATGACTCTGAGGGGTTCAAACAAAACCCTTTCTTCTCTTCCTTCTACCTGCCTTGGGGTAAAAAGGAAGCAGAAGCCTTCAAACTTTAAGTCACACAAATAGTCCTGTTTGGGAATGACCAGAATGGGGAACTCACCTAGGAGAAAATCTAGAAAGGTCAGCTTTCCTGCTATAATTTGAGCCCTTTTACAATCTGAGAAGAGCTCTGGATTTTTTTGTTTTGGCAGGGGTGATTCTGGTGATTTTATTGTCAGAGCTAGTATACATTTTGCTAAATGCTTTCTATCTATCTGAGAACATAAGCAGATGTTCCTCTATCCTATTAGCTTTCTTGGGTAAAGACTGGCATTTCCTCCTATGAAACTATAAGGGAATGGAATTTAGTAAACAAAACAAGCTCAACTCAAACACTGGGACAAAACACCATTTAAGTTCTATAGGGAAACAAATCACGTAACATCCCCCTCAAATCCCCACCACACAACTATAAAGTCTCCAAACCGAAAATACAAAAGACAGCTTGAACCTAGGGAAAGAACCTGGACAGATATCAGTCCCAGCAGTCTCTGCAGTGCCGAGCAATTTAATAATGTAATACGAGACCCTTTCTGACTCATGATTAGGAATCCCACAATTTAAACCAGTAGAAAGTATACATATCTTAAAATTAACTGGAGGAAAGATCCATGTGGTGTTCAAATTTACAGCTTTTCCAAGGAACCCTCAAGCCAATCTATGGAATCAGACCTGGATTCAAATCCTTGCTCTTCCCCTTACCATCTCTTTGCTGAAGTCACTTACTTTTGCTGACTTAGTCATCTCATCTTAAAAATAGCAATGATAAGGATACTTCCTTCAAAGGAGTAAGTGAGATGTTGTATGCAAAGCACTTCTTAGCACAGTACCTGGCACATAGTAAGTGCTGAATGTATGGCAGCTATTATTTAAAAGTAGAGGCCTCAGACCTGGCTGGCATAGCTCAGCGGATTGAGAACGGGCTGCGAACCAAAGTGTCGCAGGTTTGATTCCCAGTCAGGGTACATGCCTGGGTTGCAGGTCATGACCCCCAGCAACCATGCATTGATGTTTCTCGCTCTTTCTTTCTCCCTCCCTTCCCTCTCTAAAAATAAATTAATAAAATCTTAAAAAAAAAGTAGAGGCCTCCTCAAATGCCTGGAGACCCTGCTATGAGCCCATAGTGTAGTTTAGGGTGAGGTGGCTATATTTGGATTCCTTTGCTGGGTTAGGTACCCTGTTTCTGTCTTTCCATAACACTCTTGGAAACAGTCTATTTACTTTTTGTCCCCACTGCTGTCCCCTAGCACTCCCTCAAGGCTACAGACTATGTCTCATTCATAACACAAGGCCTATGCCTCATTCAGTTTCTTTATCTACAGCTCCTAGCACAGGGGCTGCACATGCAAACACAAAGTAAACATTAACTGAATGAAAACCAGAAGCCTGAGTCACCAGCAGCATTGTCAATCTTGCTTTCATCCCTAGGGTAGTGTTTGAATGAAAAATAATGGAGAGAGAGAAAGCTCCATATGCTGAAATGGGGCTTCTCAGAGTTTGCAACAACCATCACTAGGGAGATTATTGTTCCTATTTAAGGGACTCATTATAAAGTGAATGTTCCTAAAATCAATGTAATCTATATAGTTTACTTTGATATAAAAAAAATGGAGGTGGCCTCTTTGGCTAAACCCATGTGTTGCCCCGTATCTCAGGATGACTTTTTACTATAGGGGCCCCAAGAGAATGGTGACGCTCCTTGTGTTAGCTACAACATCCTTGCATTCTATTAAAGGGTTCCTCTTTTGCCTTTCTTACCAATGAACTTTCTTATCTATGCACTTTTTGAATATATATGTGTTTTCCAGTTTATATCATCTATTTGGGTAACAAGTTCCCTAAATTGTTTACCTGTGAATAAGTAGGTTTTAAAACAAGTTCTAACATTATATGTTCCAAGCTTTAATGGACACCTTCTTGTTCTAGTACTGTATTTTATAACAGTGAGCAAGTCCATATTCACACTATATGTACAGGTATCCCTTGATATCCATTGAGGATTGGTTCCAGGACCCCTCATGAATACCAAAATCCTTGGATGCTCAAACCCTGATATAAAATGCCATAGGACAATGCATAGAGTTGTCCCTCCACATTTGCAAATTCTCAGTGGCAGAGAGAAAATACTGTTCTCCATCTGTGATTGGTTGATTTTGCGGATGCAAAATCCTGGGATACAGAGGGCCAACTGTTTATTTCTTGAAAAAAAAAATACATGTATAATTGGACCTGCACAGTTCAAACCTGTGTTGTTCAAGGGCCAACTGTATTACTATTGAAGAATCCTAGACCTCCCCAAACAGTATCTAAATCAAAGAAAAATATGCTTTGTTCAACTAAGTGGTCTTTTCCAGTTTCAATTATTTTGTTAATCTGACACTGAAATTAGGTAGCCCAAGGGCTTTGCATTTGTAAACTGGCTGTTTAACTGGAAGTAACCCTAAACACTCATAATTTTATGTCCCCTTGGAGCATTTATGGCCTCTTAGTCAATAGAAGTAAATTCATTATGAGCCTCCATTCCTTCAAAGATGTTACCTTTGGTTCCCAGATTTTGAATTAACCAGATTTTAGTGTAATTCCACTTTTCTGTGGTCAAGTGTTTACCATCACTAAAAATGTCTAAAGGACCATTTCATTTGTTTTCCTGAAGTGTCTAGTTAAGTTCTATGCACACAATGAACCCATTTTAATTAAGTGCCTTTTTTGGTTCTGTTTTTCTGTGCTTAGTCTGGGGAAAGTGCAAATTTGGTAACACTATTCCTGACCTCTTTGGTAATAGGATAACAAATGGGAAGATGTTGTTATAAAAATATTTTTTTCTGTGTAGTCCTAGTTAGGAAGTCTGGAGAAAAAGAAAGGATTGTTACAGATTTCATTAAAATCCTGTGTAGCTCAGAATGTCCTTGTGCTAAGGAGCAGGACTAGGCCTCACCCTGTGGCAGAGAAATGGAAAAAGCCATTTTTGGACAAGGGTTTATGGTGAAGTACTAACAATACCATCTTCTCCTTGGTATAGGTCAAGGCAATTTGAGACACCTTGATCCTATTTTTCTCTCCCCTATTCTTCCATCTCTCTATTTCTTCTTGTGTCACTCTCACCCTTCCCATTCATCCTGTCTTTGCATGCCTACATAGTCTTTATGCCAGTCAGTGGTACACACAGGCTGCTAAAAAGCCATCAGGGATAGAGAGCCTGGCTACCTCATACCTCTTGGGGAGGTTCCATGATTAAAGAGAGAACAAGAGAGCATGAGTGAGAGCAAGGGTAATGGATAATTCTTTTTTTCTCAAAACATACCTGAAAGTCATAAGCAGAATACGGTGGCAGGTGAGGAGGGCTATGGTAGTAAGTATTGTAGGATGCCACTTGAGGACGAGCATAGTAGGAAACAGTTGGATGAGCATTCTCAACAGAACAGTTCAGCACTGGGAGAGTTGGATTCTGGAGAAAACCACACGTTAGAAAACAACATTAATGTTCATCACTAGGAAAATGGTTAAATAAACCAAAGTATATCCATACTACAGAATACCTTGCAGCTCTTGATAAACAATTTAGTGACAGAAAATGTTGTCCAAGATATTTTGTTAAATAAAAAAAAAAAAACAAGCCACCAGCAAAACTATGGAAACAAAGATCAGTGGTTGCTCAGGATTGATGTTGGAGGAAGGGATTAGTAGGTAGAGCATAGAGGACTTTTAGGAAATGAAAAATACTCTATATGATTTTATAATGATGGGTAAGTCATTGTGCATTTACCCAAATCCTGGAATGTGCAACACCAACAGTAAACCATACGGTAAACTACGGACTTTGGGTAATTATGATGTGTCAGTGTACGTTCATCCTTGGTAACAAATGTACCACTCTGGCGGGGAACGTTGATAATGGGGGAGGCTATGCATGTATGAGAAGGGGATATATGGGAAATCTCTGATTCTTCCTCTTAATTTGGTTGTAAACCTAAAACTGCTCTAATTTTTTTTTTTTTAAAAGGAAGCCACCACATCTAACAAATCACTACCTGGAAACATGAAAATATCTGGGAGATACACAATGGATTGACTCAGAATAAATTCTTTTCAAAATCAAAAACATAAAAAAAATAAAAAAGAAGCCACCATGTTATATTAGTATAGTATGATCCCAATTTATGTAAAAATAAAGACCTAAACAATTATATGAGTATAGTATGTTTTTAAATGTAAAGAAATTAATCTGGGAACATTCACAACAAACTGTTAACTGTGGTTATCTCTGGGGAGGGGAGTAGTATTAGGAAGTAAATTGGGACTCTTCACTTTTTGTTACACAGCCAAAGTTTTCACAACTAATAGGTATTACTTGTGTCATTTCCCCCAACTTATTTTTTAAAAATTCAAACCTAGCCCTGGCTGGTGTGGCTCAGTGGATTGAGTGCTGGCCTGCAAACCAGGGTATCACCAGTTTGATTCCTGGTCTAAGACACGTGCTTGGGTTGTGGGCCGGGTCCCCAGTTAGGGGTGTGGAAGAGGCAACCACAGATCCAAGTTTCTCTCCCTGTCTTCTTCTCTCCCTCCCCCCTCTCTGAAAATAAATACATAAAATCTTTAAAAAATTTAAACTTACAGAAAAGTTAAAAGTATTTATATATATGATTTTCTAAAACAACAACAAGACCCAGAATACACAATGTCAAATACACAATATACAAGGCTGAATAGGCTACTACTCTTGCTGTGACAAAGATGTGATGAATCACAAAGGGTTTGTAAAAGTTGTGAGGATTCTGGTAGACTCTAACCTTGTGAAGGAACTCTCATATAGACACAAAGTGTATTTATTTCTCAACAGCCCTGCAGGTTAGAGGCAAAACCCTAGCAGTGAAAATAAACCATGAAAGACCAAGCAGAATATATTATTCTTTTTTTGTGAACAAAACAATGCAGAAAGAAATGAATACCATTTTTACAACATGGTGGAGTGTGTAGCCCTTCAAGGGTTAAAGCTAATCTTGTCCAGGATAGGAGTCCTGCTCCCAACAGGGCCAAAGTATTGCTAAAGGAAGTCACCACTGCTCATTAGTTCCCCAAAAGACTGTGATTTATATCTTTTCAGGTCCACATGGGTCAAGGTGTGGGGCAAATATTTTTTTCCATTTTCAATGTCATTGACACTTCCTCCATTTGTGTGGGTAATTGAGAGCTGTTTACAAAATCAATGTGTCTTATTTCTGGTACACATCTACTCTATATTAACAGAGAGCAGAAGCTTCCTCTCAAGTGATAAAAATGTGTGGGCAGGCTTTGGCAGTGGCATAGGCAACTGTGTTGGGGTGTTGGCAGGGGAAACTCCCTTACAGCAAGTTTCAACACAGTTCTGTTGCTCTCTTCCTTGGAGTGGGTTACTGTTTACATTTCTAATAGGTTTGAAGAACTACAAGTCTCAGTCACTATGATGCAGCCCATAGACAACCAGAGAAATGTTTGTTAGCCTCTCTCATGTGTGGGAGAGAGCAGAGATATTGACCATTCCAAGGGTTGGCTCGCATTACAGAGGAAGAGTATCAGAAATGTCCTTACCTCTCCACCAGAATTCTAAGAAGAAATTTCATCCCTGAGGAAGTTCTAGAAATCATGTTCTCTAGGTCTTCTGTCAATTAAAAACACATCCTCCATAATAAAAAGAGAGATGACTAACTAAGATGGATTGGTTAGTCATTATCCATGTTTATCAGAAAACATTCTTATACTTGGTTGTTAACACTTTGGGTGCAATAGCATGGTTTATCTAATACATATAATGGATCAGTGGTTCATTGTGTACTTTCTCAGAACAACAACAAATTACTTCCAAATCTCTTTCCCAGTTGAATAGCTAACATATGGCCAACTTTGATTTCTGCTGTAGTAATTAATTAATTAAACAAATAATGCATGAATTATTTGTATTGAGTTAAAGACATAAGAAGATAAATAGTATTTTTATAACTTGCTAGCCAATTAGAGTATTTCTGGGTTCAGTGCTTTATCATTCTTATTACTTTGTTTTTGTAGATTTCCTAAAAGTGAAAGGTTACCAATGAAATCTCAATAATATCCATAAAAAATAAATACACACCTTCCAGCTCTTGCAAAATGAAACAAAATAAACCATATCTTCTATGCAAATAAGTTAAGCCTAACCATAGAGAAACAATCATACAATGTAAATTATATCTCTAAAAGTTTATGTGTGGGGGTTCAGCAAGGCCGGGAGGCCAGGAAAATCTTTGAAAGGAGATTGACTATTATAGAGAAAGAAACAGAAGAAATGTTAGAGGAAGATTCAATGAGCACCAAAAAGCCACAGAGAGAAGACAGTCAAGAGTAGAGGATATAGAGAAAATAGACAGGGCAGCAAGATAAGAGAGGGATCAAAGGGAGGTGGAGTGCAGATCTGGGCAAGGAAGGAGCAAAAGAGATGGCCCCAAATAATGGCCTGGTTATATTTTAAAATAAATAATTCTGATTTTACAATAAATTCGGGCATTGCCTCTATTTGTGTGTGCATACAGGAGTGTGTGTGTATTTCTGTTAAAATTCTGGCATTTAAGTAACGAGACCCCCCATTACTGATCAGTAGCATTCTGAGCTCCAGTGAAACAAAGGTGACTAGATAGCACAGGATATAGTGAAAACAATCTTGTCTGGAAAAAACTGAGTCTGTTTTGAAACAATGATTATGGACTTTGGAAAGAATGCCACTTTTATTCCTCTCCACTTTACTCCAAACCAGAGACAGCAATTAGGAGAAAATGACAAGATATAATCACTTTGGAAAGATTCATCTCTAATCCTTATAGCTTTGGTGAACAAATACTTCATCAAACATTTTCTTTGAGATCCTTTTAACCAAGCACCTCCGCTCAGGGAATGAAGACATTCTTTTTCCTTTCAGGGTCCCAGAACTCTGGAAATGGTGGCTCCTAGCTGAGGGCTGCCAGCTTGCAGTCTTTGGCTCCTGTCCTCACTCCCTAGGGAATGGCTTTCATCAGCCAGTGCCCCGAGTCTCTCTGCAGACCCCAGGGCATTCCACTTAAAGGGAGGTACACCACAAGTCACCAACCACATTTGAACCGAGGCCGAGGATTTTATTTAGGTTCACTTGGTTGATGTTCCAGGATTTTCTACACCATGTCTCATTTTATATTTTAATTTTTGTAAAGATTGTATTTATTTTATTTTTAGAGAGAGGGGAAGGAAGGGAGAAAGAGAGAGAGGGAGAGAAATATCAATGTGTGGCTGCCTGTTGCATGCCCCAGGCATGTGCCCTGACTGGGAATTGAACTGGTGACCCTTTGGTTTGCAGGCTGGCACACAATCCACTGAGCCACACCAGCCAGGGCTAATTTTAATAAAGCAAGCTAAGTAGTTCCTCCATGGTGCCCCCTTCTTATACTCCTACTAGTGTTCCCTCACCTCATGAATCAAGTATCTTGCCCCCCTGATCTCTGCTTTCATCTTTCATTTTCCCCACTTGTCCTTACCTGAGGTGCCAGGCTTGTTTGGCATTTGCTAATCATCAGAGCTTTTCTTGCCCTCTTCCTTTACTGTTAAAGAAGCTCAACAGTTGGAAACAACTTGCTTTAACTTTTTTTTTAAATTAAAGCAGCGAAACAAAGGAGGTAATGTATGTGAAAACACTTGTAGAACCAGAAAAGGCTAACCAAATCCTGGTTAGGGGGAGCTGGGATGGAGTAGAAAGAGCAAAGGCTCTGGCATCTGAGAAACTGGGCTTTAGTCCCAGTTCTGCTGTTTAGCTCTGGGCAAGTCACTTGACCTCTGTTGGCCTGTTTCCTCATCTGTGAAATGGGGGCAATAATACTTACCTCACAAGCTACTAGCAGTGGTGAGGAGTGGAGAAAGTAATTGTGCAAAAGCACTTTGTACAGAGTAAAGGGCCATTACTACCACTTATGAGGACAGACTGTAAACAAACCCCTCATTCCCCTT
Organism: Phyllostomus discolor; assembly: GCF_004126475.2. NCBI lineage: Eukaryota > Metazoa > Chordata > Mammalia > Chiroptera > Phyllostomidae > Phyllostomus > Phyllostomus discolor. The sequence continues at coordinate 71,196,192 of NC_050198.1, forward strand.
AGAGAGCAAAGGTCACAGTGAAATTATGAGTACAGAAATAAGCCTAGACATCCATGGTCCACTGAATCTTGACAAGAGTCCTTGGCGGAACCCCACTGAACCTACCAAATAGCTATCACCCACTCCATTTGTGCCTTGGGGTAGCTCTACTACCACATCTGAAAGCTCTAGGAATGATTCAGAGAACTCTTTACACCTGTCCTGATGTCCCATCTCCTCAACTCACCAACCCTGGAGCTTCTCTGCCAGCCAGCCAGCAGGCCTGTCTCACATTCAACTTTCATTTGCACCCTAGGGGAAGTCTCCAAGAACAAAGGGCATTCTTTTCTCCAAAGAAGCCCCGACCCAGAAACAGCTTTTCCGCTTTCTCACCAAAAGCTCCCTCAGGCCCAAACAGGAAATCCTTCTCCCTCCTCCTTCTCCTCTAGGGCCCCACCTTGTTGACGCTTGGCCTACTCCTCTGTGCTTGGGCCTTCCTGAGTGGGAGGAAGGGCATGGGAATGAGAAGTGTGCATATGAAGAGAGGGAGAGAAAAGAGAGAGACAGACAGACAGACATGTTGGGCATGAGCAGGAAAGGGTTTCTCTTGACTTAGGGTCACCAGCAGGAACACTCAATACTTCCAGTTAGCCCGGTTCTACCAGGGACTTGCTGCCCCAAACTGCAGTTTTTTCTTTAGCCCACCTTTCATTTTTCATTACCTATCCTTTGGACAGTCCAGAGTCAAATTACCAACTGCCTTTTAGATTCCTGTTCCTCAGGGACCCCAAAATGGGAGAGAAATTGCCAAGGGCCTAGATAGGGGCATCAAACTCATTTTCACTGGGGGCCACATCAGCTTTGTGGTTGCCTTCAAAGGGCCGAATATAATTTAGGACTGTATAAATGTAACTACTCCTTAACAGTTAAGCGAGAGCTCGGTGATGCTGCCTGGTAGGAACAAGGTGCCAGGCTAGATAAAACAAGGTAGAGGGCCAGATTCAGCCCTCGGGCCTTGTGTTTGCCACCTGTGGCCTAGGGGTTATCTGCCTCATTTCTGGGGTCAAAGGAAAGCCCTTTTTAGGGACAAAATAATTCCCTAAACACATGAGAGACATTCCTTCAAAGCAGTGGTCTGCAACACTGGCTGCAGATCACAATCTCCTGGGCTTCAATTTAGACCAGTTAAATCAGAATCTCAGGAGGAGGGGCCCAGGAATCTAGGTTTTGTAAGCACCACAAGTGATTCTGTTCTCAGAGGAAGCCAGGAGGCTAACCATAGCTCTAAATCTATTATCTTTATAATTTGAGATCAAGGTTTATTTTTTATTTTTCAATTTTTTATTGATTTGGGAAAGAGAGAAGTATTTATTTGTTGTTCCACTTATTTATGCATTCATTGGTTAATTCTTGTTTGTGTCCTGACAGGGGATCAAACCTACAACCTTGGTGTATTGTGATGACACTCTAACCAACTGAGAGCTGCCTGGCCAGGGCAGACATCAGGGTTTATTAAATAAGCAAATAAATGCTTAGAAATGCCTTAAAAACAAAAGAAGAGAAGAGCTCATTATGAAACACCTACTGGGTGCCGAGTCCTGCTATGCCTTTGCAGACACACATGCAAAGATAGAAAAGAGTTGAAAAGGAAGATAGGGAATGTAGGGAGGCTGAGGTTGTGCTTGAAGTTGAGGTTGAGGACAAGACTGGCAAGCAGCTTAGTCTAGGGCTAGCTCTCCAAATGCAGGGGGTGGGGGTAGAGTCCAGATGCTCTTTCTGGAGAAACTCCAGGATGAAATTCCTGAGAGGGGGAAACTAGCATTAATCTTACCTGTAGCTAAAAAACCTCTTTCCTTCCATCTCTCCCCAAGTCTGTTAGGGGAAAAACTACCCGAAAAGGTTTCTGCTGAAAGTCTGTGTGTGGGTGCCTGGGGAGGGGAGAGTTTGAAAAGGCTATGTTTACATAATGGCATGAATCAGAGAGATGAGAACACCCTCCTTTCCACCCCCACCCCCAGAATGTGCCTCAAGAACATAGGCAACTGATGTTAACAGGAAATATTTACAGACAGACAGCATTATCTGGCTCCTTCAACTTGAGATGTTTGAAGGCAGTTACATTCTTGAAGCAATTGCTTCTGATTCTTCCCTTCAAAACATGGGTCCCTATGCTCCTAACCGCCCAGCCTGGCCCTAGCCTCCAATAGGGACCTCTGTGGAATGGGAAGACTCTGCCTTACCATGTCCTTAAAGCCTCCAAGAACAGCAGCAGTGATGATGCCCAGGAACAGGCCGACGATGTTGAGAATGGTGGCAGACCAGAGCAGGTGGTAGAGGTGGATGATGTCCTGGCAACTGCTGACATCGATGTATTCATAGTACCCACCAGTGATTTCCACCCGGCTGGACAGGGAGAAGCATACTTCAGTCAGTCCCAGGGTGCAAGCTGGCCCTTAGGGCATTGACTAACACACAGATATCATACCCATGATTGCACATGGGGAGCAAGACACTACAATAAATTCAAGTGTGATGGCTGTTTATAAAAAATACTACCTGCCAGAGAAACACTTATTACCATCACTAACATATCCTAGATGACATTTATTGACACTTGCAATGGACCAGGCACAGTGTACATATGTGACTTCATTAAACCTGTGCTAATATGGCAGTTACTAGTCAGATGTGGCTATATAATTTTTTTATTTTTTATTTGTTTATTTTTAGAGAGGGGAAAGGAGGGAGAAAAAGAGGGAGAGAAGCACCAATGTGTAGTTGCCTCTTGTGTGTCCCCCACTGGGGATCTGGCCTGCAACCCAGGCATGTGCCATGACTGGAAATCAAACTGGCAACCCTTTGGTTCACAGGCCAGCACTCAATCCACTGAGCCACATCAGCCAGGGCTATAAATTTAAATTAACTAACATTAAGTAAAATTTTAACAATTCAGTTCTTCGGTCTCATCAGCCACATGTTATGTGTTCAACAGCCACACTTGTAAGGGCCACACTAGTGGCTGGTTACTGTACTGGACAGAGCACATTACAGAACATTTCCATCATTGCATAAGTTCTATTAGATGGCACTGTAAATCCTTACAGCACTCTATGAGGAAGGTTCTATCACCATTCCCTTTTTTACCAAGGAAGAGACTGAAGCACAGAGAGGTTATGAACTTGCTCAAGTCATAAGAGGTAGGGTTGAGATCTGAATTCAAGCTTCAAATATTTCAGTGCTTCCTTTTACAAGACAAAACAAAACAAATAAAACACCAACAAACAAAAAGCAATGTCCCAATAAAGAACTAAAGCTGAGTTGCTGGAAAAAAAAATCTATCATTTCCTTAGAGAGGCCTTCCCTGACACCTGTTTAAAGACACCCTCCTCCCCTCCAGCCGTCATTCTCTATCACATTGCTTGCTATGGACTGAATTGCACCCCTCCAAAATTCATATGTTGAAGCCTTAACTCCCAATGCGACTGTACTTGGAGAAGGGCTTGTAGGAGGTAATAAAGGTTAAATGAGGTCATAAAAGTGGGGCCCTAACCAATAGGATTGGTGGCTTTATAAAAGAGATAGAGGAATCAATTAATGGAACTTCCAGCAAGATGGAGGAATAGGTGGACGCACCGTATCTCCTCGCACAACCAAGATTAGAACAACAATAATTTACAGACAGAATAACAATAATTTACAGACAGAATAACACCCAGAACTGACAGAGGATTTATCTGAATGGAAGTTGGACAGCCAAAAAGTTGAAGTAGACCCGTACATCCAGACTGGTAGGAGACGACGAGCCGAGCGGGCGCGGGTCAGCGGCATGCGGAGGTCAGGGAAAACTTGGCGCGAAATCCGCACGAAAGCCATCCGGCGTGCGAGAATGCAGCGGTGGTCCCTGAGTACACAAGCTGCGGCTGGCAGACCCAATGAGGTGGCGACTGTGGACCAGGGCAGAGCTCATAGCCCAGGATCCCAGAGAAGGGACTGAGATCCCAGGAGAACAGAACTACTGCCATTGTTCCCTCCCATCCCCGCTCCTGCCCCTGCCCACGCCCACACATATAACGTCACAATCTAGCGACTGGGGTGCCCAGCCCCAGTGAACACCTAAGGCTCCACCCCCCATCATAATAAGAGCGACCAGACTGGAAAAAAAAAAAGAAAAAAAAAGGAGAGACAGGGAGAGATATGTTTCCAACAGAAACAGATCAGTCCCCCAGGACTCATCCTTTTGAGCAACCAAGAAATAGCCAATCTATCAGATGCACAGTTCAAAACACTGGTGATCAGAAAGCTCATGGAATTGGTTGATTTTGGGCGCAATTTAATTGAAAAGATGCAGGTTACCATAAAAGAGATGAAGGAAGATACACAGAGAAGAGCCAATAGTGAAAGGAAGGAAACTGGGTCTCAAAACAATACAGTGGACCAGAGGAAGATAGAATCAACCAAGCAGGAAAGCATGAAGAAATAAGAATTCAAAAAAACGAGGAGAAGCTTAAGAGCATCCAGGACATCTTTAAATGTTCCAACATCCGAATTACAGGGGTACCAGAAGGGGAAGGGGAAAAGCAACAGATTGAAAATGTATTTGAACAAACAATAAAGGAGAACTTCCCCAATCTGGCAAAGGAAATAGTCTTCCAAGAAATCCAAGAAGCTCAGAGAGCCCCAAAGAAGTTGGACCCAAGAAGAAACACACCAAGGCACATCATAATTACATTAGCCAAGGTAAAAACGAAGGAGAGAATCCTAGAAGCAGCAAGAGATAAGGGGACAGTAACCTACAAAGGAGTTCCCATCAGACTGTCAGCTGATTTCTCCAAAGAGACCTTACAGGCAAGAAGCGACTAGAAAGAAATATTCCAAGTCATGAAAGACAAGGACCTACATCCCAGATTGCTCTATCCAGTAAAGCTTTCATTTAGAATGGAAGGGCAGATAAAGTGCTTCTCAGATAAGGTCAAGTTAAAGGAGTTCATCATCACCAAGCCCTTATTTTATGAAATGCTAAAGGGACTTATCTAAGAAAAGAAGATACAGAAAAAACATGTATAGTAAATGGACAGCAAACTCACAATTATTAACAACCACACCTAAAGCAAAACCAAAAGAAACTAAGTAAACAATTAGAACAGGAACAGAACCACAGAAATGGAGGTCACATGGAGGGTTAGCAACAGGGGGGGTGGGAGGAGGAGAGAGGGAGAAAAGGTATAGAGAATAAGTAGCATAGAATGTAGGTTGAAAATAGATAGGGGGAGGGCAAGAATAGTATGGGAAATGTAGAAGCTAAAGAACTCATAAGTATGACACATGGACATGAACTAAAGGGGGGGAATGTGGGTGGGAGAGAGGGTACAGGGTGAAGGGGAGAGAAGGGGGGAATGGGACAACTGTAATAGCATAATCAATAAAATATATTAAAAAAAGAGAGATAGAGAGAGAGAAATCTCCATACACAGCCACTGAGGAAAGGCCATGAGAAGAAAGATAGTGAAAAGGCTGCCATCTTCAAACCAGGAAGAAAGCTCTTACTAGAACACAAGCATGCTGGAGACCTGATCTCAGACTTCCAGCCTCCAGAATTGTGAGAAAATAAATATCTGTTGCTGAAGTCACCCAAGTCTATGGTATTTTGTTATGGCCCAAGCTAAGACCTTCCCCTTCTTTATTTCCTCTATAGCACTCATTCCTTACTAATGTGTCTGCTTCTATTATTCGGCTCCCCACTCAAATGCGAGCTCCATAAGGACATAGACTTGGTTCATTTTGTTCACTGCTATGCTTGAGATGTAGTTGGTGCTACATAAATACCTGGTGAATGAATTAAATGAAAATTCTTGTTATCTAGGCTGTTGTAAACTGATTTACAACTTGACCACAGGAAGCAATAATGAATCTAAAACACGGTGATTCTTAAAATGAAAGTCACAACCAAACACCGTGGCATCAAGATGGTTATTACATGTGACTACCCTGCTATAAGAATGCTGAAAATGAAAAAGAAGAAAAAATTAAAAGTTAATCTCCAGAATGAATCAGGGAGGGATTAGACACACAAGGAAAGACTTTTAAACTTGAGAGATTAATTTATATTAGGATTCTTTAAATTCAGTGTTTCTCTAAGAAGCTGAAATCAGTGTGATTACAGGACAACCTGCATCAGAATCATCTGTGTTTGTGTTATGTGTGCCTCCCTGTGTGTATCAGTGCGTTATTTGTATGTGCCTATGGGTGTCTGTGTGTGTATGTATGTGTCTTTGAGGAAGAGCTGGTTAACAGATTCTTAGGCCCAATCCCAGTCCTACTGAATGTGGCAGAATTTTAGGGGGTGAGGCTCAGGAATCTGTGTTAACATGCTCATTGCTATTAGAGAACCACCATTTTACATAGTAAGCTTCCATAGTGGAATTTTTAAAAAAGATTTTATTTATTTATTTTTAGAGAGAAGGGAAGGGAGGGAAAAAGAGAGGGAGAGAAACAGCTATATGTGGTTGCCCCTGGCGCATGCCCTACTGGGGACCTGGCCTGCAACCCAGGCATGTGTCCTGACTTGGAATTGAACCAATGACCCTTTGGTTCACAGGTCTGTGGTCAGTCCACTGAGCTAGAATCCACCAGCCAGGGCCCATAGTGGATTCTAAAGGTGTTTTAATTAGTCAGAATTTTAATTGGATTTCACTATTTTCCAGAACATAGCTGGAGAGACCACCTCTAGCATACTATGAGTGTCTCCTGTTAGTTTGCACTGTACTCAGACCTGGGGAATGGGGCAGGGAGGAAGCAGAGATTATTTATGCTCAAAAAGGCACAGCTGGACAATGATTATCCACTGGAAAGGGCAGGTCTGTGTGTAAGAGAAAGTGTGGGCTTGTAGGGAACCAGGAGAGGCTTGAGAGTCAGCTTCTGACTGCCCCCAAATTATCTTTGCCTATCTCCTAAGACACTGAGGGCAGTCTGGCAGTACATATAGATAGGAAGTATGGCATAGCAGACTCTGGAGTAGGACTGCATTTGAACCCTGGCTCTGTCACTTATTTGCAGTCTGATCCTGAGCAACTTTCTTAACCCCTCTGGGCCTTGGGAGTATAATTAGAAAATTCATGAAAGCAGTACTCCAGTACATAATAAGAGCCCCCACCAAACATGCAGCTATACTTTTTCCTTTCTAAAAGCAAGCTTCTGGCAACATGATTCAAAGCTTTGCATCTTGTTCTTAAAAGGCATTAACACTTTAAAGTCACAGGCCACAACATAAGGATAGATCAGTAGTTCATCTAAAAATATTCAATAGCTCTGGCTGGTGTGGCTCAGTGGATTGAGTGCTGGCCTGTGAACCAGAGGGTCACCAGTTTGATTCCCAGTCAGGGCACATGCCTGGGTTACAGGCCAGGTCCCCAGTATGGGGCATGTGAAAGGCAACCACACATTGATGTTTCTCTCACTGTCTCCTTCCCTTTCCCTTTCTCTAAAAATAAATAAATAAAATCTTTTAAAAAATTAAAACATTCAATAACTGTAGAGGATATATGTTTGGTTTCAGTTTGAGCAGATTCAATAGCTATTGAAATATTTTTTACTGAACTATGATGCAAAAGAACATTAATACTTATATCTGGTTCAGGATTTAGCAAATTAATGTGGTTTGTTTCTATTTGAGATTCATGATTCTATTTGGTTTATTCTCTGGGCAGAGCTTCCTCTGAAATTCCATCTTTTGCATTCTCAGCACTCCTACCCTCAAGCCTCCATGACTGCACGGCTCTCCTGCCAGATCTTGCCACTGCCTGATTAAGCTTCCTACACATTTAAAAAAAAACTAAGTCATTCATTTAATCAAAACCTTTCCATGGCTTCCCATGACCTTTAGGAAAATGGATCCAAATTCCTCAGCCTGCCATAATCTGACTCCAAAGTGTAGTCCACAGTTTAGCCAGGCTGGAATTCTGAGAAGGCTGAAAATGGCCACGTAGGGTGCTTATTCCAAACCTGTGTTCAGATTTCTCCCCATGCATGGAAGGTACCACCTTCTGTTCTCTGCCTATCCTAATCATTCCCACCACTCAAAGCTTCCATACTCACCTCACTAGTACCTCCTTCAAGTACTCCAGTGCCCATTCGTTAGCTTTTTCCCTGGGCTCCCATAGCCTCAGAGAATCTGTTTTCCCTAGTTAGGCACTTTGCATATGTCAATAATTCAGTTATTTATTTAACCCAATGTTCATTGAGAGTCTACTCAGTACTGAGTACTGTGCTGGGTACTGAAGCTACAACTAAGGCCAAGGTGGACATGATGTCTCTGTCTAAATTGTAACCTGGAGGGCATGGGTCATCTCTTACCTACATTTGTGTCTCCCTTACTGCCTACAGTGTTAGAGATGTTATAGGTCAGCAATAAATACTTGGTGAATGAATAACTGAGTTCAAAGACTGAGCATTTCATTGATCACGGATTGATTACGCAATATGGGCTCTCATCCCCATGCTCTCAACTTGCTGGGTGTGCCTGGAGAAACAGGAACAGATAACCTTTCTGTGTTTCAGACCCCATTTAATGAAGTAGGAGGCAACTGATCCTGGATAAGGCAGAAGGGCATGCTAAGGGCCTGGAACCTTTTGCCATCTCTTCATGGACATGTAGTGCTCTTTGCATTTCTCTCGCTGCATGTATTCTGTCTAACCACCCCTGCTTCCCACAATCTCCCTGGTAAATTGAGTTCCTTAAGGACAAAATTATGTTTTACTGATAGGTATTCTTCTAGAATAGTCCCTGGCACATGGTAGGAGCACAATAAAAGTTTGTCAAAGGAAAAATGAATGAAAATAACCTATGATCTTTCATTTTATTGCCAGCTGAAGCAGTTCATGAAGCACCTCCATTTCCTTTCATTTCCTTCAGGTTATACACTGAAAACCAGTGATATTGACTTGACCTCTCCAACGCTGAGTAAAGAACTCTGAAAGGCTGCTGCTAAGGAGCTGTGTCCTAGAAAAGGCTACCATCCTGTACAGGCTAAATGAAATAATCTGTGCTTGATATTAAAACCTCACTGCCCCTGACACCAGAGAAAGTCTGGATTTGAGGGGACAGTAGAAACTCTGTTTCCATAGCACTGTACAAATGTCTGCCTGATGTGTTTGTTCCCACTTTTTTTTTTCTTGGCCTCCTTTCCAGGAAATGGACTGGAGGAGCTGGCAATTGATTAAAAATAGGCTTTATGTGAGGAAAACAAATACACATTCAGCAAAATTAAAGTCTCTGAGCTTTAGAGTGCTTGTGGCTAGCTATATTTAGGCCTGGAGTTTAGGTCTCCTCATAGCTGGTTGAAAAAAACCTCGGGTCAAGATAAAACTTTTTCCTCCATTATAGGATCATCCCCTCTTAAGTCTCATGGCCTTGGGGATGGTTTCCTGATGAAAAGCTTAGTAAGTGCTTTTCTAGTGCCTTTCCCTTGCAATCTTAGCACAACAGACTTTGCAAAGGGTCTTGACTGCTGCTCAGGGCTGGTTACCAAGCATCAGATAGGTGAAAAACATTTCCAGGTTTCAAGATTTTTAAGAACAATATCCCTGTGAAGCCTGTTGTCACCTAGTCCCATAATTTATTTCACCATGCCTTTACTCGTGCCTGGTCCTGTGCTGGGGCCTAGGGATATAGATAAGATGAAGTCATGTTCACTGCCTTTAGGAAGCCCAGTGTTTAGTAGTTTCTCATAAAATTCCTTTAGATCCTTGAGGATAATCCTGGCATAACTTGCTTTAAGAAAGTTAGAAAGTCATTATGAAATTCAGATTGGCAGAGAGATAAACTGGGCTTGAGTATCCACTTTCAAAAAAATTCTCCTAAAGTCTCAGCTAAATGGAATTTAAAGTAGGATTTAGTTTATTCAAACCTTCATCAGAAACATGCCTAATTGCAAAGAGAAAGGTGTGTCTCCAAGGAATCACTTCTCAGCCTCCTCAGTTGGCTCCCCTCTCCTCAGATCTTAGGCCCCATTCTGGCCAGGTTCCAGCCCCTGCCCCAGGAGGCCATGCAGCCAGAAAGGAAAGGGGAGCAAGAAGAAGGGAAGGGGAAGGAAGAGGGACAAAGAGAGGGAAGGGTACAGCAGGGGAGGGAGGAGTAAGAAGAAACAAGAGGAAAGAAAGCAAAAGAACCCAATTCCCTCAGGACCTATTTTACATTCCTTTGATCATTTCTGGAAGGATGGGCTCAGGAAGTACAATTATAGCCAGCTCTCAATCACTGCTGCTAGGAAGGAAGTCCTTTACAAGTGTTAGTTATTATTATAACATGAATAATTGAACCTCCCAAATAATCCCCAAACCTCATTTGAGTCTTTAAGTTTCCTTTCCTCCGCCAAACCTTTTAACAAAATGAGACTGGTGCTAATGAGGAGGGTAAAGGGCTGATGTGGAGTTCCTCCCTTCTCCTCCCCGATTCCAGTCTGTCTGTGTCTAGTCTTAATCCTCAATCCAGAGAAACTGCCCCCATCAATACAGACAGTAGAGAGTGTGAGTGAGGAAGAGACTACACCCACCTGCCCCTCTGGATCTAGCTTCATTCAGCCCCTTTCTGCCAATTCCTCTCTCCCTCTCTCCCTCTCCTAACCATCAGAACTTCTGCACTGAGAGTCTCGCTGGAGTGTCCAACCTTTTGGAGTCTCTGGGCCACACTGGTACAAGAAGAGTTGTCTTGGGCCACACATTAAATACATTGTGACACATTATCACAAAAAAAATCTCATAATGTTTTAAGTAAATTTATGATTTTGTGTTGGTCCACCTGCATAGACATCCTGGACTGCATGCAGCCAACGGGCCACAGGTTGGGAACCCCTGGTAGAGAAATGTGCATGGGCAGGCATTGGCTGACACACCTCACAGGCTGGGCTATTCATTCATGCTGTGTATCTTTTGCTCATGCATTCCTGCTGATTCTACTTTCTAAAGTGCTCTAGAAAGTGTTCCTTGCTTTCTATTTTCTCCAAACCAACTTAATCCAGGCTCCATTCTATTTGGCCTAAACTCTTGCGTGACCTCCTAGCTGCCTCCTCTCTAAGCACTCAAATCCATCTTCCATGCTATACTTTTCAATGGCTTCCAATTGTCTACAGGGTCAAGTCCAAAAGCATTTCTATGGTCAAGGAGCTATCTATGATGTGATGTGTGACCACAACTCTGCTCTTACCTCCTACCCTCTTGTATAACTACACAATTCCCACAACTCCTGGGAATAGCCTCACCACTTCCACCCCCTTTTGGTTTGTTTCCTAACTCTCCAATTATCCTTTAAGTCTCAGCTCCCACATCAACTCTTGCTTGATATTGACCGCACACTAGCAACTCTTACTTTCAGTCATTAGGGTTGCCAGTGTCCTCAGTATATCCACTGATTCCCCACTACACTTATCACACTATATTGCTATATTGCAATTACTTGTTCACATATCTGTCTTCCCTACTAGTCTATGAATTCCTCAACAGTAGTCTCTGTATTCTTAGCTCCTAAATATGTTTTGAAAGAAATAATAAATAATGTTTTCACAATTGGTCAGCAGAGAGTCAGAATGGTTGTAGTAAATCTGGCACCAAGCCTGTTCTTGCCTCAGGGCCTTTGTACTTTGCTATTCCCTCTGCTTGAAACACTCTTTCTCCTCAGGTACCTACTTGGGTTGCCATCTTACATTACTCAGGTATCTGTACAAATGTCACCTCCTCAGAGGCTTTCCCTGGGTACTCCATCTAACCTAGCACACACATTGCCCTCCTGTCACTATCTATTTGACTTTCCTACTTCATTTATTTTTCCCAGAGCTTCAATCAACACTTGGCATGTTTTACAGGGCAGAGCACAAGTAGGTTTACAGTTGTGAGGACATGAAACACATAGTTTATTCTTCTATTATTATTTATTATTATATTATTTTCCATACAGACAAATGTAAACTTACTTTTGCCCTACCCTGTATATTTATATATTTATTGACTGTCTTCCTTAATAAAATATAATCTCCAAGAAGGCAAAGATTTTTCTTTTGTTTGCTGTTGAATCTCCAGTGTCAAGAATAGAGCCAGGTACAGAGAAAGTGGTCAATAGTGTCTTGTTCAGTATTGTTGAACTTGAACTCACACAGAACTGCATTTGAACCCTATCTCTACCATTTTCAAGTTCTGTGTGACCTTGAGCTAGCTGTCTGTTTCCTCTGAGCCTCACCCTTATCATCTGTAAAACAGGGATAATAATTATACACACATCATAAACAAGAATTAAATAAGATCAAATATTTGAAAGCACTTGGCATGCTGCCCAGTACAGAGAAAGCAGGTAGCACAAGTAAGCCAAAATCTGCTGACTGACCAGTGTCTTCCACTTCTCTGATCCCTATAGTGTGCCTTTTCCCCACCCTAGCCTTTCTATCATCCATTATGATGAAACCGTTATTAGTCCTGTGCCTGGGGGCTCTGCTCTTACTTGCCACAGTTGTAGAGGTCACAGCAGAAGCAGGTGTTGCCCCGGATTCGAGGTGTGCAGAATTCACGGTTGAGATGAGGGCAGTTCACCTGAGGGCACACAACAGTGAGGAAGATGAGCTGGCACTGCATGGGAAGCAGGACCCTCTGGGATTGGAAATGTGAGTTAGTGACAGATGGAGATGGCAAAGATGGCTGTGAGATGAACACACCAATGCATGGGAGGGATGGGGCTGGGCAGGGGCTGGCTGAATTGTGTATGAAGCAAGTCACTGTATAGCTGAGCTTGAATCCAGCCTCAGCCACAGTGCTCAGTGCCCCATCTCTGAAGGGTGGAGAAGGAGGGGAGGACAGGTGGATGGAAGGATGGACAGAAGAACAAATGGACAGTAGAAAATGAGGATACAAGGGGAAGGCAAATTGGGGTACAGGAAGAAAGGGCACCAGATGGGAAGGAAGACAGGGGCTGTCACATGCACTCTGAAGTACAATGGTACCTCTCTAGCTGCCTGGGTAAGGTTCCTCATAACCCTCGCAGAAGGAGAATTTTTGGTTGAGGAACTTATGACCTTATATAGGAAAAATAGGATTAGGGGGACCAGGGTTACCAGTGAACCTATGGAAGTCATTATTAATATTTTTACAGTCATCAAGTTAACACAAGAAAGTGATCACGATGAAATCAAGAGAAGAGCAATGACATTTTACACATCTTGAGTTAGCAAAAACTTTTAAAGATTAATTTCCATTTATCATATCTATTAGTAAGAAATTTTCCAGGCTCTTTCCCCCATATGGATACAATGAGTGCTTGTAAGTTTATTTTGTTGTGTTATAGAGAATATTCATAGTAAATGACCATTCTTTTCTATATTGGTTTTTTTTTTATCCAAATGCTCACAGCCTTTCTGGTAAACATACACATTTCTACTCATCCCTTGTCACCTGAGGATAATTAGAAAAATGGTAAGTTTATGATTGGGGAAATAAAAAGAGGCAAGAGGATGGTAGGGCCATTAAAAAACTATTTGCCCTGATGCCTTGCAAGTGGGGGTATCACACCATTCATGTTATATTTTATGTAAAATGACTTTCCTTGAAGTTGTACAATGCAGTGGCCATTTTATATCCATTCCCCTCTCTTTTTTCTAAATCAAAAATTAAAAATTTTTCTAACTATTGAGTGGGGCTGACTTTCAAGTTGAGGTTAACAGAGAACCAAATTGTCAAGGTTCCTAGAAGGACACAGTAGTGTTTCCTATGAAAATGATCTCTGGGTTGGGGGCTACTGTTGGTACTATTGTGTACTGAAATGAAAACTCTGTGAAAATGACCTGGAGTCATGCTTCACCTCACTGTCCACCACCTCCAGTCCTGCATGAAGGAACATGGACTACAAGGAGATCTGTGTGAGGCAGGAGAGAGAAACTTTTCTGTACCTACTCAAGGATTATCTGACTAGACTCTTGGGGGTGTCATGAGACGGGCCAGGCCAACAGTCCAGCCCTTCTCGGAGACTCTAAGAGAACCAGATCTCTCAACAACATCATTTGGCTTCCTGACCCCTCATGTGTGTGGGACTCAAACTCCATCTCCTTGTCTAGGCCTAGTGCCTTGGTGGGACTCTTGCTTTTCTTCCAGCTTTGGTACCTGAACCACAAACAACTGAACCATTAGGGAGGAACCCACCCTGTGGCCTCTATACTCTCATCTGTACCTCTTGGAATCAAAGCCACACACTAAGAAGCTGCCTGAGGGGTCAGAGGGGCACTCTATGGCCAGAGAACAAAGTGAACCTGATTAGGCCTCATGAGGCTCCAACCTATGACCATGGCCTCATTAGGACTATGCTCTGATCCACTGAGCAAATCAACTACAGATACTTAGCAGCCAGCTTTAGGTCCCTGGAAAGGAGTAGAAGAAAGAGGTTTTAGGCAGAACAGAAGACTTTCCCGAAAGGCAAGACAAATAGCCTCATTCTGGCTCACCTCCTCAGCTTCCTTCTGGGATGTCTTAGGAACATAGTGGCATCGGTTAGCGTAGAGTGGTTTCAGATCCTGGAAAAGAAAACACCAAACCAAAGGTGTTTTGGCTTTGGAAAATGAAGCAGCAAGTGCTCTGATCAGTAATAATAAATTTGAACACACACATACACCAGAGCAGGCAGTGGGTTAGGTTAATTTCTGAAAGCATCTAGGAAGCCTGAGAATGTGAGGATCAGATAAAAATGTTCTAATAACTGTGTTGCATTGGACCACTTAGTTAATGGGACATTAGGAAATTGATTGAGAAATGGGTTTCTGAAAATTTCCTCTCTGGTTTCCTTTCATTTCTAGTCTTTGTCTTCTTGGAAAGAGTCCCCATGGAATGAGATTCAAAACTCCAGATTACTGCAACATCACACTCCAAAAAGGGGGTGGGGGCAGCTCTAACAGTGAGGTCTCATTATCACCTGAAGACAGAACCAAGGTTGGCAGACAGGTCAGCAGTCACAAGACCACAGCTTTTCCAAAAGGAAAAGCTGAGGAAGTAAGCCTCAGGGGGACGGGCAGTTACTGTGATTTTAACTCAACTGAACTATGAACCATTTTCACTCAATTACATTTAGATAAAGACAGTGAACTCCAAAAATACTGCTAATGCCTAGAAAACTAACATGGGACTCAAGGACAGTTAATTTACTCCATTGTTTTGGCCAGCGTCCTGGTAAAGGAGTTCTCAGGCATGGGGTGCTGAGGGGTGAAGCTTGGCATAGAACAGATAGACACAATCCAATGCTGCCTGGGAGCCTGCAGGCAAGGGATGTTGTGCACTTTCAAGGTGACACTAAACATTCCTTGAGTGGGACCTGGCTTGGCCCAAAAGCAGGTTGGGACTGGACAACTAGTTTATGCAAATTGACCTTAGAGGTTTGGCCAAAGCACACTGGCAGAGGGAGTTCACCAATTGCTCCTTGTCCTGTCCTGACTTCTTTCACTATTTCCAATAATCCTGGTGTTTGCCTTTTCCCACACATGTGATTTAGCATCTCTTGTTCCTGCCACCCAAGTGCCTCCTGCCTCCTGGCTTCCCATCCCATCAAGGACCTAGGACTTTCCATCAGCTGCTTGTACACAAACCTCCTGGCTGCATAATGTTCTAAAAGTACATTGTCCTGTTGCCTTAGCCTGGGGTCAGGCTGGAAAGGAATGAGAGTTTTCATGTTCACACCTGGCAGGGTTTATTTTCCATGTGTGGGTAATGGCAGAAGTCATTATTGTCCCGCGGAAGGGGAGGCTTGATGTGCTGGTCACAGCCCTCCTGACCTCCTGGTTCTGCAAAAGGGATTCAGCCACCAACTGCCCTAAATGAAAATAGACATGTGTGATGGTTGCTCATTTGGTGCTTCTAGCTGTTATTCTGCATTGAGACCCCAGAAGAGGAACAAGCTCATGCAATTAAGAGGTAAGAAAAAGTCACTCACAAGGGCTTGACAACTTTTTTTAATCTGAAGCGCTACCAACCCTAGAGTGAAGGGATGTAAACAGCAATTGCTTTATGGTGAGTGTCTACTCTGTGCCAAGCCTTCTTAGGGCATGTTCATACCCATGACTTCATATTGTCCTCATACTTAGCCTGAAAGTTAGTTTATGATTATATCTATTTGGAAGAGAAACTGTGGCACAAAAAGATAAAGTGACTTTTCCATCTAATTAATGACTATATTATGGGGAGAGATAAGGAAGGAAATAGACAAGGGAGAGAAAAAAGAAACATTTAGAGGAGTTTGTAGGAAGGTAGGTCTTGAGAAGTACACATGCTCCCAAGCCAAAACACGGGGCAACAGGACATTAAAGGGCCTTGAAAACAGGAAAAGCTGGTTCTAACACACCCAAGCAGTTCTAAGGTCAAAATGTGCCTTAACTTGCCAATAGATATCATCATAGATTAATAAAGCCCCCTTCCTCAAAACTTTCTGGGTGTCAGTGAGGACTGGCAAATGTCTTAGGACAGGTACAGTGGATGCACAAAAGTTCTCTTAAAGATTCATCCAGCCGTATCCCAAACCCCTGAGTCAAGTGCACTACTTCAGGCCACTAACTGTAGGAAGTGCACAGGGCCTGGAGACAGAGGCAGGTAGGGGTATTTAGAGGAAACCTCTAGTAAATATAATTTGGATTCCCCCCACCATTGCCTTTGACTGAGGCCAGTAATAAAAAAAAAAACATTGAGTTTCAGGGAAATGCAAATCAAACCCACAATCAGATACCACTTCATACCCACTAACTCACTAGAATGGCTGGAATTAAAAAATCAGATAATACCAAGAGTTGTCAAAGATGTGGAGAAACTGGAACACTTGGACACCTCCAGTAGGAATGTAAAATGACACAGCCACTTTGGGAAACTGTCTGGTAGTTCATCAAAGGTTAAACATAGTTATCACATGACTGAACAATTCCATTCTTAGATATACATATATATATCTCCAAGGAAAATGAAAACATGTTCATATAGAAATTGTACACGAATGTTTACAATAACATTATTCATAATAGTCAAAAGATAGAAACAACCTAAATGTCCACCATCTGGACAAAGAAATGTGGTATGTCCACACAATGGAATATTATTGGGCCATAAAAAGAAATGAAGTACTAGTGCATAGGACTAGGGGGAATAGGTAGATGGGGAGGCAATAGCTAAAAGTTATGGGTTTCTTTTGGGGATGATGAAAATCTTCTAAAATTGATATGGTGACAGTTTGCACATTACTGTGAAGATATAAGTGCCACTGAATTGTACACTTCAAATGGGTGAATTATATGGGATGTGAACCATATCTCAATAAAAATGTTTTAAAAATTAGAAGAGGAGGAGGAAAATGGGGGAAGTCATTTTAGCTCATGATGCCATCAAAATCTGTTGTAGGCTTCTTGGCCATAAGACCTATGTTGCCATGGAGACTGCCTCAGAGTGAATACTGCTTGTCAAATGGGGATAATAATGCCTGTCCTACATACCTCATAGGATTGCTGTGGGTCTCAAATGAGATAATAAATGTGAAGGCATAATGAAAAGCTAAATGTACTACACAAAAACAAGGCATTACTGTTTGCAAGATGGCTTCTGTTGAATACAAAATAGCATGCATGCTATGATTGACTACAACCATGCTACAAAAATAGGTATGTGCTCTGAGGATAGTATGCAAAAATCATAAGAATTTATATATTAAGGTAGTCAGGTTGTGGATGTTATAAATTCCTGGTGTGTCCTTTGCCTTTTTAAGAAGAAAAAGATGAACAAGATGCCTGCTCTCATCTAAAATCAGAAGGGGTGGGTCTAATGTAAGGGCCTACATTTATATTCCTGGTCCTAAAAGAAAATTTGGCAAAAGGCCCCTCCCTTCTGCCTTTTTCTTTTACCTCTTCCCAGAAGTTAATGCTCGAGATGTCCTTTCAGAGATGGCGTGGGTGGCAGCACTGACCATATGAGTTCCTCCAATCTTGGCAAAAAGGGACTAACTTTTATGTTTGGGAGGAAGTTCCAAAAACAAGTTGAAATTAAAATTATAATGTTGCAAATCATCCTTTACTTGATCCAATCATACCTATGACACTCCCTTAGGATGACTGCACTATTAGCCAATGACTGAAGTGGAATAAAATATCATTGATCTACAGAAGATTCTGATAACACAATTTTGCTCCAATTGTTTTATAAAAAAATTTTCCAACTAGTTCATGAGATGTTTTCATTTTCAATGTTGGTTCACTTGACATCAAATGGGTATTTGAATTTATTGTGGAGGCTCAATAATTTACTGTGGCTTGATTCTTATTTGTGGACCAGATCAGAACTACAGCTTGAGTTCCTTGGGATTTAGGCACTTCTGCTTTTGTAGGCCCCGTACCCCATTAAAAAATATTGAAAATGATATTGTATTTATTTTAATATGTTATGACTGCATTGGTATGTATATTTATATTCCAATAGTACATATTCTAATATTATATATGAAAACTTTCTTTGGACCTAGAAGTGCATATTTTCTTCTGATTTGAAAAGAAATGTTAATATTTTTATGTAACCTAAAAGTACTGTGGATCATAGGCACTGTGCCTATTGTGCCTTATGGAGAAGTCAGCCCTGGGCCAGATGTGCTGTATGAAATGAGAAGTGCTGAAAAGGGGGAGAGGGCTTCTGTAGAAAGCCACATGGAAGTGTCCTAAATCCTTGGCTTCCTCAGAGAATGAGCACAGGTTTGGTATTAGGAATAAAGTGGCCTTTCTTGAGGCACAGATTCTCCAGAGTAGGAAGCATTTGGCATCTTAACAGGACTAGGCTGTGAGTGGAGGCTTCTAGTTCTGGGGCTTTCCCCAGACCAAAATCACATCTCTACTCTGCAACCACTGCCATAGGGACAGCAAAGTTCAGGCATCTGAGAAAGGGTGACTGTGTCCTTATGGTCTGTTCTTGCTGCTGTTGAAGGGGAGAGAGGCCATCTACTGAAAACTTTAGTCTTTCAGGAAGTCATGTGACTTCCTTCTCCTCTTTCTCTACCTCCTACTACCAACAATGGTTCCGAGCCATTCCCCTGGTCCCACTACCCTTATCTTTGCCTTTCCAAATCTCACCCATAGGCCAAAGGCTTAGTTCCAGCCCCAATACCACTGGAAAGCCTGCCCTGACCTCCAGAGTTCGAGATAATCCACTGTGGCACTTAGAGTCTGTACCCCCAGCTTAGACCCAGTTCTCTAGAGGCCTGTGTTTCCATGGGTGTCCTCATATAGACTGTCAGCTCCTTGAGGCAGAGATCCTGTCTTCTTCCTCTTCTGTTTCCCTCACAACACTCAGCACACATCCAGCACTGACTCAATGAAGCCTTGCTGTAGTGCACATTTACTTTAACCCAGGACTACAAATACTCACAATGTGTCTGGCAGCAAAGACCCCATCAACTATGGCACAACAAAAGGCTGCAATCACACCAAAGCTGATAAAGACGATTGAAGCCACCAGCTGTGGAGGGAACAAAAGTGTCTGTTAGCTTTCCACTCTTGCTGCTTCTAGAGACTAGGCAATCCCCAAGAGACTGCCACCCGAACCAGAACTCTGGCTTGCTATCCCATGAGGGTGTTCTTTGCAATCATGCAAGATTAGTGGGAACTGAGGAATGGGGAAGACAGAGAAGGGACCAATGAAGCACTTTTTACATTTTCAGAGCAAACTAAGACATTTACTCCATGAGTCTGTGAGCACCAAATGAAGAGGAAGGAGGCTTCCTGGTATCCAGCATACTGTCCATGGCAGAATTTGACTCCATTCTCAGACTCAGAAAAATTTTGGACCTTTGACATTATGTACTCCAATCTTCTATTTTATTCATTGTGAAATCAGAGGTTCAGAGAGAGGAAGCCGTGTGTGTGTCCAGGGTCACCATCTAGTCTATGGAAGAATCTGGTACCCACCAACTCCTAGTCCACTGTCTTCCCAACCCTTCATAGTGGGCTCTGGTGAATATAGGTATGATTCTGAGGCCCCACAAAAACCTACAAAGACTTCTGCAACTTAACACTTCAATGTCAAAGACATTTTACAAGGGTTGAAGTGAAATTGATCAACTCTATGTGGTACATATGAAAACTTTTCAAGTAAGAAAAAATGTTTGCTTGAACCAGACTGCCCTATTCCCTGACCATGTTAACTAACAGAAATGTTCCTGATAACTTCTCTCTCATTACAAGGGTGATACCACAATCCAGCGTGGGTGTTGGTGTTTCAAGGTATTTCCAGGAGCATGGATAGGTGCTGCCTGAGCCCACTATCTGCCCATGTTGACCCTAAGAATTACATGAATTCAGTGTGTTTCTTCCTTGAGGTATTTGGGGGATAAGAAGGGGAAATAGCATGGCATTAAGCATCTCTCCAAGGAAAAGGAGGAATCAAAGTTAAGGCCACCCTAAGTTTTTCCCACTTCAACAGGCTACAAGGAAATGCTTATTATCTCCTTTGGGAGTTATTCAGAAACCTCTCCCCATAAATCTCACTTCACAGCACTACAGAGAATTGGTAAATAATGGATGAACAATGTCATGAAATTGGCATTATTAGCTATGCTATGATAGGCTCTACAACTGAAATTCCCCTATTATTCTGAATAATTTAGGTCCAAAGTGCAAACACTACTGGTGGGGGAGGGGCAGAGGGTGGGTAGAGTCCAGGTGAAATGGAAGAAGAGAACTATTAGAACTCCCCTGAGGGCGATTTCCACATTGCTAGGGGTGGGGAGAATATATGGTTAGAGTTCTCTGTCCCTAGAGCTATTACGTTATCTGATTAAACTTGCTGTTAAATAGACCCCTTATCAAAGTCAAATCGCCACAGAGAATTATATTGGGGGAGCCTAATCAGCCCACCTCTGACCACCTACCAGGTATCTTGGTTTACAAGCCCTATAAGCTGCGATATGCTTATAATTTGGTCTGTACCTTCTTTCTCCTGCCCTCTAGGAAGCTTACTCAGACTGAACCAGGAAAATACAACAGCTTGCCCTTGTGCACTCCCATTAGGACATAGTTTCCAAATTTTACTTCCTGTCACATATGGTCATCCTCCCTTTCAAACGTAAAACATATTTAGGTTTCAACTATGGGTAATGGAAATACTTTAGGGCTTCATAATTTTATGCTGTGTTCTATGTGTCCCAAGCATATTTGTTCTCTTAACCAAAGTACTCTAGATTACACTAAAAAGTGGGAACCCTCTGCAAAAACTTCCTCAAAAGATTATGCATCAGAAAGGAAGTTGTGAGAATCGCCAATAACCCAGGGCTGTGGCAACAAAAATCACAGAAGCAAAGGTGTTCTAGGCGAGGACGGTTGCCTGACTGATTAGGCTGGGGCACTGCTTTGGGAGTGGGGAGGAAAGCTAAGGGCAAGACTAGCTAGGCCACTGAAGGACCATCAGACAAAATGAGAATAAGTCCCATACCACAGAGTCACTGAAAATCAAGTTCCCTGGAGGCTTAAGAGAAAAGACAAATTAGCAGTTTCTTTCGTGGCCCAATTTGGGCAAACTTAAGAAACATGCTATTTTCAGATGAAGAACTTGATTCTATAGTAATGAAAACTTACCATTTGCCGTTTGTTTTCAATAAGGTTGGATCCAATGATTCCAAGGAATGATCCAAAGCCGAGCTGCAAAGCAACATGGCACACATAGCATGTGGGGAGGTGGTCAGCCTGACCACACAATCATTCAGCTCCTGGATATAATTCAGGATAATGGAAAGTAACTGGGGTATAGATGCTAAAGCCACATGTAGTTGTTACTTACACAAATAAAGTATGTGCAATAAAAGTATTTCTCCCACCATTTGCCAACTTTTCCTTGTAGATATGAGTCACACCTAAAAAGAAATGCATGTGCCCAAAAACTAAAAATCAAAGTCAACCATAGCTTTTTAGAGCCTGCTTATTTCAATTTCAATTTCAATATTCATTACCTAGCATGTGACTGGTGAATCAATAAAGACATATAATGGTAAAAAGCATGCATTATATTTTGATCTTTATCCTTTTTTTAAAAGCAAACTTCCAGTTTCATGCATGGATTACAAAATAAAAATTTGAAATAGCAAATTTTTTGATGCATCTGGCACACTAACAAAACCCAGGAAGTACTTTAGAAATCAGCAAGCACCTTAACCTAAACTTAAAAAAAAAGAACTATTTTTTGAAAGCCTGTATTTTGTGGTTGACCCACTGCAATTTATGTTAGCACTTATTCACCTCTTCCATCTCTGCTTCATTTATGGACAGAAAGCATTCATTAAAGGGTGAATAGAAATGGCAGAGTAAAACCCTGAAAAACAATTTCCCTAAGTAGCTGGGATGATGGCTTGGTGTAGCAGATCCCACTTTGCTCTCAGTTCTGCCATTAGTAGGCAGAGTCTGCCAGTGTCAGCTGAAAACGATCACTAACTGATGGCTGTTGATAGGGATGGAAATGAAAGAAGTAAAAAGTAATGAGAATGGACCAATAAATCTTAACAAAATTCAGTGATGTAGTTACATATTTCTTTAGACTCACTAATGGTCTAGGTTTCCATCTGTAACTTTAGCTTCGCTCACAGGGGCATCTGTTTCAATCTGACTCCCCAAACTTTATGCCTAGACTTAGAAATCAAATTGACTCGTGGCTGGGCAGGAGTTTGGTTGGGGCAGTGTAGGAGGACTAGGTGGTTGTTCCAGAAACCTGAGAATGAAAGAGAATGAAGGGAAGGAATGAATACAAATTTACAAAGACTCATTCTGCAGGGTCACTTAGCCAGCAAACCCTCTTGGGAAATAGAAACTGAAGTTCATAAAGGTATACAGATCCTATGTCACCCAAGACTCTATTGAGAACATCCTCATTCAGTGGTTAAACTATACCTGTATCCCACCTGATTTTATTATAAAGGTCATTAAAAATGCATTGTCATAAAGTATGCTGATTAAAACCTGGTTATCAAAAAAAGATAAAAACAACAACAACAATCCTGGTTATTACACTACTTTGGCTTCCAACCCAAGCTCATGTGCCACTTATGTTTGTCAGATCTTGAATAAGTTGACTGACCTCTCTAAACCTCAGTTTCCATATCTGGAATACAGGAAGTATAGTAGTAGCCATGTTATAGGGCTTTTGTAAGGATTAACCAGGACAATACATTCAAAGAACTTTGCACACTGCCTGGCACAAAGCAAGCACTCAGTAAATATTAATTACTCTTCTAGTGATCATTATTACGACTTTGAGAGACATTTAACTTTTGAGCATCTCTGACCTGATTTTTTGCTGGAAAATCCTATTGTTATTTTCTCTCTTTCATAATAGACTTTCATGTTCTATCTACCCATCCCCTCCAGGATGTTCCACAGATTTTATTGTTTAGGAAAAACTCCAGGAATATTTTGTGCTATGGCACTCTGGGCCACTTGTGGAGATTGAGAGAAAGTTGGAGGCAGCTTCTTACATGGAAAATAAATTCTTTTATTGAGGAGTTCATAAGTGCCCACAGATATTCACTGAATGTCTCTTGAATGCCAGCGGTAGTCTGCCTTAAGACACAAAGCAAAGGCACTAGCTATGTCTGCACTCTCAAATGGCTCTACTGGTAGTGACCAGAAGAGATGGGCTGAAGCTTCACGGAACTGACTTGCAAGACAAGACACTCTGGAACTGGAAATCCCAGGCCAGCCAGTTACTTCATTCAGTTCCCTCCCTTTTCCTTCCCTTCTGTTCTATTCTACTTCAACCCATTCAATTTTCTAACATTCACTGAGTACTTTTGTCAGATAAATAAGACATGGCCCTTGCCCTGCAGGAACTCATAATGTAGTGAAGAAGAGACAGATTGTGGGTTAAGGATTACAGGTATAAACAAAATGTCATAGGAGCATAAAATAACACATTTTTATGATATCCCTAGCTGTTACTTATAAACAGTGTGACCTTGGGCTAGTCCTTTACTGCTCTGTGCTTCAGTTTCCTCATCTAAAAAATGGGACTCATAATGGTACCTACCACACATGGCTGCTATGATGATTAAATGAGATAAGGTACAGGCACACCTCAGATATATTGGGGGGTTGGTTCCAGACCACTGCAATAAACAAGAATTGCAGTAAAGTGAGTAATAATCTACTTGCTGGTGGAGGATCTTGCCTTCAATTAAAAAAATGCAAAATCTGTGAAGCACAATAAAGCAAAGTGCTGTAAAATGAGGTATGCCTGTTTGTAGTTGTGACTTGCATAAGGGAGGCTGCTAAATACATGGTAAGTCTAAGATTTTACAGAGCAGGAGACATTTTAACATGAGCTCAAAGGAGAGGTAGAGTTCACTAGTCAGGGAACTAATATCTATTGAGTCCTGGCTAGAAGAATTCACTCTACTAGATGATAGGTTGATGAACTCACCAGTGTCATTAAAACTATGTTACATTTGAAAAGCATCTGCCCTCCATTTTGCTCACAGTAATGTTATGAAGTTTGGTGGAACTCATATCATTCCCATTAGACAGGAAGGAAAATGGAGGCCTAGAGAATTATATGGACATGTCCCCTCTTATAGTAAGTTACTGGCAGGGCCAGGACTAGCCCTCGGGTCCCCAGACTAACAGCAGGGGTGCTTTCAACCATGCTTTGCTGCATTAGCCAGTGTTTGTAAGAACGGTGACCTTCATAGCTGCCCTCCAGGGAAGAAAGTCTCTGTAGGTATGGAGTGAGAAGTTCTACTTGAGGAAGAGCTGAGGAGCTAAAAGTAAAGAAGAAGAAAAAAATCCTGAAACACCAATTCAAAAGAACCTATGCACCCTGATGTTCATAGCAGCACCATTTACAATAGCCAAGTGCTAGAAACAGCCTAAGAACCCATCAGTAAATGAGTGGATCAAAAAGCTATGGTACATTTACATGGTGGAATATTACACAGCAGAAAGAAAGAAGAAGCTCCTACCCTTTGCGACAGCATGGATGGAACTAAAGAGCATTATGCTAAGTGAAGTAAGCCAGATGGTGAAAGACAAATACCATATGATCTCACCTGTAAGTGGAACCTAATCAACAAAACAAACAAGCAAGCAAAATATAACCAAACACATTGAAATAAAGAACAAATTGACAGTAACCAGAGGGAAGGGGGAAGGGGGATTATGGAGGAAAAAAGGGAAGGTTTGTCAAGGAACATGTTTAAAAGACACATGGACAAAGCCAAAGGTGAGTAGGAGTGAGTGTGGGAAATGGGGTAGGGGGAGTGGTGGGTGGAAAATGGAGACAATTATACTTCAACAACAATAAAAAATTTTTAAAAAGAAGAAAAAATCAACAGAAGTTCCTAAAAATGGGCAGCTGCTTCTAATCAACTGCTTGTGCTCCTTAAGGCCTCAGAAAGGTAATCTCTGTGGTCACCCTTGAGAACTGTATGCATTCATGGAACATTCAGACCTTTGGACCTCCATCTTGATTCCCTATTACCTGAACAAATAAAAAGTTTGCTTTATTTTGGCTGCACTCCACTTGCAGAAGAAAAAGGACAAATCATTAGAAATCAGAGTCAGAATCAAGGACTCTTTTTTAAACTAAAGCCTATAACCTAAGCTATAACCTATGCCTATTTCCATCTACTGCCCCAGATGCCCAGTGCTGAGGCTCAGAAGGAGTAGTCATTCAATACATATCAATTGCACACATACTCTGTGGCAGGCACTGTGTTGAATCTGTGATTTGGAGGTCAGGAGGTAAGGTGGGACATGTATGATACCAAGATCAGTAAGACTAAGCAGTCAGGAGCTATAATTAGGTAAACAGGTCCACAGTCTCTTTAGATAATCCTGAAATCTATAAAGCTCTTAAAACCAACTACCTTGGTGGCAAAATTGGACCTTAAACTGATGTGAGGTTTTTCAAAATATCATCTTTATCCACTTAGTGTAAAAATTCAGTTTATTGTAGAAAAATAAAGGTACTCAATTATGGGATATTTCTGAAGACTCCCTGGGATGTTAGATAACATATGATATATTCACTATATCATTTTCTAAAATAAGTGAGGTCTAAATTCTTGAATACATCTGGCCCAAACCAAGAGTCCAGATAAGGGATTGTGGACCTGTATAAACAAAACTAAATGAGAAGATAGCCCAACATCCCATAAAGCAGGATGTGAGCATTTTCTAGGAATCATGAGTAGGAGGAATCTATGATAGGAAGTTCAAAGACAGTAGACACCACTGTGGACCCTAGAAGTTGAGAAATGTCCCTGCTATGTCTTTAAGTTGGGATAGGACAGAGCATTTAGATACACAGAAAGAGAAAGCAGGGTGGATGGTCCAGGCCAAGGGGAACAGTGAGAGTGATAGCATCAAGGTAGAAGAGCCCATGTCATTTTCAGGGGATTGTGAAATGACAATTTTGGCAGAAGGGAGGTAATGGGAGACCAAGCTGACGGCATCTTCAGAGTGCTTTGAATGACAATGTTAAAGAGGCAACAGGGAGCCAAAGAAGGTTGGAACTTTCTGGCATTGTAAGTCTTAGCTAGCAAATCAAGACCCAAGTTTCATCTTTGAAATGCACTTACTAAAGTAGGAACTTTGTTTTAGAGTGATTTAATATTTTAGAAACATTTTCAACAAGAGGTGGACAAAATTTCTGTCAAATAATAAACCACCAAATCCCACCATCCAGAGCTCCTTATATTTCCTGAGCATTCAAGTTAGTCAAAACTTGGTTAGATTTAGTCAGAATCTTTACCTGTGAAGCTCAAGTCATACTAGCCTAAAGAAGGTTTGTGGGCTATTGATTGTTTTGAATAATCTTTGTTGTCCCTGTTTCCTGATATAATTGTCAGGTAACTCTGGTATAACTGATATAATTATTACCAGATATAAAATAACTGGTAACTCTGATATAATTTTCAATTAACTGACTCCACATACCCTGGGAAATGGGACCGAAACTACTAAAATCCAGGCTGGTGTGGGCCCTATCAGTACAACAGTTGGGGAGAGGGTTCGAGAATGAAAGCCTTTCTGTACTGATCAGGTGGCCAAGTCCATCTTGTGGGTTGCTTGGGGAACACATTTAGAGGCCTCCTCCTTCTGGATCTAAAGTTTGAGAATTATAGTGAATGAGCAGGTTCTCTCCCCTCTCTTTTTCAGCTTCATACAACTGAAGTTCTTATTTTTTTTTAGGCCTCCAGAATAAAAAGTTCACCAGAACTCTTGGAATGACTACATCTTGAATATTTGAGGACAGTAAAAATCCTAAGTTGGTTTCTTTCTTTGTGGGTTTTAATTTTTAAAATTTTTTTAAAGATTTTATTTATTTATTTTTCAGAGAGAGGGGAAGGGAAGGAGAAAGGGAGAGAAACATGTCAGTTGCCTCTCGCACACCCCCTACTGGCGATGTGGTCCATAACCTAGGCCTGTGCCCTGACAGGGAATTGAACTTGCAACCTTTCAGTTCGCAGGCCGGCACTCAATCCATTGAGCCATACCAGCCAGGGCTCTTTGTGGGTTTTAAATTTTAAAAATTGTACAATTCAGCTTGCATAGATAAGCATGTTTTTAAAGATGCATGTGTACATGTGTGTCTTAGGATGATGATACTACTTTCTAGCTCAGGTAGAGTAGCTAACACTCTATTATAATGCATCTCACTGTACAAGGGCCCCTCTTTTGGCAAAATAAATATGCTCCAGAAAAGTTTCACGTGATTTACGATATGCAAATGCAATTATATTTTAAAATGCCTGAGATCTCAATATTTACATGAATTGAATGCTAAGCCTTCTTTTAATCTAATAACTACTCCCTAATCTATTTTGAAATTTAACATCTCATATACATTAACACATTTAACCACAATCCAAAACAACAGGGCTCTGAATAATCTGAAATTATTTCACAGTTCTATACATCATATTTTATATTCAAAGTGACCAATTTGACAGCGTGGAATCTTAAAATGCCACATTATTCTCATTCTGGTTTTATTGCTAAGTATACTTTATTTATTGTGTTCTAGTTCTCCAGATGGTTGCTGGTCCACCTGAATTAGACTCCCCTGGGGTGTTCATTAAAATGCAGATTCAGCATGTCTCACTTTTTCAATCAAAGGTTAGCTCAGGAAAAGAAAACTCAGGTCCTTGAGTCCCACCCAGAGTTACTAAATCAGAATCTATGGGGGTAAGGAGCAGAGCTCTGTATTTTCCACATGCTCACCAGGTCATTCTTATGCATGCCAAGGTGGGGAAATTACAGGCTTGGAGTTTATATAGTACCTCCCTAATAACCAAAGTATTCAATTAGTAAAAGTGTCCCATTCCTGGACAAATCTTGATTCTCAGGCGTTTACTGTTTTAGAGGTATGAACTGTAATTGTATCTGTTACAGCATGATCTGACCTATAAACTCAAAATGGACTCTTCTGCTTTTCAATGTGTAATCTTCCCCCTTCACTTCCTTTAATTAAATCCCCCTTAAAATAACAGGAACTATAAGAACAAGTTTTTAAAGGTTAAACTATGGGGCACACTGTCTGTTAACCATGGCTTTCCTATTAACATTTCCAGATAAGCTTTTAGTGAACAGTGCACACACAGACACACACCCCTATTGCTTCAACTTGCAGCCCTAGTTGAACATCAGATACTCAAATAACAATTATGTACCTTCATTCCTTTGTTAATGTATTCCCACCTAGCCACCCACAATCAGATATTCTACAAATAAGGTTCATAGCCACCCTTTGTAAATAAGAGTAAATACTCTTCAATAACATGGAAAGTGCCTTCCCCTCACCCATGGAGAGTCTGAATTTTGGCTTGAGCCTTATTAGCTCATGAATCAGAAATATTTCACTAAATGCAACTTACCTGAAGGACACAAAGTCACACAGACCCTATATATTGCTTTTCCCAGCCACCAAAATTCAACCTTACCCCCATTTCTGCTCCCCACCCCCTGCTTGTGTTTAAAAATAAAATCCAATTCTGCTGACTAGTGGTTTTCTTGCCTCACCACAGGAAGTGGACTGGGTGAGTTTTCACATCACATGTTTAACAGAAGACACAAAGCTGTGTCTGTGGGACACCTGACCTTGGCTAGGGGGAATCCTGCAGGCCAAAGAGCTGCAAAGGGACATCTCTGGGCAGAGTTCAGCTCACGGGAGTCCAGCCCATGTCAGACCCCAGCTTTGCTAGGGCACTTGAGGTGGCTGAGTGTGGAACTGGTGATCTAGGCCACAGGCACCAGGTTTGATCACTGCTGGCTTGTCAAAGGCATCCATCTTTAATCCCTTTCTCTCTCTTTGCTTCTCCCTCTCATTCCCACCTCTCAAAAGAAAAAAAGAAAAAAAAAAGAAAAGAAACAAAACACTAACAAAAATATGTCTGACCTCTTTGCTATCCTAAAATATTTTTTAAATGGATCATCCTATAATTCCTTCCTGTTCACTAGCAACTACAATTTGGAAGTCATTTGATATTAAAAATATGATCCAACCTTGAGAGGTAAGTTTAGGGGTCTAACAGCAGTGTGTGTAGATCCAAATGAGGTTTTTATTTCTTTTCCTTTTCTTTTCCCCCAGCTTTATTGAGGTATAATTATAAATGAAAGTGTATATACTTGAAGTATCCAATGTGACAGTTTAATATAAAATGAGGTTTTATATGTAAAGAGTGCAGCAGCTTCCAAAGTGGATTGCATGCACCCTGGGAGTGAGTAAAACAATCCATTGAAGTAAGGAAAGAAACTATTTGAACTCTTCTTTCTTACTTATTGTTTGACTAAAATAATAAGAAAGGGATTAAGCATCACAGATAGTCAGTAAACAGATTGTCACTGGCGCCCTCCCTTGGTGTGAATGTCCGGCCACAAAGTTAGCTATCCTCTGGGAGGAGGGCAAGTTCCAAGAAGCAGAGGGTTGATGATGGGGCCCCTTCCATGTGCCCAGATTGTCTTATCTAATTTTAATTAAATTAGTCTCAAGAAAATGGACAAGTAGTTTGGAAAGCCTCCTGCTGAGAAACCACAAATTGAAGATGACCCTAATAATGTAAGCAGAAGCCAGCAACAAGAATATGGTAGAGGTGACATTTTTAACTCTCAGGGTGAGCTTTTTGTCAGCCACATGGTGAGAGCGACACTAAAAAACAAAGATACTAATAGCAATCTAATCATACCTGATAAGAAGGCAGCCAAAAATATTCAAAATTACCTAGTAGGCTATTTGAAACAAGGATTTACAGTCACTATCTTTAATGACAGATTTCATGTGACATGCATATCATTCTTTGAAATTTAGATAATGGTAATATGAAAATATTAAAACAATTGTTGATTTTACTCTTATCTAATTTTTATTTTTCTACTTTGTATGTTTTATAAATCACATAATTTATAAATTAATAAATATACTTATTTTAAGAGTAAATATTCCAAGTATTTTTCTTGATAAGAGCAAAGGATCACTTTGGAGATCAGTGCTGTTGGTCACATAGTGTCAGACTGACAGTGTCCTCAGATTTCAGGTAACATCAGGAGACTTCTATTATATATTGGAAAGCAGATTCCCAGAGAAGAAATGACCTTCGCCTAGAGTTAACACTGCTAGTTAGTAACATCTCCAAACCTAGGTCCTAAAGAGTGAGATGACTTCTTCAGGATCACATTGCTAGTTAGGAATGGAGATTCTTAGTCCAGTGCTCTTCTTAATGGGCCCAGAATTGTCTTTGTATATAAATATAGAGATATATAAAGAGGGCAAATGAAGCAAACAATAGAAACTCAAAGTGAATAGAAAACCATCAGAATGGAACCCAGATGTCTATAGCCAGCAACCTACTGAGACCTACCTATGCCTTTTATACTTACAATAACTCCAGGGTAATAACCTCCAACAGTCACATTCTGGGTCCTGGTGGTTGCAGCAAGTCCCACTGTGAGAATTAACACGGACACAATAAGCAAAGTCACGGTGACATAGATGGAGTTTCGTTTCCTCCGATTGAAGGCTCCTGAAAGTACACAGAGAAACTGAAATTGCTCATTTCAGCTGGGGAAGGGATGGGCTCAAAGAAAAAATTACTAGGAAGGATTTCTTTTCCTATTCCAACTGGTAACTGGGGTTATCTCTGGGGAGTGGAATTATGGAGGAGAAATGGAGTTTTAGGTTTCTTTTGGCAATCATCAGGAGCCACATTCACAATAAGAATAAATATTTCCAGTTTGAAAATAAACGACAGAAGAAATCTTACCAGTTACAAAAAATCAAAAAACAAATTTTTATGCTTTCGACATTCTATACAAGATGTGTCATACTCACTTAGTAGAGAGATGTTTTTTAGGCTAAATTATAAGACATATGATAAATTGGAAGTGTGTGTGTGGAAGTATTAAATGAAAATATTTTAAAGCCAATATGTAAGTAAGAAAGGTTTCTTTTTTATGAGCTGAAGATATAAAATTTCATTTTCAGTGTAAATATCAGAACCAAGCTAGGAACTGGTTTTTTTTTTTTTTTTCACTTATTTCTGACATTTGCCACCTCATGTATAAACTTTAAAATGGTGTGTTGACAAGATTTGTCACATAACAAATATGTGTAATAAAGTAAGGGTTTGGAGGCCATTAGTCCACAAAGATATGTATCAGGGGAGGTAAATGGGGAAGATTGTATCTTATACACATATAAGCTTATTTGAGGGTGGCATAAATATAAATGAGAAACCTGTTCTACTCAGTGCTTATCAGATATGATAGTGCAAACAAATATTTTTTCAAAAACAGGCTTATTAAGTCAAATAGAAAAATGATATCTAGACTCGTTTTTCAATTTAATTTTTTTAAAGGAATCGAATGCTGTTGCCTACTCTGCATGTGTTTCTTTGGACTGGGGAGGGGGTTCTTAACAAAAATACCAGGGATGAGTTACCCTATGAGAGTCTAGTTATTTAATGAGGAGGATGAAGCAGTAGGAAGCCTTATGCTGGGGTTGCCCACCTAGTCACTTGACTGTCATTTATGGGTCTAAAGAGGCCACTTGGGTCTATTCGTTGGACCTGGTCATTCATGGAGGCCTCACTGCAGCCTCAGGAAGCAGCTGCCGAATGAAGCCGCCCAGACTGCACCACTGGGAGGGAGGAGATGAAAAAAGGGGGAGAGAAGGAGGAAAAAAAAAACAGAGGGGCTCTGGACACCTGCTGGTGGTGAGAGGGAGGGATGGTTGCTGACCCTGAAGCCCCCAGCATAAATCTCCTCCTATAGGGAAGAAAATCATCAACAGTGCCAGTCTGGTTAGCCTCATCATCTATCTTGTCTTCCCCAGTGCAGTCCCTGCAAGGCTCCAAGGGAGGTGGGAGGGACTGGCGGTATGCCCTGACGTCAGCCTAGAAAGTGAGGGATGTGACTCACCAGGGTCATTTAGACTACGACATTAGTCTAGGATTATTTTACATTGAAATGTAAAAGTGACATGAGCGTTTACAGGCACCCACATGTTAAAGAGCCCTGTTGCACTTGAGGAGGAGAGGTAAGGAAACATGAAATGAGGCTCCTCTCCAGTGGGACCTACACGGGAAAACAGAAGGGCCAGTAGAGACACCTGTGACAGTAGGGCCCTTCTTGTGACTGGGCTATTTGGGATGCAAATGGCAAGCTGACGGGATAAGTGAGCCTGGGAGAAGCCTGACTGCAAGTGGTGGGGATGGGGAAAGCAGGATTTATTTCATCTGTTATCCTTCCTCTTGATTCTGAGGAGCCCTAAATGAATCTCCAAACCATGGTCCCCAAGTCTGTTTGATGATAGATCCTTCTCAGTAAATCTGAGAATTGGTTCCACAGAGGGGTTTTAACCTAAACTTACCAATATCACTTCCCATTCCTGTCTGCCTTTCTGCTTTGTCACTCATACCATCTCTGCCCCGAATTGGCAAAAGACAGTGAGGGAACATCTGGATACACCACAGGGGTCTTTGTGACACATGAAAGTGTCTCAACACCTCACGTGTAACCTTAGAGACTTAATTGGGGGAGTGTACATGTGCACAATTTTTCTGATTATTTTTTTTTGTATCACTAGCTTGGTCATTTTCCACCAACTGGCTTTTGATCCTATTCACAGCTGCTGGGTCTCTTTTGCAAATATTACTCTAACTCTTAAAAGCACAGGAGACAGGTCACAAAAGTGACTCAGCAAACCACATGGTGTCATTTGAAAATCTATTTTTCCCCCTGCTTTAGAACCTGAATTGAAAACCCAGTCAACTGAGAAGAAACCCAGGCAAAGATCCTAGAGCTCCATGATGGCCTTGCCTCTAGATAGACTTACTTTGGGTAAAATTCCTAAGAAAACTCTCCCATTGCTAGGTTTTATATCCATTCTCTCTCCCCTCCTCCTCCTTCACGTCACCCCTTATTTTATAATATAAGCACCATACTTGTGTAAAATGAAATTATTTCTAGTTGTACTTGAGGAGTAGACCATTTTAAGGAATGTTGCAGGGGAATCCTTTTGAAAAGTGAACAGTCACCCCTCCATTTATTTTTAATGTCAATTTTACTTAAAAGTCACATCTACATAGAGCAAGACACACCTGTTCTCTGAAGGTGTGGCCCAGGCTCCTAAAAGGCAACTCATTGTGTCTGCTTAGGACGTTTTCCTAGTGGCTTTATTTTGGAAAGATGTAGAATGCTGTTCTTATTAGGGTGCAATTTGGGATCCGCCTTAGATGTTCCTGTAAACACAGGAATATCTAATTCCAATTTTGCTTAGTAAGTGAACATATCAAAAAGCCTCAGACACCATGAGGTACTTAAATACAGTAGCAGGGACTTGAAAGCAGTGCCTATTACAATGTTTGATACCCAGTGAGTAGTCAATACTTGTTGAATAAATATGAGGCAACATCTCAAAATTGCTTCCTTCCTAATAAAAAAGTCCACGGGGGGATTGTGTGAATAAATATGGGCTACATTCATGGACTTGATTTTTTTTAAATAGAGTACACCTGAGGGCTCCCCAGAACTGAAAGCCTTCTCACCAGCTAGTGTCATAACCCCAATGCCTCTCACTAGCTTGTCTACTAGGTGCCCAGCATATTTCAACAACTATGTCTGAAATCCCATCATTGGCATTGCCTGCCCTCAACAGCCACCCTGCAGAACTACTGCAGCCCTCCCTCTCTGCAGTGCTTTACCTTCACCTCAGATTTGTGAGGACCAGGATGCTCAGCTCTAGAAGTGCCCAATTATTTGTTGTCCCCACCCTTCCAAATACAACCAGCTTCTCTTTCCTCTGGGTTTCTCCACCCTCACCCCATCATAGTCCCATTCCCCACTCTATACTCCTGCAATACAGTCTCTGAATCTTGGTCCTTCTTTTCCTCTGAAACCTGCCTAAAACTCACTTCCTCCTTCAAGTTTTTCTTGACTAAGGTCACTGTACTGAAATCACTCATTATTTCATGTCTCTATTTCCCTACGTACCTTACTCAATAAGTATATTTTTAATTATAACTCCTACAATTATAATTGCGATTGTAGATATGGTCCACAACCCATCTGATGTCCACCAGTTTCAGGATTTTGCATCCAATGGGAACCAAGATGTGGGTTGCCAGCAGGTAGCATGGTTATCTGCTCACTTGTGTTTTACCTCGTACATGTTCTTGATTACCCTCTTGATTATAGGGTGTATAATCTGAGTGCAGAGAAGATGGGGTTCCAGTACCCTGTCTTGTGCACTATGTTGTTGATGACCAATTAATTCTCAACGCTGATCTTTTGAACTGATTAGGATTTGCTTACCTTAGTCAGCTTGGCCACACAGGGTCCCAGGAAGTCCCAGCCTTGAACAACCATGGAAACAGATGGCTGTCCACAGAGGAGCCTCAAGGATCTGCCAAACTCTCAAATATTTCCTTAAAGGCACTGAAATTCCCCCTACTTTGGCAAATCTTTGACCACTGGCAAATTACAAATGTGTTATTTGGAAGGGAAGGAGTGCCCTGATGTAGTAGTAGTACCTTAGCACCTGGGAGCAGTGTTACTAAAAGGAAGAAGGGGGTACT
This sequence comes from Phyllostomus discolor, assembly GCF_004126475.2. Classification (NCBI taxonomy): domain Eukaryota; kingdom Metazoa; phylum Chordata; class Mammalia; order Chiroptera; family Phyllostomidae; genus Phyllostomus; species Phyllostomus discolor. Next base: position 71,231,251 of record NC_050198.1, read on the forward strand.
GGGAGGGGATGAAGGGACGCTGGAGTCAAATTAGCATCTTTCTATTGCCAAGCGCTCGCCCTGATCCAAGCTTTGAACTAATCGCTCATCCCCAGACAGCCAGTAAGCATACAGCACAGACACCTTGGTTCAGTGTATCTGTATTGTTTTCAATTTTATTGGTTTGGCTACGGTTATGTCGTGCCTGTAGGGGGAATCCCCTCAGAAATGCTGCCCTTGGAGGCTGAAACACTAACACATCCCCGCCCCCTTCTACTCCCCCATGCAAAAGAGGGTGGCGTTGCCAAAGCTGAGTTAAGTGGGAGTAACTCCTAAGTAGCCCAGAGGCTGATTCAGGCCTGGGCTGCACGGGACCGGCGCCAGGGAACTCCAGGGAGACTCCCTTGTCCAAAATGTGGAAACCCAGGGTTACCACTCCACTCAGGAATTTGCTCGCGCCCTGAGTCTGCAGACTTTCCAAAGAGGGATGCACAGAGCCGACTCCCGAGTCCTTAAGAGATCCATGATTCTTTCCCCGCAGTGTCTGGACGAAGCCCACTCTGTTTCTTGTTGCACAGACCTTTCAGGAAATGCAAGATTGGCTGAGTACCCCTGGAAGCCTGAGACAGAATCTCTTCATCTTTTTCCCCAACCTACAGAGCAGTGTGGCAAGTAGCGACGTTTCACACCGTGGGCTACTAACCTGTCCACTCCCCGACAGGCGATGGCCCGGCGAGGAGGTCCTGCTTTGCATGTGGTTGTGGTGGCTGCAGGTACGGTGCTGCAGAGCCCTCTCACTCTTCCCCCTCAGCCCTCCCGCGCAGCTGCCTGGCGTCGGGAAGCCAGGGCTGTGTTAGCGCCACAGCTGGTCAAAGTGAGGAGTGCATTGTATGTGTGTGTTTGTGCGTGTGCGTGTGCGTGTTAGGGAGAGAGACCTGGGAGGAGTCTGGTACTGCTGTGTTCTGATTCGGACCCGAGTCCTTGGCCTCATTTGTACCACGTTGCAAACAACTAAGCCTTTAAAAAAACATAAGATCAAATTCTTGTACGGAATACGTAAAACCAATAAAAATACGGATCTTTCCACCATCTAAGAGACTGTACTTTCTGGGGTCCCTCTAGTGAACGAATTCTGTTGAGACTGAGTCTTTTGCCAGAAATAGGGAGCTCACAGAGGGGGTGCAACCCTCTCCCTGCCCCTGCTCCTCCCCTTGAGATATTCCCGCAAATTCTTCAGAGAAAATCTGAGCAGACTGGATGGCATGAATTGAGGATGGAGGGATTTTGCAGAATGCAAAGTATGTTGGAAAGAGAAAATTCGATTTGGTTAAAGTGTATCTGAGGCGAATTTTAATATTAAATGGGATCATGGTTTGACAATCCCCCTCCCGCTCTCCTGGGCTCCAAATTAATTTCTCCGCCCAGTGAAATCATAGGGCTTGGGAAGGTGCCTAACAGTTGAGGAGGACTGGGTTTGTATTTTGTTTGTAACTACCAACAACAGCGTCGAGGGGCAGCCAAGTTGGTGCCGGAGGCAGCTGTCCCCCAGTTCTGATGAAGAACGGTGTTGAACCAAATCAGGCTAGTGGGTTCCCCCTCCCCCTCTATTCCATCCAGAGAGGGGAAGCGCCACTTCAGAAGATGCGCGGGCTCACGCTCGCTCTTTCTTTCTCGAGCTCTCACTTGTCCTCCCCCACCCCCCACCCTTTCATCCTCACGCATATTACATTTCCTGTATTTGGAGCAGAATAGGAATCAAATTCTAAGAATGTCTATTCTGCCACTTCAGATGGCAGTACTGGGCTGTCTTGAGTGATTCTTCAGGAATTCCCCTTCTGCCAGTCCCCCTCTTTCTTCTCCCACACGCCCATCCCCCAGGGTTGCGCAAACCCCCAAGTCAGCACCCCCCTCATTTCTGCTCTATATTTCAGAGCAGCTTCGACAGAGTTGGGAGGGGGCGAGGTTCCTGCTTCTTCTAATTATCGTTAGTCTTGAGCTTTTAGAAGTGACGCGGACTTTGCAAAGAGGGAGCGTCGAATGGCAAGCGAAGGAGCAGGTTGCAGGGAAGTGTTTTGATCCCCAGACAGCTGGGATTTACCACTGGCTGCAAGTCTGTCGACACACGCACACAAACACGCTCACACCGCCACTCTGGCCAGGGAGATTCCAACGCAAGCTGGGCGCTCCAATCTCAGCGCGTCCCCCCGCCCGCCCCCGCTGGGCCGCTCCCCTGGGGTTCTGGTTCAAGATCGAGATGCTGGGGCTTGCGGACCCCCACCTTTGCCCCGCTTCCCGCTCCCAGGCTCTCCAGGTGGTCAAGGCGCTCACAGTCCAGACAGCAGTGCACTCACCCCTTGCTGCCGCCGCCCCTAGAAAAGGCGACGAGACTTACCCATAGAATCAGGCAGGGACATGTCGCTGGACCGCTGCTGAGTCAGGGACTGATGCATGGTGAATGCTGCCCCGTTGCCCCGGCCAACGAAGCTGCCACAAGCGCCCCCAGGCTCAGGACGCGCCGCAAAGCATCTTACTCCGCGGCAGCCGCTCCCCGTCTCTCCCAAAGCTGAGAGAGAGAAACTGTCTCTGTTTGCGAGCTGCAGCCCAAGTGCCTCCTCCTCCTCCTCCCTTCCCCTGTTCTCCCTCCCTCCTCTTGTGCCTCTCTCTGCTTCGGGAGGCAACAGCATTGGCGGTCCGAGCAGCGACGTGCGCTTGCGCAAGACCCCCTTCCTCCCCCTCCCCCCAACCCTAGTTACCCACCTCCCAGCCTCCCAATCCAGACAGGGAGCCGTTTTAGCCCCTTGAGGCCAAGGATGCGCAGAGAAAGAAGGGGAGGTTACAGCCTAAGGCTAATTGGCCTTCTGTGTAGTTTGGAGAGAGGGTCTTAGGCAACCATTCTGTTCTAGGATTTATAATTGGGGAGTGGGAAGAGTCAGAGGTTCAGAGCTGAGACACACACACATATTTGTGTAGGTTTGGTGTTAGTGCTTCCAGAATGACATAATGCAGCTGGAGATGATCCAGAGAAGGGCCACTCTATAATCAAGGGGATGGAAGAAGGTGGAGGGGACTGCCATATGAAGATAGATTAAACAAATGCAGACTCTTTAGTCTAGAAAGATGAAAGCTGGGAAGGGATGTGACCAGAGTATAAAATTATGCAGAGGTGGAGAGAGGGAACACAGCCTTATTCACCAGATCTGAGAATTCTGGAACCAACAGCACCCTAAGAGCTAGAAGGAGATTCAGCTAAAACAAATCAGACTCTGCATCAGCACCATAGTTTGTGCTTTTATTGAAGGAGCTTTTGTGTCAAAGATCTCATTTTCTCATCTTAGCAGCCATGCAAGGCACAAAGAAGAGGCATCAAGAACCCCATTTTATAGATGAAGAATCGGAGTCTCAGAGAAGGGGTGAAAATTTCCTGTAGTCAGTCACCCCACTAGTAAGTAACAGAGGTGGGATTTGAACTTAGACCTGTTGGATTCCTAGGCCAGTGCTCTTCCTGCTAGGGCAGCTGAAAAAAAAATTACTCTCTATACCATATTGAAAACCTAAGGAATTCATTAGCTCCAAGAGGTGTAAGAGGATGAAAACGAAGTAATTTTGGAAAAAGTAAAAAAGTCATGGCTGAGAGATCCACTGTGGATTGCTAAGGGAAACTGGGATGAGGTGGGAATGTCCTTGATTTTGGATGACAGCCAAGTCCTTCCCCAGCCTGCCCTTCCAGACCCCATTAGGATATTGGGCTGGAAGCACTATGTTGTTGGCCTAGAAAGGTGGTTCTGATAGTCCCAAAACAGCCACAGAACAGGATGAGGCCTTGCTGGAGTGCCCCAAGACATCTGCCTGGTGGCCAGTGGAGGTGGAAGATGAGCAAGGGGATAACAGTAAGCACCAGCTCCTTCTGGAAACTCAGCCCTGTGCATCCCAAGGAACTGACCTGTTTGGAGGCATCCATTCTTTCCTAGCAAGAGCTCCCAGTTTTCAATTGCCAGGTCTCCTTCTAATCACCTTTCCCTGATGATGGCTGCAGCCCTTTTTCCATGACTACCACCCTCACCCCACCCCCAACAGACACAAAAAAAATCCACCTCAGAACCAAGTATAAAACTTTTCTGAGAGTTGGTGAAGAAGAGTACTTGGTTTTTCCCACCTCTGGTTTGTTAATCTACTGTGAAGCTTTGTTTTCTTTTATAGGAAATGGAACTAAGGGCCCTTGCCCTTTCCCATCTTCCAAAGGAAGAAAAGATGCCTCCTGAAGATTAAAAAGAAAGCCCTTTGTAAAGAACTTGGGCATACTCGAGGGACCAGCCTGAATGCTGTGTCAGGTATTATTAGTAGCCCTACACTATAGATGTTTAGAAATCTGTGATATATGTCATAGATAAAGACAAGATACCCACTGTTGTAGAAGTGTGTGTCTTTATCATGCTTGGCCTCTGTGTCAGTCTTCATGAACTCCACAAAGGTAGAGGTAAATCCCTTACATTCTTGCCATCTTTGTTTTCAGGTCTGTCTACTTATCACTTCTTCCCCCAACTCTGAATATCTCATATATTTAATGTAAAAATCTGGCAATCAGCATTACATTTCCAGGAGCACTTTATAATTACTGTATTTTTCTGACCATAAGACGTGCCTAGGTTTTAGAGGAAAGCAGGGAAAAAATTTTGAAGCAAAAAATTTATGTCCTTAAAAAACATTTAAGAACATAAACAACATAATATTTCACCAATGTAAATGTAAACAAAACTCAACAGCAGCATTAACAACCATTATTCCTCCCAAATTTGGGGGGTGCGTCTTATAGTCCGAAAAAAGGTAACTGATTTTGTTTCTGTGAAAGTAGCCTCAAAGAAAAGAAGGTCTTATACAGGCTGGGAAAGACTGTTTTACACCTTCTTTAGAGATTTTGACTTCCGTATAGCATCCATATAGTTAGAGATCCCTAAAGAAGCCAAATAGAAACTTGTTACCATGCTGGTTTCAAGGGAGAGAATGAGGCCTTTTCATTGTAGAAAGAAGCATATTAGTCATCAACTGACATAGAGGGTACATGTAATTTGACCTTTACAATCAAAGCCATAAACTACTGAGGTGCCCTTAATGGGGGCAAGTCTTGCTTTATGCAGCATCTCTATTCCTGAATCCTGAGTGAAGATTAAACACTGATTTAGAAATTGCTAGAGGAGTTGGCTATTTAAAAGAACTGCACAGTGTATATTTCCTTTGGACTGTCTCTTGAGGTACCTTATGGTACTTGGAACACCGAAAGCTCTCAGTCAAGTTAAAAATGACTTTGAGATCAGTAGCAGTGACAATAGCAGCAGCTGCAGTGGCTCAGAGAGTAGTAGGAGTCTTCTCCCCAGAGATGGTGTGCTTGTTTAGACAGAAGAGCTGAGATAAGGGGAGGGACTAAAATAGCAACTTGGGGAAATAAACTTACTTGTCAACTAAGCCTGACACAGAGATCCCCTGTCCTCCAAAAGAAAGTTAATTTTAACTCAGAGTGAGTCGGACAATTAAAAAGCAGAGGCAATTTGTTCATGAGCTCCATTCTGATTTTATTCAAAACACATGTGGATTTGATACATTAATAGACTCATAGCAAAATTGGCCAATAGGCAAGCCACCTAGATGAAAGAACAGGTTTCTCATGCCAGTGAAGGCTGCTATAAAACTACTTGGCTAGTTTCTGATAAAAAAAAAAAAAAAAAAAAAAAAAACAGAAATATTAAAATGGCTTAAAATAAATTCTTCCACTGCACGCTTAATCAAGCTTATAGTGTTGCCCTAGGTTGAGGCTTCTCTTCGTCTTCTTCAAACCAATGATGAGAGCACTCCCTAGAAGCCTTCAGATTACTAGAAAAATGCCAGATGGCATTCTGTCACTAACACATTCACCCTGGGAATATCCATAGCACTCAGGCTATTTTGATGATCAATTTGATTAGTTAAATTACCAAAGTACCTTCCTGATTCCCAATTTTGGGCTGTGGGTCAGAGAGATAATGTCTACATGGATACATACATGTACATACATATTTGAAATGGTGGCCACATAGGTATACATACACACATCCCAGCCATTCTCTCTCCACCCTAACTATCACCACTCACCTCTCAGCTCCCAGATTTGAATTGACCAAGGATATAAAGGAAGCTTCAGAATAATGGAGCACCTCAAAGAGTTTAAACACCCTAATTGAGGTTGGCATTGTGCCTACTTGACTTCCTTAGGTTAATGCCTGGTACCCAATGCCCACACAACAAACAACTGAATTTTCATTGAAGAGAACCATGGTTGATGGTGTGATTTCAGCCAGACAGCTTGACTGGTTCTCATTGTCAGCTGGTAATTTTCTTTAGGTACTAGGAAAATAACCATAGCATCAGGGAACAAAACTGGTACTTGTCTTTGCTTTCTTGTTTTCTTCTTATTCTGCAACCTGCTTCAGTTACCAAACACCATATCATAAATGTTTCCAGTTCCGAGAAAAAAATTTTGATGACATGATTTTAAATGAATGGAGCATCATTTCTTAACCATTCCCTATTATTGAATATTTTAAAGGTTTTTAAATTTTTCAACATTATAAATAGCACAATGAGCTAGATTTTTGGATCTTTATTACCATTTAATACAATATTGTGGTAGAATTATTAATTCAAAAATTCCAAATGTATTTTTCTAATTAAAACATTTTTAACATGTATATAATTAAGTTTCTTAAGTGTACATATTGATGCTTTTTAAAATCCTAACCTGAGGACGTTTTTTCATTGCTTTTAGAGAGAGAGGAAGAGAGAGAGAAACATCGATGGGTTGCCTGTCCTATGTGTTGGCACCAGGAATCGAATCCAAAGTTCATTTGCTTGTTTTTATATAGCTGTCCAAATTTCTTCAATGATCACTACATACTAGGCACTTAAAATAGTTGGTGAATATATGATACTTTTAATCTACTATTTTTTTCTGCTTATGGAAAAAAAAAAACATGATACTGTAAAACTTCCCCAAACCACAGAGGTATACAAAGCAGCAAGTTACCCTCTTCCATATAATTCTCCTCCCCAGAGATAACAACAATTTTTCTCCATACATGCTTTTGTTTATTTGTTTTGAGAGTTAATTACTCTTTTTAAAAGGTAAACTTTTTCAGTAATTAAATATATCTTTGTTAAACATTGTAAATTGCATTTAATCCCTTTCAAATACACTATATCAAACTCCACTGTAAATCAATCAAACTCAACAGTAGTTCATTGTTGCACAATAAAATTCCCTTCCATTTACACTACAATACCTACCTACCTCTCATGGGCAGGGAATTAAAACTGCATCTTGTTTCTGATCACTAATGCGTGAGGAAGAGAATCAGGAGAATTACACAAAAAATGAATATAAAGAAATCATTCTGACTTCAAAGCACAGTTTGCAAACATTAACAAAAACATCAAAATGATACAGGTATACATACTTCTAATAAATTCTTCATAGGCAAGTTCTGAAGAACAATCTGTTTCTTACTACAGAAAGTAAGTAGTTTCTTTTAAAGATCAAAGTCTTTATTTTTTTATAGAATTTCACATTTTCCTAATTTGAAGGCATAAAACATCAACAGAGAACAATAATGCATGTAGCAATGAATGCACTAGGGGAATCTTGATATTCAAAAAGGCTAGATAATGCTTTTTTGAATTTTAGAACAAATACAACAGAGGTTAATAATCACAAATGTTGCCCTGACCAGTGTAATTCAGTTGGTTGGGCGTTATCCAGCAAAACAAAAGGTCACAGTTTCAATTTCCGGTCAGGGCACATGCCTGGGTTTCAGGTTCAGTCCCTTTGGGGGTGGAGGGCACATTGAAGAGGCAACCAATCGATGTTTCTTTGTCACATCAATGTTTCTCTCCCTCTCTTTCTCCCTCCCTTCCCCTCTCTCTAAAAATACAAACAAATATTTTTTTTAAATAATCACAAAGATTAAGGTTAGAATGAGGTCAGTCAATGCATAAACACAATGAACATATTTTATACAGTAAACTATTTATTGAAACACGATTTATACAGAAAACATCACTATATGTATTACTTTTTAATAAGGATACAAAGGCAGGAGATGAGGACAAGTGACCTTAAGCCCACGGGAATGGGTTGGGAGATCACTAAAGGTGTCTCACAATTTAGATGGCCTGATTTACCTGCCAGAGATGGCAGTTGGTGATGACAGGATTCAGTTAGGCTATAACTGTCCTGTTTCCTTCCTCTAATTAATTAGAGCTCAGTACATCCTTTCTTTACTTCCATCAAAAAACATTCATTAAACACCTAATTAGATGTGGCATTTTCACAGGCCGGGTATGTGCGTGTGTGTGTATGTGTGCCCAACTGCTTGGTTCATGTCTGGACTAGAGAAGATTTCTGTGTTCAGTAGTTTCTGGGAATCAATAGATTTGCTCCCAGTTCAAACTGCTCCACAGATCCTGTAAAAATGTTTACATTCTGTGACCCAGTAATTTCACTTCTGGGAATCTGTGCTTAGGAAAGAGAAATATGGGCTAAGATTTATGTGCAAGGATGTCAACGGTAATGTTATTTATAATATGGATAAAAATTGGAATCCCCCCGAAGTGCTCCAAATCAGGGGAATGATTAACTAGATGACACCGCAGCCATAAGCTGCATATATTATATACAGCTATTACAATCGTGTTTTCAAGTGGTAAGGACATAGAAATATCCATAATGAGTGAAAAATCAGGCTAAGAATTGCATATATAGTTTGATCTCAATTTTGTTTAAAATTGCATATATATGCAGAGAAAAAATGAGTAGAAGCAGTCATAAAATATTCGCTGTAGTTACCATGGGAAGTGGAATTATGGTGACTACATTCCTCTTTATATTTTTCTGTATCTTTCAAATATATTTCATGAGCATGTATTATTATTAAAACTAGCAATCTCCCCAAATTCTATTTCATAAATAAACAAGTGAATGTTTCATTAATTCTATTCTGTTCTCCCTGAGGGCTGCTCAAGACCTGTCTCTCTGTCTCTGTCTCTCTGTCTCTCTGTCTCTCTGTCTCTCTCTCTCTCTCTCTCACACACACACACACACACACACACACACACACACACACACGGCTCTGCTTTCAGTCTTCCTTGCCTGAATGTAATTTTCAGGCAATATTTCACCTCTCTCAAGGGAATTTGTGTTTTTCTTTCATTGTGTAATTAAAGCTTGTTGGTTCTGGCAGGTGGGCAAGTACTTTTTCTGGTCCAGCTCTTTCTATGCCCCTGGAATTACACCTGTAGGGGGCTGTCTACTCTGTGGATTCAGCTTTCTGGGAAACTGGCTTGTCTGGAAAGATAAAGGAACTCTGTGTGTGGTGGGATGGGGGGAACTGGAGAGAAAGACAGTATATAGAAAGGAATAAAATGAGCAACTTGGTTTATTGGAGATAATCCTTTGGTGAGATTTTATTTCAGTGTCTTGCTGTTTAAAAAGAAATACCTGCATTGCACTTCAGTTGGACCTGTAAGAAGTTCTGTGGAAGGTGAAATGCATCTAACTCCATGACCACTCCTCAGCTCTGCCCAGGTACCCAGAATCCTGCTATAATGAAGAGGAGGTTGTTCAATAAAGGCAGCTGTCCTTTAACAAACAGCCAACAATTATAAAAGTAAAATGTGCATCTAAATTTCAAACTATATAGAAGTATATAATTTAAAATGTACAAGTTTTTCCCTCCCCAATCTCACTTCTCAGAGGTAACTTCTATTAAAATTCTGGTATACATTTTCCCATACTTTCCCACTTTTCTTATGCATATACAAATATGTTCATACACACAGAATTATATACTGAGATACTGAACAAAAATGTAACCAAACTATAAATATTATCCTGTAACTTACTTTTCTAAAAACCCAATACTATTTCATGGGTATATTTCCATGTCAGTATATATAGATTTTTTAAAAAGATTCTATTTATTTATTTTTAGAGAGGGAAGGAAGAGAGAAAGAGAAAGAGAGAGAAACATCAATGTGTGGTTGCTGGGGGCCGTGGCCAGCAACCCAGGCATGTGCCCTGACTGGGAATCGAACCTGCGATGCCTGGTTCGCAGCCCATGCGCAATCCACTGAGCTACACCAGCCAGGGCAGATTTTTTTAATATAATTTTTTAGCAGCTGCATACAATTCCATTGTGTAAATGTTTCAGAATTATTTAATCAAGCCACCATGGTTGAACATTTAATTTAGTTCATTTTTCATAGTTACAAACAATACTGCAATAAACATCCCTGTACATATACCATGGAGTCAATTTAAGGGAAAATCTTTCCATCCACTGTGTATTACCTAACCATTTGCAATTACTTTCCTGGACTCTCAAGAACAGTTTTTAATGGCTATGCCAAATGTTCTGCAGCGTCCTGAATGGTCCAACGCATCTTTTCCAATTAAGTTGCAGTCTACTACACACTGCATTTTAAATGACATTATGCTTTAAGGACAGGGTACTGTCTTACATTACTGATACAGTGTTATAATGCTGTTATATTCACTCAAATGCCCTGGACTTGAATGGGTGCCATCTGAAGAAAGTGGGCCGCCAGAGGCTCACAGTACACATCAAAGGCAGCCAAACCCAGGAGAACAAAAATGTGTGAGCTTCCTGCCTCCACTGACATCCAGCATTTCTCGACCACTTCTGGCAAGAAGGCTCAACTTGAGATAAGGCACTTTATTTCCCATCTACCGGCTTTGGGAAAGGAAATAGGGGAACACTAATACTAATATCTGAATTGAAGGAGATCAGGCTGATTTCCACCCCTCTCGCCACCCTATCTTCCCCTCCCCCCTTTACCCAGGTGCTCATTGTCCCCACCAATCTTCCTGGCTGTCTTCAGGCCCTTGCTCTGACACCCTCCTTGGAGGTGACCTCAGCCATTGCCTGCACTCCCATTAAAACAAACCTGTTTTTAGAATTCTCATTTGCCAGTATTCATTTGTGTAGTGTGACAGAGAGTGCTTAAGGCTTGGCATCAGGAGACCAATTTTTAGCCCTAGGCCTTTGACCAAATCAACTAATCTCTCTGAGCCTACATTATGACATCTGCAAAATGGGGATAATAATAATACCTTCTTCAGAGGGTTGATGTAAAAATGAAATAAGATAGCATGTGGGAAAGTACATTGAAAGCAAGGAGCCCTGGATAGTGTGGCTCAGTTTGTTGGAGCATTGTCCTGTAGGCTGAAAGGTCACAGATTTGATTCCAGGTCAGGACACATACCAGGTTGTGTGTTCGATTCCTGGTCGGGTTGCGTATGGGTGGCAACAGATATCTCCCTCCCTCCCTTCCTTCGTCTCTCTCTATAAGCAGTGGAAAAAAAATGTTCTCAGGTGAGGATGAAAAAAATCAAGGAAAAGTGCTCTGTGGTTGTAAAATTTCATGATTATTTATGGATTCTTTCTTCAGATAAACTTGTTTTATTTTATTTTGTTTAAACTGGATTTCTGGAGACTACAATAGTTTAACTTGGAGGAGTGGTTATTAGAGTGAAAATGTCAGGCAGTGGAACAAACTAGTGGGGAAGCTATTCTGAGATGGGGAAACCCTTCTAGAACTTCAAGTCCACATATGTAGGGGGTGGCTGGCACCACCAAGACAGAAGGCTGGCCAGAGTCCCCCAGGCAAAATTGTCAGAGAAATCTCTGTTACCCTTTTTATGTGTAGGGAAGATAAAGATCAGCTGGAAGGGGGCAAGAACAGTATAGATTTCTATGGGCTGGCCCAAGGACCTGTCCTCCCTAAGGAGATGTGTTCTAGCAACCATTTGGTATATTTTTAAAGGTCAGAGAGGTTTTGGCTCTATAGGATGGAGTGGCTGTGACACCTGATTAATGTCTGTCCAGTACTTTCCAGAATGAAATTTAATCAGCAGAATGATTGCAGCAAGCAGCTGCCTGGAGGAAAACGATCCTGTTCTAATGGTGGCTTGTTTGATGTGTTGGCGTTGTAGTGGGGCACACACATTATTAGTTCAGACCAGGGGGCCCCAACTAGGACACTGGATCAACCAGTAAGGAAATGCAGCAAACACCAGCATCCCCTGTATGGCTCTGTGTGGGGTCATCACTGTCAAATTGTCAGTTCCTCCTTACTCCAAGGACCTTTACTGTCAGCCTCCCTCCCACCCCAGGGTCTTCCCTGTTAGTTCCTTTGACCCCCCTCCTATCATCATTATCTATTCCCTGAGTCCCCTCAAATCTACCACTCTTAGTAACCACTCCCCCAGCTTCAAGGCCTTCAATGACAGCTTCTTCCAATACAATTACACATACATTCCCCTTTCCCCTCACAGGTGTCCTCAAGGCTTCAGTGAAATAAAAAATTGCCTCTCCTCACAAAATGACTAGAGTCCCCTAGTCTAATGAATCCTTCTTGGCCTATTTTTCCATCAGAAACACAGGAGTTATTATACTGACTTGCAGAAATTCTGTACTTGCATCATACTCTTTAACAGGTAGAACATACAACAGAGACCTAAGTGACTGCCATGTACCATTACTGAAATGACATGGTGTGTTTTATATTCAAGCTATGTTGGGCCTTCCTCATTGCGATCTGTGTTTTGAGATGTTTCCTAGTAGTGGAGATATAGGTTGAATAATCTAGTCACATTTTCTTGCTGATTTTTATTTCCGTAGTACGAAAAACTTTCACCTAAGCCTGCTAGAGTGTACCCCAGGATCACCACAAGGATATGACCCAGGATGAGGGCATTGCTTGGAATTATTAAGGCCCAAGATTATAGTGTAAAGGATAGTCTTTGAGGACCAAAAGGAGAAAAATGGATATAGCTGCAACAACTCTCTCTAAACTCAAATAAAAAGCTGAGCAGTCTCTTCTCTGTAGGCAGTTGAAAATACTTCAGGACTCCTAGGTTTTGTCTGAGGCACCAACCCATAGCCATTGTATAAGATAAATCTTGAATCCAGGAGAAACAAAAAAGTGAACAGTGTTCCTGGCCACATTAAGTTGTGAATGTGTGTGGGAGGGCCTAGAGGTGGAATTGAATCAGAGAGTGTAGAGATGATATCCAAAGTTAGGAAACACCTTGAATGGTATAGAACTATTACTGAGCACTTGCTATGTGCCAGATCCTAGAAATAAATAAGATTCAGTTATTTGGGAGAGAGAAATTTATAAAAAAAGATAGGACTGAGGAATTCCTAACTAACCCAGGCAGAAGGAATAGGGGGAAGTGGTGTCTGATTTAACGTTAAAAGATTTACCCATTTATTCATTAATTCTTTAGGATATAAGTTCTGTGAGGTCAGGGACTTTGTTTTGTTCACTGTTGTAGGTTTAATGCCTTAGAACAATACATGAAATATGGTAAGAGCTTAATAATTACTGATTAAATGGGTATACGCCCACTATGTGCCAAGCACTGTGCTAGGCACTTGGGATACATGGGAAAAGGGTGATGGAATCAAGGAAGGTTTCTCTAGGTTTCTGGCTCAAACACAAGGATTGACGTTAATTCTTTAAGTGCTTGGTAGAATTCATCAGTGAAACTCTCTGTTTTGGGGTGGGTTTTTTCTTTGGTAGGAATATTTGATTAATTACTGACTCCATCACTTTACTTGCATAGGCCTGTTCAGGCTTTTTATATCTCCTTGAGTCAGTTTTTGCAACTTGTGTCTTTCTAGGAATTTGTCCATTTAATCTAGGTTATCTAATTTGTAGACATATAAATAGTATGTTTTATATAGTATTCCTTTACATTTTTTCTTTTGTAAGGTTGGTATTAATGACACCAAGTTTTATTGTTGAATTGTCTATTTCTCTCTGCAATTCTGTCAGTTTTCGTTTCATGTACATGAGGGAGGGGTATGTGATTTCTGTTTTGTATATATTTATTATGGTTACATCTCCTTCTCTGATTTATTGACCTTATTATCATTATAAAATATCCTTCTTCACCTCTAGTAACAATTTTTTTCTTAAAGTTTATTTTGTCTGATATGAGTACATCCGGTTACTATTTTCAAGATACAGTTAACCCTTGAACAACACAGGTTTGAACTGCATGAGTCCACTTATATGCGGATTTTTTCAATAAATATTATAAATGTTGTATCTCTTTCTTATGCTTTTCTTAATAACATTGCCTTTTCTCTAGCTTACTTTATTGTAAACACATATATATGTTAATGTGTAAACACAAATATATGTTAATGACTCTTTATGTTATTGGTAAGGCTTCTGGTCAACAGTAGGCTCTTAGTAGTTAAGTCTTTGGGGAGTAAAAAGTTAAACATGCATTTTTAACTGTGTGACAGGTTGACTCTCTTAACCCCCATGTCGTTCAAGGTTCAACAGTATGTCTTACTTTCAAATTAATTGTGTCTTTGAATCCAAAGAATATCTCTTGTCTAAGCACATAACTGGATCGTGCCATTTAATCCACTCTTCCAATCTCTGCCTTTGTAATATTTAATCTATTTGAATATAATATAACTACCAAAATGGTAGGATTTATGTTTGCTATTTTGCTTTTGTTTTTATATTTAATGGCTTTTTTGTTCATTAATTCCTCCATTGCTGCCTTCTTTTGTGTTAATTAAGTATTTTCTAGTTTACCATTTTAATTACCATATTGTTTCTTCATTTAATATATTTTTAGTTATTTTATTTAGTGGTTTCCTTGGGGTTGCAATTAACATGTTAACTTATAAAAACCTAGTTGAAATTAATACCATTTTAATTTCATTATTATTCAAGAACCTTGCTCCATGATAGTTCCATTCTTTCCCCCCTTATTTGTGCTGTTATTATCGTATATCTTTATACATTGTATGTCCATTAACATAGATTTGTCATGATTGCTTTATGCAGTAGTCCTTTAAATCAGAAAAGGAAAAAAAAGAATATGGTATACAACCTAAAATTAATATTGCGTTGCCTTGACATCTGGTAAAATCAGTAGTGCCTCAAATGGTCTAACTGAAAATTCCCCACCACATTCTGCTTCCACAGATAAAGTCCTCCAGCCAAAAAACCCTGCTTGTCATGGAGACCAAATACAGTGCCTGCTTATAGCCAAGCAGTGGTCTTCAATTCCCTGCCAGCCCATAGAATTATTTAAATTATCCAATCACACCCTCCCAGGACCCCATCTTCTTTTTAAAAAAAGATGTTATTTATTTACTTTTAGAGAGAGGGGAAGGGAGGGAGAAAGAGAAGGAGAAAAACATCAATGTGTGAGAATCATTTGCCTTTCACACACCCCCAACTGGGGACCTGGCCCACAACCCAGGTATGTGCCCTAACCGGGAACTGAACTGATGACCTTTTGGTTTGAAGGCCGGCTATTAATCCACTGAACCACACCAGCCAGAGCTCCCCATCCTCTTGATACTACAAAGCCTGCTTCCCGTGAACCCAGGTTGTTGACTCTATTTTCAAGTGCAAACTCTTTGTGGCTCTTTGTGACATGCAGTTTTCTCCTCCTTCAGGGCTGTGACTATATGTGACTAATAAACTGCTGCCAATCTCATCTGTCCAGTGTTTGGTGTTTAGTCATCCCCACAACCCGAGGGCAAGATCTCTCTCTCACCAATGGGGTGAAGAGGAGGTGATCAAAACAACTGGCATCATGAACAGGATGAACCAACCATGACCAAGGATATCTGGTCAACATTAACTAACGGCTCATGGCTAATTAACTGGTTCCATGATATGGCAAATGCTGTCTAGCACAAAACTGCCAATTACTGGTGGACTTGCATTTTGTTTTGCATGGCATTGTGTTGCTTTGCCAGGTATTATCATCTCTTTCCACTCTAAATGTTCTAATCCTCAAGACAGGAATTGTTGCTAATTGACTATATCATGTCATAATATGCCATTGAGTTTTGCCTGCTTTTGGCAGGTGGTCTCTGAGGCTCTGGCCTGGGAAAGTAGTACACATAACACCTTAACCAGTTGGCACTTGAGTCCCAGTTATCAAGGGTGGGGCTATAGCTCTCTGGTCACTGTGTCTAGCTTGGGCAGCATGAAAACCTTATTTGTGATTGTGTATTGCCAGGAAAGCTCTGGGAACATCTCTTTGTGAGGTTTGTGGAAAGGAAGGAGACCACCATCATATGAAGAATTAAGCATGGCACTCAACCTGCCTAATATTCACTGTTGTTCAGGCAAGGGTAGCATTCTTGCTTCTCTCCTGTGTTGCAGCTTCCTTTGCTACTGCCATGTGTGGTCCCCTAAACCTCTAAGATGTTAATGTGCACATCCATGGTGACCCATGGTCCAAGTACTGATAACTTAAAAGAAATGGAAAGGAGTATTTCATACTTAATTAGTCTCCCAATGGCATAACCCCTACTCAATGCACCTGGGCTTTGATTAGTGCTGCCACTTACCAGCATACCAAAGTACTAATCTTGTGATCCTGGGGCGTGATGGATCCCTATCCAGGCCATAAACAAAATGATCTTACAAGATATGGATCTCTAGCCTGGGAAGATTGACTGGCATTTCCTGGAGGAAGAGACAGCCACCTATGAGCCACTGAACCTTTTCCAATGACCATCAAGAAGGTCCACATCATAGGTGACTGGGCAGACACAGAAACTTAAAGCAATGGTTTTCCATGACTAGAAATTTAAATTATTATGAGGGAATTTATACAGTGAGAAAAGAGGTGGAAAAGGAAAGCCCCTGTGGGGGAAAGAGTGGGGCCATAGCAGAATTGTGGTAAACACTCTGCTGCTTATGTTTCCATGACAACAAAGAGCTCAATCCTCAAAGTTGCTGGGGAAAAGATTAAATTGAAACAAAGGTCCACAATGTGACATAATTGGAAATACAAAATTTAAAGAAAAATTTACTAAAGTAATTTATACAGAAAAAAACAGAAGGCCATTTTTGCATCTCTACAATGTAGGTCCTGAATGAATTTCAACATTTGCTGAAATGCACCAACTGGCAAACCTTCGTGGACTTAATCAATACTGGAGCTCAGATTGCAGTTTTACCTGGGAACCCATTAAATTTAAACAAGGTACCCTTTATAATCTTAAGGGACTCACTGAATATAAAATAGGAGACAAATATGTCTAATCTTAACCTTTAGAATTATTTTGCCTAATTTTCCCATGGGCACAGCATCATTACCATAAAAATATCTTGTAGTGGGCATGGACACTCTGACCCAATGAGTAACAAATTAAAATTAAATAAAGTCTTTCGCACTTACAAATTTCCTTGAAATTTGATGCCATGGATTCCCCAGTTAAAATAGTTAATATGGCCTAATGTAACTTAAAACAGGGTCTTCAAAGATGAAAGCATAAGGAACCTAATTATTAAAAGGGTGATTATCCCCACTGTTCCTTGATTTAACATTCCAATTTGGCAGGTTCTTAAGCTCTGAAAGAATGAACTATGCCTCATAGTGAATAACTGCAATCTCAATGCTGTGGCCCCATCCATTAAGGCCCCCATAGCCAATATCTAGTATTATTGGAATTACCTATTCCATTCACTCAGCAACTTGTAAATATTTTGCTATTATAGATTTGGCTAATATATTCTGTTCAATGTCTATTTCAGCAGCTTCTCAAATCCAACTTAGCTTCACCTCCAAAAGGGCACCTTTACCAGGCTACCCGTGGGGTTTCTCAGCAGCCTTGTCATTATATACAATCCATAACTGCATCAACTGTTCTCTAGGAACACAGATATTATATTACATTGATGACGTCCTCCAAGGAGATTCATTTGACACATATTAGGGACATACAAATATTCACAAAGGAGCTCAGAAAGAGGATAGACCACTGCTCCATACATATTGCAAGGTCCCACCTCCTCTGTTACATTCCTAAAATTATTTGATAAACTGAAGGCTGCTCCATCTTTGACACTGTCAAGAAACAGCTATTGACTCTTCCAGTACCCACAATGTTAACACAAGTCCAACATCTTTCAGGGTTTTTTTTAAGTTCTGGAGGTACCATATTGTTATTTAGAATAATAACTTGCCAGTTGAGCTAACTTTAATGGAGCAATAATAAGCTCCAGAATCTGTCCAAATTGCAATCAACAAGCATTTTTGTTAGTGTCTTTGAGATATTTTTATGGTCCCTTTAGCAACCTCCTTTCATGACTCCTGTAATCTCTAGGTCACTTATGATGACCATAAGTATCCATAAGCTTCTGATGCAGGAAATTGTCCTTCATAGCCCTGCACTATACATATACCATTAGGGCAGCAATTGCTGGCCCCATACTGAGGTCTGAGAGTCAATGTTCTTACAGTCCTTGAGCCCATGACTTTCTATACCCAGCTGTTTATTATGCCTTGTGTCATGGAAGCAGCACCCCATAAGCATATCACAGCTATTGAAGCCTCCTGCTACAGGAAGGAGCCAAGCCTGGGCTCTCTACTAGACTTCACCAAAAGGAGGGGTAGCCTCCCGTATCCTCAGTCACTTGCTAGATGCCATGATGCTGGAGGAGTTCAGTCCTTTCCCAGACCCTTGGCTACCTGGGGACCCCTTTAGGATTAACTGAATGACCAATGATGGGGGTGCATATACTTTATAGATGGCATTGCACATCATATTTGATAGAGTTTAGTAAGATGTTGCTGCTTTCCATTCCTTAACCAGAAAGTACCTGAAAAAGATACCACATAAGTGTCAGCACAATTGGCTATACTTTAGGTAGTCATGTTAACATTGGATGCCCTGGCCAAAACAAAAAACAAAAGACAAAAAAAAAAGTCCCAACTGCACATATTTGTAAAGTCTTTGAAATCTCTTGTTTCATAAATATAAATCAAGGTCATGAATGTCTCTACATGTACTAAGACCACAATAGAAGGCCTTACCAGGACACTTCTTATCTCCTCTGGAGTTAGAGACATCACCAATAGTGACAAAGGTACTCATTTTACTTCTCAGAACCCACAATACTGGCTCTAAAAGAAGATAGTCAGTGGAACTTCCACCTCTCCTATAGGCCCCAGGAAGATGGTTTAATTGAAAGGCACACTGAGCTCTTCAGAGAAGTCTTATTTAAGTTCTAAAGTGGAAAATGGATTTCCCCACTGGGTGTCACAATTACCACAGACGTTGATTAGTCTAAATTCCTTCCCCCTGGGGACATGCATTCCCTGCATACGTCCTTCAAATGCCTTTTATTGGGACACCTCTAAAGTTAATGGCTTTTGATGATCATATCACCATGTGGCCCTCTTTCTTCTGGTCAAGTGCCTACTTCTTTTCCTAGGAAGGCACTTCTCCTACTCCCGTCTCAGTTACAACCAAGATTTAAATTGTTGCCAAGACGTTCAAGAGGTCAGTTGTGATGTAATTCCTAAAATTAATATTAAGTGCTGCCTTGACAGCTGGTAAAATCAGGAGGGCCTCAAATAGCCTAACTGTGTTTCCCTACTCACTCTGCTCCCATGGATAATGTCCCCTTAGCCAAAAACTCTGCTTATCACATAGACCAAGCACAGTTCTTGCTTATTCCTGAGTAGCAAGGGATAAGCAATTGAATAATTCCATGAGTTCCCTGTCAGCTCATAGAATTACTCAAATAACTACATCCTTCAGTGGGAACCAAGTGTCACTTCACCATCTTGTTATACAAATTTTGACTCCTACAGGCCCCGTTTGTTCACTCTGTTCCCAGGTACAACCTCCTGTGGCACTGCATGGCCCTCCCCATTGGCTGTGAGTATATGTGACCGATAAACTGCTGTCCATATCATCTTTCCAGTGTTGGTTGTTGGATCTTTGGCCATCCCCATAACCCTAGGATGGGGAATCCATCCTTCACCAATGGGGTGAAAAGAAGGTGATCAAAACAAGAAGTTATAAAGACAAAAGTACATTTAATCATCTTTTATATTTACCTATGCAATTAAATTTATCAGTTTATTTTTTCATGTAGATTTGAGTTATTACCTAGTGTTCTTTTACTTAAGCTTAAAGGTCTCCTTTAGTATTGCTTGTCCAGCAGGTCTGCCGGCAATAAATTGTCTTAGTTTTTGTTTATCTGGGACTATCTTAATTTGTCTTTCATTTTTGGAGGAAAGTTTTACTGGATACAGAATTCTTCATTGGCAGTCTTTCTTTCAGCATTTTTAATGTGTCATCTTACTGCCTTCTGGTCTCCATTGTTTCTGATGAGAAATTAGCTGTTAATCTTGTGGAGAAGCCCTTATATCTAATGAGTCACTTCTCTCTTGGTCCTTTCAAGATGATCCCTTTTTCTTTGTCTTTTGACAGTTTGATTATGATTTGTCTAGATGAGAGTCTTTTAACATTTATCACAGTTGAGGTTTTTTGTTTGTTTGTTTCTTGTATATGTAGATTCATGCTTTCTGTATGTATAAAATTTTGGAAGCTTTCTGACATTATTTCTTCAAATACACTTTTTAAAAAGATTTTTTTTATTTATTTTTAGATAGAGGGAGAGGGAAGGAGAAAGAAAGGGAGAGAAACATCAATGTGTGGTTGCTTTTCATGCCCCCCATCACTGGGGACCTGGTCCATCACCCAAGCATGTGCCCTGACTGGGAATCAAACCAGCAATCCTTTGGTTCAAAGGCTGGCACTGAATCCACTAAGCCATACCAGCCAGGGCCAAGTATACTTTTTACCC
This sequence comes from Phyllostomus discolor, assembly GCF_004126475.2. Taxonomy (NCBI): domain Eukaryota; kingdom Metazoa; phylum Chordata; class Mammalia; order Chiroptera; family Phyllostomidae; genus Phyllostomus; species Phyllostomus discolor. The sequence continues at coordinate 71,251,936 of NC_050198.1, forward strand.
CATTCTTTCTCTCTTTTTCTTCTGAGTCTTCCATTGTGCCTATGCTTGGTGTATCCAAAAGTTCCTTCAGGCTCTGTTCATTTTTCTTTATTTTTTTCTCTTTGCTTTTCAAATTCAAATACCTCAACTGACCTATTTTCAAGTTCATTGATTCTTTTTTATACCTGCTCAATTTGTTGTCAAGAACCTCTAGTGAATTTTTCATTTCACTTATTCTACTTTCCAACTCTTTAGTTTCTATTTCATTCACTTTATAATTTCTATCTCTACTGATAATTGGTATTTGGTGAGATATCATTTTCATATTTTGCTTTAGATCTGTTAGCTTGGCTTCCTTCATATGAGCATATTTAAAATATCTCATTTAAAGATTTGTCTAGTAATTCCAATGTCTGGGCTTTCTCAGGCACAGTTGTTCTTGTTTCTTTGCATGTCACATTTAAAAAAAAATTTTTCTCTAATGTAATGTGGCAACTCTGAAAATTAGATTCTGTTATGCCCGTAGTATTTTATGGTTTGTTTGTTTCTCTGTTTTTATTATTGTTGCTGTTTTTTTGTTTAATTACTTTTCTAAAGTAACTCTGTGAAGTTTGTAGTCTTTGTCATGTGTGACCAGTGACAGTGTTGTCCATCTTCTTTGAGCTGGGTAGTGGTTTCCTTATGGTGTTAGCTTTTTAAGACTTTTCATTAAGGATGTACAATAACATTTTGTGCATCAAATTTGTATGTAATCAGTACTAAAAAGAAATGGATTAACCTTAAATGCATATACTTAGTGAGAGTAGCCAATATGAAAAGGCTATATATTGTATGATTCCAACTATATAACATTGTGGAGAAGGCAAAATTTTGAAAATAGTGAAAAGGTCAGTGGTTTCTAGAAGGGAGGGAAGGATGAATAATGTAGCACAGAATAGTTTTAGGGCAGTGAAGCTATTCTGTATGATACCATAATGGTGGATATGTGCCATTGTACACTTGTCAAAGTGCATAGAAAGTACAATGTCATGAGGGAACTCTAACATAAACTGTGGACTTTGGGTAATAATGATTTTTCATTGTTGGTTTATCGGTTGTAACAATGTACCACTGTGGTGTGTTATTTTGATAGTGGGGGAGGTTGTGTGTGAGGGCAAAGGCAGGGGCATATATGGAAACTCTGTACTTTCTATTCACTTTTTCTGTAAACCTAAAACTCCTCTAAAAATAAAGTCTATTTAAAAGCCTGTATGTGTATATTTCCCATTTTTAAATAAAGGAAATGGCTAGAGAGAAATGATTATAGTTATAGTGCTCTAAGTTTCTCATTTTTAGGTACATCAATATATTAATTTTAAACTTAATTAAGTATACTGGGCTGTCAAAGTCCAAATTCTATGCATTTTTCATTACACCATTTTCCTCTGTAGAATCAATTTGGAATTACTAACTACTCAAGGTTTCCTAGGTCCATTTATGATAAGTGAACAGTCATATTCAGTTCCTGGGCCAATTTTTGCTGTTGTCATAGAACTTCTTTCTCTTCCCTACTTGTGAGGATCTCCTTGCTGTCACATTTGAAAGTTCCTTCCAATATCATTCTCTCCAAAGAGTTGGTTTCTCTCCTTGACCTCCAAGTTACAATGGCTGAGAGGTAATGACCTCTTCCTTCATGCCCTCCCCTGAAGTTAATCATCCTTTACCCTCTGCTCCAGGGAGGAACAGTGACAGGAGCCTTGGCATACCACTTGGAAAGGTCCCTGACTCATGACTAAAGGGATTAGACTAAGAAAGAGGTCGAACTAATGATTAAAGAGAGAGTTAGGGATCATGTTTCCTTGTTTCTATTCCTAGCAGTACTATACTAGTACAGGATTGGTTCAAATTAACACCTGACTTCCTATCTGTGAAACTAGGGAAAACAATCTATTTAGGGTCACAAAATACTTGGGGGAAAATGTTTTTGTTAATACCATAAGAGTGACTGACCAAAGCAGTCTAGGAATTTTTATAAATAATTACCCATAAATCAGCTTGTAAACACCATGTCATTCTATGGCATCATTCCTTTTTTTAGCTAGTTATTTTTATTTATTTTTTTTTAAGAACAGATTGTGTCACTGAACAGATGCAGGCTTTTCTGGGAAGGAAAGGAGTGAAAATGGGTTAGAAGAGAAATGTAAGGTACAGGTCTTGCCTTCAAGGCTCTTAAAATCTAATCGGAGACAAAAAATATTCATATAGGAGGAGGAAGGGTGATAGTAAACCAGTGAAACATCTCACTGGCTTGTAGTGCATGATCATTGCTTTATAAACCAGAGGTCAGGCTGTACTTGGAAGAAGAGGAGGAAGGATCATGTAGCTAATTAATTGTAAAAAAATAAGGCACTATGTAGGTTCCTTAAGAATAAAGGCCAAAAGGTGTGCTTTCAAACACTCCTTTGGCAGCTGTGTTTTCTCTTAAAGAATGACACCATTAATGTCAACTGGAATCTGTTCTTTCAAGTCCTCAGCAGATTCTAGAAGGCTTATTTCCCTGACTTTCCTTTTTATCACAATGCTGCTGCCTATCTTGGAAAGTAATAGGACTCCACTCCTTGGACAGTGTTCTACATCCTAGCTGCTACACAAGTTTAGACTAACCTTTTACCTAGTTGGGGCCCAGAAGTAAAGTTTGACTCCATCAAGGAAAAGTGGTTAAGAGATACAGTCCTTTGTGGACAGTGTGTCTTAGTAAGGAAGCTCAGATTGAATGAGGGAAATGGGGGTAATCTTCTCTTCCATATGTTATGTTTTCCTGATGAGCAATAATTTTGATTTATTTGTGCAATATCTATCTTCCTAACTAAACACAATACTCCAGGAGTGTGGTGAACATGTCCTGTTCATTCTGTGTTGTATCTCCAATACTTAGCACAGTATGTGACACATAGTAATTGTCCTACAAATATTTGTTAAACGAATAAAGAATTAATTAATTAATTAATTAAGTGGGACCGAAATCCTGAAATAATGTTAATGAAAACTAGAAAATTAGTAAGAAAAGGTGGTGAGATGTAAACTGAGGTCTTTTTTGGGAAGCCATGGAACAACTGCAGAAGTAGAACAGTAAATGTGTAATAGCAGGGCCTTCTGGTAATAGTGGCAAAAAAGTGAGAGTGGGAGGAATGAAGCTAACATTTGTTGAGCATCTTCCAGGTCCCTGGTGCTTTAACATGTATGAACTCATTTACTCTTCACAACTCCACGAAGTATGTACTATTATGATACACATTTTATGGATAAAAAAAACAAGACCTGAAGAGATTAGATAACTTGGTCGTGATCAGTATTGTAAGACAAATTCCTGTGGATCTTTTGTGTGTCTGCCTGTCTTTTGGGCAGAGACACTGGCTGACAATTTTCCAGACTATTTCTTCAAGGTATTTCTATAGTGAAAAGCTTTTGAAGATACAGTGTCTCCCTTTGAAGCAAGGAAGGGCATACTTATTGTCCATTTTAAATGTTCATTCAGCTCAAATCAGATTCATTAAGCTTAATGTTCCTTTCCTGTAACACAACCTATAGCATGCGCAGCTGTCACCTGGCCCTTTTCAAGTAGCTCCTATGACACTTGGGGGCAATGGGAATTGAGTAGGTTCATGGGATATACAGTGGTGGGAGTAGCAGAGAAGAGGTTTAAGCAAGAAGAAAATGTTATACTCTGGTTGTTACCATTGTTGTGAAAAATAAGGTCCCTTATGTCTGATTCAGGAGTCTTATGTCCTCTTCCAGCATCCATGAAAATGTGGCAGGCTAACTTTTTGGCATATATATGTATATATAATCAATGGAATATTACTCAGCCATAAAAAAGAACGAAATCCTGCCATTTGCAACCACATGGGTAGACATACGCTAAGTGAAATAATCGTGCAGAGAAAGACAAATACAATATGATTTGGTTTATATTTACAATGTAAAGAACAAAACAAACAAACAAACAAAACAAAACAGAAACACACTCAGATACAGAGAACAAACTGATGGTTGCCAGATGGGACAGGGTTGGAGGACAAGTGAAAAAGGCAAAGGGGATTGAGAAGTACAAACTGTCAGTTATAAAACCAGTCATGGGGATGTAAAGTACAGCATAGGGAATATAGTCAATAATATTGCAATAACTGTGTATGGTGTCAGATGGGTACTAGACTTACAGGGTTGATCACTTCATAAGTTATATAAATGTCTAATCACTATGTTGTACACCTGAAACTAATGTAATATTGTATGTCAACTGTAATTTTAATTTTTTAATTTAAAAATAATATTGTAATAACTATGTATAGTGTCAGATAGGTAACTAGACTTATTGTGGTGATTACTCCATAAGGTATATAAATGTCTAATCACTATGTTATACACATGAAATTAATATAATATTGTATTTGAATAATAATTTTTAAATGAATTTTAAAGACCTGAGAAACTTCACATGTCTTGACAGTCACACAGGTGAAAAGTATCAGAACTAGGAATTGTACCCATGCCTGTTTGACTCTGGAGCCCACACTTGTCCCAGGATGGTGTTGCTTCTTGAGTTGTACTCAGGGGTAGTTACTGCATCATATAATGTCATTCCTCCCTGCCCTTTCCCCATAACTATGTCACTGGACCTGACCTTACTTCTCAAGCTGGATGACTTAGGTGTCCTAGTAAGCAGAGAAGAGGTTTAAAGCATCTGATTAATTGTCTCCTAGGTTAACAGAAGTCCTTAGTCTATTATCCTATCTTCTTAGTCATGCAACTTTCCCAGCGCTAGGGCTTTTGCAATAGTCAGGCTTTTGTCAGGCAGATTCATATTGGTGGAAAGGAATTCCCAGAGGAAACAACTAAAGCACCTTAGATACCTTATAAATAACCAGCTAAGTTTAATTCTTTGTGGGATACTTATCAAACTCTACATCAAAAGCACCTAAGTTCACAGGGTATACAGTGGTGGGAATCCAAGATCACATTTCCATGTATTCTTAATCCCCAAATTAATTGTAGAAATTGGTTTTAGTAGAAATTTCTAACCTCAGGAGTCCCAAGTATCACTTTGTTCATATAAGTATTTTACCTTTATAATATACAAACTCTTTTTATCTTTAAAAATGTTGGGATGTTAGACAACAATCCTCTGCTCACTAAAGCTGGAGCAACAGCTGCTAGCCTAAGGTTGGGGAACAGAGAAATAGGAAGCTCTGGAGGAGTGAGACCATTCCTATTTAACATGTCTCCAGACGACTGCTCTACCAGAAGGCCTGATGATTTGTCTAGCATTTTAAACAAAATGATTACATACTATCCTCACAACAGCCCTTTGATGAAACTAAGGTCCAAAGAGTTGAAGTGACTAGTCCAGTATCACACTGTGTCCATTTAGAGCAGATCTGGGGCTAAACTTCCTCTCCTTACAGTGTAAACTTAGTGAATTCACAGACCAGTGACCTGGTTTCAAAGAGGTAGAGGAGTGGAAACTTTAGGATGAGGATTCTTTATTTTGACAGCTTCTACTCACCCTGTCCAGAAGACATAATCTCAGGTGACAAAGGGCAAGGCAAAGTCAATGTCAAGCCATGCCATGCTTCCTTTTACAATGATAGAGTGAAAAAGTGGCTTAAAGAGCTGAGGCCTGGGAGCCCCAAAGTCTGACTGGACCACAAATTTTTCTTTTGCCTCCCTACACCTAAAATCTATCATGTGTATGTATCTTTGGGCCTGAGATGGTAGTCTTTCTCTTGCCAAAGTCCAGCCAGATGGCTGATCACCCTGGCCAAATGGCCCACTGGCAAAGTTTTGAGGATTGGAAACAACTTCCCACAGCCTTCAGCTATCCCCTCCGTGACCCTCTCCAGCAGCTGTTGCTTTTGTCTGAACAGAGAATGATTTTATCACTTGTTGATTTTTGGGCATGGATTTACCAAGCTGGACTGTACTTGGGTTGGAGTCAGAAGTGGTGGGAATAAAACAGTTTAAGAAAGAACTACACAAGCTGGGGTTTCCACCATCCTGAACCAAGCAAGGAGGACAAGAAATGGGGAAGGGAGGCATTTGGGACGCAGGCATCTATAAGATAGGGAGGATCTTGAGAAAGTGGGCTCAAGGTTTCTTTTCTTCAGTTGTATGTCTACTTGAAGAGGCAAGAGACAAGGAAATAACTAGCTCATTTCTGCCCTGCCAGCTCCTCAGGTGAACAGCAGCATGTGCTAGAGACACTTTCTTTTTTCATGTGGGCATTAGGATTACCCTAATAACTTGGAACCTCATAGAAGGGACATTAATTTAATCTTCTTATCATAAATAACAAAAGCTCACCTAGGATACCTCAAGAAAGAAAAGGTTATGGTAAATATAGCCTGGGAAATTATGAGACTCCAAAGCAGCTTTAGTTATCAGTGTCTTGTTATCTTCCTTTTGTATAATGCCCGTTTCCTTCTGTAGGTCTGTTCTATTCTTCTCTTGCCACTGACTGGAAAATTCCCTCCATATTCTATAGGAAGAGTTTCACAGGGTGCTAGCTGGATTGCCTTAGCTTGTTACTATCAATCTTATTGCACAGAGCTCTTTGTGCCTGGCTACCTTATCTGTCACCAAATTGTTGGACCCATTCCAGGTACAGTCAAGGCCACCTCTAGGCCACAACTAGCTTGATTTGCTTTCCTGAGCAGGAGGCAGTGAGCAGAGTATTGTACATGGCAGACACCATGACTAACAGATCTAGTACAGAGGACTTTTTTCTGAAGGTTCATGTCAGCCCTGGTGGCAATTCACCTATAAGAGATTCAGCTGAACAGGGTAGAGGACAGGGCTGGCTCTCTGTGTGTATGGAATAGGTAACTGTTTATGCCAGTGTTTCCCAAGTCATGGTCCTGAACTTCTGCATCAGATTCATCTTAGTGATTTTTTTTAAACCTTCAATTTTCTGGGCTCTACTTCAAACCTATAGAATCAAAATTTTGGAGATGGGATCAGAGAATCTGCATAGTTAACAAGCTCCTCACATACTCTGTGCACACTAAAGTGAGAACCTCTGCTATATATTTTTCATGTTTCACTTGGGTTGTTGCTTCTTTCTGGAAAGTTCTTTCCCTGTTATCTTTGCTTGGCAAAATCCTGCTGCATCCCTGGAGACTAAGCTCAGATTTAGTTGCCTTCATGAAGCTTTCTCTGATTTCATGTCTCCTTAACTCCAACTATCTCCAGTTGTTATGGGGTAGGGAACATTAGGAGGTGTACAAGAGCTGGGGTGCAGGGGAAGTTTGGGGATACAAAAAAGCACACCTGGGACAGAGATATAGGAAAGGATTTGTGTTTTATATCCACTTTTTTTTTAATTTTTAGATAGAGGGGAAGGGAGGAAGAGGGGGAGAGAAACATTGATGTGAGTGAGAAACGTCATTCAGTTGCCTCTTGCACATGTCCTGACTGAGTACTGAACCTGCAACCCAGTGCCCAGACTGGGAATCAAATTGGCTACCTTTTTTTGCTTTGCAGGATAACACCCAAACAACTGTGCCACACTGGTCAGGGCTACACCCAACTTTTTATTTGGAAAAAAAAATTTTGTAAGTAAGCTATTATGAATACCAACATGCCCTTCACCTAGAAATTGTTAATGTTTTAGATTTGCACACATGCTCTCTCTCCATACACAAACACACCAATATGTAACACAAATGTGTATGTGTTTGGCTACAACATTTGAAATTAAATTGCAAGTATCATGTCAGTTTGTACCTAAATATTTCGGTATGTATCTCCTAAGAACAAGAGCATTCACTCATTTTCTTGCATAATCATAACACCATTATCATATCTAAGAAAGATAACATTGATAGAATAATATTATCCAGTATCAATTTCATATCAAAAATTTTCAAATTATCTCTGAAACCCCCTAGTTGTTTGTGTCGATACATGAATCAAGAATCATGCATTTTATTTGATTGTCATTTCTCTTTAGTCTCTTTTAAACTAGATTCTAGAATAGTACTTTTGACTTTTATCTTAATGATACTGACATGTTTGAAGAGTCCAGGTCAGGTCAGTTGTTTTGTTTATACTCTGGGTTTGTCTGATTGTTTCCACACGATTAGATTCATATTAAACATCTTTGGCAAGAATACTACAGAAATAATGCTTTTACTTCCTATTGAATCACACAAGGAGGTTCAGATGCTATTGCTCTGTCATTGGTGTTACTACTTAAGGTTGTATCTTCTGGAACTTTTTACTGTAAAAAACATTTTCTCCTTTGAAACTAATAAGTAATCTGTGAAGTAATCAGGAGGAATACACATAGTTAACAAGCTCTTATGGTGATCTTTGAGTGCACTGAAGGCTGAATCACTGTTTTACACTGTGTGGTGTGAATGAGGGTCCTCAAAGGCCTTATCTATCTTCAAAGCTTAGCTGTGACTCACCCCAAGTTTAGCATGTCTGCCTTCACCATTTGCTTCTCACTCCACCTCCAAATACTCCCTCCGTTTTGCCTGGCTCCAGATCCCCAGCATGAGAGACATTAGTAGGCTGAATAGGGTCATTGTCTTCAATCTGAGGGGGCTTGCTCCCTTTACCACTCAAGTCATTGGCCTTGTGACAAAGAGCCATTGGGAAAAACAAGGTGTGTCTGTTTGTCTGTATTGTTATCAATAATAATAGTTATTATTATCGAGTGAAATAAGATAAGCACTTTATATTAATTACATTATTTTATCCTTATTCCAATCCAATAATTTCACAGATGGGATAATTAAGGTTCAGAAACATGATGTAATTTTCCCAAGGTTACACAGCTATGAAAATTGGAACTGGATTCAAATCTGTGTCCAGTTATAGAGCTCATGCTTTTAAACACTGTGCTATACTCTCTAATGAGCCACAACTCCATCTGACTTCAGATTTCTCTGGCCATTTTCTTCTGAAAAGCTTTAGGCCTACATCACTCCTAAGAATGAAGAAGCAGGGACAGTGGACTTATTCTCTTTCAAGATGGAGAGATGGTTGCAACACAGAATTCAATCTGCATTCCTTTGGTCTTACAGTAAATGAGTAACTGAGCAGGGCTGTTGATGGAGAGACCTTAAGCTCTTGCTTATGAATTTGGTTTTGATTTAAGAAGCAGCTGAGAGCCACTGTAATTTCTGGCTTTTGCTTGCTGAACACAGAGTGGGTTCTGGTGGATAAATATCACTGCATTTGTGGGGGAAATGCTGCTGCTTGATAATAGACAGGTTTGCAGGGTTTGGTGGAAAAGACCCACGTTGCCTAACAGCCCCTTCTGTGCTTGGTGCACTTGATTGATTGTCTTTCAGTTTAAATATCTCTGTCCAGCCTGTCACAGTGGAAAATGCCACCTCTTAGATTCTAATTAGCTCAAGAAAACCTCTCACCCCCACTCTACACCCTCCAATTCCAATAAACAGAATAAAATGCTGTGTAAAGCTGCTCTGGCGGTTTGTATAGCCTACAGTTTTTTCTAGCCTATTCTCTCATGAGAAAGCCAGTCAAACACTGCAGTAAAACAAAATATTACAAAAACAAAGACTCTCTCCTGCTAGCAAGAGTCATTTGCAATTTGGGGGGAGGGAGTTATTGCACAATTTATCTTTAGTATCAGGTTGCCAACTTCTTAGAGACAGAGGTGTCAGGAAAATATCTCTGCACCTGTTGCAGTTTCATCTACTGCTGGAGATAGACACAGACAAATACATATAGAGTATCACCCCAATTTTAGCATATGTGCTGTTGGAGCAAGCACATGTACATATATAGTATCATCCAAGTTTAGCATATGTTCAGATAAATGAAACAGCATCATATATAGACACAGAGGAGTTCAAATTTGGAAGGCTTATAAGAGGTCATCTAGCAAAGACCTCCATTGTAGTCCTCACCTCCTCGCCGTACATACTTAGAACATCTCTACACTGAGATAAAGCAAACTTTGGGCAGCTCCAGTGACGAGTTGCTTACCAGATTTCAGAGGCAGCTGGTTCCTATGGTCATCTTTTTTTGAAACAAAAGTCTTTTATAAAATAAGGTAAAATCCATCCCGCTAGCACTTCTAGACTTTGGGGGCTTCTTCCTTCCTCTGGAGTCACTCAGAACAAGTGATCTCCTTTCCCACTCAAACCCTACCCCCTGACCTTGGAGAGACTAGAATTTCTAGCATCACAGTTCCCAGCTCGGACCCTCTCTACAGTAACTCTTCTCCCCCTCCGACTGTTCTCTTTCTATAGCAGGTGTCTCCAAGTTTCATTTTCCCAGTGGGTGCTATCCCACCTGTATTGTTCTGCTCCTCCCTGCCCACCAAGCAAGCACAAGGCTTCTGGGAGACTGGGCCTCTGCAGACCCACTGCAGTGCCATCACTCTGTTTGCCAAAAGTCATTTGATGCAGCAAGTAAGAAAGCAGTTTGAGAGGTACATTGGGTTTCTGAGAGGCACCAGTCTACCTAAGGCAGAAATAGGCTCTAACTTAATAATCTGCTCATCATACACAGTAAGAGACACCCTGACTTATTCAAAGACACCGTGGGCGGTACAGAGGATGAATAAGCATGATTCACTGCCACTCTGGCACCTGGGGCATGAAGAATAATAAAACCCAAAGAATTGTAGCGGCCTGAGTAGTAAATTAAGAGATCCAGCTCAGCTAGACTCTAGACATCAATGTTACCATGGCAATAAAGGGCCCTAGCTTTCAGCAGCTATTACAGAGCAGGCATCTAATAGGCTAGTCTGTCACAGCCAAAGCTCAAGGGGCTAGCAAAGAAGACCAATTAGCATATCCATTCATTAGGGGCCGCTGTACACTTCTTCTCTTAATTCCAATTAGTTGTTTGTTTGAACTAACATATCTTGCTTGCATTATGCTCATTAGTGCCTTTTCACCACTGGAAATAAGTTTGAATCTTCACAAGGACCTCATAATTTCCCAAGCCTTCATTTTCCCCCTAGGAGTCTAGGCTTATACAGTCACAAACCTATGGTCCTTGGTCCCTCAAAATGAAAGCATCTCTCACAGTACAGCTGTACTCGACAGATGGAAACTCTGTTCAGGAATGTGATGCGCTAAGGGTTCTTCCTGGAACCCAGTGAAATAGGGATCTGGGGCCATTATCTGGACTATTCAGGTCAAGGAAACTCTCTGGCCTTAGCCAGTAAGCCTACTGGCCACGTCTGCTGGCCACTACTCAGAGGCTAGCTGTTCGGGAGGGGGAACTTTGGGCACTGGGGACCATACTGGCATTATCAAAGTCGGGCAGTAGCTATTCCAGCTTGAAGGACTGCCACTCAAGGTCCAGCCTAAACCCCGCCTATTCTGGGAAGCCTTCCCTGATATTTGCAGCCGCAAATGAGTTTCCCTCCTCCATGCACTTTGAAGATGACACCCTATGCTGAGCAGTATTCACAGGCAGCCTCAGGCCCTAGGCCAGCCTGGAGTTTATTCACCCATGACTTCAGAGTCTACAGGATCATGAGAGCTGGAAAGGACTGGGGTTCTAGAGAGCACTCAACAATGCCTGGGTGACTCCGATGGCAAACAACTCTTTTTTTTGTAAAAAATTTTAAAAGATTTATTCATTCATTCATTCATTCATTCATTTTAGAGAAAGGGGAAGGGAGGGAGAAAGAGAGGGAGGGGAACATTAATGTGTGGTTGCCTCTTGCATACCCCTAACTGGGGACCTGGCCTGCTACCCAAGTGTGTGCCTTGACTGGGAATTGAACCGGTGACCCTTTGGTTTGTAGGCTGGCACTCAATCCACTGAGCCACACCAGCCAGGCCCAGATGACAAACAACTCTTAAGCTCCATTGTACATGATCTTCCAGAGATTCCCTGAAGATTTAGCCAATCCCTAGTAAAAGTACAAAACTGCTCTTTGATGGCTCTGGGACACATTCCTCCCTCTCACTCCCCCCACAATAGTAGAAATGACCCACAAGAACAAATGCCATAAACTAACCCATCATATGGTAGAGGTAAATATCCCTGAAGAGTGCTACCATCTCTTTCTTCCTTTGGAAACAGGAGGACCCAATCCGTGAGATTGTTTGTGTTCCCCATTAACAACCATGTGGTTTTATTGGAACAGGCAACTAGGAAAAGGGGCTTATAGAAGCAGCTGCTAATACTTGTGCCCAGGGACTGGACATATACGTGTAGTTTTAGAGACTTGAATCATTTGCCTTTGGATCTACTTTCACATTCAAAGTGTCTCCTTTCTCCCGCCTCTCTTGCCACTGTAGCCACTGCTGCGTTTACAGTCCCACTGGCCACTTATGGCTCCAATCTGCTGCTGCACTGTTAACCTGATTGCTCTTTTCCAAAACTGGCGAGAATGTTTTCTCCTTTAGCTAGAGTTTTTTAGTGCAGACTGAAATACAGATTTTTGTCTTTGAGATCCTATGGGATTTTGTTATTTTATCCCACCCAACAACTGGCATTCCAGAAGGCAGCCTGGGCTATCATCAAAATACATTGCAAATAGATTAACTATATAGCAAACCCTAAATTACCTACAGTGCTAGGGAACAAGATAGTCTGGAGAATGAAGTATTTTGTTACCTGAGGTCACATTACTCCAAGCCCCCTTTTGTCCTCCCACCCTTGTTTTTCCCCCCAGCTTTATCGGTATATAATTGACATAAAATATTGTGTAAGTTTAAGGTGTACAATGTGATTTGACACACTTAAACACCACAAAATGGTTATCAGCATAGCATTAGCTGACATTTCCATCATGCCACATAACTACCATTTATATTTTATGGTGAGAACACTAAGATATAGTCTATTAGCAACTTTTAGTATATATAAAATAGTACTATTAACTATAATCACCTTGCTGTACAGTATATCTCCAGGACTTGTTCATCTTACAATTGAAAGTTTGTACCTTTAGACCAACATAGTCCCTGGTAAACACTATTCTAGCCTCTGTTTCTAGGAGTTTGGTGTTTCAGAATTCCACATATCAGTGAGATCATATAGTATTTGTCTTTCTCTCTCTGATTTATTTCACTTAGCATAATGCCCTCAAAGTCCACATTGTCACTAATGGCAAGATTTCCTTCTTTCTTGTAGCTAAACAATATTCCATTACATACATGGCATATTTTTATCCATTCATCTGTTGACAGACACTTAGGTTGTTTCCATATCTTCGCTATCGTAAATAATTCTGCCTCCCACTCTTGTTTTTTGAAATCTTGCTAACATGATTGTGCTCTCTTTTCTGGCTTAGTAAGACAAGACCAGTTAACCTAGCCTTTGTTTGTTTTTTGAGGCTTCTGAGGGCTTCAGAAATTTCACATTTAACATCAGGAATCACATAAAAGGCTCAAGCAGAAAAAATGTAAGAGGTAGAGCTTGATATCTACTGAGATGAGTTTATTCCTTGGAATATATTTTGCTTTTATTAAACTCCAAAATGGTAAATGCATCTCTCTTTTTTTGACACTGGCCTCTTTGTCTTCAAATAAGGGTATTGGAGGAGATTCTGCTAAGGAGGAGTCCCAATTAGTAACAATCTAGTAAACAGGGTCTTTATTTTAAATTAACCACTGCTGAAGCTATCTGCATCAGGATAGCTGAGGTTTGGAATTATGAATAGATAGATAAATCTATCTATCTATCATCTATCTATCAATCTATGTATCTAAACTATTATGCTATTTTTCTTTGTTCTTCTTTTTTTTTTTACTTTCTTCTTTTTAAAAATCCTCACCTGAGGATGTGTTTACTGATGGGAGGGAGGGAGGGAGAGAAAGAGAGAGAGAAAGAGAGAGAGAGAGAATGCACAGGAGAGAGAGATGTGAGAGAGAAACACAGATTGTACCCTGACTTGGAATTGAACCATCAACCTAGGTATGTGCCCTGAGTGGAGATTAAACCCACAACCTTTTGGTGTATGGGACGATGCTCCAGCCAGCTAAGCTACCCAGTCAGGGCCATTGTGCTATTTTTCCTGATTATGAATCTTCCCAGAATCTCAGTATACACAATATTCCAAGTCATCTGGATGTAATGGGAGGGGGATGATTTGTGGAAGAAAGATTACAAACTCTACCTAGGCCTTTTAGCCACCCAGGCTCCAGTAGGATATATCAAACAACCAAAAATGCTATACAATGTTCTTGGCTGTTTCTACTAATTATTCTTTAGTTGGATCCCACATTGGCTTCAGGAGTTATATATGTCTGGGAAACTGACACTGCAAAGTTCTGGCTTATTCCTTGCCCTGATGCTAAGGGATAAATATAGATCTCAACCACTACAGAAATTTGGCCAGGATTCCAAGGGGTGTGTGTGTAAGGGGCAGTGAATGATGGGGGTATTCTGACATGTGGCTAGAAAAGGGTTTTTTTTATGTCCAAAACCCTCTTTGGGGTGGGTAGGGGTAAAAGAAAATCCTGCCTCTAAAATCAGGATTTATTATCCACATTTTCAGGATTGACACAAACAAGGAATATTGTAGGTGGTTTAGTGTGTGTATGTGGGGTGGGGAGAGCAAAGGAAATCTTTCCTGACACCCTAGATACTTTTGCATGAGATCAGCCAGATGAAAAAAGAAAGTTATTCTTAGCCATCTCCCCTCACTCCCAACTCCCACCCGTGCCCCACCCCCTGCACACACAGATATCCAACTCTCAATTGAGAAGAACACGACTTAAGATTTCCATTGGTCTCATAGTGTCTCAGGCGCTAGAGAAGGGTAGGGGGGTGGTGAGTTACTCATCCTCGTGACCCAGAATATCTCCCCCTCCCTGTAATGATGAGCTTGCTTTTCTATAGGGCTTTCCTTTGATTCAAGGAGGGGGCCAACCAATGAGAGAGGAGCATGTTAGATTATTTTGGGGAAGAGCTCATGCCAGAAGGGTTCACTTTTACTAGGCGCCAAGTGGCCCCAGCAACCAGTGTCTCCTGTACCAGCAGAAGCTCCAGAACTTTCACCCACTTGCCTGCCTCTGCTGCATATTTGCCCACTGAACAGCCATGAGAAGGCAGCTCCGGTCCAGAAGGGCTCCGGCCTTTCCTCACAGTTATCGCTACAGACTTGTGAGTCCCAGGGAACAGCATACTTTGCTGCCCCTTTTTAGTGGGTTGGGTTGGGGTGGGGGTTGTGTAGGTCTTCGCTTATGGCTGTTTCTCCTTGGGATGAACAAGAAGAGGAAGTTTAAGAGAGTCCACAATTTCAAGAGCAAGCAGTGTCTCCCAGCACCCCATTTCAGTCTAAATTTCTGGATTGAAAGAGGAAGCCCCTCTTCCTATGGAAGAAAAATAAAGGAAGGGGAAGATGCCAGAGAATGACAGGAAATTTTTTTGAGAGCCTAGAATTTAAAAAGACCTTTGGGAATCTGGGAGTAAAGGTTTTATTTTGATAACAGGAAATGTAACCAAGAGAGAAGGGAAGGGGAAGAAGCAATAAAAGGCACTGACTGCCTAGACATCATATTTCCAGAACCCCTCATGTAAAGAAAGCTGCTGGGGCTCAGAGCACAGGAGTGACTTACAAGTTAGTAGACAAGCCAAACTGAGAATGCAAGGTTTCTGACTTCTAATCTTGTTGGCTTTCCATTATATTTGCAGTATGCAACCCGCAACCCTCTGACGCTCCACCACTCATTGCCATCTTGCCTGCCACCCTGCCCTGACCAACACACACACACACACACACACACACACACCTTTGATGTTGCCATTTATCTCCAGGGTGCATTGCAAATTTCTTTGAACCCAAAGTTTCTTTGCATTTACTTTGTTATAATTCATTAATATATATAAAAAAGTACATGCAGTATTTTTTTTTGCAAAGAGGTATGTTATGAAATCTCCCCCAAAGTGGATTGTGATCTGAGCCCCAGGAAGAAACAAAGCATAATCCATTTTTCTTTGGGAATGGCCACTTATTTAATCAGAGAGTTAAATGAAGACTGTCAAGAGCCAGCAGAGGAAAACATGAATTCTTCTAACCTCATACCCACCTACGAAGGGTTTTCCTTAACTTTCCAGCCACAATTTGTAGAATCTTTCTTTGGACATCCCAAAGTTCTTTCCAGCTCTTAGAATAGTCACAATCTGTAGGGCATATATAACTGTTCCTTACTTGATTTCTTTTCTATGTAATGTTTCTAAAGTGTTGAATATAATTTCAATGATTTGTCAACTGGTTTGGATCTTCTTGTTTTTTATTTTTTATTTTCCAATTACAGTTTACATTTAATATTATTTTGTATTAGTTTCAGATGTACAGCAAAGTGGTTTAACAATCATGTACTTACTATACACAGTGGTCCTCCCTGATATTTCCAGTACCCACCTGGCCCCCTACATAGTTATATGATATTATGAACTATATTCCCTATGCTGTACTTTATATCTCTGTGACTATTTTGTAAGGACCCATCTGTACTTCCTAATCCCATCATCCTTTTCACCCAGCCCTCCAAACCCCCCCTCCACTTTAAACTGTCAGTCTGTTCTCTGTACCTATGAGTCTGTTTCTATTTTGTTCTGGTTTGGATTTTTCAATGCATCAGGGGGCCTTGCTTTTTATAGAGAACACAAATTTAAAAAGAAATGATTTGACGTAGTGAATAATTGTGTACTAATTTCTCTTTTAAAATTAACCAATTGTTCAAATGTTTACAGGGTATTACTCAATGCAGGACAAAAATTTGTCCTTTGGGTTATACTGTTTGTTTATATATTTATTTATATGTTCATATATTTAGAGTGCTCAAAATGGAGCTACCCTACATCCTTCAGACTCTTCCCTTTTAGGGCAACATGATGGCCCCAGCACATACCTACTACTATATCCCAACACACTCACACTATCACATGAGGGAAGTGCCACTTTGGGAAACTGATGAGAACAGACCCTTTCATTACCAAAGAATCCCCTACTGGATTCCATTAAATAGTTGCATGAAAGCACCTCTCTTGTACATTGTGAGGTTCTCCTATACCTGCAAGCAGGGGAGAGGAAAAAGATATTTGAAGTTTTTTATTACTGAGGCATCATGACAGACATGGGGAAATCAGCTCTTAGAAGGTTAATTCTTCCCATAAGGGTAAAGCTTTAATGACGAGCCATCTTTAATAGGATTATCATGAAAGCTCATATCTACAGATAAGATCAGGCTGACGCCATAGCCAGTTGCCTCCTCTGAGGAGCAAAAGTGGAGGGCAGGCATATAGGCAACAAGGCGAGAAAATGAAATGTTCAGGAAACAGAAAGGGAATGTAAATCCCTCCATGATGAAATGTTACACTTCAAATTCTCTGAGATTCTCAGTTGCAGTAGATTCTCTGGGGCCATGATGAGTACTTGCTGCAGTTCACATCACTGCTGAGGTGAGAGTGATGAGTTCTGTGAGAACATTTCTCCAGAGTCAGACAGTTATCATCAACAATTGCCCAGCACCCACCTGTTACTTAGCTGTGGGCTGCACACTGTGGCGGGACGTTAAGGAGTAAGAAAATATAGACCCTGCTCCCTGGGTGCTCAGAATGTACTTTGGGAGGTCAAATGTGTACATATGTTCACACCCAAGTGAGATTTAAGAACATTTATTAATCCATTTAACATTGAGTAATAGAGTTTATTTTCCTAAGCTTTACACTATGAATCCACGTCAGAGTCAGAAATCCTCATTTATGAGCATATACAATATTTTTGGGAGCACAGAATGTAACACATTGTTGTTTTCCATAAATCTGCTAAATCACCTTTAGGCACCTGTGCTCAATGTGATAGAGTAGAAACAACATTGTCCAAGGTATCGAGAGACAAAAGTTCTGAGACTGACAATTCTATTATGAACTTGCTGTGTGGCTTTGTTCTGCTCCCTCTCTGAGCCTCAGATGGGCAAGTGAATCTCCAAAATCACTGTCAGTTCTGATATGGTGTGTGATATAAAGCTGTACATTTGAACAAATTAGAGAGTAATTCAACAGTGCTTATAATCAAGAGCTAGGTAGTGCTGAGCAGACTGAATGCTGAGACTATAGCCTTATCATTCCGTATCACTTTTACTGATTCTGAACAATCCAATTTTCTGAGGCCCCTCCTCACTAATGGCAGAATTCTTAGTCAAGTGTCCTCTAAATGGCCTTTGAGGAATCAGGCATGGAGGGGGCAGCAAGGAGCCCCTGGCCTCTATCATTTGACACATCCAACCCCAACAGGTGCACAGGCCCTGCCACTCTTCAACTTTGGACAGCAGAGACAAGGGAGGGCGATCTCATTTTCTGCTGCTGCAGTGAGCCTTGGCAGACCCACAAAGAGCAAAGATCCAACTCTCTGGCCTATGACTGGGAGGCATTTGAAATACCATTTGGTGAAGTCTGGATTTTTTGTTTTGTTTTGTTTGCTTGGTTTAATTTTCTTAGAACCACTCAGAGAAGATTACAGTTTCAGATCTCAAGTAATGGCTGCAATCCATCAATCAATAAATATGTGCTGAGCACTTACTATGTGCCAAGATGTTTGCCTAGGGGGTTTGGGGTGGTGGAGACTAAGGAAGTATCAATTGGGGTCCCAGCCCTCAGGTGGTCTGTTCAACTAGATTAAGTCAGAAAGAAGTTCCAGATCATATAACAGTCAAAGAAGCAGCAAATAGCTCCCCATCACTTGTTTCTGTTGGGAAGGCAGTCTAAGTTTTGAGAAGGGGTACAGCAGTTGGCCTCTCCACCTGATATCTACCCAGGGCTATTTTTAACCACAACTTGGGGTGGTGAGGTGGAGCAGCTGAAAGTGTACTTGGGTGTTATGATAAAGCTAGTTTGGACTGAGAATTTGCCATCATAGACACAAGTGTCTGAAACTACTCCATCCTCCAGCATTGAGCTCAGCTCTGTCCTGATAAGCCAGACAAAGTGAAGCAGGAGGCCAAGGCCCCAGGACAGAGTAGGATAGAAGCAATCTTAGGGAAAGAGCTCAAATGCCTAAAGCTGATAATAAAACTTATATCTCTATGGAAAGGATATTGGACCAAAATGGGTCATAGAAAGGATATTTCTTCCAAAATAACAGAGAGAAAGAAAATACACCTTTTGTAACAATGGGTATGTTTATGGGGAAGTGAAAATTTGAAGCATTTCCAAATATTGAGTTGTTTTCCATTTATATTTGGCTGGTGGCATGTGCCACTGGACATTTTTTAAAAGGGGAATTGTGTTTTGTCACTGTTCCAGGATGATCAGGATGAAGTGAACCAGAACTACTTAGCAGATGAAGAGGAAGAAGCAGAAGAAGAGGCTCGGGTGATGTTGGTACCCGATTTGGAGGAGGAGGAGGAGGAAGAGGAGGGGGAAAAAGAGGAGAAAAAGGAGGAGGAAGAGGGTCAGGGTCAGCCAACAGGCAACACCTGGTGGTGGAAATTGCAGATCATGAACGAATACCTGTGGGATCCGGAAAAAAGGATGTTTCTGGCCCGAACAGGTCAGAGTTGGAGTAAGTCCCAGTTGTCCCACTGCCCCCGTAGGGTGTCCTTTCGTTTTGGCTTGGTGTCCAGGACTCCTTTACCATATGTTGGATGGTCTTGTATGCAAAGATCTCTTAGATATCATGTAAAAGGATCAATGCCTAGGGAAATGCCTGGACTATGGGCAGATCCCATCAGAACAAACTCTAAGTAGGTGAAGAAACTTGATTGTACATCTGAAATCCACTTGGCTCAAAATCATTTGCAATGCAGATAGACAGTAAGAATGAGTTGGAAAACCACAGAAATTTTTTTGAAGTCCCAGCCCTATGACCTTCTATCTGTGTGGCCTTGGGCTCATTATTTACCCTTTCTGAGCTTCAGTTTCCTCACTCACCAAATGACGGAAATAATCCCTGTCTTGCCTCTCTCACAGGATCAGCCTGAGGCTCCAATAAGGTGTTACAATGGTAAAGTTGAAAGTACTCTAAAAACTATTTCTAGTTTTGAAATATGCGACCTAGGTCTGTGCTAACCTGACCAAGGATTTATAAATCCTTATCATTTCACCTAGAAATGCCAGAGAAGGAGAGTCAGGAGACCTGCCCCTGACCCCAGCTTGTTGGTGATTTTCGCTCCTCTGGTGTACATAGAGAAATTAGGTTTAAATTAGGACCATCTCTAGAGATTAAGGCTGAGCCCCCACATCGTTTGATCAGTGGGAGAATCACGTGCCTTAGTATTTCCTCTTTGTGCCACATGCTGCCACTACTTTCACTTCACAATTTCCCCAGCACTCCTTTCCCAGGGTCCTACTCACCTCTTGAACTATTAGTGTTGAGCCTTCTCAAGAGATTTTGCCTGTGGTCAAATTCACACTTGACACACTCTGTGCAGCCCAGAAAAAGAACAGATCCTGCTTTGGAGAAGAAAACAAAATAGAGGATGCCATGGATGAAATAAGAGTTCCCTACTGCCAAGGGTCTAAGTTGCTGAAGTTGATGGTCATGTCTTCTAAAGGCTCCTTTGGCTAAGAATTCTCTCCCGTATCGTGCATGTTTCTAATTCAGCTCAGTCAGGGTGAAACAGCCAGTCCTGCTTCCTTCACCCCTCCTCAGTTTTCAGCCCCACTCCTGCCCACCCCTCAAGTGCTCAACTGGAACAAATGTACCATTCAGGGAACATTCTGACATTCTGGAAGCTGCAGACAAATTCTGGACATTCACTGGGGCTCCAAAGGGGGCACAGCTGTTTCTCCCTTGCCTAAAGTGGACTGGAAAAACAGGCCTTGTGAAAGGCAAGTGTGATTCTGGGAGAGGGTGTCTTACATTAACCCACAAATAGCCATCCATTGGAACTTCAGTAGATGAGCTGATCCAAATTGCTCCCATGGAGAACAAGTGATAGGCCAGTAAGTAGGGATGAGGGAGGAAGTTTCAAGTTCCCCGGGGAAGATATGACAGTGGGAACACTTCATAGTAGGCCATATCCATGCCTCTGGGTAGCAGGTCTAAGGACAGCCCAGGAACTCTGGCTTCTTCTGTTCAGCTACCCCAGAGCAAAGGGAAAATTATGATCCTAAAATCTAGGCCACTAAGCATATGCCTTGCTGCCCTCTTGCTTGAGAACTAGGTGCCCACTGGAACATGGACAGCAACATGACCAACATATTCACCCACCTATTATTATATTCTGAGCTTTTCCTTTGGTAGTTGGGCAACCTCTATTCTTAGGGATTACATGTTATTTTACTGGGTACTGACAAGGACAATATGAGGTAGTAATATTATCATCCCAATTTTACAGATGCAGAATCTGAGGCTTAGAGAGGATAAGTAACTTGTCTAAAGTCACATAGTTAATAAGTGGCAGTACTGGAAGTCAAACCCAGGTTGGATGAACACTGGAGTTTATTCTCTTGCCACACTGTCTTCCTGAACTGTAGCAATGAGCCCTGATAGGTAGGGCCTCAGAACTGATGGGGGTATTTTGGCATGAGGAGTGAAGAGTTGTAATCATGGGTACCTAGTCTTTCCAAGATATCCAGGTCTACCTACACTTGGGTGAGGCATTCAGAAGAGAACTTTAGATTACCTACAAGAGTAGCCAAGTAAAACTTGGACATCCAGAGCAGAAAGGGTTGGTGGGGGTCGATGGTTCAGATGGGTATGGTGCTTGGTTTTGCCTGAGGGTGCTTGGCTGAGTTAATTAGCCTATCACAGACACATGAGTAAGGCTGAGGGGACTCATTGATAGTGCCATTCTCCCATCTACAGCTTCCTGGTCACACAAACAGAAAGTTATTTCCAAAGGAGTTTACTTGTATTCTACTGCTATCCTTTCATCCATGAAACTGAATCTTCCAGTCCTCCAGCTTGGCTTAAGCTGTTAATCCATTCCTAGGATGCAGATGAAGGTAAAGGAATGGAGAAGATGGCACAGGGCACATTCCATTAGGACAGCCAGTGGGCAGTAGCCAAGTATCACTGCCACATAGGTGCTGCTGTTTCTTCTCCAGGGACTCCAGCTGAACCAATGTGTTCATAATCCAGTTATACTTTAGTTTATCTTTTTTATTGTTCTATTATAGTTATCTCAATTTTCCCCCATTGCTCTCCCTTGCCCTACCCACCCACCACCCCGCTTTCATAGGCACTCTCCACCCTGTTGTCCATATTATATTTCCAGTTGGATTACTAAGGATTTTTTCCTCTCCTCCAGTTATTTTTTGGTTAACTCTATTTAGTTCATGGTTCAATTTAAAAACTAGTACTTGGATTTGGCTTTGGGTACAGCAAAGCGGTGTGCTTTGTTCCAGTTTCCGGTTCATGATTCAGTTCAAATGTGTAGCTGCAACATCATGTCAGTGTTGTGAGTGGAGCTGAGAGAGCCTCAAGAAAGACTTGAAAAGAGCTTCTCAGCAACAATCTCACTCTCATTTACCTCACTCTGTACTGCCTAATCCTGGGCAAATCTAATACAGCCCACAGAGGAGGAATTCACATAATTATGCTTCTGGTCCTATAGCAATAATAATATTAATAATAACAATGATGAAGACTATCATTTATAAAGTATTTGGTATCTTCCAGGCTCTGTGGTATGCTATTTATATGCATTATTCAAGTAGTATTATTGTTCTCACTTTATAGATGAGGAAATTGAGGTCCAGAGGGGTCAACAGCATGTCTAAGATTAAACAGTGAGGAAGTAGTAAGGTCAGGATAGGATATAAGGGAAGACTGAATTCCTGATACAGTATTCCTCCCTTACCCACACAGGATACATTCCAAGACCCTCTAGTGAGTGCCTGAACCCTATATATACTATATATTTTTTATATATATACAAACATATGACAAAGTTTAATTTATAAATTAAGTACAGTAAGAGATTAACAATCATAACTCATAATAAAATGGAACAATTATAATGATATGCTATAATAAAAGTTATGTGAGTGTGGCATTATTAAGTAAAATAAAGGTTACTTGAACACAAGCACTGTGATATCCTGATAGTCATTCTGATGACCAAGATGGCTACTAAATGACTAATGAGCAGGGAGCATATACAGCCTGGATATCCTGAACAAGGGATGGTTCACATCCTGGGCAGGATAGGTCAGGAAAGGGTGAGATTTCATCACATTACTCAGAATGGAGCACAATTTAAAACCAATGAAGTATTTATTCTGGGGATTTTTCATTTAATATTTTTGGACCACAGTATTGGCCATTGGGAACTAAAACCACAGAAAGTAAAACCATGGATTAGTGGGGACTACTGTACTGTTACAGATGTAGAGAAGGATATGAGGCAAGTGCTAAACTTATTCCCATTTTACCTGCTAGGAATCTGGGGTGCAGAGAGGTTCTGTAACTTGCCCAAGCTCACAGGTAGAGATTACGGGTACCAAGTGTCAGTAATTAAGGAGTTTCCTACTCCTTCCTTTCCTATACTGTGTTAGTGGTTTTTTTTTTAAGCAGAGCCACTTAAACTTTTGCTAAAGATGAAAAAGATTTGAAATAAGTAGGGTGAAACCTCGCTTTGCCTTGATTAGAGGCAAGTCCCATGGAAATTAATCAAAAGCTTGAATTATAGGCTATATGACAAAAAATGCTGTTTCCATCCCTTGGAAATACATATAATCACTGGAACCAAGCTGCTAGGACTCTTCAGGACACCTGCTTTAATGAATAGTGAATAATGATTTGTACTTAGGACATCAACTGTTGTCCAGAGGACCCCCAAGCAATTTTCCCTCTGCAGTACTTTAAACTCCACTCCTCTGTAATCTTGTTCATGGTCATTTGTTCGGTGAGCCCTTCCGTCAGAGATGCTATAAAGGTAAACTGAAATCAGCCCTCTGACACAATTCTCACTAATTCCAAATTGGTGAAATCTGAATGAACAAGGACAGATATACTGAATCTGAGGAATTATAAAAAAAAATGCCATCTACTTTGTTTGGATTGGTTCTGGTTTACAAGTTCAAGTAAGGAGGCAGAGCTTGTTGGCAAGCACTGACCACTTTTATCTCTGATTGTTCTGCAGGCCTGATCTTAGTCATTTACTTCTTCTTCTATGCCTCCCTGGCTGCTGTGATCACTCTCTGCGTGTACACGCTATTTCTGAACATCAGTCCTTACATGCCGACCTTCACTGAGAAGGTGAAGCCTCCTGGTGAGTGTTCAAATGCCCTGTGTTATCAGAATTTGCTGGACAGAAATCTGCTTGCACAGCATGTTCAGCCTCAATTAACTTTGGCTCTTCCCGGTAATGACTTAGAGATTCAATTATTAAGAGTAAAAGTAAAATGGTACTTGGCAAATTATGGTCCTTTTCATTTTCATTGCCTGGGGGGAAATGGTTTCATGGGAATCAATACTAAAATATTATCTCAAGAATGGGTTAATATATCCAAAGCCTTTTTCCATTGCCAGGAGTTATGATCAGACCCTTCGCCCATAGCCTTAACTTCAACTTCAACGTTTCCGAACCTGACACTTGGCAGCATTATGTGATTAGCCTAAATGGCTTTCTCCAGGGTAAGTTCCTCTGAATGGTGCAAATCTCTTTGGAAAGATTATAGGTGGGAATTCAAAATTCACCTGACAGACTCTTACTAACTCTAGCCCATTCCGGTCTTTCCTTACCTTGCATCCCCTTCAGAACCCATAGATATGATCAAAACTGCTCTAATTTATGGTTGCACATTGCCTTAAAAGCATATCGGCTAACTCTTCAGCAATATGAGAAGTCCATTGGGGCAGAGAACTTGTCTTCTCTTCTTGAACACCCTATAGCACCTAGTTATGTCCTGGGCACATCCAGATGGTTCAATATGATCAATTATAAAAAAATAATAATTCAGGGGCCGGGCGGGAAGTAGTAGTGAGAAAAGAGGAGTGTTCTCCAGAACTGGAAGATGCCTGTCTCCTATGCCTTCTCAAGGTAAGATAATTCATTTCTTGGAGATGAGCCATCTTGAAGTAAGAGAGCAAGGGTCTTCATTTAACAGCATTCCAGAAGGGAGTTAGAGGAAGCATCTCTGGTTGGCAGTCACTCCTACATTTTCATCAGAAGTGTTCAAGATGCCCATCTCTATAACATCATCATATTCAGTTTTAGGAACTAATGAATGGCTTTTTGAGAAGCCCTTTCGCATGATGAAATCTGAGGTAGCAGCTTGGCTAGGGTTAAACACAGAGCACACAGCCTCTGTATTTATCTAGCTATCAAAGAGGAGATCCGGTGATTACCTTTTAGTCCCCTTATATCCCTTTCCCCTCCCCCGCAATCACTACACTTGTCCATGTCCATGTCCTGTTTCCTTTTTCCTCAATCCCTCCACCCCCTAACCTGACCCCCCATACTAGCTGTCATCCTGCTGTCCATCTATGAGTCTGTCTCTATTTTGCTTGTTAGTTCAGTTTGTTCATTAGACTCCATATATGAGTGAAATCATATGGTATTTGTTTTTCTCTGACTGGCTTATTTTACTTAGCATAATGTTCTACAGACCCATCTATACTGTCACAAAGGGTAAAATTTTCTTCTTTTTTATGGCTGAGTAGAATTCCATTGTGTAAATGTCCCATAGTTGTTTTATCCACTCATCTACTGGTGGGCACTTGGGCTACTTCCATGTCTTGGTGATTGTAAATAACACCACAATGAAAATAGGGGTATGTATGTTCTTTTGAATTAGTGTTTTGGGTTCCTGTGGATATAGTCCCAGAGGCGGAATCAATGGGTCAAAAGGCAGATCCATTTTTATTTTTGTGAGGTATCTTCATACTGCTTTCCACAGTGGCTGCACCAATCTGCATTCCCACCAACAGTGCAAAAGGGTTCCCCTTTCTCCACATCCTCACCAGAACTTGTTGGCTGTTGATTTATTGATGATAGTCATTCTTACAGGTGTGAGATGGTATCTTATTGGGGTTTTAATTTGCATTTCTCTGATGATTAGTGACATTGAGCATCTTTTTGTATGTCTATTGGCCATCTGTATGCCCTCTTTGGAGAAGTGTCTATTCAGGTCCTTTTCCCATTTTTTAATTGGGTTATATAAAGTAAAAAACAAAAAAAGAGAAGCTCCAATGACGTTACCTTACTGACCTATTATTGTGGGGGGAGGCAGTTAGACTAATTTGGTTGGCCTGGCCTGGGAAGTGGCCAGTAGAATGTACACTGAATTAAGAGGAAAACAATCTCTTATGTGATAGGAAGTGTTATTAAAATGCACACATTTTTCCATTTAACTTTAACACTGCATTGCAGAATTTATTGTCCCCATTTGTAAAATGGGGACATTGAGGCTCAGAAAGGGGAATTAACATGATCAAAGTCTCCCAGCAGTAGAATCAATGTTTAAACCCATGTCCATGTTCTTGACACCTTTGCTACTCAAAGCGTGATCCAGGGACCAGTTGCATCAGCACCACCTGGGAGTTTGTTAGAAGGGCATACTCTCAGGCCCCACCCCAGACATGGTCAATCAGGATCTGCAGTTTAAAAAGATCCACAGGTGATTTGTATAACATTTAAAGCTTGAGAAGTGCTGCTTTTCATAATTCTTTGCTACTAGCATATGACCAGGATTAGAAACTCAACTTTGCATAAGTAATGCTCAGTGTTATTTGGGGTAAGTCTAAACTTCAGATGCCTCACCTATAAAATGAGGGAGCTGGGTTCATTCGGAGTCCATGTAGTTCCATTTTGGACATCATAGCCAGAACAATATCTTTTTTTTACTTTCAAAATGCTTGTGAGCTATTACAAATGTACTACTGGAATCTCTGCTGAAGAAATTCCTCTGAGAAACTAGTAGGTGGAGAAATACCAATTCTGACCTGATAACAGAGGTGGGGAACATGAGGAAAGGCATTGGGTTTTTTGTTCCTAAGCATAGATAATGTGCTCTATTTTAAATGAATACATCTCTGAAATAGAAATCCCAGAGTATCACTTTCATTCCCATGAGGCCTGGGATTTTGCAATAAGGGTCATGCCCATGTCACATTATTTTTGATGGAACTATCTCAAGAGAAACAATGAGCATGTGATTAGAGAATCTATTTGGAAAGTTATTATTTGAACATAGTTCTGGCTCTAAAACATGATTAAAACAAAACTTTGAATTGAATGTAACTTTGTCTGAGGAATAATAAAGGCTTAGCCATAACTGGAATAGATTTAAAATTCCCAGTTGCTTCCTAATAACATCAAACCCAGGTCACAACCTATCTAGATGAGGATCCAGCAGTACATTTGGAGTTTTACCTCTGGTAGATTGTAGGTACACAATCTCTTCTGAAAAACTGAGCTTCTTGGAACATGAATGCATAGGGGCTGGATCTAGCAGGAATACCTGACACTATCATTTAGAACCAAATTAGAAATAATTGAATTAGTAGTAACTTCCAAAGCCTAGATCTATGACATCTAGTAACCCAAAGAGTCAGCTCACACATAGACCCTTTTAGCTCCCTCCCTAGTAAGTATACCTTGGACACATATTGCATTCCATTCAATGTAAAGGGACACTTAACTAGAAGTGCTTCAGGTTTCAGTAGACAAGATCTCACCCTCTCACCCTCTCAGTGAAGACAGTATGATTGTCATTGGTTTCTGCTTTCAATCTAAGTTTCTATTTAGCAGTGCTAACTTCCCTCTGTAAAGAATGAAGAGCTAGTTTATTTCCTCCTCCTGCTCTTCTTCCTTCCCCTTCATGAGTTCTACAACACATACTTCTCACTCTCCTGCATCAGTGCCTCTCATGGACCTCAAAGGAATATGTCTCCTAGGCTAAACTTAAAGAGCTTTAACCCAGCTTTGCTGCCTTATAATATGCCATGCCTTGACATGACCTAGTCTATCTTCCAAAATTTGCCTACTATGTGCCTACTCCTCTCCTAGAAGTAAAAGAGGCAGAGCTCTACATTTACAATTTACCATATCTGAAAAGAAATGATGAAAAGTAGAAGTTATAAAGTGACTCAGAGATGGATATCCAAAAGTTCTGAGGGAATGAGAAGCAAGGGGCAGGCAATCAAAGTGGGCTGAGGGGACTCCTGGAAGGCTTCCCCAAGATATATGCTAATGAAGGGCCTTGGGCACCTAATCCCTTGTCTCGGAGCCTAGGGCAGATTTAGGGGGTTTCCTGAAGAGCACAAACAAGCTGGAGGGAAAAAAACTAGGGAGGAAGACGACTGAAAACATGGCCTTCCCCTATATCTCCTATCTAACATGGCTCTTTGCTACCTATACACACTTTAGGTTATAATGACAGCCTTCAAGAGGAAATGAATGTAGATTGTCCCCCGGGGCAGTACTTCATCCAAGATGCAAATGAAGATGAGGACAAGAAGGCCTGCCAATTTAAGCGCTCCTTCCTGAAGAATTGCTCTGGCTTGGATGACCCTACTTTTGGCTACTCTACTGGACAACCCTGCATTCTTCTAAAGATGAACCGGGTATATTGGCCCTTGACACTCTGGTGATGATAAGTGGATGAGTAGGGTAGGAGGGCTCTGGAAACTTCATTTCTCCAGGGCTCTGTCTTCACCTACTACCAGTTTGGTCATTTTTACTGACAGCATCAGTAATATAAACAATCAGACAAACTATCAAGCAATAATTCTTTTTTCTCCTTGAACACTCCCTATTTCCATTCTTCTCCCATATCACTAAACCTGCCCCTTTTGATGCCCTCTGTTGGGAATGAGATCCTGAGCTGTTTGGAACAGGGGATGACATGGGGATGGGGTGAGAGGCAATGCTCATATCACAAGAAATGCATTTTCTTTCTCTGCTGCCATGCCTTATGTTTGGCAGAGCCTTACCGGGCACGCCCCTCTTGAAACCAGAAAGTTGTTTACATCTTCAGTGTTATCTTACTACAATTACCACTGTAAAAATATCAGACACAAATACAAGGAGTAAGCTGAGTTACACAGCTCTGAAGATATTTTTTCCTTTTTGTAACATTCTTGAGAAGGCAGAATAGGATTTATAAAAGCCCAGGTTTTACTGTCAAATCTGTTTGATTTAAAAAAAAAAAACACACACACTGGTTTTCTTTTGATAGATTGTAGGCTTTCGTCCTGAGCTTGGAGATCCTGTGAAGGTTTCCTGCAAAGTTCAGGTAAAGTGTCTTTTTGAGTACGCATTGTTAGCACATCTACTTCATGCAAAAAGGTGGTTCATCCCTTCCAAGGTTTTACCATGGATGGTTGGCTATGGGTTAGGGAAAGAGTAAATCTTTCTATACCTACACCTCCCTTTAGTAACTTCAAGGCCTCCCTATTTCCAGAAAGCATTCAATTCCTATGTGTTTGTGTGTATAGTGTGTGTATGTGCTGATTTATACCTGAGAAAGCCAAAGACTGAATGAACCTCTGCAAAGGGCCACAGCAGGGAACAACAATATACCAAGTCATTAATTGGGATTCTGTTTACACTTTTGCTTTCAGCTCTAATTACTTGTTTCTTTGAACTAAACAAACAGCTTTCATTACAGTCATTAGTCCCTGCTTTTAAAACTAAATTTCACTTTTTGCAGCAAGGACCAGTGGCACTTGTGTTGCAATAACAAATGACTACAAGGGAGTATAAACAGAACTCCATTAATATGCTAATTAACTGTCCTTGAAGGGACCATTAACTCCTATCTCATCTGCCCCAATTAGTTCCTTTGTAGGAAAAAGACCTAGATCTAAGGTTTGCTTCTTAAATTGGCAGTAGTTCCCTCCTGTTTGACAACATTAACTGCATCCCAGCCCTGGACAATTGTCTTGCAAATGTACGAAGCCAGGTAATGCTATCTCAGTAGTAGAAATACAGCTCAAAACTCCAGTCTTAATGGTGGCAGATCAGAAAGCAGCCAAGGCAGCATTTACTGATCACTTATTATACATCAGGTAGGTACTTTGCTAGGTGTTGGGAGTGTCAAGGTAAATATGCCATTCTCTGAAATTAGGACAATCAAGTATTACAGGTGCTATGGAAGGTGCAGTGGAGGCATTGACCAGGGAAAGATTGGTTCCAGACAGTGGGTAGGGAGGGGTTGGATGTTGAATATGACCTTTGAAAAGTCAGGTCATCTGTGCCAGGTGAACAAGGTAGAAGGACATTCATTTTGTTTGCTTGTATGTGAGTATGTGTAAATAAATATACACACACATGAGGTGTGACCATAAACTAGTAGAATTGATTCCACATACCATTCATGAAAAATGAATTTCATTGCCATTTAGAAAAATGTATAAATGAATTGTAAAGACCAACTTGGCCTAAAACTAGTATCTTAATTGGATTGAGTCCTGCTTATAGTTCCGTAGTAGAAGCCATTCATTTTCGACCTAAATCAAACCTTGCTGAAAACTGTCCTTTTATTTTAAAAAAGAAACATTAAGGTCTTTATGAATTCTATAATAATAAATACTGGTCAAACCCACACCCGCTTGTGGAAATCAAGCAGGATGAGGTAATTACTAGAATAAATTAAGGAGAGTCGTTTATACTAAGAATGATATACAGAAGTCATCATATGACCCTAGTGAGTGATTTCCTAGTAGTGATACACAATTTGCCTCTTATTAGCCCCCAGGCCTCTGCTTTTTAGGGCAAAATAAATCCATAGGTAGAATGGGAAATCTCCTACCTGGCATGTTATGATGAGGGTAGACTTGTTTATTTAATCATTTCCAGTACTGGGCCCCACTTGTTTATCTTCCTGACTCAACCTATTGTTATTAAGCACTACAGAGAATGTGGTCAGAGGCATGAGTTCAGGTGAGCCAATTATAAGCTGTGTCCCTGTGCATCTGATCTGTCTTCCAACAGAACTGAATCCACAGTGGGTAAGTTGTTGTGGGTGGGATTTACTAAACACGTTCCAACTTACACCTGTCTCAGCTCCAAAGTCCAACACTGAGTGCCAGGCCCAGTCTGATTCTTTGGATAGGGGCTGGCATGGTAGGTTTTCTTGCCAGAGCAGTACCAGGTACTACAAGCCCTTTGGAGTCCTTCTGTCTGGGTTCCCTAAGAGCCAGCACAGAGCCATGCTGAGCACCTTTGGCCTCCTCAGTCCAGGTGTTCTAGCCAGTATTTTTTGAACTGAAAAGCCAAAGCACAGTGTCTCCCTGGAAATGCTCCTCTGGTGATAGGCCTGAGTTGAGCTCTGCCCCATTCTGCTTTCATGGTCTTCTTGGGACAGGTGGTTGTGGATCACACAGTGACTTCACCTGGGGTACAGATCCTTTTAGCTCAGGATCCAACCAACTGAGTGACCCAGCACCCCACATATGCCTGCTTTTACTTACAGAGAGGTGATGAAAACGACATCCGATCCATCAATTACTACCCAGAGTCTGCTTCTTTTGACCTCCGCTACTACCCTTACTACGGCAAACTGACTCACGTAAGCCTGTAACCCCTTCAGTCTTTGCTGTCAGAAAGGGATTTAGAGGCAAAGGAAATGCTGGCTGGGATCTATATGAATTAGGGAGCAGCAGGTAGTAACAGCGGAGTGAACAGCTGCTGGCCAAGACCAGTAGCCCACTCTACCAATTCCTATCAGAATCACTTCTTTCCACCATATCTAAAGGAATCTCAGATATTGTGTGTTGTCTAACTCCTTCAGTTTACAGATGGAGAAACTAGGATTCAGAAAGAAGTGACTTGCCCAATGTCACATAGCATTGTGACAGAGCCAGAAACAGACAAATCACTGCCATTGCACTAAATTTTGCCCAAATAATCCCACTTCCCTGTTTCTCCTTGGGGTGGTGAAAGCTTCGTCTCTAGCAAAGACTTGACAGACACTAGTTCTGATCTGATTCATGGTCTGATATCCAGGAAATCATATCATACTGAGTCAGAATTGGTTTTCCTCAGAGGACAATTAGACATCTGACAGTGACTTATGAGAGAAATGTGTTTCCCCACTGTCCCAGGGCAGAGAGAGCACACCACTTGCTTTAGCCATTTGTGACTTGGAATCATGGGATTTACTCTGTTCTCTTTTGGAGGTTATCCTATCATGCACTAAATATCTGATCACTTTCATCCTCCTGTCCTCCCATACAGCCACCCCTTCTCACACTTAGAATTCGTTGTTCTTCCACCTACAGGTTAACTACACCTCCCCGCTGGTGGCAATGCACTTTACAGACGTGGTGAAGAACCAAGCAGTGCCTGTGCAGTGCCAACTGAAGGGAAAAGGCATCATAAATGATGTCATCAATGATCGTTTTGTGGGTAGGGTGATTTTTACTCTGAACATAGAAACCTAAGAATTTCAGAGGATCACACCCACTAGTTCTGTTTGTGTTTTATTTTATGTCACCCCTGGTAGCACCTGAATTCTTTTTCTTCAATCAGGACACAGCCAGATGGATACCTAAGAGCAGATCCTCTTTTCCTGCCTTTGACATATGTATAAAATGACATTGTGGGAGCTGTTTGATTTTTTAAAGGTGGTCTCTCCTGATGACAAATAGATTATTTTAATTTCCTTTCCCCCACTTAAAAGTAAAACACATTCTTGCTGCTAGGATCCTCACTGTAGTGCAAATATAGTACATGATAAAATTTACAGTAGCCATGAAGGAGAATTTCTATAATGATTTTAAATTCATTGTGTTTTCTAAAACTTTGTTGTTTTTACAGGTGAGATTCCCCCAACCAGGCTGATATTTAATCTTTTCTTTTTCACCTGCCTGGCAAGGTCCTTCCATGGGAACCACCAATCAGACCAACCCAGAATACATCTAGGGCCACCATACCTAGGGAACTCTATATTCAGGGATGCTTGAAAAACTGGCTGCCTTGTGTGGGCAACTAAATACTCTTTCAAAACTAGGGTATCTTCAACTGGGTCAGAAAGCAGTGCTAACTAGATATTGTTCTGATTAGAAATGAAGACTTTTTGGGGGGAGATAGGGCCCACTACAATTGGGGAAAACAGCTACTATATGGCTGTGATTGGTATTTGATCCATTGCTCTAGGGTGTAATCATCCAAAGGCAAACATTCCTGCAAACATGGTTGTCTCAGCTGTAGGCAGAGGACAGAACAAGGAAGAAGATCTCTACCAGCTATTTCTTCTTGGGCTATTTGTTTGACAGTAGTGTGATGTTCTTTGAGACCATGAGGGATGGGTGTATTGACCGCCCAGCTACAGCTCTAAGGATTGAAATCAGAGTCTGCCATCTGATAAATGATAAGACAGAAAGCTCCTCCCAACCCACCCTAAACTCAAGGCCCATTAACCACCTTTTCATTTGCTTAAAAATGATATGAGGCAGATATTTACCCAGGTTGTGGATCAGCCAGCTGCTTTGTCTTATCTTTGGCCATGTGACCATTCCACTGCTTCTTAACACCTCCACCATGGGGAGGGATGGGACAAGGAGAAGAAGCAAACATTAGAGAATAGCATAGTGTCTCAGGGTCCAAAGCAAGCTTAAATGCCGTCTAGAACCATTCAAAGTCTGAATACCCTCTATAATGTTTACCTTCTTCCCAAACAGAAAGCTGGCAGTCTGGTAGTAAAGACAAACAAGTGGAAAAGTAACTATGATATAATGTGACAAGAGTTATAAAACTAGTATGTGGAAATGCTATTGGAACGTGAAAAAAAGTTACTAACTTGAGCTGAGAAAGTAGCAGGGGAAATTTCACATGCAAAGCCACAATCACAACAGACCATGGTGTGTTTGGTTAACTCTGAGTAGTTCATGTCATTGGAGTGTAAAGGGCTCAGGGAAATAGTAGGGAGTGGCAGGGGATTGGACTAGAAAGTTATGCAGGTACCAAAAGAGAACTTTGAATTTTATCCAGTAGGTGAAAAGGAGTCATTAAAGCATTCTAAGCAGGGAAGCTCTGTGATCATATTTGCATTTTAGAAAGAGCACTTTGGCAGCCACAATATGAAGGGTGGATTGGAGAGGGATAAGATTGGGGAATGCGCAATGAGGGAGAAGGAGGAGTCAAGAATGACTACAAGGTTTCGAGCTTGGCTAGAGCCAGTGGGATGGTGATATTGTTGATCAAGACTGGGAATAGAGGAGAGAAACAGGATTGGATAGGAAGATGTTGAGATCAATTTCGGACATTTTAGGCTTTTGATTTCTATTGGTCAGACACTGATGTAGAGATGTAAACACTAGTTGGGTTGGGAAGAAGGAAATCTGAGAACAAAAGCAATATTTGCTTTAGTGAACTCTCT
The DNA here is from genome assembly GCF_004126475.2 of Phyllostomus discolor. Taxonomy (NCBI): domain Eukaryota; kingdom Metazoa; phylum Chordata; class Mammalia; order Chiroptera; family Phyllostomidae; genus Phyllostomus; species Phyllostomus discolor. Next base: position 71,286,121 of record NC_050198.1, read on the forward strand.
TAAGAAATTCTAAACTATTTAATATTGGGAATTTGAGCCAGTTATGTAAACACATCACACCAATCTAGTTGCTCACATAGTGTTTTTCTCTTGCCTTTGTGGCAAAAAGGCTGCTACTCTTCGGAATCTCCTTCTCAGATACCTTCCAACTCCTGGCAACTGTTAACAACAGAGTAGAGGGGGGCTGACCACTATTAACAAGTAATAAATGATATATAACAGCAGATCTGTGGAAAATACAAAAAAAATGAAACTCTCTCCTCTCAGACTCTTTTCTTACCAAATTCGATTTTTAAAACTGTTAAAAAAAAATAAGATGCTTGAAGACAACAACTTGAAAACCATTTAAAAATCATCTCAGGTAAATTCTCAAGATTCAGTAGTAAAATATAATAACATTAAATCTGGAAAGGATATTAGAGAGCATTTAGTGAAAACAACCTGCATTGCATCTGACTCCAGGTCCAGTGCTCTTTCTACTCTGAGCTGCTGCTTACCAGGAAGTACCATCTTTTTAAAAATCAATGAATGATATCCCAAACATTTTGAAACATATGTCAAATTTGAGTTATAATAGTTAATAGTTCACAGTAATTCAACTATTGGTGCTATACTTTATACATAATAATATATTATTCTGTTAAATATGTTAACTATTAAACAGACAAGGAATTATGAATCTTTTGCCATACAGTGTTTCTCATTCAATGGAATCCATCATTTTCACAGTTTCAAAGAAGTATTGAAAAGTACTAGGATAGTTTGGGTTGTCAGCTGAGACATGAACAAATACCTTTATTTTACAGAATTGGATATTATAATATAATCACTAAAATTGAATTCTAACAGTTCAGTAACTTCTGGTGGATTAATTTAAATAGTCCCCCATACAGTGCTGTACCAGTATTTGATTTGTATACAATTTGTTGCAATGCACTTGGTTTTACTTGTTTGTTAATGAGAAATACTACTTCAAGATGCCCTCATGGTTTTGTCCATGCTTACACTTACTACTTTTCACCCCTCACCCCTCTGAAATCATTATCCTAAATTAATCTTTCTTAGGCATTTATTTGCTGCAAATCTCATGAAGAAAACATTAGTGTTGTCTTGGTGACTTGTTGACAACAATAAATGGATATAAAAAAGAAATGTATGATTTTCTCTTTCTAGACTGTACCATTGATTTTCCCACAGGAATATTGAGCAGCTATATGGGTGGAAAACTTGACAACTGATAGCCTATTAATTTAAGACTTTTTCTAATCCCCCAGACCTTTTTTCAACCCTTGGGGTTTAGCCACAAGAGAATGAAATTTAAATGTTTTTTTTCATTATGAGCATTATTCCTTTTACAGTCTCAATGCTCTGGTTTTTCAGAAGACTACTTTGGCAGAGTGAACTTCCTTCCTTCATCAAGGTTGAGTCCAGGTATAAGTCATTCTATGTATTTGTGTAGGAGAGGAATACTAAGAGAAAGTTTGAAGTGGGGAGAAGAAAACAAAATCTAAAAGAAACTTCAATTGTTTGATGAAAGATTGGCTAAGTGACTTTAGTGCACATCTGGCCACAAACTGTCTCCCAAAGCTAATCTCTATGGTAACTACAATTAATGACAGAAATTTTTCCAAACCCTTGTTTTACTCAGAGACAAGGCTACAGTAGGAATGCCTTCTTTCTTTGGAAGCTGCCCTGGCCTAAGGTCTAGTAGGCTGATATGGTTTGATTGGGAGGAGGTCCATGATCCCAAATATATTTCCCCCATCTAGGTTCTTTGTTAGAATCATTTTCCTTACTGACTTCCTCTTAAAATATTCAAACATGATAAAGTAATTTAACCAAATCATACAGAAGTGTGATTTACTCTATGACTTTATCCAGGCAGAAAATAGAGGGGTGTGTGTGTGTGTGTGTGTGTGTGTGTGTGTGTGTGTTGAGAAGTGGGGGAGGAATAGGACAGGTGAAGGCAAATGGCAAGGAAAAAGAAGTTGAAAGGCTGAATAGTCCTGCCTATTTCACAAAGTTCTTTAGTTTTAGGGTAAGAGGGAAGAAATGCTGACAGGGGGATCCAAATGGTTTAAGAAGGATGTGATAGGCTCTCAATCTAGCAGGTTAATCTTCAGGATGTACTTCCTTGCAGACTACTGTGTGGGTATAGCATCAGTCAGGGCTCCAACAAAAGAAAAGTATTAGGTTGGCCAAAAAGTTTTTTTTTTCTGTAAGGTGGCTCTAGTGGTGCTCAGTTGTCTTTAACTTCATTCAAAACAACTTTGTTAGATTATATTGTGACAGCTGTCATATCAGTGTGCATTTAAAAATTATCAAAATTGGTGAATTATTCAGTACTCATTTTAATATTGAAGATGAAAGAAAATATGCAACATTTTTGGCATATTATGTTCTATTATCTCATGAAAGGGAAAAATGCAACTGAAATGCAAAAAAAAAAAAAGATTTGTACAGTGTATGGAGAAGGTGCCATGACCAATCAAACATGTCAAAGGTGGTTTGCAAAGTTTTCTGCTGGAGATTTCTAGCTGGACAAAGCTCCACAGTCTGGTAGACCAGTTGAAGTTGATAGCGATCAAATGGAGACATTAATTGAGAACAATCAACATTATACCACATGGGAGATAGCCAACACACTCAAAATATCCAAGTCAATAAAGTTATTGGTGAAAATGAAAAGTGTGTCTTTTATTTTATGGAAAAAACTAAATGGACTTTTTGACCAACCCGATACACTTGACAAAATGGAAAAATTGAAAGAGGGGTTATTTACAAATAGGTTACTTATAAATGTATAGATGTAGGGAACCACAAAGAATAGCACAATGACCCAGGCAGGCTAGCATAAGCTCAACTCTTACTTTCCCTAGACCCTAAGGGACAGGGATAGGAAGTGGTTCCCAGAGCCTGAAAGACTGAGTTTTAGTACAGTTGACTACCTTGAGAGGAGTGGTGACCTTGTGGAAGGACTAAAGTACTCCAAGGTGACCTTGCAGTGAGGGAAACATGAGAATAAATCCCTTGATTTATTTTTTCTTCTTCCCTCTGATTTCCTGATGGTAACTTCACCAAACCCAACCAAAAGCCAGAGGCAAGGAAGATTACTGATGTCCATATAGGTCAGCCACTCAAGGAAGAAAGCAGAGTGGAGAAGGGTAGAGAGTGCATTTAGAGGGGCAAACAGGTGATCTCTGACACAGCCACCAAGTGGAGGTTCTGTGGGCAGACTCCTTGGGGTCTGGTACATTGCTGGACACATCTGCTGAACCAACTCCAGTGATTAGGCAATTTTATCTTCATGCATACTCTTCTCTGTGGCTATGGGGTCATGGCATTAGGCTTTACCATTATAGAGACTCTTTTCTCTAATCTTTAATATTCATTCCCTTTTCAATCCTCCTTCATATTTTCTTGATCTTGTATCCTTTGGTATACCATTTAGAACTCTTTTGTTTGCAAGTGACAAAACAAATAAATTGAAAAAGAAAACTCAAATTGACTTAAAGATAAAAGGACATTTACTGAATTACATAACTGAAAAGTCCAAGTGTACTTTGGCTTCAGCCATAGTGAGGTCCAGAAGCTCAAAGATGTCATCAGGAACCAATCTCTCTCCATCTCTCAATTCTGCTCTCCATTATTTTGGCTTCATTCTCAGGCTCCACAAGTCAAGATAGACTGCACCCAAAGGCAATCACTGCCAGGCCTAAATCTTTAAAGGCTTATTTAATGTCCACTTGAAAAGATCACTTCTCTTTCCTAATAGTTCAAATAAAAATTCTGACTTTCTCATTTACTTGCATCAGATTCTGTGCCCATCCCTGAACTAATCTCCATGGCCACAGGGAGAAACTTTTCTAATTGTCCAGGCTTGAGTCACATGCCCATTGCCAAAGCTTGGGGTGATATCACTACCACTGAACCTGCCAGAATTGACAGTCAGGGAGAGACAATCCTCCTAAGAAAAACTGAAGAGATATTACCAAAAAGGGTGAAGAGATGTGAAGTAGGCAGTACAATAGATGACTACTACATTTTTGTCAAAAAGTGTTCTGTCAAATCCTACACTTACTTATGGTTGTATCAGAATTTTTAGACTGAAATCTTTTCACAATTTTAACATTTAGATGTCCAAAGAAGAGTTCTTTCACCCCACCCTAGCATTTTGTCAACTATTTTTGCTTGAAAGAAAAGGAAGGTGGAGAGACAGAGAAAGAAGCCACCTTAATTTATTCCATATTGTCTTTACCAAAGAAAATTCTATAATTCAATTCAGCATTAGAAGTCTGGCTTACATAAAACATTTTCTTTCCAGAACAGAATGATACAGCCATCATAAAACAGTTAATTTGAATCAGAAAAGTATTTGATTACATCAGGAACAAACGTGTTCATAAATGAGAGGCAGGATGAACATAACATCCTTTCCCACCCCCCTCATCCTCTAGCTGATGAGATGTACATAGGAAATCTCAAGGAATGCACTAAAACAGTATTAGAGTTAAAAATAAGGTTGCAAGATAAAAGATCAGGATACAAAAATCAGTTGTCTTTCCATATACTGGCAGTGAACAATTCCAAAATCAAAATAACAAAACAATTACATTTACAATAGCATAAAATAATAAAATGCTCAGGAAAAGATTAACAAAGAAATGCAAAACTTGTGCAAAAAAAAAAACCTACATAGTATTTTTGAAGTAAATTAAAGAACAAAATAAATGGAGAGACATCTGTGCTCATTGACTAGAACAGCAGTCTCCAACCCTTTTGGCAGCAGGCACCGATTTCATGGAAGACAATTTTTCCGTGGATCAGGGGTGGGGGATGGTTCTTGGATGATTCAAGCGCATTACATTCAAGCTCACATCCTGCTGTGAGGCCTAGTTCCTAAAAAGCCTGGACCAGTACTGGTCAGTAGCCTGGAGGTTGGGGATGCCTTGATTAGAAGATTAATGTTGCTAAAATGGCAATACTCCCCAAATTAAACTACAACTTCAATACAATCCTTTCAAAATTCCACTTTCCACCCTGGCTGGTATAGTTCAGTGGATTGAGTGCCCTTCGGGTTGCTGGTTAGATTCCCAGTCAGGGCGCAGGCCTGGGTTGCAGGCCAAGTCCCCAGTAGGGGGCACGTGAGAGGCAACCACACACTGATGGTTCTCTCCCTCTCTATCTCCCTCCCTTCCTGTCTCCCTAAAATAAATAAATAAAATCTTTAAAAAAAAATCCAACTTCCTCTTTTACTCAGAAATTGACAAGGCAATATTAAAATTCACATAGAAATGTAAGGGACCCAGAAAAGCCAAAATAATCTTAAAAAATAAGAACAAATCTAGAAGGCTCATACATCAATTTCAAAACTTACTACAAAGCTAGAGTAATTAAAACAGTGTGGAACTGTCATAAGGACAGACAAATAGATCAATGGAATTAAATTGAGAGTCCAGAAATAAACCCATAAGGCCAAGGCCAATTGATTTTTGAAAATGGAGCTACATCCATTTGATAGTGAAAGAATACTCTCCTCAACAAATAGTGCTGTGACAATCCACATGCCAAAGAAAAAAGAAAAGAATTTTGGACACCAACCTCATACTATATGCAAAAATTAACCCCAAATGAATAAAAATCTAAATGTAAAAGCTAAAACTTCTAGTCAAGGTGGCAGCATAGATAAAAATAGTGGGCCTCCTCACACATCCACATCAAAATTACAACTAATTTATAGGAGAATCATCACTCAAAACTGTCAGAACTCAAGATGAATAGAAGTCTGACAGCTATGGAATTACAGAAACCACGTCCATCCAGATTGGTAGGTGGGATGGAGAGGCAGAATAGGCTAACGCCATAATCACCTGTGATGCATAAAAATCCAGGAGGGGTATCTCAGGAATGAGGAGTCCCAGCCCCACACCAGGCCTCCCAGCCCAGGGTTCAGTGCCAGGAAGATAAGTCCCCATAACTTCTGGCTGCAAAAACCAGCAGGGATTGAGTTTGTGCAAGAAGCTTCTGGAGTCCCAAGCTGTTCCTCTTAAAGAACCCACACATAAGCTTACTCAGACTCACTCCCTCTGATCTCAAGCACTGGGGTAGCAGCTTGAAAGGCACTAGTAAGATATGGTGAGGAACTGAAGTGTCTGGGATCAAGGTGAGAACTTGGGGACAGCTCACTCCCAGACAAGCAGGCAGAGTCACAGAGTAGGCAGGTGAGTGCCATATCTGAGACTCCATCAACCTGGCTAATACTGCTTGCCCTGCCCTGGAGGTCCTCTGAAGCTCCATCCCACCCAACTTACAGCTGTTCACAGTAGCTTTTCCATATGAATGGCTGGTCTTGACTCTTGCTTCACAACTTCCTAAATCCTTTCAAACAAGCAACAGCTAGCCTCAGTGAGTTCCCAGCCAACATAACACTTGATAAGTGGTCCTGGGCTTGGCACTAGCAGTAAGCATCCTAGATTCACAGCTTGGCTTTGCCTGGGAATCTCCGAGTACAGTTCAAGTAGCAGCCATCTCAGATTGCTTTATAGACCAGGCAGCATGGCCCTGAGGCAAAACACAGGTGAGGGGTGACCTTGGCCTGCACCACCTGGGAAACCCCAGGGCCAGCACACCCAGTGGACAGCTACAGACCACACCAGAGCACTGTCACTGTGCCCCTGCACAAATGATCCTCCACAGAGGGTGGAGGTTGGTGGTCAGTGGTCACAGCCAATCCTTACAGCTGACTGACCTGGGTAAATCCCTCTCCTTGACCTGCCAACAGTAATCAAGGCTCAACTACAAGAGGAGGGTCTACTCAGCCCACACAAAGGATGCACCTCAGGTACCCAGCTTGGGTGATGGGGAGACTGTGCCACTGAACCCTACAGGACACCTACTACATTAGGCCACACTACCAAGACACAGAGTCATAGCAGCCCTACCTAATAATAAAAACAAACACAGTGAGGTTGCCAAAATGAGGAGACAAAGAAACATGGCCCAAATGAAAGGGCAGATCAAAACTCCAGGGAAACAACTAAACAAAAGGGAGATAAACAATCTATCAGATGCAGAGTTCAAAACATTGGTTATAAGGATACTCAAGGAACTTAGTGAGAACCTCAGAAGCATAAAAAGGATCCAGTCAGAAATGAAGGATTCACTAATTGAAATAAAGAACAATTTACAGGGAAACAACAGTAGAGTGGATGAAGCCGAGAATCTAATCAATGATTTGGAATATAAGGAAGCAAAAAACAATTGATCAGAACAACAAGAAGAAAGCAAAATATTTTTAAAAACCCAAGGATAGTATGAGCAGCCTCTGGGACGAGAAATAACTAAAGGAGTTCATCATCTCCAAATCACTATTATATGAAATGTTGAAGGGACTTATTTAAGAAAAATAAGATCAAAACTATGAACAATAAAATGGCAGTAAAATTTCAGATATCTTGTGTAGCAATATTTTTGCTGATGTATCTCCTAGGGCAAGGAAATAAAGGGAAAAATAAACAAATGGGACTACATCAAATTAAAAAGCTTCTTCACAGCTAAAGAAAACATCAGCAAAATGAAAAAGGAACTGACTTTATGGGAGAACATATTTGCCAATGATATACTGAACAAGGGTTTAATTTCCAAAATATATAAAGAACTCATATGACTTAATAACAAGAAGACAAATAATCCTATTACAAAACAGGCAATGAACCCAAATAGACACTTCTCCAAGGAGGACATACAGAGAATCCATAGACATATGAAAAAAAAAATGCTCAACATCACTAGCAATCAGAGATGCAAATTAAAACTGCAATGAGGAGTTTTACCCCCATCTTCTGCACAGGGCTGGCAGTAAGATAACCAGATGGATGGGATCCACATTGTGTGTAACCACTACCAGGTGGGCCTTCTTGTTCTCCACCAGGGTGGTGACAGTGTTAACTCCTGCTCAAAGGTCAGGTGGCCTCTTGTTTGGGACATCCCCTTTGCCGGCATCTTTTTTCTTTGCCCTATGCCATCAATCTCTGCTTCTTCTCTTGCTTTGCCTCTGGTCAGTATTTGTGGGCCAGCTTGAGCAGCTGCATAGTTGTTTGGTACCCAAGGTCTGGGTGAACTGGTTAATGGCAACAGGCACTTTCAGATGCTTATAGAGAATAGCCCATTGCCTCTGCAGTTGAATGTAGCAGGGCCATTTGACAAAGTGGGTGAGGTCCCTTTTGGGCTGGATGTCTTGTCTGATGACAAAATTCTTAGGCCTTTTCTCAAAAACAGGATTCACCGCCTTCTTGGCCTCCTGCTTCTTCATGACAGCAGGGGCCAGTGCCTCTTTTTTTCCATTAGCCTTCTTTCCGTTTAGCATCTTGGATGGCGGGAGGAGAGAGCTCATGCATGATTTTTATAAACTGAATAGTATTATGTTCTATTCAGAGTGTGGATGCATCAAAGTTTATTTAATCAATTTCAAATTGTGCCTTAAAGTTGTTACCTATTTTTCATTGATATTACAAATCATATAGCAATGAACGTTCTTGTGCAAAAAATCTCTTTACTTCTGATTATTTCTTTAAGATAGTTTTTATTATAGAAAAATACACATAACATAAAATTTAACATCTTACCCATTTTAAGTGTATAGTTCAGTAATGTTCAATATTTTCACATTGTTGTGAAACAAATCTTCAGAACTTTTTAATCTTGCAAATCTGAAACTTTATATCCATTAAGCAACTCTACTTCCCCCATCTCCTTAGCCCCTGGCAAAACCATTCTACTTCTGTTTCTATGAATTTAAATATCTCATGTAAATGGAATCATACAGTATGTCTTGCCTTTTTGTGTCTGACTTATTTCACTTAACATAATGTCCTCAAAGTTCATCCATGTAGTATCATGTAATAGGATTTCTTTCATTTTTTAAGCTAAATAGTATTTGATTGTATGTATATACCACATTTTGTTTATCCATTCATTCACCAATAGATATTTGGGTTGCATCTACCTCTTGGATACTTTGAATGGTACTGCTGTAAGCATGGGTGTACAAATCTCTTGGAGATTCTGCTTTCAGTTCATCTGAATATATAACCAGAAGTGGGGCTGCTGGATCACATGGTTGTTCTATTTTTAATTTGTTGAAGAATCTCAATACTGTGTTCCATAGCAGTGGCACCATTTTACAATCCTACCAACAGTGAACAAGGATTTCAATTCTGCACAAGCTTGCAGTCACTTGCTATTTTCTGTTTTTGTTTGTTTGTTTGTTTGGGGTTTTTTTTGTGATAATAGTCAGGCTAACTGGAATGCATAGATAGCTTGTTGTGAGTTTGATTTGCATTTTCTGATGATTAGTAATGTTGAACATCTTTTCACATACCTGTTAGCCATTTGTACACCATCTTTGGAAAAATGTCTCTTCAAACTTCACTCTCTCCTGTGCTCCCACATCTGGGCAAGCTAATAAGAAAGCCTGAATACTTCCTGCTTTGGTGCCTGGAGGGGTTTCAAACCACATAAGCCCATCCATACACAGAAACTGTCACCCCAGCCCCAACCATAACCACAATTAAAATCCCAAGCCAGCTTCTTTTCTATGGTTTCTCAAGCCATTTTTGGACCAATCTGGGAGGCCTGGTTGCTATCCCCAGAAAGCACATTATGTAAGTAATAAATAGTTTCACACCTCCTTAGTGTGTATGTGGTATGATCAGTCTTGACATGTGAACCAAATTCGGGGTGGAGGTTCACCCTGTTTCTGCATAATGGTCACAACAGATGTCTACCATGTTCTCCTCATGGTCTCAAGGTAACTATTGCAGCTCTAAACAACACATCCTCATACCAGAATTGCCAGGATGAGGGCCTGTGGTGGAAGGTGTTCACTTCATTGGTCCTCTAACTCTTACAAAGGAAAATCCTTCCTGGTAACCCCCAGCAAGTTCCCTGATATGTCTTATTGACCAGCAGTGGTTTATATGTCCACCTCTAAACCAATAATTGACAAAGGAAAACAAGATTGGCTGAGACCAATCACTACTGACATATCACTGTATAAGCAATGTTAGAGGTTCTGTTAGTAAGGAAGGAAGGAAGATTTGCTGTTAGCTATTAACCAACTCACATCTGCCACAAGAATGTTGATACAGTCCTTTTTCAGATATTTTATGTAGAAGTTTTGCATAAGGGTCAGTATATTGTATATTATTTTGAAGACTTTTTTTTCTGATGACTATTAAAATTGTACTGGCTTCACAAAATGAACTGAAGAGCTGTCCATCTTTTCCTGTGGTGTGGAATATACACCTTTAACTTATGATATGCATCTTTAACTTTTTGTGATATATACTTAAAAGTTATTATAATTCTTAGTGTATAATGCAGGAATCTCACAACAAAAATTGCTCTTGGATTTTAACCAAAAGTAACATAGAAATGTTAGTGTAACCTCTTTGCAGCTGTATTTGTAAATGGCATTCTTTTTGGCAATATCTTCTTCTCATTGAATATTATATATTTTTAAAAGATTTTATTTATTTAGAGAGAAGGGAGGAAAAAAGTGAGGGAGAGAGACATCAATGTGTGGTTCGTTCAATAACTAACTACACTCTTGTGCTTCTGTAAAGTATATTGCCTTAGTACTCAGTCCTCTGTTTTCTACTCATCTCTCTTTCCAGGGGATTACATTGAAGTCCCTGATTGTTAAACACCATCAATTCACTATTGATTTCCAAGTTTACATTTTTCAACTCAATTTCTCCCTTGTCCTCCAGACCAGATCACTAGAAGAGATCACAAACCACATCCCTGATACAGTACTCTTGCTTTTTGCTTTCTTCTCTATCTCAGAAATGGTACCACCATCCACCCACTTATTGTTCAAACCTAAACACTAGGAGTCATTCTTGTCTCCTTTCTTTCTCTCAATTTTTGCAACCCCCATAAAAACAACCTGAATACCTGTCAATTTTACTCCCAAAATATATTCTCAATCTCTCTCCATGTGTCCATATCCACTAACACTGCTTTAGATGAAGTAAAATCATGACTATTTCTTGTTGCATCAACTGCAACAACTTCCAAACTGTTATCCCTATTTATACACTTAACCCCCTGTACAAATTAGAATGCTTCTTACACCATACACAAGAATGAGTTCCAAATGGATTAAAGGCTTAGCCCTGGCTGGTGTGGCTTAGTGGATTGAGTGTAGGCCTGTGAGGGGAAAGGTCACTGGTTCGATTTCCAGTCAGGGCAGCCTGGGTTGCGGGTCAGGTCCCCAGTAGGGGGTGTTCAAGAAGCAACCACACATTGGTGTTTCTCTCCTTCTCTTTCTCCCTCCATTCCCCTCTTTCTGAAAATAAACAAATAAAATCTTTATAATTTTTTTCAAAGGAATTCAGAGTAAGACTTGAAACCATAAAACTCCTAGAAGAAAACGTAAGCAGTAAAATCTCAGACATTTCTCTTAGCAATATTTGTTTCTGATATATCTCCTCGGGCAAGGGAAACAGAAATAAAAAGAAATAAATAGGACTACATCAAAATAAGTTTTTGCACAGCAAAATACCCCAACAAAATGAAAAGAACCTACTGAATGTGAGAAGATATTTGCCAATGATACATTGATAAGAGCTTAATATCCAAAATTTATAAAGAACTCATATAACTCTATACCAACCTTCCCAAACAATCCAATGAAAAATGGGCAGAAGACATGAATAGACACTTCTCCAAAGAGGACATGCAGATGGCCAATAGACATATCAGAAGATGCTCAATGTCACTAATCATCAGAGAAATGCAAATTAATACAATGAGATATCACCTCACATCTGGCAGAATGGCTATCATCAATAAATCAACAAATGAAAAGTGTTGGCAAGGATGTGGAGAAAAGCAAACCCTTGTGCACTGTTGGTAGGAATGCAGACTGGTGTGTCCACTGCAAAAAATTATGAATGGAACTGTCTTATTACCCAGCAATTCCACTTCTGGGTATCTGAAGAAACCCAAAACACTAATCAGAAGAATATATGCTCCCCCCATATTCACTGCAGCATTATTTACAGTAGCCAAGATACGGAAGCGGCCCAAGTGCCCAACAACAGACGAGTGGATAAAAAAAAGGTGGTGGTACATTTACACAATGGAATATTGCTGAGCGATAAAACACAATGAAATCTTACTATTTGCCACAGCATGGGGGACCTAGACTGTATTATGCTCAGTCAAATAAGTCAGTCAGAGAAAGACAAGTACCATATGATTTCACCTATATGTGAATCTAAAGAACAAACATAAACAAACAAAATAGAAACAGACTCATAGACACTGAGACTGGACTGGTGATTAACAGAGGGAAGGGGTTTTGAGGCTCTGGGTGAAAGAGGTGAAGGAATTGAGAAATACAAATTGGTAGTCACAAAATAGTCATGGGGGTGTAAAGTACAGCATAGGGAATACAGTCAATAACATTGTAATAAATATGTATGGTGCCCAGAGGGTATTGGAAACAATAGGGGAGCATTTTGTAAAGTACATGATTGTCTAAGCACTATGCTGTACACCTGCAACTAACACAAAATAATATTGAATGTAAACTGTAACTGAAAAATAAAATTTTGGAAAGAGAGTCTAAGTTGGAAACACACAGTTGTGATAGAGGTAGTATTTAAAATTATGGAAGTGAATAAGCTTATCCAAGAAGAGTATATAGAATGAAAAAAAAGAAGAGGTCTGAGGACAAAACTGGGGAAACACCAACTTTGGGGCCTCGGGCAGAAGAAGAACAAGCAATTCAAAGAAACTGAGCAAAATAAGGCAGAGCGATAGGAGAAACATCAGTAGAATGTGATGTCGCAGAAACCAAGACAGGGTGGAGTGTCAAAGATGGAATGGTCAACAGAATCAAACCCTATTGAAAAGTCCCATGAAAACTGACTTTCAAAGTATCCAGTAGCTTTTGTACTGGGGTAGAGACTTCTGGTGACCTTATCAGAGAATTTTCATTAAATTTATTTGGGGGCAAAACCCAAAGTGCAACAGCTTAAATGGTGAAACATAATGAAGTGGACAGGCCTGGTTGGTGTAGCTCAGTGGATTGAGCGCGGGCTGGGAACCAAAGTGTCCCAGGTTCGATTCCCAGCCAGGGTACATTCCTGGGTTGCAGGCCATAACCCCCAGCAACTACACATTGATCTCTCTCTCTCTCTCTCTCTCTCTCTCCCTCTCCCTCCCTCCCTTCTTTCCCTCTCTAAAAATAAATAAATAAAATCTTAAAAAAAAAAGATTAAAAAAAAAATGAAGTGGACATAGTAGAGACTATTTTCTAACAAGAGAGAAAGGCCAGAACATAGAGTAGAGGGAGGAAATTATTCTAAGATCAGAGGGAACTTGAACAGTTTTACTATATGGGGAAAAAGTACGAACTAGCACCCGAAAGGGAGGAGGTGCTGGAAATACAGGGGAAATAGCTGTATTGAAGTCCTTGAGGCAAAGGAACAGGAGGGACTGGGATCTAGAGCATGAAGATAGGGTTTAGCAAGGAAATCTCAAGGACTTTATGGCTCAATCGCTGGATTTTCATATATATATATATAAAAAGATTTTATTTATTTTTAGAGAAAGAGGAAGGAAGGGAGAAAGGGAGGGAGAGAAACATGATTTGCCTCTTACACGCCCCCAACTGGTGACCTGGTTTGCAACCCAGGCACATTCCTTGACCAGGAATCAAACCAGCAACCTTTCAGTTTGCAGGCCGGCACTGAATTCATTGAGCCACACCAGCCAGGGCTGGATTTTCTTAATTGAGAGGAACTCCAAATTTATCTGCTTAGGATGAGAAGGGAAGAGTGAAGACATCTTGAGACTGTATCGAAAGTTTGATATAGCAACTGAGAGTTATAGAAGAGGAAGCTGAACCAAAAAGAGTCCTCCTTGCACCCACTCATCCATCTCCCAGGTTAGAAATTCATTCCGCTTGTCTAGGTATTGTCTATCAGAAACTCTTGGAAACAAAGAATCATTTCTGGCTCATGAAATGCTCTGTGAAGCCTCCCAGCCAGCCGACCCTGTAGGAGGCGTTATATTAAGAAACATAGGTCCCAGGCAGAGCTCAGTGAGCGCCAACGCTCCCGCCAAGCAGGGGGCGTACTGCCAATGCTGGTGGGTCCCAACGCACCTCGCGGCACAACTCAGAGCTCATATCTGTGACGTGCTACCCCATCCCCTCTAGCAGATGTTCCTGTGGTAAGCGAATTGGCTTCACTCTTTGTTAGGAGAGCGAGTGGGTGAAAAAGTGAGGAGTCCGAGGAGGCCAGGACTGGGCAAGAATTGAAGTGGGACTGAGCAAGGAAGTGAGGGGCCTATCGGTAGGTGGCCACTGCTTATTACAGCACAGGCGGGGAGTCTGCTGACTAGGCCGCGTCAGCCATGGCCCTGGCCTTAGGGGACGCTAAAAGTGGTTTCCGCTACAGCGACGTACTCCTGTTCATTAATGAAGAGGTGCTCAGTAATGGCGGCGGCCCGGACTTCTATGTGGCCTTCCGCGAACGGCCCTGGGACGAGATAGAAGACCGGCTTCAGGCCATCCTGACTGACCCTCAGGTGCCGTTCACCTTCAAGAGGGCATGCGCCTGGAGTGCACTGGCTTTGGGTGTGCGTGTGGCCGCAAGGCAGCGAGAGCAGCGCGCGCGCAGGGTCCGCCGACTTCAGGAGCAGGTTCAGGAGCAGGAGACCGCCTCCAGGTCTCTGGCTTTCCAGCTGCAGCGGCTGCGCAAGGAGCGTGATTTGCTGGTCTTGCAGTTGCGTCGCGCGCGGGAAAACCTCCAGCAGACGCTGGACCAGCGCGAAGTGGTGCGCTGGCAGCTGCTCCAGGCCGAAAGGCGGCTCCAGATGGAGTCTCAGGCCAAGCGCCTCAGTCATGCTACGTGGCCTCCGAATGTGCAGGAGCGGAACCAGGTGCTGCCCAAAAGGTGGCGACGTCGGTTGGATGCAGGTTCCCAGAAGGTGACCCAGATGGCGACCCAGACGGCCTCAGCAACGGGTGTGCTTTACATGCCAGGGTTTCCAGATCCCCAGATGCCTACTGGGGTGTTCTATCCATCTGGCACATGCCCTGCAGTTGGGTTCCAAGAGGGGGTAGCCCTGCAGTGTTACCAGTGGAGCCAACGCCAAGAGGAAGGTCCTGTGGGGCCCTACTTCATAAACCCCTCAGGGCACAGCCAGAGTCAAGAAAACCCAACCTCAAGAAACAGAAACCTGAGGGACAGGTGCCCTGTCTACCAAAAGGTAAGAAAGCTTTTGAATCCCAGAAAAGAGGGGAGACCCAGACCTCATGAGAAGGGATTGGGATTGCCTATAGTATATGCCTATAGTATAGAGTGTGAATAATTTTTTTCCAGACACTTGTCTTGCAATAAGTGCAAGAAAATCTAGATGCCAAGTTAGATGGGAAGTCTTGGCCCAAAACAAGCTCCTTACTTGAGTTTAGGGAATGTAGAAAAAGAATGGACAAATACTCCAAAGAGAAATCAATTTCTGGAGGCTCCTTTGTGATTGAAAACTTTTATTTACATAATAGAAAACTTGAAAACCTAGCAAACAAAAATTGTCATCCTACCATCAAGCAATAGCCATTTTTAACATTAATATAGCTATTTTCACATATTGATCTCTTTCCCCAGTTTCACATTATACATGTATGTATATGTGGGTATATAGTGTGTGTTATTTTAAACAAATATGAAATTGGCTATGTTCATTAATCTTTGAGAGGAAAATTTCTGTAATTGCATTTAAGTTCACAGGTGTTGAACTCTGGATGGCTGCTACCAATTGGTTCACACTATATAGAGGCCAGCATGATGAAACATTCTTTTTCTCCTTTCTGTATTCTCCTTAACCTCCTTTCTCCAATAATACCAGGTCTTCAGTTGAGAATAGTGATACTTTTAGAACATAAGATAGATTATATTCTGGAAACACTGGTTTTCTTTGAGAATGTGATTATTATGCTATAACCTGCAGCAATGTTCATATTTGTTTCTTGATTTGGTTTTTATAACATTCATAGGTGAGGGCATGTTCTTTTTGTCTCTAACCTCCAGAAACCTATGTGAAGCTGAAGAAGCTCTGGCTCCCAAGTGTGTGAATGTTCATGAAATACCCTTCTGGCTCTGAGCAAGCAGCCTGCACTGCACTGAAACCTCAACTGGCTGGAGCTAAAAAGAATGTGGAAGAATCAGGGAAAAGGAGACATTCTGGCACACATATTTTGGAACAAGGGAGAACAGACAGATTTTATTAGAACTTAATCTTTCTGTTGGGGAAAAGGGATTAATATAGCACAGTTCAAATGGGGGTTGGGGTGTTAGTAGTATATTTTAGAGATTATAGCAATTTTATTGAGTTTTATTCATTAATTGAACTAATAGTTATTGTCTAATATTTCTTAGGAACTACAATTATGTTATTATCTGGTTCACACATTATAACCTTATTTAGTGAGTTTGGTTAGATTATAGGAGAGAGCATAATTTGAGATACAAAATAGATCAGAGGTGACCTCTTTGCCTTGCATGTAATACAACCTTTGGGTAAAACGAACTGAAATAATATCCAGATAGTTTTGCAGTCTTGAGAGCAACATCAAATAGAGTTTCATGAAAGGACTTGAGTAACATAACTGCTCATCTTGTTGGTCCCAGGTGAGACAAATGATTAGTGGCAAATATTGGGAAAGTGGCCAGAACCAGGACTTTTCTGGTTCTGTTTATTTCCTCCTTTGAGAGGGACAGCTATCCTCTCAAGGATAGGGAGGGAGGGGGGCTTCCGTGGGGCCTTCGTTTTGTTGTCTGAAAGACCACTGGGTGACTGTGTTAAAGAAAGGCAGTGTTTGGAGGAGTGTTGGTTATATATGTAAGGCCTGAGCCTTGGCCACTTTCATCTCAAGTCCCTGTCCAGTCAAGAGCGGATGAAGAACAAAAGGAATTCCAAAGACAGACGTGGTGCTTCTTTTGGGAGGACTAACTGGATTAAAGAATAGACTGAACTGGGTGGGACAGGCACACGAGAATGTCTCTGTGCTTCTTGTCTTCCACGTGGTGTGTTCTCTGTGGGCCCCCAAAGGCAGTTGGAGCCCAGGGGGTGGGAAGTTAGATCAGCCTCCAGTTTGAACAAAAGATGTCCTAGAATTTCTCCTCTGAGATCTGCCTAGTTCACCAAGCTCAACCTTTGTCAGGATTTTCTGATTCTAAGTAGTAATAAAGTGTGTGTTTTTCTGCTGTGTCTTCTGTGTAGTGTGTATCTCAGGGCAGGCTTGCTCATACGTTGCAGCTTAAATCTGCATCTCCCTCCATCCCACTGAGGTGAAAGGTCAATCTCATTCCCTATTGAAGGGACCTGCCTCTTTCATAGGTTACTTAAGAATGGGAGGGTGGGGGGCTTCTGTGGGGCCTTCAATCATTTTGTGATGGTCTCTGCTACACTTGCTGTTCCAGTCCCTTGAAGGTGGGCATCTCTGCTGCTCCTGGGCCTGTGGGGTATGAGAGGTGAGGTGGGGACGGGGTTTCTGCCTAGGCTAGGAGACCTAATGTTTGGGGTCCAGGCTCCCTGTGTGCACCATCTCTCTGAGGCCCTGTCCCTCTCAGTATAAATTTCCTTCATTTTTTAAACTTTATTTTTGTTGACACTATTACAGATGTCCCCCTTTCCCCTCCTTTGCTCACCTCCACCCAGCCCCCATGCTGCCTTTCATTTCCCTTTTCCAAGGCACTGTCCCTTCCTTCCTGTGCGTGATCCCATCAAGGTCCTCAGGATTCTGGACAACAGCCAGGCTCAGTCTGCTAACAAGACAAATGTTTTCTGAGGCAAATGTGGGTAGCTCGTTACCTGATTAGGGGCAGAGATGGGGCAGAGCACAGAAGTGATCCTGCCCCACCAACTTTCTCTTCCCTCAGAGGCCTGATTACCAGGATGCCTTGGTTACTTGGGAGGGCACTGGGGAGGCAGGGGGACAAGGAGGGACATTGAGCTAAAACTCTGTTTTATCAGTGCTGACTTCAAGATACTCTTGTGTGTGCTGACAGCTCCCTGGGATTTTGGGGGGATGGTACACAGATGAGACTTGGGAATGTTATCATACATTTTAATCTGGTACTTCTCGAAGTGTGGTTTCTGGACCAACAGCATCAGGATCACCTGGGTACTTGTTACAACTGCAAATTCTCATGCTCCGCCCCCAGATCTGACTCCAGAAGTCCTGGGGTTGAAGCATAACAAGTGTTTATGATGCCCCTGGAAGTTTGAGAACCTTTGTTTGTAATCCATAGTGTAATAAGAACAAATTTCATGGTTTGTTCATTTAGGGCCTCACAACACTGTGATGTCCACTGGCATGTCTGTAGATCTCTGTGAAAGCAGACCCAGCCCTGGGCACTTTCTCTTCTACAGCTCAATGTGATTACCCAGTATTTCAGGACTTTTTTCATAGAAACCTACATGAATCTTTGGCCAGAATCATTGATGCTGGCTGTCAGTTATCCCTTCATTTGGGGCTGGGCACATGCAGGTAAAGGCCGTAAGTTACTTAAGGGAAGAGTCTGGGCTTTGGAGCCAGAGAGACCTGGTTTTATATACCTGCTCTGTCATTCACTAGCTGTGTGACCTTGAACAAGTCACTGAATTTCTCTGAGCCCCCCAAAGTGTTGGCTTCTTACCTCTGATTCTGCTGTGATAATGAGGTAACAAATAAAGGATACCTATTTAGTGACTGCTCACATCAGTAAGTACCTACTATGTGACACTTTATGGTCATAAACCCTTTGGTCACTGTCACAGCTCTGTAAAGTACAGGTATTATAGACACCCTTATTAATAGTTCTTCAAGGAGGACATTTTACCCCCATTTTACAGATGTGGTAACTGAGTAACTCAGTCGGCAGTTGGTGAAGCCTGGGTTTTAGCCCTTATTTGCCTGGCACCAAACTCCATGCCCTTTCTACTGTATCACAGTGCCTCAATCTTTTGCCATTACCAATGAATAGAAGTTAACAGGGTCTCCCAATACCTTGACTAATAGGAGTGATTATAATGGAAGGACTCTGAGTCATAGAGGCAGTCTGGGGGAGAGGAAAGTGGGTGGAGATGGTGAAAGAGTCAGGCAGGCTTGGTTGCTGTGGAGTGTTAGTGCTAGAAAAGGAGGTGCTGGAAGAAAAGGATTGTGGACATAGCTTCTAGAGGTGTCATCCTGGTAAAACTGGCAGAGACAGAGATACAGGAAACAGAGCAGCACGTAGTGGTTGGTATGTTTACCCCCGCCCCACCTCCACAAAGCACCTTGCCATCAACATGTCCATTTCCATTCATCTCAACTGCAAAAGGCAAGTCGTGGTTTCCATCCTGGCCCTTCTTGTGGGGGCCTCTGCAGGTAGCATGTGAAAAAGTGTAGGGATGGGGAAAGAGACTCTTGGGTGTCACAGGAAGCAATAGCAGACCAGTGATAAGTGTGCCTCTGCATTCTTCTGGGAGTGAGAAAGCTGTGCATGATGCATGCATGGTAAAGGCCAGGTGACTGGACTAATGAACAACGTAAAATAATCTTTCTTTACAAAAACATGTTTCAAATGAAGGGAGAGCCCTGATATCTGGTAGGAGTGGAGGCTTTGTCCTCTCATGAAGCCAGCTGTCCTTTACAAGCAGAGTGCAAGAGAGAACCAAGGAGATTAAAAACTCACTCTCTTGGGAATTTATCTTCCTGAGGCCCTGTCTGATTATCAAAGTAAACTGGATTCACCAAAGCAGAAATATAAAAAACAATTAAAACCATCCACAATCCCTAAATGGGGAGGTGACTACTGTTTATATTTTAATGTGTTTTGTATACATGCACACATGTCCATGTATACATATACATACAAAGACAAGATGTGGTACATACTTTTTTTTGTCGCCTCCCTGACTGTAGTAGTAGCTCCAATCTGGACTATTCTTATAGTGGACTCTACACCTAGCATGGGTGTGTGTATGTATACATGTATATGCGTACACACACACACACACACACACACACACAATACATATATATATACCAAAACAGAATAGTACATATTTTTCTAACATTCACTTTTCACTTAACAGTACAAGTATATTCATATTATTTGAGAAACTGTTTTTAAATGGCCATGTAACATTTTCTGTCAATGTTTCAATTTGCTTAACTAGTTCTATTTTATTGGGCATTTAGATTGTTTTCCCATTTTTATTTCCAATCTCAAAATTATGTTAGTGTGCAGCTTTCTGTACCATGACCAAGAGTAAATATCATCATTAAAAATACCTTAATGTGCTTGAAGGATATCTTGTTTTAATTTATATATTTTTTGCTTACTAGGAACATTTTTTCAAGTTACTTATTCATTTGTATTTCTTCTGTCATGATTTAGTTATTCACATCCTCATTCAAGTTTACTCATGGAATATCTATCTTATCTTGTTTTGTATTTATTTGATAGTATGAATACTATCCTAACCCTTGTCATATTTAAGATTGCAAGTATTTCCCCTTGTTTGTAGTTCAAATTTCATCTGGTGGTATTTTTATGGTCAGAAGTACTAAACTTTTATATATTGAGATTTTTCCTTTTCCAGTGTTTTTTTTTTCTTTTATTCTTAGGAAAGGCTTCTTTATTTTGAAATAAGATATACAACCATCTACATTTGATTCTATATCTTTTATAGTTTAAAAAAATTGAACTCTTTAATCATCCTTAAATTTATTTTGGTACTTATTATGATGTTGGTGTCTAAATGTGTTTTTCCCCAAAATAATTAACCTTGTATCTCAGTGTCATCTTTCAATGTTCTATTCTTTCCCCATTCAGTTGAAAGGAACATCTTTATCTAATACCAAATACATATCAGTGAGTCTGTGTGTATCTTTTTCTTGTCTGTTGCACTGTTGGCCTTTTCTTATATCCACCTAACATTTGATTCTGGTTTTATAACACATTTCAATAAATGCAGTACAAGTTATCACTCATTATTCATCTTTTTTTAAACTTTCCTGGTAGTCATAACCTGTTTATTCTCAGCTGAAGCTTTATAATTTAACTCTCTATTCCTTAGAGCCCCAGATATACTTCCTTCAATTGGATTCTGTAAGACTTACGCTATAATTTCATAATTTATTTCTTTTTTAAACCTAGTTTGAGTGGATTTTTGTTCCTCTGTCTCAGCCCTATTCTCACTCTTCACTTCCTCCTTCCATGATCTTGTCTAGACATTTGACATCCATCATCTTTAGGAAAAAGATCCCAATCTATATCATTAAAAAAGTTCACATTTATTGCTCACTACTATGTACTTGGTAGCACTGTGTTACATAATTCTCTTAAAAACCCTGTAAGATCATCCCCATTTTACTGATGGAGAAACCTTGGCTTACAGGGGTTAATAACTTGTCCAAGTTCACACTGCTACTGTGTAGTAAAAGCCAGGATTCAAGTTCTGTTCTGACACACCTGCCAAGCTACCCTACATAGCATTCTAAAGAAGGAAGAATGAATATCAAATATTCTGTCTGCTTTAAACTTGAATATTATAGCAACTATAGACACAGAATTCTGTTTTTGGAATTGAAACTGACACAAGAACCAGTCTGTTATGCTAAATGGAGGCTGTAATAGCAGAGGGCTTAAAGACATCACCTCCAAAGACTTGGCTCTGAATCCCAGCTGCATTCAATGGATTGATGATAAATAGATGATATAATCCACATACAGCACTCTCCACAGTGCCTGGCACACCAATTCTAATATGTACATTTTTTTCATATTTTAACATCTTTGAAACCAGTAGGCCTCTCACAACCATAGTTTAATTGGCAATATTTGTTACAACTGTGGATAAAACAAGGTACTAAGTGCTCAATAAATATTCAGCTATTACACAAGATGACCACTCATTCATCGTGCAAATACTTATTCAGTATGAACTATGTACCAGGCACTGTTCTAGGGACTGGGACAGAGTAGTAAACATGGCAAAAATTCCTGCTCTCATGAAGTTTACCTTCTAGTGGGAAACATACATGAAACACAGATTAAGTAAAATATATAAGGTGTCAGATGGTGATAGGTGGTAAAAAACAAAACAGTAGGGGGAATGGACAGTCCTGGGGATGGGGAGTGCTCTTTTAAATAGGGTGGTCAGGGAGTGTTTCGTTGGGTGACATTTAGAAAGAGAACTAAATGGGATGAGAGGGTAAGCGTGATAGCTATGGGAAGATCCTTCCAGATAGAAGTCAGAGAAGCTTTAGGGCACAGATGGCAAACACAAGGCCTGTGGGCTGAATCCGGCCTCCACCTTGTTTTATCTGGCCTGGCACCTTGTTTCTACCAGGTGCAGCGCCGAGCTCTCACTTAACTATTAAGGAGCAGTTACATTTATACAGTCCTCAAGTTATATTCAGCCTTTTGAAGGCAACTAACTGCAAAGCTGATGTGCCGCCCCCCACCCCCCTAGTGAAAATGAGTTTGACACCCCTGGGTGTCAAAGGCCTTTGAGGAGTAGCAGGAGTGCCAGTATGGCTGGAGTGGAGTGAGTACAGAAGAGCAGATAAGGTGGGTAGGGGAGCACTGCAGATTAGGGCTGGAAACTGGAAGTATGTGGGTAAGGATTCCTTGAAATCCATTAAAAAGGCTCTATATGGGAGCATAGAAACTGTGTATTGGGGCTCAGAACCACCTAGTGAGGACTGTTGTCATGGTCATACTGCACTTAAAGCCACAGGATGGCTCAGGGTAGGAATGAATTCATTTAGTGAAAGTGAGGAGACAGCTCCATTTAGCCTCTTAAACACACTGATGCAGTCAAAATGAGTCATGGTGCAGAACCGTTTGAGGGCAGAATGATAATGGTACATGATCAGAATAATTAGATGAGGCTACTCTGAAAAAAAAATGATATTCAGGGCTTAAACATTACTGATGAAGTACAGAACAAACCAGCCTTGGTTTGATCTTTCAGAAGGCATGCTACCACAACATCTGTCTGGCCCCTCAAGTGGGCTGGACAAAACTCAAGTTATTTTAAGAATATTGGGGGCCATTTATAGAGTGACTACATCACACAGGATAGAAGAGTACAGAAGTCCAATTGCTGTAACCATTTAATGTAAGGTATACATTTTTAAAAAATCAATCATTTCCTAGAATCCAGGATACAGAGCAGTTAAGAGCGTGGCTTTTGAAGACAGGCAGAGCTGGGCTCAAATGTCAGTGTTGTCATTTACTCTCTGTGAGTGACTAAGTAACTTTGGCTAAGTAACCAACTCAAACCTCAGTTAATACTTTATCTATAAACTGGGAATGATACTGCCCAACCTCAGAGCTGCTGTGAGGATTAAAGGAAATAATGTGTGTAAAGTGCTCACATTTACTATAACTGCTCAGTAAACTATAGCTGCTTTATGCCCTCGCTGGTGTGGCTCAGTGTACTGAGTGCTTGCCTGTGATCTAAAGGGTTGCTGGTTCAATTCCCAGTCAGGGCACATGCCTGGGTTGCAGGCCAGGTCCCCAGTAGGGAGCATGCAAGAGACAACCACACATTGATGTTTCTCTCGCTTTCTTTCTGCCTCCCTTCCCCTCTCTAAACATAAAATCTTTACTAAAACAAAAGGGTCATAAAGTTAGATTTCCAGATTTTATTCAGAATGTTTTCTTGGAATTTTCATGACCAGATAGGCCCCCATATTTGAGGCATCTGAACTAAAGTTTCTAATGCCTTCTTAATGATGGCAATTGGTTAATTTGCAGACCTATGACATCATATGATTCCTCTTGACAATTCAAGGGACTAGAATTTGAGATTATACAAATCAATCTAAGCTCTTAAACCTAAACACACAGAATAAAAATGAAGTTATCCACAGTGATCTGGATTATATGATCTTTATTATTTTAGAATTCATTGATCTAAAAATCACACATGTCAGATCAAACAGGAGTACCACAGTATGTTTTACTTTGCAGGTATTAGTTCATTAAATTGATATAACCAAAATTTGACTTAGCAGCAAGCATCAGTTCTCCCAAAGAAGCTTAAGTGAAAACAATTATTTATACGCTCAAAGTCCTACTACTCTCTGACTCACTGTTGTACTGCCATAAAAATGAACTCAGTGAGTAAAGCTAATTGAACACTCAGATCCCAGGTTTGGGGCTTCCTATATTTAATTGGAGTTGAAGCAGTGTTTGTTTTAACCCTCTGTTAATATTTTGTTCTTTAATCTTAGTTCTCAAAGAAGATTAAATGCACCTTTTGTAATTATCTAAGATAAAGCCATGACACCTACTAAAGAATTAAGTGATATTAGTCCCCTACTCTTCATTTAAAGGTAGAACACTTTTAAATGAACCTATAATTTTGAATGTATTTGAATTTCCAATTCATATACCTAGCCAGGTCACAATCTGATTTAAATAATCTGGGTTCTAGAAAATCATCTCAAAAATATTTATTGAAATGAAGCCACCATTCTTTATGGTGCCATCATTTTGACCAAATAACAAATAAGCAATTGTTTTCACAGGAGGCCATTTTAAAAAGAAAACATTCTTGATATACTTAGCAAGTAGGGGAGAGCTTGAATCTGCGTGTCACAACTAGAGTGTTCTAAGGGAGAAGTAATTGAGCAATCTGACTTTCTACTCCCGTTTGGAATATATGCTTTTGAGATTCACAGTAGGTAAAGGTAGTAAAGAAAGATGTTGATAAATTTTCTTTCTTTTCTAATTCCAGTCATTGGTAAAGAGTTCTGGCATCAGCTAATGGCAACAATACAGTGGTGAGCATCAGTGGTGAGTGCTGAGAGGTAGATGGGGACTTGATCCTCAGATTTAATAACAAACTAATTTAAGGTTTAAGCTCAATTTAATATTCCATGGGACATTTTGGAAGTGAAGGCAGATCTTTGGAAAATTTTGTTTTTAGTTATATGGAGATAAAATAGCTTGATGAAATTAACATCTGCCTTATACTAGTAATAGGTGTGCAAAGCAGCCAT
The DNA here is from genome assembly GCF_004126475.2 of Phyllostomus discolor. Lineage (NCBI taxonomy): Eukaryota > Metazoa > Chordata > Mammalia > Chiroptera > Phyllostomidae > Phyllostomus > Phyllostomus discolor. The sequence continues at coordinate 71,311,187 of NC_050198.1, forward strand.
TTGGCCCCTGGCGAAATACAACACTGTGCTTCCAAATTGAAGGGCAATTCAACAGCCTAGCCAATCAAAGAGATATTGGGATGAGTGGTCTCTACAGCCTAACTCTAAAAGTAGAGCCACTAGAGGTCTTGACCAGGATATAAGTCTATATTGAGATCAACAAATTTACAGAATAATTCCAGTCCAGCTTTGGCTAGGCAGTTGATGCCTAGGGTCCACTAACCTCTAGAGATAGCTCTTGCTGCTTTGAGAAGTTGATACATTTAAAATATCAATTAGACTTCACATAGGAAATGGGAGAGTGCAGGAGGCGCACAAAGTATAGAACTTTGTTTTTAGTGGAGGATGAATTAACTTTCAGAACAAGTTAAGGCTCTAAGGGAAAAAAAACACTCTAAATCATAACCCTAAAAAAACCATAACCCACTCTGTATCAACACCTTTAAAAAGCCAAAGATCTTACTACATCCTTAATCTTAAATGTCAAGTTGGGTAATCAGTATATTCCAAACTCCAGGAGGAAAAGAAAAAGACAACTTTGTTAAAATATAGAAGTGAAGAAAACAGCCAAACTTTTGCTATTAAACAGAGTATTGTGAAGACATTTCTTTCTTTCTTTAACTAGCGGAAAAATACAGATTTAAATAATCCTGATCAGGAGGTTGAGAAAGGAAGTCTTATTACAGACCAAATTTTGTGTTTGCCTCCAATGAAAATGAATTCATTACTTTCTTGAATTTATTTCCTGAAGCAAGTTAGATTCTCTAACATTTTTGATTTTGCAAATAATGTCAAAGTAGCCAAATACAAGTAACTGCAACATATAAAATTATACTTCAGTAAAAATGCTATTATAATTAGATCCAGAGGGTTAAAATTATTATTTACTAAAGAAACATTCTAAACCACATTTTTTCTTCCAATTACACTTTAACAAAGGAAGGAAAAATAGGAAAACAAAGGAAATTGGTCCTAATACATTTTTTACAAAATAAGTGCTACTCATGCCCAAGTTAGCTAGCAATTCACTGAGGTTAGTCTGCTTATCTTAAACAATCAATTGCACAACATTTCCTGGCTTTTAGCCAATGGAAACACAACTTCTGATGGCTGAAAACCAAAAAACGCTAGATTTAATTGGCTACACAGACTGATACCCAGTTCGACTTTTCCTTCTTCCGATCATGTAAGAGATAAAGACAACAATTATAAGGAAGCCCAAGGCCACACCCACTGCAACAGGAATAAGAAAGTTGAGGTCAGAGTCTGCGGAACATTCTTCAGCTGTTAGAAAAGAACAGACAGAATCAAGGAAAGGAAATTAGTAAGGAATGCAATTAAGCAGAAACAGCATTTTGAAAGTGTACATAAGTTAGTTGTTTAGAACATTGCCCCATTTCTCTTATTTTCTCTATATCCACCCAAATATTTCTAAGCAACCAATCTTCTTATAGTTCTCATCAATTCATCTCAAATCACAGCAAATGCCTCCGTACAAAAAGCAGAAGTTAAGGGAAGAACAGGAAAAGGTCTAAAACACAGAATTGCACTTGCCTAACATGGGGAGATTTTATGTTTGTGAAATTACACTGGGGAAAAGAGCTATATCACCTATTCCTAAGACCACTTCCTGAATATTTCCCAGTTCCCTTTCTCCCTCACCACTATTATCATTAAAATATAAATAAGAATTCTGTATGAGTAATAAAGTATAAGTTGAAACGAACTTAGGATAAAAAAATGCAGTATAAAATTGTTCACACAGGCAATAGGTAACTATCAGGTTATACATGCAGAATCCCATACATTGCAGTCCGTTCCACTGGACCACCAGGAAGGCAGGGTGTGCAATGTAGATTTTAAGCTCTGGATTAAGTCAGAACTGAGTTTGAATCTTGATTCTATAAATTACAAAAGGACCCTAGGGGGTCAAGTTATTTAAACTGGGCCTCACTTTCCTCATCTGTCAAAAGGGAGTAATATCTGTATTATAAGGTAGTTGAGGATTATATACAATGGTACTTCTAAAGCATCAGATACACATCAGGTGATCAACAAGTGTTCCTTCCTTTCTGTTTTCCTCCCATGTTTGTGATCCCATTCAAAGAGGTTTAGGTTTTGAAGTAGCAAACAGAGATCAACATAAGAGTGTTTCAGCATATTATTATTATTATTATTATTGAAATCTAATATTTAGTGCTTTAAAAATACTTAAAGTTGAGATTATGTGTTATTATTTATTGAAAATAGTGCAGAAGCTCAAAGTGCTCCATTTTGATCTCATAATTTCACGTTTAAATTAGTTTTACTATTGAGCGACTAGATTTCATTGGGACAATTTTTATCAAAATGCTAATGGTTTTGTTGACCACTAGATATGTAACTTCAGCGAAATTACTTCCCTTTCTGTGAAATTATAGGGTTAGTAAATAACATTCAAGGTCCTTTCCAGCATGAGTCTAATTCAATTAACAAAATGTGATATTTGGTATGATTTATGATTAAGCAATAACTTGAATTTTCCTCTAATTTTATCTTTTCATCCTCTTGCACTTTTGTCATTCATAAAAAAAGAAAAACAGTTGCTATGTCTCTGAGTATATGAGTTCCAGTTATTAAGGTAGCCTATGTTGAATTTATATTTTAATGAAAGCTTTCAGAGACTAATAGCTGGGTACCAAAATACTCTAATCAGTGAGTTACAGAAATTCTGAACCAGCTAATATATACATAGAATGAATAAAATAATTCTAATGTGAAAGTCTTCTCAAGTCTATTAATTAAGCTTCCTTCTTATTTGTTCTTACATTCAGTATCTGTGCTGCACTTATAATAAGGAATATGCTTCAACAGGGGCTGATTATCTGGCTCATTTTAATAATGCCAATGGCTTCTCTCGATGGCCCCCCTTCCCCGTCTGTGCTCTGCCTCACAGGGACTGTCTTGAAAAAGTAACAGCCTAGTTGCTATGCTTCACTGCATCCCTTCTGAGATTGCTGTTAGCTTACATTTCATAAGTACCAGTCTGATGACAACACTAAATAGATTTTAATGCTCTAGAGAGTAACAAGATGAGGTAGAGAAACACAACACAATCTGTCCTAATTAGTTCATAGAATATTTCTTTCAATGCTAATCAGGCACCCAAAGACTAACACAAGAAAAAAAAAGGCAAGTGGTTAAATATGCTTGAATCTTTTCCATCTCTACTGGTGAAAAAAAGAAACAATTTTTAAAATAACTAATTAGAAAATACTGTGGCCCTGGCCAGGTGGCTAGATTGGTTGGAGTGTCATCCCATATACCAAAAGGTTGTATGTTTGATTCCCATAGGTAACTTGTGGGTTTGATCCTCAGCTGGGGCACCTATGAGAGGCAAGCGATCAATGTCTGTCTGTCTGTCTCTAATCAATAAACATATCCCTGAGTGAGGATTAAAAAAAACTAGTTAGGTTCTACTGTGGCCTTTTGGCTCTATTATTTACCTAGGGGGAAAAAAAATCACAAGCCTAAGATCCTGACTTATCCTTAACTTGAACTCAAAGAAATCAACAAAAAGTCACATAACCTAAAAAATGCGGTGGTCCTGAGGACATTCAACTGAAAACCAAGTTTGCCTATATCTGATGGGCATTTATGCCACATCAGTATTTAATAAACTATATGCAAAGGCACTGTGATGAGTTTAAATCAGTATCGTTCTTATACACTGAAACAGAACACCAGGAGTGAAATAGTATTTATTAATTCTATTAAGAGACAGCTACATATTTTATTCTTATAATGGCCATGTTAATAAATTTAATGTATCTTAGATTAGGATCAAAATTTGGCCAAGGCTTCTTTAAGATAGACCTAAAAACATTGCACACCAATGTTCTTTTTAACAAGTTTGTCTTCAGGCCAGTAAGGACATTTTTTATTTTAAGTTGATCAAAGAGAATAGTGTTGTGTTAATAAAGATTTATCTCAAATGCTAGCATTGATGTAAGCACTGATCAGTTTCAACAAATCAATCTTAAGGAGTGAAGTGTTTCAAAATTAAGAGGCAAGAAAATCTTGTTATGTGCATGTGTTTTTATATAATCACTCAAATTGCAGGTTCTAAAACTGCTCATATCCAGTGTGATGGCGCTTGAGACCAATAAAGTAAGCCAGCAACACTAGAATAAGTACTCCTGCCAATGCTGCTCCCACCGCTATGGGCACAAGGAAGTTGTCGTCATCTGCACTGCAGTCTTGAGCTAGATGTGGAGAAAGGACAATTGAGAACAGAAACAATGACAAAATTTCAAATCTGTAAAATTTAACTTAAAATCAGCACTTCCCAACACATATTTTTTACACCAAAGTAACAAATCATTGGCATTCATTACCAGCAAATGAGATATTCCACAAAAGTGATTTTCCAAATAATCAAATCATACACTTTTAAAGGACCCCCAAAATGCACTCCACTCATTTTGGAAGATATATAAAATGACCACATACTTCCCAGATTCCTTAAACAGAAGATAATGAATAAATATAATTACTCTTTTCTGGATTATCAGCCTGTGAGCTTTCAGAGTGTTATGATGTTGTCTCAGTGGAACACTGAAGTTTGTGAAGTATTAATGACATGAACCAAGTGAACAACTATACTACGCAGACCAAAGAACTCAATGCATGGCAATCTGGGATTATTTAGTAGCGGGGAAAGACTTAAATTGGCCAATGGTATAACTTTCCCTTAAGATGTTCAATCCAGTATGAGAGACAAGAAAATCAGTGGTTATAATTTCAAAATGGGCTATAATAGGGGCAGGCAACACAGAAAGTGTCACGGAAGTGTTTCAGAGGCACACTCAACTCAGCCTGGTTACACAAGACATACTTCAAAAGAAGCAAACCTGGAGTTGTGTTTTAAAAGATGAACAGGAATTAACCATGCAGGTAATGGGAAAAGGGCATTTCAGGTCTAGGGAATGGCAAAGACAAAAATGAGGAAGGTAAGAAAACATAGCACTTCAAGGGAAATGCAAGAAGGTTGGCACGGGGAGAACATCGGATCAAGTACTCTCGGCAGGAAAAGCAGCAGCTCACAAAGGCCCTCTATGCTGTGAGCTGCTTGACCTTATACTGAAGGCCACAAAAAAAGTGCAGCAGGGCTTGAAGCAGGATATTGCTTCAGAAGTTGTGGCAAAGATGACTGGTGATATTAAGTTAGGAGGCACCTCTATTGCTACGGTCCAGATGTCCAATAATCCAGTCCTGAACTGGTTTAACAGAGTGCAAATGCATAAGGGACAGACTAGAGATACAATTAGAAGGCAGAATTGACTGAATGGATGTCAGTGGTGTGGTAGGATAAGATAATTGAATGGTTTCCAATTCCACCCATAGCTTAAGTGACTATGTAGATGCTGGTCCCAGTTCATGATAGGGAATACAGGAGGAAGAATATATGCATTTCAGTTTTGTTTATAGTTATTTTTGTATTTTTGTATTTTTAAAATTTGTGTGTGGGGGTAGGGTAGAAGAAGGGCATAGTCTGTTTTAGATCTACTGAGTTAAGATACATGTCCCCAAGTTGTTGATGAACCTAAGTTGCAGTTAAAACCGCAAAGATATTTCTTAGTGATGGCAAGTAATAGAAAGAGGACCAGAGGCAAAACCCTTGGGAACACTAATATTTGAGGGGTAGAGGAGCAGGAAAAAGAAGTAGAAAAGGCCGATAGAAAATAGTGCCAGTGAAAGAAACAGTTTCAAGTAGCGTGGGAGAATAGTGTAAAATGTCAGAGAAGTCTGAAAAATGCCCATTGGATTTAGCAATACGAAGGGTGGGGGCTATGAGTCAAACTGCTGCAGGTTTAAGAGTAAACAGGAAGTGACTAGTGGGAGATCAAGAACTTGGGATGGGGAACATAATACTCATTTCAAGAAGTTTAGAACAGAGAGGACAGTAGGGAGGTAATTATAAGGGAGACGCAGGGTTGAGAAAGCATATCTTCAAGGTGAAAGAGACTTAAATATGTTTATAGGATGAGGGAAAGTGCCATTAGCATGACAGGTTGGAGATGCTGAATGGCACAAGGTTTCCTAAGAGGTAGGAGAAATGGGATTCCAGAAGGACTGGAATTCCCAGTAAAAGAAAACCTACTGAGACTGGAGAGGAGGAAGGAATGAATAGTGCAGATGGAGATACATTTACAAAAAGGGAAGGCTAGGATGTTGAGTCAACACTTCTCACTATTTTTCCATTTCCTTGACTCTAATTGCCCTAGTTCTCCTCCTAGCTTGCAATCTACCAGGGCTGGATAAATCAGATAATTAAGCTTATTAGAATTTGGGTCGAAAATAAGAATGAACAGGCTGCAAGGCAATTCTGATTGTGCCTGCGTTTAAGAAATGTGCCAGGCTAGCCTCCAGGGCAATAACTAGGAACAAGATGCAGTCCTGGACTTTATGGACTTTATGACATCAACTCTGGCTGCCAGCTCAATGTTCTTTCTTACTTGCTTCTCAGTTCTATTAAAAATCCAGAAAGCTGAGGTTGCCAGATGTGACTTGTGAATATATGGCATTTGTTAAGAGTACCCAGTTAGCCTCCCCTTTCAATTTCCCAAATTATTACCCAGCATATAAACTATTACGTGACATGTACCATACAGTATTATGCCTTGGACTTAATGTAACTTTAAAAGAATTCATTAATAGATCAATTTCTAATTCTGACAACAGATTCATAACCATCTTTCCCAAATTGGGTATTTAACCTAGTACTAAAACAACTTTCATAAATACTGCTAAGAAGACTTTCATGTAAGACAAATAGTTCCAGAGTAGATCAAATAGGTAATTCCACTGATACAAAGATCTTTCTTGCTGCTGCCACTGATTTAAAATGCTCTCAATTAGTATGTGAAGTATTAATTTATAACAACTAATGATGTTATACATTCAACATTTACGGATTCTTTAAGTAATGGAAAGATATTTTGGAAAAACTAATTTTAATAGGATCACATCCTGAAGAGAAGAAAGTATCACTTTTTGAGTCATTCTGATCTGATCTGTTTGTCTAATGTACACTTGAGACCACATTGAAAATATTTTGGGGCAAAGGAAAAGTGTACCTGTGGAAAAGTACAACAGTCACAGAAGCAGTGAAGATTTTTAAAGATAAAAAAATTCACAGCCATTGAAATTTCAACAAAAAGTTTCTTGTAGATTTAAAAATACTGTTATCTTCAGTTTTCTATTAGCTCAGAAATCTTTGAAATATGATATTCAGTGTGAAAGCTGAGACATACATTTTAACAAAATGTAAAACAAAACTCCTTTTAAAAACCAATTGTGTTAAATGTCTCTTTGGAAAAATCAGTGTTAGGAATCACATTCTTATGTGACATCTTTTTTATTATATACCTTTTAGATATACACAACCAAACTGAAGTACATTAATATGTGAAAAGTGTGAAAAGATAGTTGAAGCTATTTAGTATCATGTCTAAGTATACTATTTTCAAAAACAAGATATGGAAATTATTGATATAGAAAGTTAGCTACCAGGGTAAAAGATAGGAAGATGGGAGGGACAGAGATGAGCCCAAGCCAATTTAACATTATCTACCTAACCAGAGATGAAATGCTATAATCTTAAAAATAGCTGAGTCTTATAAGAATTCCTCCTAAAAAAATTAAAGAAACTTAAGATGGTGCATTTTACACTGTATATAAAGTATGTTCTTGATACATAACAAGGAACTTATCAGATTCCTTCTAAATATGCTCAAATCTTCACTGAAATGGAAAACTACTACCGAAAAGAAATAATGGGATTTTAAAGCCCTTAGGTTTAAGGGACCCCAGAAGTTAAGCAGCTTGGCAAAGAAGTCACGTGGTAGCTAGTAGTAGAGGTGGGAGCTGTGAAATTAACTGGCAGTCATATGGTTTAACTGGGTAATCCAGAGGAAAGTTATGAGCCACATGAACCTTATGAGCCATTCATTTTAGGGTATCTGAGAGAGAGATTGCACACAACCCTATTTTGGTTCAGATCAATAGCTTGGATCATATGGTCACAAAGTACAACTGCTATGTATAGATATTAAATATCAGACTTAGCTTAGGAGTTGATGTGCCTAACAAGATACTCTGATGCTTTTACTATGAAATGAATACTCTTGATCACTGATTCCCCAGTTAGCTACACACCAGATTCAGCTGGGGAGCTTATAGACACACACACACACACACACACACACACACACACACACACACGCAAGCACACACACACCTCATCCCAGACCTGTTCAATTAAATCCTCTAGCAATGGAGCTTAGAATCTGAATTTTTATAACAAGCTTCCCAGGTGATTCTTACTCTGTAGCCAGCCCAGCATCAGTACAGATCCATGTATGTGGCCACTCTTCCAGACAGTAATACTATGACAGACACGTTTAGAAATAATTTAGTTCTACTTCTGAGCATTTGTAAAGTTTTTCCTTTGGAGGAAATGGTCATTATGTGGCATACCACATCTTGACTTTAACCAACGGGAAAAAATGTGAGCAAATTTCCTTAAGAAATAAAACAATCTTTATTATTTGTTTTAGAAGCAATATGTTGAGCAAATGGACAAGCAAATATCTAAAGAGAAATACCATACATCAACTAGTGGCTTACACAGTTGAGAAAAAAACATTAGAAGTATTTACATGGACCAGTTTCTTTATACAAATGATAAAACATGAAAAACACACAGAACCATATAGTGTTAGACCATCAAGGTATATACCCAGTAAAGCAAATGAAGCTACAAAAGGTACAAAGAATATGTGGCTACAGGAAATAATAATGGAAATAACCGTAAACTGGCCCATGTAAAATACAAAAAATATTCAATGAAGTCAGATTTCCTAGAAAACAGTGCTAATGAGAGGTATTTTAGTATGAATCAGGTATATAGTTAAATGTAGAAACTTTTAGAAATATTAACAGCATTAAGCCACTGCCACCCACTTGTGCTTCTAATTTCTATTTTTTTTTAAAAAGCTGCTTTGTTTTGACTCATGAGAAATATCTAAGGTCTACTTCTTATAAGCATTATCCATTCTTCTAAAGTTAATGCTCTTACACTAAGATACTATTTAAATAAACAACAATTTTTAAAAATCAGATTTATATTTAGTCCTTAATAAGTGCTTAAGCTGGCAATGCAGCTCAATGTAGCTTTAGGAGAGGGGCTGATTAGGAATCTGATTCTGAGCCAGTAAGACTTTCAAGCTACCCTAAACAGAGAGCAAATTTAAGTGGGAGAAGATATTTAGCACTCCAATGTAACTCGAAAGGTAATTATAGACATACACATACTAACATGCAATTGTTTGTGTGTGTGTGTTTGTATGTGTGTGTGTGTTTTAGCTAGACTACCAAATTAATTCAACATCAATAATATTTTGGAAACCCAGACATTTTCTAGTGAATAGGGATACACATAATCTCCCAACCAAAAAAACTCAGACACCTTTGGTATATGGCTGTATATTAACAATTTATAAATATCTGCTCAGCCATTCCAATAAACAAAAACATCTAGAAACAGCAAAAAATGCTTGATGTGTTAACTATGAAGTTGAAATGTTTTGCTTTCTCATATAAACATTAGGTGGTGTACGGTAAATGGACAACTGGTGCCTATCCCCAGAGGACAAAACTGAACACAAATACATGAATTAATAATGATTCTACCATAATGAACAATAATAATGTAAGTTTTGATTAGCACAGAACCATTTAAATGGGAAAGCCAAATTAGTAAATGTAGCAATCAGTGTAAGCTGGAAACAAAGAATAACTTTTTAATGGAGAAGACAGACTTTTGGGTTAGGTGCAAATTACTTTAAGTGGAAGTGCTCTTCTTTATCTCGAGTCTAGGACATACTGGCATTTCTTCTTTAATGAAAAGGAAACGCAAGAAAGGAATAAAACATACTACCACCACCAAGGATACTGGAAGTCTAAAGAGAAGTCTACATTAACTTTACCGCTGCAGGTAGAGGCCAATTTACGGGTACAAAGGACTAATGCCCAAAATTGGCACTGCCTAGCAATTATCTCTAAAGCACCTAGAAAATGGATTGAAATGTCCAGCTGGAATAGTCTTGTATCTTGCAATTTAAAAGATTGCAATATCCAGTTCTTTTTTAAAAGGATTAAACAATAAGCTTAACACCTACTTTAAAATTTCAAAAGCTTTTGTATCTTTTGTCATTACAGCCACATTAAATACAAACATATTAAAAAAGCATAGGAAAGCAGGCATGGCTAAGAACAAACAATACTAGACTGCTGAAAACTGGCATATATCTCATAGGTCAAATATGCAGCAATGTCAAAGCAACTAAGTTAACCTGCAAACAAAATCACAGAAAAAAATGCAAAGGAGCAAGTACAAATCCACTGTAGAATGTATTGTCTCAATACAACCACATGCAAGAAAACAATGATCTTTTTTAAAACTGTTTTTCCCAAACTGTGTATTTCTACTCAGAACATCTAAAATAAAAATATTAAAACATTAATTCAACCCAGTAAAATAGAACTTATAATCCAGGTGATTTTGTATATGTTTTTGCTGTAGAAATAGCAGATTCAAATACTTTGGTTGGGGAAACCAAATTCATGTGACCAATTTATAGTTTATAGTTTTGATGTCTTTGCATTTATTAAAGAACGAAACCTCTCAAACCACCGGTTCTAAGATCAGAACTACAACTAAATATACCTTAAATTGAATAATATTGCATGTTGGAACTTGTACTTGCTTTATTATTTTGGAACAGAGATCACATATGGATTAGTGTTACAGAGTCTGATATCCAGCATAACTTTTTCTTCTGCCAATTAGGTAAGCAATCACTATAACGATAATCAAGCCTGAAAGACCAGCACCAACTACAATTGGTATTAGAATGGTGTCATCATCCAGCGAACACTCCTGGGCTGTAGGTGAGAGAAAGTGTGTAACAAATAATGAGTATAATCAAAAAAGAATGTCTAAAAGTTAAAGATGTTGATTCAAAAGTCAGAAATGCTCTTACAAGTTCAACTTTAAGTAACTGAGACAGGTATATTTTAAAGATAAAGCTACAGAAAATTATAGATGGTTCTAGAATTAAAACCCTAAAACTTATTTGTCCTTTCATTCATGTATGTGTGTATATATGTTCATATGTGAATACATATATACTCATATCTATGAGTAAACACATATGTTTGTATGTGTTTAATTTATTTACATTCAAAGTCCTTTGTAAAACAGGAGTATTACTTTATCAAACACGAAGAGAGCCAATCTAGCCCATTTCACATAGTCAGATGAGCCTCTTAGTGGTGGAGTGAATGCCTTTTGGGACACTGGGACCAGATCAGGAAGGTTTAATCATGGAATTAGAAGGGACAGGCTGGCTCTGAAATCCTTTAGAACACAGACTACAGCCCATGAGCCAAATTAGCCCAGCTAAAAATGGCTTTTAAAAATCTATAAATGGTTGAAAAGAAACAAAAGAAGAATATTTTGAGAAATGAGAATTATATGAAATCTAAATTTCAGTATCCACAAATACAGTTTTTTGGAACACAGCCACACTCACTGGTTTATTGCCAATGACTGTTTTCGTGCTTCAAGAGCAGAGTTGAATAATTATGACAGAGACCATATGGCCTTCAAACCTAAAACACTTACTGTCTGGGTCTTTACAGAAAAGTATACAGATCCCTGGCATAGAGTACATGACTTTAGTGACTGCAAAAGTCAAGAAACTGGGAACTCTTACTAATTTGAATGTGTTTATTACATTTATCAATGTGGTCAGGACTGGCAGTCCACAGGGGCTATTTATTCTATTTCTAAGGAGTAGGTAGTGTGATCCAATAACATCCAATCGACACCCATTTACCTTACTGCAGGTGTATTTCCTCCTCCTATCTAGTCAAGTATTACTAATGTGTTGTTTTTAAAGTTACCCACAGTCAAGAGCCTAACTTCACATATTGATGATGCATTCATTATCAATCAATACAACGGTTGGCAAAATTAGGTTTACAGTTATTCATATGGAAAAATACAAATTACTAAACTCTGTGTTTCATGTACTCACAACTACAAACCTGCTTTTGCCCAGCCCTGTATTACATGTTTATATTTGAGTGACATTTTAAGTCCTAAGTACATAAAAACCAAAGTTTCAAATTAGAGCAAGAACAGAGCTCTTCTCTTATTATAGCCAACTAGCTATACAGGCTTGAGCTGATATTACACGGCAAGTGATTTTAAATTCTGAACACAAATCTGGACCTAAAATTAAGGTAATAATATAGAGGAACTAGATAAAGTCTCAAGGCGAAAACTATTAAAGGATCAAAATAATTGAAGTAAAAAAAAAAACAGACAAAAGGGAAAATGAGTTTTTTGAAAAAGTTTTTAAGTGTGATTAGCCTCTCATGTCACATGAATGGGAAGGTGAAGAACCTACTTTATTTTGACCTCACCAAGCCAGGCTAGGTATTCAGCACTACTGCAAAAGTAGTTGAATGGCACAAAGTAGATTTACTTTTAAACACAGCTTCTACATTTCCTTCTAAACCATGGAATTGTTAAAAATTCTGTGGACGTGGATGACTGGAATAGCTGTGTTCAGTAGAGCTGCAATCCTCAAACCCCCAATTTTAAGTAAATAGTTTAAAAGGACAAGTCAATTAAAGAACTTTATCTACTTTTTTCCTTTGTGCAAATTTTAATCTTATAATGCCAAATGCATCTTTAATATTCATATAAACACACTATACTTAGCCCTTCACAAAGGCTTGGGGAAAAGGCAGAAAACTGTACTTGAACAACAATAAAAAAATGTTAAAATTAAAAAAATTAATAAAAATAAAAATCAGAGAAACACCATCATTAGGAATGAGTAAATCTTCAAAAAGACTCATTCATACTGGCACATGCTTTTAAAACTCTTCAGATAATTCTGGCTGGCCAAAACACAGTTCATGATACCAGAGGCTTTAATACTGCAATCTTTTGTTTCAGCAAAATATAACCAAACTGCTTTCATTTGAGTATGAAAATGTTTCCAGCTAGAAGATGGCCCCAAGGCAGATGAGAGATGCCTAAAGTTGCTGCTTCCAAGTGCCATCCTTCCCACAAACTAAAACTGTGGGGAGCACTCCTACCTTAAGTAAAGTTCACTTAAAGCTTATATCAGTTTTTAGCTCTTAAGAACTTTGTTGCAAATGTTTTTCAGATCACAAAAAAATCTACTTTGAGCAAAACGATGGTCCAAATATAGAGTGACACAAGTTGCCCAAGGCTTTGAGAATTCTATAGTGGAGTCAAGAGGTGAACCCATACTTTTCTATGTCATTGCTGAAAGTTTCCATGACTCAAAGGAAAAGTCAATGTAAACCATCAATTATTAATAAAACTCACTTGATTCTTACCTGTAGAATAGTTTCCTTGTATTACACTGAAAGGCTGAACCCATAGATCAAAGGTATTTATCTGAAATGCTTCAGACACTGAAACCGTCTGCTCTTTATTGCACATATAAGAACTTCCCAGGGGGGCATCCCAGTAGCTGAGATTGTTATTTGCAAAGCTGAAAACTTTAAAGGAAAAAATATGTTAGTAACTTCTTATCCTATCAACATAAAAAGTGGGACAATCCTCAAGATATTTCAGTGAAGTATAAAGAGCTTGGAGTACAAGGTCTATCCACAAAAAGCAATTCTTCCAATCACTAGGTTCCCTATCTTTCCTTTTTTTCTTTTCTAAAATTTAAGTATACTTGGTATACAATATTATTCTAGTTATATTAGTTTCATGTGTATAATATATTGATTCAATATTTATATACCTTACAATGTGATCACTCTACTAATTCTAGTCACCATCTCTCTTTCTATAGATGTTTCTATAGTCTGAAAATCAGTCACATCCTTAACTATTATCCACCATGGTTCAAAAATGCAATACACTGCAAAATACAGAATACTATAGTTTTAAGTTACTGAATTTAAACTGCGATCAAAGTGGGATTCATCCCAGGGATGCAAAGATAATATTTGTAAATCAATAAATAAAATATATCACATAAACAAAAGGAAAGAAAAATCACATGATCATACCAATAGATGTGAAAAAAGCACTTGGTAAGGTATAGCACCCATTTATGATAAAAATATTCAGCAAAGTAAGAGTAGAGATAGCATTCCTCAACATGATAAAAGCCATATATGAGAAACAGTTAACATCATACTCAATGGGCAAAAACTTAAGAGCTTTCCCACTAAGACCAGGAACAAGACAAGGATATTCACTTTTACCACTCCTATTCAATATAGTATTGGAGGTCCTAGCCACAGTGATCAGACAAGAAAAAGAAATAAAAAGCATCCAATTGGAAAGGAAGAAGTAAAACTGTCATTGTTTACAGAAGACATGATAGTATACATAGAAAACCCTATGACTCCACCAGAAAACTACTCGACCTAATAAGTGAATTTGGCAAAGCAGCAGGATACAAAGTCAATATTCAGAAATCAAAGGCATTTTTGTACACCAACAATGAAATATCAGAAATGGAAATCAGTACAAAAAAAATCCCATTGATACAGCAACAAGAAAAATAAAGTACCTAGGAGTAAACCTAACCGAGGAGGTAAATGACCTGCACTCAGAAAACTATACAACACTGAAGAAAGAAACTGAGGAAGACACAAACAAATGAAAGCATGTACTGTGTTCATGGATTGGAAGAATGAACATCATCAAAATGTCCATACTGCCCAAAGCAATTTATAGATTCAACACAATCCCTATTGAAGTACCAATAACATATTTCACAGATATAGAACAAATATTTCAAAAATTTATATGCAACCATAAATGACCCCAAATAGCTGAAACAATTTTGAGAAAGAAGAATAAAGCAGGAGGGATCACAATACCTGATATCAAACTATATTACAAGGCCACAATAATCAAAACATTCTGCTACTGGCATAAGAACAAACATACATCAATGGAACAGAATACAGAGCCTAGAAATAAATCCAAGTCTCTACGGTTAATTAATAGTCAACAAAGGGGGTAGAAGCATAAAATGCAGTAAAAATAGCCTCTTCAACAAATGGTGTTGGGAGATGGGGACAGCTACATGCAAAATAATGAAACTCGAGCACCACCTTACACCATACACAAAAATATACTCAAGGTGGATAAAAGACTTAAATATAAGTCATGACACCACAAAAGTCCTGGGAGAACAAAGGCAGGAAAATCTCAGATATTCCACGCAGCAATATTTTCACTGATATGTCCCTAAGAACAAGGGACATAAAGGAAAGAATAAACAAATTGGACCTCATCAAAATAAAAAGCTTCTCCCTGGCTAAAGAAAACATCAGCAAAATGAAAAGGGAACCAACCATATGGGAAAATATATTTGCAAATGATACCTCGGACAAGGGTCTGATCTCCAAAATATATAAAGAACTCACACAACTCCACTCCAGGAAGACAAACAAACCAATTAAAAAACAGACAAAGGACCTGAACAGACACTTCTCCAAGGAGGACATACAGAGGGTCCAGAGACATATGAAAGGATGCTCAGCATCACTAGCCATCAGAGAAATGCAAATTAAAACCACAATGAGATACTACTTCACACTGGTCAGAACGGCCATCATAAACAAATCAACAAACAACAAGTGCTGGAGAGGCTGTAGGGAAAAGGGAACCCTAGTGCACTGTTGGTGGGAATGCAGACTGGTGCAGCCACTGAGGAAAACAGTATGGAATTTCCTCAGGAAACTAAAAATGGGACTGCCTTTTGATGCAGCCATTCCACTGCCAGGACTATACCGTATGAATCCTGAAACACCAATCCAAAAGAAACTATGCACCCCAATGTTCACAGCAGCCCAATTTATAGTAGATAAGTGCTAGAAGCAACCTAGGTGCCCATCAGTAAATAAGTGGATAAAAAAAACTGTGGTACATTTACAGAATGGAATACTATGCAGCAGAAAGCAAGAAGGAGCTCCTACCCTTTGCAACAGCATGGATGGAGCTGGAGAGCATGATTCTAAGTGAAATAAGCCAGGTGGTGAAAGACAAATACCATATATCTCACCTATAAGTGGAACCTAATCAACAAAACAAACAAGCAAGCAAAATAGAACCAGAGATGTAGGAATTAAGAACAAACTGACAATAACCAGAGGGGAGGTGGAAGGGAATAATGGAGGGGGAGGGTTGTCAAGGAACATGTTTAAAGGACACATGGACAAAGACAAAGGGGGGTTGGATTGAGGGTGGGAGGTGGGTATGTCTCAGGCTGGGGGGAGTAGGGAGGAAAGAGAGACAACTGTACATGAAATATTAAAAATAAATTAATTAGCCCTGGCTGGTGTGGCTCAGTGGGCTTGAGGGCAGGCCTGCAAACCAAAGGGTCCCCGGTTCGATTCCCAGTCTGGGGCACAAGCCTATGTTGCGGGCTGGGTCTCCAGTATGGGGTGCACGAGAGGCAACCACACATTGATATTTCTCTCCCTCTCTTCCCCTCTCTCTAAAAATAAATAAATAAAATCTTTAAAAAATTAATTAAAAAAGTAAGTTGTAACCAAGGTATGATTTTCACATGAAATCTTCTGTCTCATTTAAAAAGGCACCATTAGCCCTGGCTGGCGTAGCTCAGTGGATTGAGCTCGGGCTGTGAACCGAAGTGTTGCAGGTTCGATTCTCAGTCAGGGTACATGCCTGGGTTGCAGGCCATGACCCCCAGCAACCGCACATTGATGTTTCTCTCTCTCTCTTTCTCCCTCCCTTCTCTCTCTAAAAATAAATAAATAAAATTTAAAAAATACACATAACATCAAGTTAAAAAAAAAAAAAGCACCATTTGGCCCTGGCTGGTATGGCTCAGTGGACTGAGTGCCAACCTGCAAACCAAAGGTTCATGGGTTTGATTCCCAGTCAGGGCACATGCCTAGGATGCAGCCAGGGCCCCAGCATGGGGCGCACAAGAGGCAACCACACATTGCTGTTTCTTTCCTTCTCTTTCTCCCTTCCCCTGTCTAAAAATAAATAAGTAAGTAAGTAAGTAACATCTTTTTTTAAAAAGACACTATTTGGTCATAAGACAATCATGGTTTCTCTTCCTTCAGTTTAACCCACACTCTTTTTCCCAAGGCCAATAATTTGCTTACCAGATCCATTAACCAAATACATGCTGACGTTCACTTCCTTCAAATAGAATCGGTTTTCATTTTTCTGTTTAAAAAATAGTTTGCAGTTAATCAACACATCACAACTGTGTACAGGTACAATTACAATCTGTAGAAGTAAAACAATCTAACACTATTACCCAAAAGATAAAAAATACTATGGATTAGACCTGGTCAGTAGAAGAAATTGTAACTAAGAGAACTGAAAATGTGACAGAAACCCCTTCCCTCTGCATTTTGTTTCCCATTCTTCGACCAGAGGTGTAGTCATGTGGTTCTCAGACACTCGACAATTCATTCCGTTTTATTCCTCCTGTCACTTGCTAAGCCCTCACCACCTCTAGCCTGGATCACAACAGCCTCTTATCTAGAGCTCTCTTCGTTTCAGCCTCTCCAGCTCAGTCTTTCCTTCACTGCTATTATTTTTCTGAAGCACTCATCTGATCAGCCAGTCATTCCAATTATGTCAGAGCTTAGTATGTACAAAGTAACATATGAAGTGCTCGAGGGAGCTAGCAAAATGAACCAGACTTGAATCCTGCCACCACGTTTGCAATCTGCCAAGGAATATAAATACAGTAGTTCCCCATTATCCAATTTCATGTTCTATAGTTTCACATTCCACCACATTTCCAAGATTTTGCTTGTGTGCAGTCAACCACAGTACAAAAATATTAACTGGAAAATTTGAGGTGTTTGGAGAGAGTGAGAGAGAGAAATCACATTCACATAACTGGTATTACAGTATATTAGTCTAATTGTTCTATTTTATTCTTTATTGTTGTTAATCTCTTACTGTGACCAACTTATACATTAAATTTATCTTAAGTATGTATGTATGTATAGGAAAACACATAGTCTATATAGGGTTTGGTACTATCCGTGGTTTCAGGCATCCCCTGGGGGTCTTGGAATGTTCCAGTGGGTCTTGAAATGCCATATTAATTCACTGGTCATGTGTGTAGTATAACAGAAAAATGACTTGAATGTTAAAAAAGGGAGAATTTTTCGGTAAACCTTTCCAAAATATAATAAGCTATAATCCTCAATTATTCAGCATAGATCCTCCATAGCAAAAAAGAAGTTTTAGACTGCAGAAACCAAGTTCAGATATAAAAAAAACATTAACAGACCTAACTTTAAATAAATGTATATACTATAGCCCTGGCTGGTGTGGCTCAGTGGATTAAGCGCTAACTGGCAAACCAAAGGGTTGCCAGTTCAATTCCCAGTCAGGACACATGCCTGGGTTGTGGTCTAAGTCCCTGATAGGGGTCGCGTGAGAGGCAGCCACACAATGATGTTCTCTCCCTCTCTTCCCCTCTCTCTAAAAATAAATAAATAAAAATCTTTAAAAAAATGTATATATTGGATATATATATATATATATATAAAATAACCATGTTACAAAAAGTGATACGTTATGAAAATTAAAATGGAGAGAAATTACTTCAAACTAGGGGAGGAGCAAAAGTGATGCAAGCCTAGGGATGGGCCATTTGAATTGGGTAGAATTCAATCAAGAAACAAGCAGAAAAGGATATTGAAGAAGGTAACAACATGAGTAAAGATAGAAGATAAGTGTAATCACAAGTATACTGAAATCTGAGGATTTACTAAACACTAAGCACTGTTCTTAAAACTTGACATATGAAGCTCATTGAATAATTACAACACCTCATTTTGAGATGTGGTAATTAAAGTGAGTAGATGTTAAGTAACTTCCCCAGAAGCTATATGGTTAGTAGTCAGTGAGCTGGGATTTGAACCAAGGAAGTCTGACTGCAGAGCCCATGTACTGGTTACTACCATGCTTTCCTACCTCACTGGATTATATATGGGGAAACAGGGTGAAGGAAGCATGAGATTCATCAAGAGGGAACAAAGGAAACAAAGCTGGATATGCAGGTTACCTTGCACAGTGGTGGGGTGGGGCAAAGGGCTACAACTACCCTGCCAGGGAATTTAGATGTTAGCTTGCTGGCAAAATAGAACCACTGAAGGTTTCTGTCAGGAAAGGCTGTGCTTCAAGAAGGTTAAACTGACACAGAACATTGAGGGAGGGGAGGAAATAGAGGGACTAGTTAAGGAGGCTGAACAGTCCAGGTTAAGAGGTAATGCAGGCTGGAATCAGGAGAAAGGCAGTGGGGAATGAAAACAAGAGGACAGACTCTGAGAAATTTCAAAAGAAAGCATAAAGGAATATTTGACTACTTTATCACATCTCCCCTGTGCTTAGGCTATGTCTCGGCTTGGCATTCAAGGCTCTCCACAATCTGTCCCAAGTACTTTTCCACATTTATCTTTCACTAAACATGTTACGTGCCTCATTTTCCTGGCTGGTCTTGATCATATTGTTTTATCCACAGACAACCTGCACTTTTGCACTTTCTCCCCTAATATACAAATCTGACCCATCCTTGAAGTTTTAGCTCAAATGTCATCTCTTCCATTAAACCTTCCTGACCCACCACCAGCCAGAATTAACTGCTCCCTCTCCTCTATACTCACTCCCACAGCACCTTGTCTTTTCCTCTGGTCAAGCACTCATCCCACTTTGTATGCACCTTCTGCAGACCACAGAATCAAGGTCAAAAGCCTCAGCATGGCATTCAAGGCCTCCCACAAAACAGTAATTATTTGTCCATTTCTTATCCTTGCCACCAAACTGCGGTCACCTTAAGAATACAGGCCTTCTAAAAAAAGGAACACAGACTTTTTATCCTACAATAGCATTGTGCGCATAACACACTCAAATTCAACAAATGCTTATGAAGCACTCTTGTGACAGGGTTGAAGGTAAGATGTATCCCACTGAACTGTGGTGACATTACAGGTGTTCCCTGAATTTTCAAAATGCCTACAGCATGGTTAAAATATCACTATCTTGGATTACATTTTAAAGTAGTCTGCTGTGCAAATTAAATGTTGTAATTATCTAATATTTCCACATGAAAGTCAGAAGAAACCAGGGGCCTTTTAGTATCTTACCAGAGCTAGAAAGATCAAACTCAATCACTCAAAAGGGAATGAACCTACAGTAGTAGTTTCCTCATTCCTATTGACTAGAATATAATCACCATGCAATAGCTTTAAAAGAAGGTGTCTGCGGAGGCCTGCTGTTACTACATTGGAAAGGACAGGTGTAACTAGATGGTTCTAATAGTAATGTACTGGTTATATACGTACTATAACAGAAGAATGATTTGAATGTCAGAAAAAGGGAGATTTTTGTAAACCTTTCTAAAAATGTAATTGTCTAATATAATCCTCAATTCTTGGCATAGATAGGCCATGGAGAGAAAGGCTTTAGACTCAGGAAACCAACTTTAGATACAAAACAACAACAGACCTAACTTTTTCTATATCAGGGGTTCAGACTATTTCCACATCCCTCAGATATACTATGTCATTTGAAATCAGAACTGTTTTCTACCCACTTATACAATAAATTAGTTTGAGAACTCTTGGTGGCTCAACATTTTCCATCACTGATAACTATCCCTTCTTTTCCATTCCCATTCACTATAATGTGTGTGTGTATATATGCATGCACACATACACACCTCAAAAATGTGGGGATAATAATTCCTTCTGAGAAGGTGAAAATAAAGGCTCCCAATGATTCATTTATGCTAGCAAGAAGTAGAGAAAGCATGCTTAACCTGGAACTCTCTGTTTCAGATTCAGTACTTGATACAAGCATGAACAACAAAAACCTGAATGCTGGCTGCCATTATAAACTGTCCTGATTTAAGGCATTAATGCACTCAAAGTATTTATACAGAGCGTTGTACATACCAAGTATTCAATAAATGTTTGCTGTTATTACTGATACTATTACAAACAGTATAGCCTCCAAAAAGCACAAAATATTATAGTAGATAAGAGTTTTCTAATAACAGAAAACTCATTACATTATAGATATGACCTTATCTTTTATATATTTTATATATGTAATAAATATACTTTCTAACCTGTCCATATACACTTTATATGTATGGAGAGATTAGAAAGGTTTTTTTTTGATGTAGGCTAATTCTTGCTCCTACCCTAAGGTCTACATAAGAGCAGAATAGCCACAACTGGTGAACATTAATATAAGAATCCATCCCATAGACCACTGAGGTGACCCTGAGGGATTAACAGGAATCAATGGACTACACTCTATAATTAAGTAGTGTTGAAATGGAAAATAGAGCTAAATATCCCCCCAACACATTCTCTCTCTCTCTCTCTCCCTCCCTCCCTACCTACCTATTTTTACTATCAGATGTGTTTCTAAGAGAATGAATCTAATTTTAGAAAAATCTATTACTCACCACAGCAAAGACAAAGTCAAGATACTTAATGTTGTGGCTGTTCAGCCTAAGTAGAGCAGTTTGAGGATGGCAGCTGCCAGTGGAGTTCGTTGTATTGGGGATGATGTTAATAATTGAAGTGACCTTTAGGGAAACATGAGGGGAAGGGTAGAGATTAACCAAAAATGTCAACAAGAAAACCTTACACTCTAATAAGACCAATTTTAGTGGAGAAAAAAAATCCTTTTGCCTCGATACTTAGGTTTATGGTGTCTTAACATTCAAACAAAGCTGGCACAGGCCCTCAAGCTATGAGTCATACCACTCAAAAAAAAAAAAAAAGAAAAACAAGAGAGAAGCTTCCTTAGTAGTGAGCCAAACGCAAAGACACTTATTTTATGGAGCATAAGAGCCATTTGTCTGGCTTGTTTAAGTTATGGGACTCTGGAAATGGGATTTATTTGTTGCCACTCCTTCTGTATCCTCAGTGGAACACTGCAACTGGAAGTGGCATTTGAGCATATCTGTATGATTCAAGCCATCGAACAGCTGAAGAAACAGATAGCTAGCAGCACTGTTCCCATACAGCAACCTACAGAAACTCTCATGATTCCTGTAACTCCAAAGTCATTAAAACTCAATGAGTCATCAAATTTCCACTTAAAATGCTATCATTCTAGTAACACTACTCTTAAGCTGAATGTAGCATATACGGTTTGAAAGGAGATGCAAATAGAATGTACCCATGAAAATAAACAGTCATACTTAATCATCAGTGATATAAACAACTATACCTTATCTTGAGTTAGGTTCAGCTGCAGCCCCATCCTAGCCAGAAGACAAGTGTTGCTGCCATTTTTAACTGAATAGGATCCAACCTCTGGTTTTTCCTTTGGAGTAGGTGTTGTAGTAGGAGATGGCAAAGTGGTGGGAACAATGGGCACCACAGTGGTTGAAGTTTTATCTTTATCACACAGAAACTCTATAAACAAAGGACAGAATAAACTAAAGTAGACATTTTCCTAATTCATAAGGCCAGGGAATAGTTGCCAGGGAAAAGCAAATTATTGCTCACAATAAAGTCTGAAATGAGGGAAGGGAACACCTTCATGGTGTATTTTTAAGTAAATGAGGCGGAGTTCTAAAACTGCTGTTTCATATGCAGACAATGTCTAAGAGTTAGGACACAGCAGACAGGCTCCAGACACATCCAAATGCTTTGTATTCTACCCACACATGGCTGGCCACACATCCATGTTTTCAGAACCTCAAGTCCCTTTGTTCCCACAGAACTTCACCTGCCTCTTACGTGAATGTAAGAGATTTCAGTCTGAAAACATTTTGCCCCAACCTAGGCCTGCCCTCTTCTCTTTCACATATCACCACTATAAGGAAGGATACTGTTTACCAGAAGAACATTTAGAAATTATGGAAGGATTTAAACATAAATGAACCTTTGATTTGTGTTACCCCTACAGCAAACCATAGGCATTTCGAACCTCTTTTTAGGAAGTGTTGGTAGTTTCCCAGAACTGGTGGGTGAGAAATTATTACATTTCCATAAAGTCACATGCAAGTTACAAATCTCATGAATAAAATTCAAGATTAGTACCCAGAAATCTAATTGCTATGCTTTTGTCTTGATCATCAAAAGTGAAAGAGCTGAGGATCAACTACAACACTATTTGAGGATTCGTTTAAACAAAGAGTAGGTTGGATCAGCTGAAAACCCTATGGGTAGAGCATTTTAAAATACCATTCCACAACAGGTACATTAGAATTACAAATTCCGTAAGAATAACAATTGCTATTTATAAAAATTTTACAGTCTGGTGTAAACTATGAACAAGTCATAGAACATGCATGTTTGCAGGTAACAACCTCAACTAAAGCTACCTGGTATACTCATCTTAAATAGGACCCAAGTACAGAAATATATAATTTAGGTAGTCACCTTTTGTGCTCACTGTGTCATTTTGGACAAAAGCTTGTACATGAACATCCCAATAGTGCTGGCCAACATCACTCTTTTCTAAGGTCAATATACTACTGCATCTAAAGATGTCATCCAATGGGATTTTCAATGCCACAGATTCATGAACAGGAAACACTCCTGCAAAACAAAATTAACAACAGCTGTTTTCAAGAAGGAAGGAAAAATGATAATACAAATATATATTGGACTTATCTTCTGTCTGCCTGCCCCACCCCATCCCTGAAGTGACAAAGGGCATGGCATCTTCAGGGAACAACAGATTCATTGCGGCTGAAACACAGGGCAGAAGAGCAAAGACATAATGGGGTTAAAGAAGGGAAGACAAGCCACAGGTGGTTACACCCTGAAGCATCTTATCTGATGGAGGGACAGGATACTTGGGTTTTATTTTGTTAGCAATGGAAGATCAGCTTGTTTTTAAAGCTGGATATAAATAGCACATGCATAACTTATTTTGAGGGAGATAGCAAAATGTAGAGGATGGACAGAGGAGGGAAATGTTAAGTCACTTAAGAGGAAAACTGTAACAGGGTGCAGCCAAGAGGGTAGCCTCAAATAGGGATCTGTAATAAGATCCAGAAGAGCCTGGAGATAATTGGCTCCACACCACAGGGCCACACCTGCCCAGAATCTGGCAGCTGTAGCCAATTGTGAGAGGAGCCGGAAATGGGGCTTCAGAGGAAGATTGGCGCCGGGATTTAAACCAAGACGCAGCAGCCATTGGAGGGGGAGAGCCATGCGCAGCCCTGCAAGAGAGAACCCCACAGCTTTGGCAGAGTGAAGACTCCCTTGGCCCTGAGAGGAGAAGGAGAAGCATGCGGACTTGACGGAGTGTAGACTCCTGCAGCCCTGAGAAGAGAACCACGCGGCCTGGCAGAGTGGGGCCCCCACAGCTTTAGAAGGGGGAACCACCACCTGGTTTTAGCAGAGATCCCGGTGACTCAGCCGAGGGTGCCGGGAACCCAGGGAGGTGTCCCAGTCGAGAGGGAGTACTAACTGAGAAGAACCAGAGGACTACCTAAGCCATGGACTTCTATTTCCTTCCCTGAGATAAGGTACTCTGGACTGGCCAAAGGGGGAAGGAAGGAAGGACTGTCTGTGGGTGATTTTAGGGACTTTGGGATTTTGGTAAAGACATTAGGTCACTACTTTAAGTTTGTATAGCATTAAATGTTTCCTTTCCTTTTCACGAATCTCTGGCATTGAGAGACGTCTTTCCTCTGGCTGCGGACATAACGGACCCAGGGCCTCTTTCAGTAATAGTATATCATCCCAGGCCCCCCTTGTTGTGTTCTGTAACAAAACCAGTTAGAAGGCTGATGGCATGGTTAAGATCAAAAGTAAGAAGGGGGATGCCTCAACTAAGATGGTGAGGGGCAGGAGGAAGAGAACAAAGAGGCCAAACTGAAAACATATGTCTAAGGCAGCATGAACAGGACAGTGACAAAACAAGGAAGAGAGATGCGTCAATCAAGGATTTTATAGTGAATCCTTCTTTTTGTACTACTATCCCAGAGTAAATTACAGCAACTACATGAGTCTGTGGAACCTCTTCTTGGGTAGAATTTAAAGACTATTCCATTTCATGAAATCTTCAGAATGTGAAAGCGGTAAGTTACAGCCATTCTATACAGAGTATTTATTATAATTCCTATAGTAAAACTTCAAAAGACGGTGATCACACTTATCCACCACAATGGCTCAGTTTCTTTTTGAGAAGCAGCAAGGGAGGAAGGTATTATTCAAGGTCCATACTATAAGCTGCCTTCTGTGCCTCTCCATCATGTAGCAAGGCAGCCAATTATTGCTGCCTTGGCACCCCCTAATGGCCAAAGGAAAAAAAAAAATTGTAATCAATGAACTTGAACGTTTTTCTCCAAAACTGTTTTCACCTTTACCGTAGGTGAACAGATTCATGAACTCACTGTACATACACAGACCTCAAAAACGAGTGATAAAGCAAGGTGTACAAATATTGGAATCACACCATAAAACTATCCTTTTGAAAACTATGTATTGTTTATGAATATACATGTTGACATATGTATTAGTCAAGTATAAACACATAGACAGGAAAGCTAAACCCTGAATTTATGAGAGTGGTTCTCTCTCAGGAGGCAGGGGGTAGGGAATGGCTCAGGAGACTGGGTACAGTGGAAACCTCAAGTGTCTGTAAGATTTCAGTTCTTTAAAGAGATGGGGCAAATGAAAGGCAATGGCATTTACGAATTCTGAGTAATGGGTACATGCGGGCCTGCTATATTATTCTCTGTATTTTCTGTATTTTAATCATGAAAAAAATTAAAGAAAACAGCAGTTTTGAAGTCACTTCAATTATCAGATGCCTAAAAAGAAACTGCTAAGTTATTTCAAAACCATCAACACTCCTTTTAAGGAAGTCCTTTTAAATTCCAAATGGTTTCCAATATTACACAGCTGCTAGTAGTGAAAAAAAAAAAGGTAGCATCCTCCCTGCTCTGGCTGGGTTGCTCATGCCTAGGTTATGGGTTTGATGCCAGGTCAGGGCACATATGGGAGGCAACCAATCAATGTTTCTCTCTCTCCCTTCCTCTCTCTGAAATCAATAAACATATGGTCATGTGAGGATTGAAAAAAAATATTGGGATCCTCCCTTGTTTAAAATAAAAAGTGAAAGAGATAGGTGTGAACGTTTTCGAGTCCAAACTTTTTCCATCAAATGTGTCATATTAAACTCCACCTGCTTTTCCTGTTACCCCCTCAGTCCAGGCATTCATTACACCATATCCTAATTATCGTAACAGTCTCTTAAGTGGGCCTCTCTGCCTGTGGTCTCCTCACTTCCAAATTAATCCCACAGACCATTCTTTATAAATTACTGCCTATGCTTTTGATACATCATTCTCCTGTTTAAAAACTTAAAATGGTTCCCCAGTGCCTACCCCATCAAGCGAAATGCCTTTCCTTGGCTTCCAAGGCCGCCTATAAGTTAGACTCACTGCCACATAGCCAACTTGATTTTGTTTCTGCTATACACACTGCCTCTACTTTAACAGGAGACTCTCCAATTAACACTGTACATGCTGTGCTTCCCCCTGCTGGAAATACCCTGCTCAAAGTTCTCTGCTTATTCAAATTCTGCATTATGAGAGTTTCAGCTCAGGCCTTACTTTTCACTTCTCCAACACAAAATGAGTTCTTTCTCTATGTACTTTAATTTTTGGGGGGGGCAGAGAGAGAGAGAGATAGAGATGGATGATATGGATTTGTTGTTCCATTTACTGAGGCATTCATTGGTTGACTTTTGTATATGCCCTGACCAGAGATCAAATCCACGACCTTAGAGTATTGGGACAATGCTCTAACCAACTGAGATACCCAGCCAGGGCCTCTGTGCTGTTTCTGAATCAGGACGCCTTGTGAGAACACTTTAAATCTGCTCTCTTAGCCACAGGCCTGCACTGCACAGATGGGTTTAAGACTATGTATCAAATGCAAAGTGCACTCTGTATTTTGAGAGAGTCTAGAGCTCTGACATTGTCAGAAAACATTCATGTGCCTTCCACCCACCAAGCACAAGCAACAACAACAAATTCACATGGATCTCAATGCTTTCCAATTTTTCCATATCACTTGAAAAAAACAATTTCACTTTGTCTCTCCAACTAGTTTTTAAGCTCCTTGAAAATGAGGAGCAAACCTTATACTAGTTCTGAAAGACAATGTAGGGCACAAAGCTAAAATATGTAAGATGTTCCACAACAAACTTGCTGTAGTTATCCTCTCAAATTAAGAGATTAGTAGAAAGAAAACTAGGATTTGATTTCCAAGTCTCAGTGTGTGATACCTCCCATTTTCTATAAGCACATTCACTTCTGGGTCTTTAAAATATGATCTTTTGATATACATATATCCAAATGAATCATTTATCCCCAAGTCTAGGCAACTGAAGCATGTGTACCTGTTTCTGGGGTCAGAATGAAATATTATCGGTGAGAACTGCTAAGCAACTAAAAACACCATGTTAACTGTAATTTCAACAGAGGGAGAAGAAAGGAGAGAATTATATCCCTAACACAATGGAAATCTCCACTACCCATGCCTTCAAAATATTTCAGTACACATTTCAGTCCTGGTAGTTATGAGGGACCTAATTGCCAATGCTTTTTCCGAAGTTCATTTTGACTTGAAATTGTCTCAAAATAGCAGCAAATGTTGACTCTACTCATTTTACATTTAATTAATCATCATTTATCTTTCAGTCAAAATCCTATCTAAATGGTAAAACGATTTGAAGATGAAGCATTTCTGCTGGTTTCAGGTTACTGAACTTGTACACATTTAATACATATTAGTAAAGGATTTACTCATCGATGCAACACTTGCTGAGTGCCCATTATGGAATGATAGAAACACTAATAGTTAAGTGTGTGAACTCTGCAGCACAACAGATATTGGTTCAAACACGAGTTCATCCACTTAATAATAGCTTGTGTGACCTTTGGGAAAATTATTTAATCTAATCAAGCCTCATTTTTTTTACCTGTACAGTTGGGATAATATCTACTTCTCAGGTTTACTAGAAGGATTAATGAGATGCTGCTGGTAATACAGTTAGGGCACTATATGGTACAAAGTACAGCAAATATCACGGCTGTGTTGAACAATGTGCTGTACATGGAAGTGAAGAGGATAAAAAACAAAGTTTCCATTCTAGCTCGGAAGACAGACATGCATAAGGATGATTTTTAAGTTATTCACATTCTTTACTAATAAACAGCAAGAGAACATAATACAAATCCAAGTATTAAGGTTACCTTTTGCTTTAGCATCAGGAAATGTTGTGCTATCTCTTGTGTCATAGGAAAATGAGATATTTTCAATTGAATAAGTAGACACCTGCTTTGTGAAATTCACAGTCCAGGAGAAACCAGATCCAAATTGCACCTCAATTCTGGGACCATTCTGACCATCCCCACAGAAGCTTCCATTGTATGTTGCATTGACAAAGTCTGAAATGGTCACGGTTTTCTAAAAGAAAAAGAAGTTTGATTGGTGGATGACTGGATAAAGAAGATGTGGTACATATATACAATGGAATACTACACAGCCATAAAATAGATGAAATACTGCCATTTGCGACAACATGGATGAATCTTGACAGCATTATGCTAAGTGAAGTAAGTCAGGTGGAAAATGACAAAAACCATGAAATTTCTCTCATGTATGGAACATAAAATAAAATAAAATGTAACTAACAAAACAAAAATAAGCTCACAGATACAGACAACAGAATGGTATGGAGGAGAGCAAAGTGGGGAAAGGGGGCCAGATATATGGTGATGGAAGGAAACTACACTTTGGGTAGTGAGCACACAATGCAATATACAGATGTTGTATTATAATTTTGTGCACTTGAAACTTATGTTATTAGACAATGTTACCTCAATAAATTTAATAGTAATATAAATAAATAATTAAATACATACAGACATAAATAAAAGAGATGGAGCTGAGAAGAAGTTTGGGGGTAAGGAACACACAGGGAGTAATGAGCACCAAGCAGTCCCGCAGGATGTACCAGTCAGTTTACATCACACATCCTCCATGGCTAGGTGGCCCTTTGTCTGATTTGCTGTGTAAACCAGTCTCAGATTCCTCATCTACACACCAATCCTCTGCACAAATTAATGTACTGTGTCTAAAAGGAAAAGGAAAACTGGCCTGAACTTCTGTTGATTTTTTTTAAAAAATCAGGTTGTACACAAGCAGGACCTTAACTAAAAGAAAATAAAAAGGCAAAGGGATTGAGAAGTACCACCAAAGAGGGAGATTTTTAATAGCAAGCTATTAAAAAGGGGACAAGCTTTGATGTTAGTTCATGTTAAAAATATTACAGAGGTAGTTAGGACACCATAGAGTCTTCAGATCATTTGCCCTTAAGCAACTGCAAAAAACACTTCAAAGAACCAATGAATTAATGAACCAATGAATTATTCTTTTCCACACTAAGAATACCATCAAGTATGAATGTTTAAAAAACTCACAAAATTTAAGCGTTAGGTCAGTTAACATATGAAATCTTACTTGAATAAATGTAGGTAAAGGAGAAAAAGAGTAGAATTAAATTCCTGCTATAAAATTCAAAGAAAAGTAAAAATACTTACATAATTTTTGCTTGCAGTCTCATAGCGTATTGTGAAATTCATCTGCCATTTTGCATAAAGGCAAGTAGCGTTTTCTGCATTCATCAAATTAAGTTCTAATGCATAAGATGAGACAGCTCCTAGATAAAGAGTAAGATTTTAAAATTGTACTACAAAAACATATATAAAACAAGCTTTACCCACTACTGAAGTTCAACCAGCTCTAAAATAAAACAAATATTTTTAATAGATATGGTATCTTGGTGATTATTCTTTCTTGTATTTTTAGTGGAATGCTATTGATAAAGTTAGCATTACTTCTTCCCTTGAGAGTGGTTACTCAACCTTAGGTAATGGCACAGACTGGTGACATTTCCCTTTTGCATCCTAATAGTAATTCCCACACTCATCTGTGCCTCACTAGTTTTGTTGTAGGCTAGTATAGTTTGTCTGTTCAGATTTTTGTCCTTTAAGGTAAATGAGGTAAGGAGACACTTGAAAAGGGTCTTGTTAAACTCCTGTTTCTCTCAAACCAGCTCATGGAACTTTCTCTGCAAAAATTAAAGACAGATCTGATGTTCTGTGGTCTTGCTGCCTTAAAGCCTGTCACAAACTACGTGAAGTATGACACACAGATGTCTTTGCAAACTACTTTCTTTTGATGTGAAGAGGTGGGATTTCACAGTATGTGTACCATGTGAGCAAAGGAGCAGAGTTGCAAAAGTTGTTCCACCCATAATTTTTATAGATGGAATATTGGTTCATCACTTTGTTTCACTTTAAAATCCAATTGATCAGTTCATAGCAGCACAATTTACAATAGCCAAGTGCTAGAAGCAACCTAAGTGCTCATCAGTAAATGAATGGATCAAAAGACTATGGTACATTTACACCGTGGAATACTCCACAGCAGAAAGAAGGAGCTCCTACCCTTTGTGACAGCATGGATGGAACCAGAAAGCATTATGCTAAGTGAAATAAGCCAGGTGGTGAAAGACAAATACCATATGCTCTCACCTATAAGTGGAACCTAATCAACAAAACAAACAAGCAGGCAAAACATAACCAGAGACACTGAAATTAAAAACAATCTGACAGTAACTAGAGCGGAGGATGAGAGGGGATAATGGAGGGAAGGGTTTTCAGTAACAACTATAAAGGACACATGGACAAAACCAAAGGGGGTGGAATCAGGGGAGGGAGGTGGGAATGGCTGGGTTAGGAGGGGAGTGATGTGGGGGGAGCAGATAACTGTACTTGAACAATAATAAAATAAAAAAATAAGAAATAAAAAAAATCCAATTGATTAGAAAGGCTGATGGATCCTTTGACATGGACTCAAAGTCACTTCCTACATTCTCAAACTGTTACCTCTTTATGAGGCAGAGAAAACCATACAGAGACAGAAAAGCCTTGAGGCTTTTCCACTAACCCGACTCAGAGCTACACTAGGGTAAACACAGGGAGAACATTACCTTATTACACTGGAGAGCCAGAGGACTCAAGGTACTATATGCTGGCAATCATTCCAGCAGTGTCAATGATGGGCAACTATCTAAGGATTTTCTTCAGTGTCTCACACATTACCCAAGAAATGAGCTGTTTTTCCTGTTAAGATAGCTGCAGATCCTTTAATGATATCTGAGCAAATCAGCATCATCTACAAGCAGGGACATGCTATAGACAACAGAGAATAAAGTCCTAAGAGGAATACTAAGAAGGCGTGCCTCAGCAACACACAAAAGCCTGTATCCGGCTTCAGAGCCTGGGCTGCCTTGCCAAGCCTGTATATTATGCTAAATCTTGCGGTTACTGACAGTGCCTGAAAGTACAGGCTAAGGCTTGAAAAGGCCTTGCGAGGCCTAAGTAGGTTTTACAGCCATTCTTTTCTAAGTACAATATGGAATGGAGCAGTCATCACTGATCCAAGCCTACCCAGTAGTAGGGCTGAGAACTCCAGGTCATAATTTTTCTAATGAACTGGAGGCCTGCTTCTTATATGCTGTCTCTTTCAGTCTTGTTTAAAGTCTCTAGCTTTAACATAGTCTCCCTGTATTCAAAGCATTCAAAACTATTAGGAATTACCAAAAGAAGCCTCACATGGATTAATCATTTGCTTTTCAAGGATGTTACAGTAATAGAAAGAGCATAAAATAATGATATTATTGGGGGCCGAGGTGAAGCTTTATGAAGCAGAAGGTACAGATTGTGGTCCAAATTTTCCACTACATTAAATTTGCCACTACATTAGAGCTGAGATCTGACAACACCCCTGAAGGCTCTGGCATATTTGTTCCAGGCAATTCACGTTCTCTCTCCCTGTGAGAGCTATTCCTTCCACAGACTTTACTTCACTGTTGGGTCTGTATCTCCAACTACACAGGGCTGCTTTTACTCAAAGACCTACTACCTCAAACTATTCAAAACTAAACTTCCAAACTCAAATTCTAAAACTAAACTTAACTCTTCCACTTCCTCCAAACCAGTCAGTCTCCTTCCCAGCCTCTCCAACTCAAGCTCAAAAGTATGAGAATTACTTCCTACTTCCCTTTCTTCAGTAAGTCCTATTGATTTTTCCCCTCTATCTTCATCTTTTATTTCTACTCCCAATCCAGCACCCAACCCCTAAATTACTAGACATCTCCTAAAAGTGCTCCCAGATTAATGGTCCTTGAATACCTCTTCCTCTCGGACACTTTCTTGTTCACGAACTTCTACTGGCTCCAAAACTCCCATATTAAATTTGAATTCCTCTGCCAGGCTTTCAAAGTAATCCATATTTTTTCCCACCCTATCCCTTCAACTTTTCTCAAACCATTTTCCCAGAACACACCCTCTGATCTGGTTGAACTTGTTCTACTGGACCCACTTGCCACCTTAGAGTCAACCTCTACCCTTGACATTGTACCTAACATTTGAAATTGACTCTCTTCTACTGACGTAAATGTTAACCTCGGAAGGATTTCCTCTGAAACACCCACTCCACTACTTGCTTTTAAAAACAATTTCTGGCAGATACTGCTGCATAGTTTAAAAGCTAAAAATGTCAGATATTTGCTTTCCTCCCTTGCAGCAAGGATGAGATCTTGTGCTAGGCTCTACCTAACAAAGGCATCCACACCAGATTTTGAATAGGAGAGCTGGGGAATGGAGCCAGGAATGTAACTATTACCCCCAGGTGGAAGTAGCTATATCAGGATCAAGCTCCCAGGGAACAAAGCAAACAGAGCTGGTTCGCTGCACCAGTGGCTGTGGCCAGTGGTGCAAGCTGCAGTTCACTGATTGGCAGTGGAAATGCTGCTCAGGAACATGATTTGGGATATTAAACCAGACACTGGGATATATAGCCAGGAACTCCAGTAATTCTGCACTACCCAATATGCATATTTTCTAAAGGACAATTTTATTGACATGCAACATGCACATGGAAAAATGCACAGCATAACATATGGAAGGGAAAAGTATACATAATATTAAATATACGACTCAAAGATTTTTCACAAACTGAACCCACTTGTGACAGGAAACAACATTCCAAGTATTCCCATTACCATTTCCCTCCCAAAGGTATCCATTATCTTGACTTCTAACAGGATAGGTGAGTTTTGCCTCATTTTCCACTTGATATAAATGAAATCACTTACTATGCTCTCTTTTTGCATTCATTAATAATGTTTGTGAGATTCACCTTGATTGTTAACTACAGTTTGTCCATTCTCATTCTGTATGTATAGCATTCTATCACTGGATGGCTACTCCACTACTCATCTATGCTACTGTTGATGGGCATTTGGATAGTTTCTAGTTTGGTCCTATTACAAAGGGACACATCGGTGAACCCATGTGTATGTGTGTCTGTTGGGTATATACATAAGAATGAAATTGTGGAGTCAAAGTATATGCATGTTCCCCAATATCTTTTTAATAAATTCCTTTCTGCTTAAAAAGCAACCAGATTTTATTTATCTTGCCTACAGTTAAGAACCTGGACTGATATACTATCCATTTTTCAGCCATTTTCTGCACAAAGATTTCCTTGATTATAAAAGCCCTGGAGGGGCAGTCATAGTGCATATCCCAACATTTCAGTACATCTCATCCTATCGTGGATTATTCAGTTATTTTATGCCTGCAAGCCCTGTGTTCCCTATTGTCATAAGCTCCAAAACAGTTTTCAGCTGTTACTTTGCAACAGACTGATAAGCCATGGTAAATTATAGCATGCAACAAGTAATTTGTTACCTAATAAAAAAAATACCAAAGTCTGTGAATGAATGATATGCATGGATTCAAGATTCCCTTTTGATGCTGTCTCTGCAACTTGTTTGAATTCCAATATGCCCCGTTAAACAGATGATCTTATCCATGCCACAGCCCCTAGGAGTTTGTCTTTTATATGAATGTCATCCATCATGGGTGTCATGGTGGGGAAAATTATGTCTATTACCTCTACTCTATCTCCTATCATTCCTAGTAGTGCTGAATACATATTAGATTCTCAATAAATACTGATTGATTATATCGAGGTAAAAATACCCTGCAATAAGGACCTGAAATACAGCTTTATCTAATTACAGGAAGGCCAGTCTTTTAGTTCTTCCAAATCATGAACCCGACTTATCAGTCTTCTGGATACTCCTTCAACTCCCCATGTCAGTTTTCTGAACAAATTCTGACATGGATTCCAATCTAGGAATAATGCTTTTCTCATAAGGCAAGTTTATAGTTGAAACATTTACACTTTGGTAAAAAAATCTCCAGCAAGCCATTTCCATCCTTATTTCTGTGTTTAATTTTAGAACCAAACCATTTTTGTTTAAAGTGATTTATGCCATTAAAAAACCACAGCTGAATATATCCTACAGTGTGTAATTATAGAGCTGAGAGTTTATTCTCCAAACAAAAGATAAAGGCAATCCTCAAAATCGACTTTCTCAAATTCAAATATCCTCTCAATTTTATTTCCAAAGAGATCATTTCTAGGTTCTTTTAGAGCTCAGAACTTATTTCCTGAACCATAAGATACTACAAAAAATGCCTAGGTTTTTACAAGCCTGTTTGACCCAATGTAGCTGAAAAACACACATTTGTAAACAAGATGGGGTGGGTGGGAGCATAATACCGATGGTAAAGCAAAACAAAAACCAAACAATGATCTAAGTGGTAAGGTGATTAAGAGCCCCATCCCTGGAGTTGAAGAGCTAGAATTCAAATTAGGCCATCCAATTTACTGGCTGAGAGACTCTGGGCAAGTTAACCTTGTGAGAATTGCAGTGTGTGTATTTCTCTAATAAGTTCTTCAAAAGCATGTAAACCCTTCAGAGCTAAGAGAACTTTGCCAAGCAAGCTAGAGGTTCTAGCTTACAAGTTTCCCTTCTAGTAAACACAGCACCTAAAGGGATTCTTCCCAACTTTTAGGTATATGTTTATTTCATCATATTAATTTATGGATTCTTGTCCTCATAGTTATCAATTCAGAATGATGTTGAGCAAAGCGTCTTAGAAAAGAACAGGACATAGGCACATACTATCTATTTACTCTTTCTTTTCCATTCATAGGTTTGTTAAGTCAGATCAACAGTTCCTCATTTACATATAATTCCTCACAACTCCTAACAATAGGTACAATCATCACATTCAGTTGCTGATACTCTTGATTTCTGGTAAATCTCTTAAAAAAGAAAATAATGATTTCAAGCTACAAAATAATTTAATTTTTTTAAGGTCAGGGAGTGGGTAAGGAAGTAAGATTCAACACTATTCAACTAATGGTTTGTTGCTGAGTGGTATCTGGGAGACTTTCAGAACAGTCTTACAACACAAAGCAGGATACCAGCAAGTACTTAAAAAGTGTGTTTTTGGATTGGAGGTCTCTGATCACTGTAATATGAAATCATGATCAGAATGCTTTTGTCACTACATGCGGAAGAGCAGCCTTCCTGCACCAACAGATCACTTAAGTCAGGTGCAGTACTGTGAAATAATCCTTGATCACAAATTCCACCCAAGAATATAAAGGAAGAAAACTGCATTCATGGGAAATATTTGAATATCTATAATCCTATCAGATGTGATAACCAATGACTAATGGACAAATAATAAGCCGGCCTTTCCAGTAGCTCTATTACAGTTATAATAAATTTAGCAGAACCATGAAATCAAAGTTATCAGTTTAACCAAATGTGGTACAGCTACAGAAAAATCACAATGCTTTCATTCCCTTTTAAATCACCTCCAAAAGGAGACAGGTTGGTTCTTTGTGAAAACCAAAGACTTCCTTGTTCTTCATGTTAACTTTCACTACTATGTAGGTATATCTGAAGGGTTATAGGTAAGATACTAGCATTATTATATTAGTTTATACTTCAGTAACTTGGTTTATAATTATCTGCACTACTTAGCACTGATTTTGAAGTTCTTAATCTGAAGACACACACACACACACACACAAAAAAAACTTCTTGTAAAACATAATTTAAGATTCAAAAAGAGTAAGGAGACTAAGCAGGTGTGGTTCACCATCATATACCCAGTGCCCACCAATGAATACCCTCAACAAAAATTTGCAGAAGGTTAAATATGTACCCAGCCCTGTGCTAGGTAGGCATGGGGAAGTAAAAGTACACAAGATAGTCTCCACTCTCAGGAACCAATACCATAGGGGAGACTTGACTAGTACCGTTAGGAAAAAAAAGAGTAGGAAATAGGCTAGTGTAATAACCTAAGAATTCGGGAAAGTCAAGATTTACTCCTATTCCCCCAGATGCTCACCTGGCTGGCCTCCTTCCAACAGAAATGCCACACAAAAATGGAAGGCCTTCTGATCCCATCACCCACTCCTATCATCTGCTCATTCCTCTTCTACATTACCTGCTGCATTTCTTCAGAGCGCCTACCACTATCTGAAATTCTATTATTTACCTGCTGAGCTGTCTTCTACTGCTAAAATGCAAGCTTCCTGAGAGCAGAGCCCTCATTTGTTGTTCCCATTGTTCTATCTATCCCTTTCACCTAGTGCGGTGGCTGGTACACAATAGGCATTTAATAAACATTTGTGGGAAGGATAGGCTCCAATCAGTGAACCACACACTTAGGATATTTCTATGAGGTTTTTCACTCCCAGCAAAGCCTTAATCCTATAAAAACCAGAAGTCACTAGTTATAAGAATCAATAACCACAGAATTCTGAAATCTCTGATGTCACAGAAAAGGAACACAGTTAGGCAATGATGCTAGGAAACGACATTCATTTAGCATTCTCTTTATAATGCCTGTATATGGCTCTTCTCCAAAAAGTTCTCTAGTCAGTTACAATTGAAATAAGTATCAGCAAAATTTAATTTCTCTGAAAAAGACCAATACATAGATTCAGAGAATTATTTTCTATACTTACCCGAAAGCAGCTGTTTTTAAAAAGCAAACTTACTGGTGAAGCTGGGGTAGAGTTATAAAATCACAAAGTGGCATAGCTCAAATGGTAATACTAATGGGACTGTAAATTTGGAAGAGATCATCCTTCAAGGGTACCCTCTGTAGTACTGAGGAACAGCATGAGATCCATAACAGCTACTTTACAAATACTTATTGAATTTTCAAAAACCTATTCTTAGTAGCCATTTTGATACTTAAAAGCAACATGCAAAATTTAACACGCAACTGAAGACCTGCTAAATTTTCAAGACGCAAAACCACATGGAAGGAGTCAGTACACACTGAACCAACAGCTGTTAGAAAAGGCAGCTATATAGAAGAAATGGTTCCTATTTCATCCTGGTACCTTTGAAAAAAATCTGATCTGGGTACATTATTATTTTTCACTCCTCCAAATCCTGTTGTGATCTTGGAAGTGGAGGGAATCAATCTTGGAAACCTTCCAAAAGGATGATTCTAGTTAGTCCCAATCAATAAATGGCAAACTAGCAGATGAGCTGATGGGTTCTTTTATGTTTCTTTTTTCCTGTTTATTTTCTGCAATGAGCAAGCATGGATTTTGTAAAAACAAAACAAAAAAAGCCTTCATCAAAAACAACAAAATTAATGACATGAAAACCAACAAGTAGGACAACTATTTTTTTTTTCACTTTCTCTAAACAATAACAGTGTTGTGTCTGTGCAGATTGAACTGGCAGTGAATTAATTACTGGTTAACAGATGCCTTGGTCAGATGTGTTCTAGTCACTGATAAGGTGCTTTTCTGGTAAACAATCCTCTCTTAGGGTCGCTCACCCCTCAGTAGCATAAAAGCTTTGAATTGTGCTTAAGCAAAGCCTTCACAGCCCCCTTTCAGAAGAGCTACAGAAGAGTTTCCTACAATGTGAGGACAGATCAGGGATTCACAAACATTTATGTCAAGACCCCCTTTACTCTCTCATCCATGAGAACCTCAAAGACCTTTAGCTTATGGCAGTTGTATCTATTGGTATTTGCCATAGAAGTTAAAACTGAGAAGTGAAAAAAACACATCAGAACCACCAAGGTGATGTCATTACTCATTATGTAGCTTCTGGAAAACTCCATTGTACACTGGCGAGAGAATTAGAATGAAAAAGACAAATAACTTCTTATTATTTTTCTGGAAATAGCTTTGATCTGACAGACTCACTCAGCAAAGATCCTTGAGAATCACTAGATTAGACCATCAAGAATCCTTCTATGTTATGGCTCTGTAGGATGATTTATCAGCTTTGGCACTTTTGCCATTCTGAGATAAGATAGTTCTTTTTTGTCGGGGGTGGGGGGCTGTCCTGTGCATTGTAGGATACAGAAGTATCTACACATTAGATGTTAAAAGCAATCCTAGTGGCGACAACCAAAAATGTCTCCAGATACTGCCAAATATCCCCTAACTGAGAATCTACTGTTCTAGTGGGTTGATTTTATTCTACTGAAATGTGACTTATAAGATGTGTACCTCTCACTGTCTTCTCAGGTCCCTAATATATCTATTTCCTCTCCATTCCCATCTGGTCTGTTCCTTCTATTTTTTTTTAATTAAGTCACAAATAACAAGAGCTACTGGGTAGCAACAAACAGGATGGATCAGGTCAGGAATAGACATTCTAGTCAAAGTTCACCTTTCAGGCATTAAACTGGAGGGGGTGTCACAGCACAATCAGCCAATATTTCACCCAGACATCCTGAGGACATGGTTAACCCAATCCTTAGGAAGTTACCTACCCTCCCCCTCTGAAAATCAGGTAATAGGCCAGCTGTATAACAAGGAAGAAAAAGAAAAACTTCTGAAGGCAAAGAGGCATACAAGACTCAGATGCATCCCCCGAACCTCTCATCTGGGAGGTCCTCCCAACTGAAACATCCGGGGATTTTTCTGGCTGGGAGAAGTAGCAAAACTGGTAGAAAACTGACATCTTCAACGCCTCTAAGTCACATACTCACTCCCCACTGAAGTCCCCACCCCTTTACTCTCCAGAGTTTTCTTGCTTGGAAATGGTCCAGGGCACTCTAGGTCCCTTCCCCTTCAAAATTCCAACTATCGAACTCAGGTCCAGCATTCTCATGTCTATAATCACCCTTCCTCCACAGCCTCCAATTCCTACCCACAAAAGCCCCCAACCCTCTCACTGCCCCTCAAAGTCTACTATCATACCTGCTCCCTTCCCCCAAGTTCTTCACGCAGGCAGTCTTTTCCTTCTCCAATTTTCTCTCTTACCCCATACTTTCCCACCCTCTTTAAAAGTCTTCCGTGATCCTAGGAAACCAGGACTTTCCTAACTGTTCCTGCCACCCCACAATCAGCACGTATGGCCCTCCTAAACTCAGTCCTTAGTATCTTCCCCAAAGGACTCTTCCTACCCGATCAGCTCCACTCTTCGCTCTTCCCTACTTACTCCCCTGGCGTCCAGCCCCCCTACCCCCCTTACTTGCCCCTTCTTACTCTCACTGGCCCTTCTTCCCCCTCCATCCCTCGGTCAGGTTTTCTCTAGGTCATTGCTTGCCACATGGGGCAAGCGCCGCCACCCAGTGTCAGTTCAGCCTCTCAACCCCTTCCCCGTGGGACCAGTCCTGCCGGTTGTGGCCTTTGAACTGGGCGCCCCGGGCCCAGGCGGAGGGACTAAGCAGGAGGGCCCAACAACTCACCCAGGACGAGGCAGAGCAGAACAAGCCCCGAGCCGGGTACCGGGGAGAGGCGGAAGCACACCATGACTCTGCAGAGCGGGAGGCGACAAGAGAACACCACCACGGAAAAGGCTCAGGGGAAGGAGAGGAAGACAGTCGCTGACCACCGACCACAGCGCTGCAAAAGCCGGGACTGGGAGCTTCAGCAGGTCATAAGACTAGGGGCGGGGCTCTTTCTTGTCTTCAGCCAATCTCCGTGCTTAAAAGCAGC
This sequence comes from Phyllostomus discolor, assembly GCF_004126475.2. Taxonomy (NCBI): domain Eukaryota; kingdom Metazoa; phylum Chordata; class Mammalia; order Chiroptera; family Phyllostomidae; genus Phyllostomus; species Phyllostomus discolor. The sequence continues at coordinate 71,351,237 of NC_050198.1, forward strand.
GAGAGGGGTAGTGATGTAGGGGCGGGTAGGCGGGGCGACCACGCCCTGGCTTTTTGGTTCTAGATCGCCCTTACGTTATTAACAGATATGCGCGGACGGCCTTATCTGAGTTGAAAGAGAGGATGAACTTTTGGGGGACGTCTGTGGTAGAGATTATTTCAGTTCATACTCCTTGAGGAAGAAGAGAATAATTTTAATGGAGCAGAAACCGTTGCTAGGTATCACAACGTACCACATACAAGAATTATACACGATGGTTATCTGAATACTGTTGTTGCCTATGCAGTGCATACTATTAAATGGAGAAGGGAGCTAGGGGGTAGTGCGGAGTCACTAACCGCTAGAGCAGGACGTGGTCTTGAAGTTCACTAAGTTACAACACTGTTTTTCACAAGGGGAAATTGAACTCAGAAAGAGGAAGAGTCTTTTTTTTAAATTTATTTCTTATTTATTTTTTAGGGAGGGAAGGGGGGAGAGAGAGAGAGAGAGAGAAAGAGACATTAATGTGTGGTTGCTGGGGGTTATGGCCTGCAACCCAGGAATGTACCCTGGCTGGGAATCGAACCTGGGACACTTTGGTTCCCAGCCCGTGCTCAATCCACTGAGCTACGCCAGCCAGGGCTCGGAAGAGTCTTTTTTAAATACGGAAAGACAAAAATGAAATATAAATAAAATAGAAAGGTGGGGGAGGGCTCAAAGATCATTCATATTCCTAGTACTCAGACACACTATTTATCTATCCATCCACCATCCTTCCAATTGTTTTCCCTATGCATATATATACATGTAAATATCCTTTAATGAACTAATACTAAACATACCATTTGGTATACTTGACAGTTGAACAGATGAAACCTCAACTATTTAACAAATGAAAACATTCAAAAACTATAAAAATGTTAAATTGGAATAAAGCACTACTTCTCAAATATTAGTTTCCAAAAGAATTATCTGGGGATTTTTAATAACGCACAGATTTCCCAGAGTTTCTGAAATAGTAGATTCTGTCTTTTTGTTTTATTTTGTTCTGTTTTTTGTTTTGTTTTATTTTTGTTTTACCAAAAGCTGTTTGTCAACCCTGGCTGCATGTTGAAATTACTTATGGGGCTTTAAAACTAGAGATGCCGCCTGGGCCTCACCGCTTGAGATTCAGATTCAGTTGGTATGGAGCATCATGTTTTTCTCAAAACTCCAGCTTTACAATTGTAGGATTCTTCAAGAGTAAATGTTCTTTTATTTAACATATACAGAAACAAAGTGTCTCAATGAGTCAAATATCCAGTTTAATGAATTGTTGCCCATAATCTCTTGCAAATGTCATCAAATAAAAAAATGGAACACAGTGAGATAGAGTAGCCTTTTCTGCTCTAATGAAAATACCCCCATCACAACCATTACCCTTGATGAAACAAATGCTGGTTCTCATGAACATGAGACAGAACAATGTTTTGAAAGTGGTAGGTAAATGGTGAGTATTTTGTCAGAAAAAGATAGACTAATGATACTCAGAGCTTTGGTCTGAGCTTTCATATCCACCATTGTTTAATGGTTCCCCCCAAACCTTGTGAAAACTACTTCCTTTTGTATGCACTGTCTCCCTTTGTCCCAGCCCAGTTGAAGGAGCTTTCCCCAGGCCCTTTCTGCAGTAGAGGAAGTGTGTGGGACTAGGGTCGACATTGGAGGAACTCTGGGAAAATCCCTTCCAATCTGAGCTTCATATGTGTTGACTTGATTGTTTACACTGCTGCATCCATGGTGCTTTTATGTGCACCTCCTCTCCTACCATGCCTCACATTTCCTCAGTGGGCAAAATTTCTCAGCAGGCACACACACACTCACATGTATTCCTACCACAATAGGTAGATAATGATTCTTTGGAGCAGCTTTGAGAGCTCATGACTCTTTAGCCAGGGAACAGGGATCAATGGCGGACACTTCCCTCGTGTGAAGACACTGGATGGTGTAAGAAATAATTACCTCACTACAGTTGGTAAATGTTAGACAATGAAATGTGTGGGTCAAGAGAACAGAAAGAATCAGTCCACCCGGCTCAAGCAGAGCCAAACACTAAATGCTGAGAATTCTGGTGGAGAAATATAGGCTATTTTATTATGAATGGTGATGCCCAGGAGAACAGGAAGCTAATGTTCAAAACTCCCAACTCCTCGATGGCATGACAAAGGGCAAAATCACAAAACACTGTGGATTAGGATTTGGGGGTTGTGATCAGAGTTGATTGGTTGGAGGTGAGGTAAGAGTAATAAATAATTTCTTCAGGTCTTGAGGACAGTTTCTGAGGCCCGTTCCTGTCTTCTCCTGTCTGGTTTCACGGGAAAGTAGCCAGAGGTTCAGGAACTGAAACATAACTTAGGTGAAGATGTTATCTTTACCCTGCCAGAGGTTCCAACCTTGTGACATTACTCAAGACTGACTGCCTTGTGAGTTGCTGATTATGGGGATGATAGGTCTCTGAGGGGTATTCACATATATAGAGAGACATATGATTTCTAGAGCTAGGATTTAAAGCTAAATTTAATCAAAATAATAAGGATCCTCGGTTTCAAAGGCATGAAATATGTAGGTCAGAGGAAGGAAATGAACATAAAGATAACTGAGATTTAGAATTTAAAAATGACAAACACTTATTAATTCAATGAATGAGTGTCCTTGAGGTATTAGTGTCACCTACTTGCCATCTTACAATTTTTTTCATCAATGTTTGGTTGCTGGGGGCCATGGCCTGCAACCCAGGCATGTGCCCTGGCTGGGAATCGAACCCGTGATGCTTTGGTTCGCAGCCAGCGCTCAATCCACTGAGCTATGCCAGCCAGGCACGATTTTTTAATGTGTTTTCTTTCTCTGCCATTTTTCCTTTCCTGACTCATTCTCGTTGTAGTTTCTTCTACACACCTTTTTCCTTTCTTCTTCCAATATAGTCCCCTTTTCTGAATAATGCCTCCAAACTGTGGTCATCGCTCAACCCCAACAGACAGGTCACAGTGAGCTAGGGGCCTCCAGCCCTTGAGCTAGAGCTCTCTGGGTGAATGGGGATATGTTATTAGATTTCCCCAGTAGGATTCTTCTCAACCCTCCCCGCAATACCACCACCAAAGATCTGGTCTAACCTGCTTAAAATGAAATGGTTCTCAATTGTGAACATGCATCAAAATTACCAAAAGGTTTTTTTAAAACACAGATTAGTAGGATTCATTATGCAGTTTGAGCAAATCTGGGGTAGGGCACATTAATCTGTGTTTCTACCAACTTCCCAGATGATCTTGATGCTGTTGTCCTGGAAACTACACTGAGTAGCAAGTTCCCAAATTTATATCCGTGATTACCTGCCCTCTGGGGATTAGACTAAGAGGTGGAGGAGAAGGAACTTTCATTAACTTCTGCTGTATTTAAATTTTTACAGCATTTGGATTGTTTCTGTATTAATGATTTTTTAAATTAATTTTAAACAATAATAGTAAATAAGTCATTTAAAATGGAAGTATTTTTAGAAACGTATAAAATCAGCCCTGACAGGTGTAGTTTGGTGGATTAAGCATGGGCTCCGAATCAAAAGGTTACTGGTTTGAATCAAAAGGTTGCCGGTTCAATTCCCAGTCAGGGAGCATGCGTAGGTTGTGGCCCAGGTCTCTAGTGGGGGCACGTGAGAGGTAACCACAGATTGATGTTTCTCTTCTCCTTTTTCCCTCCCTTCCCCTCTCTCTAAAAATAAATAAATAAATAATTTTAAAAATGTATAAAATGAAAGGAAACACACTTCCCCCTCCCTTGGACCCCAGTCCCATTCCTTAAAGTAATGTGTGGTTGCCTCTCACGTGCCCCCACTAGAGACCTGGGCCACAACCTAGTCCCATTTCTGTTAACAGTTTGTTTTTGTATACTCTCAGGAAAAAATCATGCATATATCTGCATAGGTATGTATATTCTTTTTAAAAAAAATTAGAAAAATAGGAGCATACTCTTCTTATTATTTAGTGGCTTACTTTTCTCACTTATTTACATATCTTGAAGATGTTCCCTAAAAGTCATATAGCTGTACTTCATTCTTTTAGATGGCTACATAACCTTTGTGAACCTATATCACAATTTATAAAAATATTACAAATATCCTTAACTCCCCCTTCCCCAAATTCCTAGATTTGTCTGCAGCATCACCATGTGGTTAAAATAGGAGTTGCATCATGGAAGAACACTACTAATATAAGGGAATTTTAATAAAGCTTTTGGATTTATGCAGCTGATTTGAAAACTGGATACTTTCCACAAGATAAGCTTTGCTGCTGTGACCAGAGCAAAGTGGGGTCCACCAGCTGTGATGTTCAAGTGTATTTTTGGAACCCATTCAGCCATCAGATTGTTGTGAAACCTTAGGAAAATCACTTTACGCTCTTTGTGCATCTGACCTCTTTCTTGGCACACACATGAAGACTATCCCTTGCCCCACCCAAATAGTTAGCTGACAGCAAGTAGTTGGTTCTTATATGAGGGAGAAGTTAAAATGGCGGTTGGCCTCTATGTGTATCGCTTTAATCATGTAAAGAGGAGCCATATAGTGTAGTAGTTACAAGCCAGGGCTCTGCCATTGGACTACTTGGATTTGATTCCTGCCTGCCTCTACCGCTCAATAGTTGTGTGACCTCTGAGCCTTAGTTTCCTCATCCATAATTGAAGGTGATAATAGTTGTGCCTATCATGGAAGATTATTGTAAGGATTAAATGAGGTGCCTGGAAAATGCTAATATGTAGTAAGTACTCAACAAATATTCTCATTATTGTTACTAGTGGTAGTAATTGCAGTGTTCCTTTACCACAAACCTAAGGAGGTTCTCACTGGTGCTCACCGATTAAGGGAGCACCATTGCTAATATCACTCTGCCATAAAAAGGAATGAAATCTTACCATTTATAATAGCATGGTGGACCCAGAGACTATTATGCTAAGTGAAGTTAAATCAGTCAGAGAAGGACAAATACCATATGATTTCACTTATATGTGGGATCTAATGAACAAAATAAATGAACAAACAGAACAAAAACAGACTCATAGATACAGAAAGCAGACTAATGGTTGCTGGAGAGGAGGAGGGTTGGGGGACTGGGTAAAAATGGTGAAAGGATTGAGAAGTACAAATTGGTAGTCACAAAATAGTCATGGGGATGTAAAGTACAGCACAGGGAATATAGTCAATAATATTGTGATAACTAGGTATGGGGCCAGGTGGGTACTGGAAATATCAGGAGAACACTTTGTAAAGTATATGACTGTCTAACCTCTATGCTGTGCACCTGAAACTACACAAAGTAATATTGAATGTAAATTGTAATTGAAACAAAAAAAACCTTACAAAATTTAAAAAAGAGATGGCCATTGTTATTCTTCATGTTTTAAAATTCTTTCTATATAAATGTAATATATGCCTAATGAAAAACACTTGTAATACACTGCTAAGCACAAAGAAAAATTAAAATAACCTGTATTCCTACCTATGCCTAAAACACTCCTTTTCCTTCCACTTCCTCCAACACCAGGCTGGTTTTTGCTTCTGCTTCAGGTGACATGACTTTCTCCAAAGAAACCTTTTTTAATCAGCCAAGGCTGAAGTGGGGGCAGTGTTCACCTAATACCTTGGACTCCCCACATCATGGCATTCATCATACTGTAATAATTGGCCCAGAACCCATAGCAGCCTGTGAACTTCTTTAGAGCAGAGAACATGGCCATTTTTCTTCACTAGTCTATTCTCATAGTAAGTGCTCAGTAAATGTTTATTGAATTAATGAATGAATGGCAGATCTAAGAATACATTCTGGCCTTTGGAGACTATATAACGTTAGTGCTCAGCTGATGGAATGGTTTTCCCAGCACAATGTTTCACAGGAGTTTTCCATCTGTCTCACACCAGAGAAAGTGGCAAGACATGTTTTCTTTCCACTAGACTATCCAGCTGACTGTTGACACACTTCTGACTTCCACTTCCACCACTTTCTCCTTGTCCATAGGTCTCTTTTTAACTGCCTCTCTCTTTTTTTCTGAGTCATTCTTTGTTAATCTCTCCTTACCCTGTCCATACACACACACACACACACACACACACACACACGCATTTGCATGCCAGCCTTATTTATCTCTCTATTGTAATTTCCAGCTTCTCCTTCAACTCAATAGATTATGAAGGAGAGTGATCCCAGGACACTATGACCCATGAAACTGAAGTAATGTGTTGCTTAGGAAATAATCTCATATTGCTCTCTTCCTTTGCAGTAGGGGTTTAGAGGAGAAGGTTCAGATTCAGAAATTCTTACTTACCACTTATGACACTAGCAATGATGTCAATGACCTGATTCTGCAGGTGTAACTGAAAGGGTTGCAGCCAGCTCTTTGGTATAAGGTGACAGCAATTTGTTGCACACTCTTGATATGGAATGATAGACATTTTAAAATCAGAAGAGCCCTTCTCTGCCTCAACCCCTTCATTTTGCCCAGGGAGGTCAAGTAGCTTGACCAAGTAGGCAGCAGAGCTGACAGTAGAAGTCTTACCTCTGTATTCCTTGTCTAGTGCTCTTTTCTCAGCTGGATCAGACCCCATGCTCTAAAAGGTACTCTTCTTTGAAGTTTCATATCAATGGGAAAAGCCAGGAAAACACTGAGGGCCCTGGCGGGTTATGAGGTAGAACTTATTAGATGCAGACCTTAGTACTCATGAATTGAAATGTGTAAATTTCCTAGCAACTTTGCTCTTTCAAATGTTATTTATTCCATGTTCCAGCTGACTGTTCAGGAAAGTACTTCCTGGCTTTAACATGAGCATTCAGGAAGTCAGACCATCCCACCTACCCTTAATTAGGGGTTTACTAGAAGTTAATAAAAGTAAGCACAATTCACTTGATTCCATCCCGTTCTTTCCATCCATATTTAACCATCCTTTCAAGACACAGTGATTTCTGAATGCCAAGGTGGTTTCCACGGGTAGACACATCCAATTGAAGACCTATAAACCAGGATAAAGACACCAACCATGCAGATAAAAACCTAAGTGATGGTTGTCAAAGGACCCAGCTAAGGCCTCCCCTTACATACTGCCACATCTAGTACAGTGTGCCTAACAGTCTCTCAGTCTTCTCAACATAACAACCAGGAAAGCAGGTTTCTGGTCCCACTTTGGCCATCAGTCCCTCTGTGGCCTGTTCAGATCACAAAATCTCTTCGGCTATTTAATCACACTTTCCCCTACTGTCTAAGTGTTTGAACTCTATCGGTGTTTCTCAAAGTGTCTTGCATGGAGTCCTTGGGTTCAGAGGAGGCGCCTCTGAGTGTGTATGAAGGAGATTGGCTGGGCAGGATATTATGCTTTTCACCCCACACCAACCAGAATGACTCCAGTTTTCCCTGTTTTAGATCATGGGGTTTCATGCGAAATTTTGTTTGAACAAGGGGTTCCATGGCTAAAACATTACATTAAACATTGGGCTAGAAAATCACCATGGTCTCTTTCAGCTTAAAGAGTCTAAAATCCTAGTTTCCTTCTGGGTTTTTAAGATGTGCTTGTCTTATAATAAAAGAGTATGGTGTATTTTACTCTGAAATAATAGCTCAAATGAGAACACTCAAAGAGCACATCCATGGCAGGCCTCTAGGATAACCTACCTCTAAGCTGGTGACACCCAAAAAGTAATAACAGCTAGCACATCCTATATACGAGGGACTGTCACAGCCTTTTATATGTATTAGCTCATGTAATTCTCACAACTCTATGAAATGGGTATCATTATCTGTGTTTTACAGATGAAGAAACTGAAGCTCAGGAAGATTAAAGAACTTGCCTGTTTTTATCAGTTCGAACTGCTATGACAAATTACCATAGACTGGGTAGCTTAAGCAACAAACTTTTATTTGTCGTAATTCTGGAGGCTGGGAAGTCCAAGATCAAGGTGCCAGGAGATTTGGTGTCTGTTGAGAGTGTGCTTCCTGGTTTACAGACAGCCACCTTCTTGCTGTGTCTTCACAAGGTGATGAAAATATTTTGTGGAGCTCTGGAGAGAAAACAGGAAGACTAGTTTGAAGTTACAAGGAGACAGAATTCAGTTCAGTAGAAGGGAAGAGTTCCTAACAATAACATCTTAAAAAGTAGTAACTCGTAGTGACCTGTTCTGCATCAGTGAAAGTGCTTAAACGAGAAGCTGAAAGAGCATTTGTCCAGAAAATGTCAAATGAGTTTCAACACTTAAGAAAGGCTAGATAAGATGACCTGTGAGCACTCTGTCAACTTGAATCACACAGCTTTCTGATATTCCTTGTGCTCCAGTAGTTGTTAAAGGAGGGAATTTATAGTGAATGAAAATACAAAGGACAGTGATATTATAAAGGTAAAAGAACCATGAGATAAGGAATGCAAGCAGTCTACATAAACTAGAAAAGTCAAGGAAATGGTTTCTCCCCATGAGCCTCCAGAAGGAACACAACCCTGCTGACACCTTGATTTCAGGACTTCTGACCTCCAGAACTGTAAGATAATAAATTTGTGTTGTTTTAAGCCACTGAGTTTCTGGTGATCTGTTAAAGCAGCAGTAGAAAACTAATACACTATTATTGACTACATTCCCCTTCACCTTTTTCACCTATCCCTCCACCTCCTTCCCTCTGGCAACCACCAGTTTGTTCTTTGTTTCTATGAATCTGTTTTTGTTTTGTTTGTTCATTTGTTTTTTAATTCCACATATAAGTGACCTAGTTAATAATAGTGTAATAATTTTGCATGGTAACAGATGGTCACTAGACTTTGTGTGGTGATCACGTTGTAAAGTATATATGTATGTGTGTGTGTGTGTGTGTGTGTGTGTGTGTGTCAAATTGGTGTGTTATACACCTGAAACTAATATACTATTGTATGCCAACTGTACTTTAATAATAAATTAAATTAAATTGAAAAGAAACCTAATACAACAAACTCTGTATGAAAGACCAGCAGGTTTTAGATGGAAGAAGAGGTGGGTCACTGAGCATTTTGCTCCCGAAGTCAGCTTCTGTAAGATTTTGATAAAAACTGTAGTCTGTTGTTTTTGGTTTTTGGTTGGTTTGCTTGCTTCCTTTGCCACTTAAAAGTCCTGGAATTAAGAGTATATGCCAGTTTTCAGTGGTCTCAAGACTTAGGTTTCTCATCTAGCCCTATAGAGACCTGCAAGTCTGCACAATGATTGTGGGGCAGTTTGAGGCCCTGGTTCTATTTTATAGGCCCTGTCCACCCTCCCCTCCCTTCCACCATTCAAGTTCCACAAAGTCTATCTACAACTGTCTTCATCTGATAACTTCGTTCCAACTCAGCAGCTGCTCAAACACTCATACCTTCAGTTTGCAGTATGGGTAGGGTTTTTTTCATACTTAGTAACATCTTGCTTTGTAATCACATATCTAGCCATTTATTCAGTTAAGCAACAAGCTTTGCTCCTCTCTATCCATGTTCGCTGCCCTGCTGTTCTTCAGTCTCAGTGCAGGGCCTTTATACCAGCTTTTTTCTCTGCCTGAAACACTCTTCCCTCAGATGTCCAGATGGCTAACCCTCTCACTTCCTCCAAGTCTTTGCTTACCAGTCACTTTCTTAATGAGGCCTACCCTGACTACCCGATTTAATACTGAAACACACACACACACTTTTTCAAATTCTCTTTTCTTGCCCTTTTTAAAAATAGAACTTATCTCTTCCTAACAGAAAGAACAGTGCATGGTACATAGTAGATACCTGGTAACTACTGTTGAGTGAGTGAATTTATTCCCTTCTCTGTGCTAATGTTAGCCTGGATCCTGGGGCATAGCTATAAAAGAATAAAACACTGTGTGATTTAGAATCTTCCTGCCCAGTACTGCACATGAGTTTGACTTTGTTGTGAATGGTTGGGCTCTAAACATTAGTCCCCTCAAGCTCAGTCCCATTCCCCCCTTCTCCCCAACCCTAATTGCTAGCAATTGCCCATTGCCTCCAAGTTTCGTCTACTCAGTGGAAAGGATTGAGTGGGAAGGGAGTTAAATCATTCCTTTCTCTGATGGAGTTACTTATAGATGCATAAAGTGTTGAAGCACTTCGGAAAAAAACAAAAAAGATGCTTAGAACAATAGTTTTATAGTTTGGGGGCTATATCAAACATACATTTGTAGGAAAACCTCCAACAACTCCCAAACTTTAAAAAAAGTTCAGGTGTGCTTTACCTTAAGCAATCCCAATAAATGAGAAATCAAAAACTTCTGCAGGGAAACAGAATAAGCTACACCAAAATATACCACTTTGGCAGGTGGATTGTTTTGAGCTGAAGGCAGGTAAAACCCAGCAGACTCAGGAAATGCTTTTTGCCTCCCCCTTAACTACCTAAAATAATCTAGGTAGGGGCCATGTACAACGAAGAGAGTTATTAGCATAGGAACTTTTTTAAAAAATCTTTTACTACAGTTCTGTTCATTTCTTTTTTAAGATTGTATTTATTTATTTTTAAAGAAAGGGGAAGGGAAGGAGAAAGAGAGAGAAACATCAATGTGTGGTTGCCTCTTGCATGCCCCCTACTGGGCACCTGGCCCGCAACCCAGGCATGTGCCCTGACTGGGAATCGAACTGTGACCCTCTGGTTTGCAGGCCGGCACCCAATCCACTGAGCTATGCTAGCCAGGACAGAGACCTTTTTTTTTTTTTTTTTTTAATATCAGAAAGCTTATCTACACGGCATGGCGAAGATTTGTTTACCAAACATTTGCTCTTCTCATCTTCCTATGAATTGTTTTCTTCCCTTTTGAAGCCCCAGACCCCCTACCACTTTCTCCTTAGCTCAGGATGGCACATAAGCCTCAATTGCCTCCCTGTGGGTTTCATATTCTTATGGGACCCCTACATATAAAATTAAATGTTTTTCTCCTGTTAATCTGTCTTACGTCAATTTTATTATTAGGGCAACCAAAGAACCTAGAAGGGAAAAGTTTTCCACCCTACACTTATAAAAATAAATTGAGTCTGGGAGCCCTGGCCAGGTGTCTCCATTGTTTGGAGCATCATCCCATACACCAAAAAGGTTATGGGTTTGATCCGGGTTGGGGCGCATATGGGAGGCAACTTATCAATCTCTCTCTCCTCTCTCTCCAGCCCTTCCTCTCTCAAATCAATAAAAACATATCCTCAGGTGAGGATTTTAAAATGTAAAATAAAATATAATAAGGTTTGGTCTGGGAGTAGCTATTCGCATTTCAAAGGATGCCTCACTACACAGAAAGAATTTACAATAGGGTTATTTTAAATAGTTTGCTAATTGTAAATATGAGGGGGACCCCCCAAAAAACTGGAATTATCTTCTAAAGGGCGGGTCCCTTGTAGTACAAGCTTCCCATGCTAGGTGAGTGTTCTAGGAACCCATCTGCATCAGTGTACAAGCTGGTGTTGTTGTGAGAGGCTGTGTCAGCTTCAGTGGATCTTTTTGAAGAGTCAACACCTTTGCCCATTTCATGATGGGTGATTTATAACTGCACCTGCCCACACCATGCTGAGTGTTCAGCAGTTTTTCACCAAAAACCAGCATGACCCCTGTGCCCCACCCTTCCTATTTACCATGTCTCAACCCGAGTGACTTTTTTTTGTTTGTTTTCTGGAAGAAGAAAGTCCTCAGAGGGAAACGTTTTGCTGATGTGGAAGAGGTGAAACAAAAAAAATGGCAAAAGCACTAAAAGGCATCAAAATTGATGAATTCAAAAACTGTTTTTAGCAGTGGAAAAAACATCTCAATAGGTGCATTGCATCAAATAGAGAGTACTTTGAAGGTGACTGAAGTTTAAATATGCAAGAGTAATACATAATTTTTATAAATACATTCTGGGTTTCTTTTGGGTCCCCCCCATATTGGAGCTAAATGTTCCAAAATGAAAGAGTAAGTGATGCATGTTACATTCATACAATGGACTATTAAAAATTATGCTCTTAATACAATGGGAATATGCTAATGTTGTAATGAGGGAAAATAAGTTGGAAACACTGATGAGGATGTGAAGGGGACCCTTATATGCTTTTGGTGGGATTGTAAATTGGTGCAGCCACTATGGAAAATGTTATGGAGATTCCTCAAAAAGTTAAAAATAGCCCTGGCTTGTGTAGCTCAGTGGACTGAGTGTGGGCCTGTGAAGCAAAGGGTCACCAGTTCGATTCCCAGTCAGGGCACATGCCTGGGTTGCAGGCCAGGTCCCGGGTGAGGGGTGCGCGAGAGGCAACCACACATTGATATTTCTCTCCCTCTCTCCCTCCCTTATCCTCTCTCTCTAGAAAGAAAGAAGGGAAGGAAGGAAGGAAGGAAGGAAGGAAGGAAGGAAGGAAGGAAGGAAGGAAGGATGGAAGAAAGAAAGATCTTATCTTTAAAAAAAATTAAAAATAGAGCTGGCATACAGTCCAGCAATACTACTTCTTGGTATTTATCCAAAGAAAACAAAACCACGAATTTGAATAGATATCTGCACCCCTATGATCATGGCAGCATTCCTTACAATAGCCAAAATATGGGAGCAACCTATGTCCATTGTTAGACAAATGGATAAAGATGTGGGACATTTACACAATGAAATCTTATTCAGCAATAAAAAAGAATGAAAGTTTGCCATTTGCAACAACATGGATGGACCTAGAGGGTACTATGTTAAGTGAAATAAGTCAGAGAAAGACAAATACCATGTGATTTCACTTATATGCAGAATCTAAAAAAAAACCCAAGTAAACAAACAAACCCATAGGTACAAAGAACCAGCTGATGATTGCCAAAGGGGAGGTGTTGGGAGATGGGTGAAAAGGGGGAAATATATATAATGTTGGAAACAAACCTGTAGAATTACAATGGTTTTTTAAAAATCCATAATAGAAAGACTGGAAGGCAAGACACCAAATAATTCACAGGAATAGTTTCCAAGTGTCGAGATTGTTAACAATTAACTTTGTCTTTTGAATTGTCTGATTATCCACATTTTATAAAATGAGTGTGTATTATTTTTATTATAAAGATTAAAATAAACCTTTAAAACAAAACAAATGTTTGAGTTCTAAATATTCAATTTGCACACAACTTTTTAGAATTGTCACTATTGAGGTGTACCTGTGGGAGAGGGAGAAAAAAATTTCAGGACAACTGTTTAACAAGTCTTCCTCTAATTCTTTTCTTTGTTTAAGAATGGGTCTATAAAGCCCTGGCTAGGTCGCTTAGTTGGTTATAGCAACGTCCCCACACTCCAAGGTTGTGGCTTCCATCCTGGGTCAGGGCACAAAGATCAACCAATGAATACATAAATAAGTGGAACAGCAAATTGATGCCTCTCTCTCTCTCTCTCTCAAATCAATTTAAAAAACGGGTCTATAATCATCTAGAACTAAGGTAGAAGAGTGGAAAAGAATACTGATGATCCTTTTAACAAAATGTGTGGCAGTTGCTCCCCTGGGGAATGAGGGAGGAGACTGTGTCAAGTGATTATTTAAAGCCCCTATATCATTTTGCAGACTTGAAATGAATTTAACAGGTGGTTTCTTTCTTATTTGTGTCAAATGGGAGAATTCTGCTTAAATGTTCAAAACTAGTAGGGAGGGCTATACAAGAAAAGGTGAAGGCGGTGATGACAAACCAATAAATTAAAGGAGGCGGAATGGAGAAATCGCTGAGTCAGGAGTCCAGCAATCACGTGAAGTTTTTAATAAAAACGAAACTTAACCAGAAGCGGTTGGCTTGTCCTCCTATTCCCGCTCTTTCCGGGTATTGTTACTGGCACCCAGAGCGTCGGTTCAATCAATCGTTTGGATCCAGGACTGGGCGGACCCCGAGCGGTCCACAGCAAATGGGGTGGCAGAAGGAGGGAGCATCTGGGCGGGCTGGCACGCCATTGAACTTGTGAGTCAGCGTTTCGGAAAAGTGAACATATCGATCTGAGCGAAATGTTAGCTTTTTGTGTCTCCTGCATTTGGTACCTTTGGAGGGCCGGCTGCTTATGTGGGAGACCGCGCTCGCTGCCAGTGGTCAAGGCAACCTTGTTAGGCAAAGCGACTGTTGTACCTTGAGCTAGTGACTCTGGGGGTTTTGCCGCTGTGTAGGGATTCCTTCACGAACTTTTTCCCCCTGGAGGCCTAGCCTATAAATGCAGTTTGTTTTTGCAGTGGGATGCTGCTTTATTCTTGGCGTTGGCAAAAGAATAGCATGTGATCCTTACCAGTTAATGATGGACTCTCAGAGGAAAGAACAATGAAGTGTTGTCCCTTATGTTTATTTATTTTTTTAATATATTTTATTGATTATGCTATTACAGTTGTCCCATTTCCCCCCTTCTCTCCCCTCCACCCTGTACCCCCCTCCCACCCACATTTCCCCCTTTAGTTCATGTCCATGTGTCATACTTATGAGTTCTTTAGTTTCTGCATTTCCCTTACTATTCTTGCCCTCCCCCTATCTATTTTCAACCTACATTCTATGCTACTTATTCTCTATACCTTTTCCCCCTCTCTCCTCCTCCCACCCCCCTGCTGCTAACCCTCCATGTGACCTCCATTTCTGTGGTTCTGTTCCTGTTCTAATTGTTTACTTAGTTTCTTTTGGTTTTGCTTTAGGTGTGGTTGTTAATATTTGTGAGTTTGCTGTCCTTTTACTATACATGTCTTTTCTTTATCTTCTTTTCTTAGATAAGTCCCTTTAGCATTTCATAAAATAGGGGCTTGGTGATGATGAACTCCTTTAACTTGACCTTATCTGAGAAGCACTTTATCTGCCCTTCCATTCTAAATGAGAGCTTTGCTGGATAGAGCAATCTGGGATGTAGGTCCTTGTCTTTCATGACTTGGAATATTTCTTTCCAGCCCCTTTTTGCCTGTAAGGTCTCTTTGGAGAAATCAGCTGACAGTCTGATGGGAACTCCTTTGTAGGTGACTGTCCCCTTACCTCTTGCTGCTTCTAGGATTCTCTCCTTCGTTTTTACCTTGGCTAATGTAATGATGATGTGCCTTGGTGTGTTTCTTCTTGGGTCCAACTTCTTTGGGGCTCTCTGAGCTTCTTGGATTTCTTGGAAGACTGTTCCCTTTGCCAGATTGGGGAAGTTCTCCTTTATTATTTGTTCAAATACGTGCTCAATCTGTTGCTTTTCCCCTTCCGATTCTGGTACCCCTATAATTCGGATATTGGAACGTTTAAGGGTGTCTTGGATGCTCTTAATCTTTTCCTCAATTTTTTGAATTCTTATTTCATCATGCTTTCCTGCTTGGTTGATTCTATCTTCCTTCTGGTCCACTGTATTGTTTTGAGACTCATATTCCTTCCTTTCACTATTGGCTCTCCTCCGTGTGTCTTCCTGCATCTGTTTTATGGTAATCTGCATTCTTTCATCTAAATTTCGTCCAAAATCAACCAGTTCCGTGAGCTTTCTGATCACCAGTGTTTTGAACTGTGCATCTGATAGATTGGCTAATTCTTGGTCACTCAAAAGGATGAGTCCTGGGGGACTGATCTGCTCTGTTGAAAACATATTCTTTTCCCCCTGTCTCTCCTTTTTTTTTTTTTTCCAGTCTGGTTGCTCTCGTTAGGGTGGGGGGCGGAGCCTTAGGTGCTCACCAGGGCTGGGCACCCCAGTCGCTAGATTGTGACGTTATATGTGGGGGCGGGGCGGGAGCGGGAGTGGGGCGGGGGAAAACAATGGCGGTAGTTCCGTTCTCCTGGACTCAGACCCTTGTCTGGGCTTCTGGGCCGCGAGTTCTGCCCTGGTCCACAATCACTACCCCTCTGGGTCTGCCGGCCGCAGCTTGCGTACTCAGGGATCACCGCTGCGTTCTTGCACCCTGGATGGCTTTCGCGCCGATTCGCGCCAAACCTTCCCCCAACCTCCGCGAGCCGCCGACCCGAGCCAGCCCCGAGCCCGCCCAGCTCGTCTTCTCCTACCAGTCTGGATGAACGCGTCTACTTCAACTTCTTGGCTGCCCGACTTCCATTCAGATAAATCCTCTGCCGGATCTGGGTGTTATTCTGATAGTAAATTATTGTTGTAAGTTATTGGTTTTCTAATCTTGGTTGTGCGAGGAAGTACGGTGTGTCCACCTATTCCTCCATCTTGCCGGAAGTCCTGGTTCGTCCCTTATGTTTAAAGTTGGTGCTTATGAGTTCACTGGCAGTGGTTGCTTTGAAGTTTCCTGGTGACCTTTATGACAGCAAGAACCTTCACTAAAGCCTAGTGCTGTCCTGGGTTGGCTATAGATGACTCAGACGTAAAGAGACACCACAATCATTTCATGCATATGCGTATGTCAAAACTTATCAAATCATACAATTTAAATGTGTTGTTTATTGAATGTGAATTATACCTCAGTAAGGCTTTTTTTTTTTACTGTGAATCACTTGCTCACACCGTTGCCTATTTTTATTATTAATTTGTAGAACCTCTTTATATATTCCAAAAAGAAATAATTCATCTGTTATAATTGTGGTAAATAGTGTCTTTCAGACTATTATTTTACCTTTTGTTTATTGTGTCTTTTGTAAAAACAGATGTTTCGAATTTGACAGTCTTTTTCTTTATAACTTCTGAGCCAAAGAAATAAGTGAAGGTGTAAAGGTTGTCCATCACTATTTACAACACACATTTTTTTTTCTTTTTTTCACTGATCCCCTACCCCCACCCCTTTGGTGACCATCAAGTTATTCTCATAATGTGTCTGTTGGTGTTTTGTTTTTTTAAATGCCATGTCTAAGTGAAATCATACAGCATTTATCTTTCTCTGTCTGACTTATTTCACTGAGCATAATATCCTGAAGGTCTTATCCCTGTTGCCACAAATGGCAAGATTTTGTTCCTTTTTATTGGTGAGTAATATTCCATTGTGTGTGTGTGTGTGTGTGTGTGTGTGTGTGTGTGAGTGTGACATCTTTACCCATTCATCTATAGGACATCAATAAGACTATATAAAAGGATAATTCAGAAGATGAAGTAATAAATGGTAACTGATAAAATACAAAAATATATTTCCTTTATCTATGTCACTGACTAATGAAAAAATATCTATAGCCCTTTTTTGGTTAGTTAACTGTGCTTTATTTTAAAGCCTTATATTTCTGTAAATATAGGCACATGGTTTTACTGCAGTTTTTCCTAAATAAGGATATTTCATTAATATTTTGTTTACTATGGCTGTGACACCTCAGAAAACACACAGGCATCATGCCTCAAAAAAAAAAAAAAGAAAAGAAAGAAAAAGAAACAAAACATCACAGCCCAGTAAGAGGTAACACAGCACCAGAGTCAGAGGAGCCTGTCTAGGGAGTCAGGCTGGACTAAGTCTAAACTCAAACGCTGTTACTCATTAGCTGTAAGAGCAGAACTGAGCCCCCTATTTTCTCTGAGCCTCAGCTTCCTCCCAGAGTCCTGAGTGAATCAGAGTCAGCAGAGGAAGAACAGAAAGAGGGCATCACTTGGCTAGAGCCTTGAGACTAGGTGAGCCTCACATATGGATTGCTGCCTTATAGTAAATTTGTGTTTAATTGCTGGGAGAATGATCATCACAACGTTGATCCTAGGCAAAATTCATGGAACCTTGGCACTAGAGGGTTGGAGGTTGGTGAATGTCTTCAAAATCTGAAATCTTTCCTGGCCTCGAGGACCTTTAAGGAATTAATGAGATAATAGTAAATGGGAAAATTCAGAACAGTACTGGATACATAGTAAGTACTACACTCAGTCATTGGTACTTGTTTTTATTATTATTTTGTGATTACTACTGGTAGTGAAACCACCTATGTAATAGTATCTTGAGCAGAGTACCAATGAAATAAAGCAAGTGAAGTTCCTAGCAGAGAGGCTGGGACATGAGGTGCTCAGTAGGTATTAGTTCTCTTTCTCCTTCCTGTTCCTTAATTTGAAGTGTTCACCTCAAATTCAGTCCATTCCATGAAGCTTTCCCTACTTCATGTCCCCCCCCAACACATGTGGCTTTTCCTGTCCCTATAGGGCAGAATACAGGGAAGTATGGTGTGGGAGATGTGGATTGGGTCACCAGGTACTGACCTACAGGGAAGCATCCAAGTTTATACTGAGATTGCCCTGGACTCTGTGGACTTTTTAAAAAAGTTTTCCAACTTTATATTTGTAATACAAAAAAGTTTAAAGAAGAGTACAATGAACATCTAAATGATTCCAACTAGATTCAACATCAACAGAAAGTTAACATTAAAATTTTAAATATTAATACCAAAATAAAATATTTTTCAGTATTATTTTGTACTGGTTTTAGGTGTATAGCATAGTGATTAGAAAATTATATACAAGTGTTCCAGCTAATATTTCCAGTACCCACCTGGCACCATACATAGTTATCACAATATTAGTGACTATATGCCCTATGCTGTACTTGATATCCCCATGACTATTTTATAACCGCCAATTTGTACTTCTCAATGCCCTTACCTCTTCACCCATTCCCCCAAGTGCCTTCTCCTCTGGCAATAATCAGTCTGGTCCTGTGTCTATAAGTCCGTTTGAATTTTGTTTTTTAGATTTCATATATAAGTGAAATCACATGGTATTGTCTTTCTCTGACTGATTCACTTCACTAAGCATAATACTCTCTAGGTCCATCCAAGCTGTTTTAAATGGTAAGATTTTATTCTTTTTATGGCAGAGTGTATTCCAAGGTATATATGTACCACCACTTTTTTATCCACTCACCTATTGATGGGCACTTGGGTTGCTTCCATTTCTTGACTATTATAAATAACACTGCAATCATATATTCTTTTTAAAAATTGTTGTTCAGTTACAGTTGTCCCCATTTTCCCCATCAGTAAATGAGTGGATCAAAAAACTATGGTACGTTTACACAATGGAATTCTATGCAGCAGAAAGAAAGAAAGGTCTCCTACCCTTCATGACAGCATGAGTGGAACTGGAGAGCATTATGCTAAGTGAAGTGAGCCAGGCAGTGAAAGACAAATATTGTATATTCTTTTTAATTAGTGTTTTAGGTTTCTTCAGATAAATACCCAGAAGTGGAATCACTGTGTCACAAGGCAGTTTCATTTTTAATTTTTTAAGAAAGCTGCCTGTGAACTAAAGGGTCACTGGTTTGATTCCCAGTCAGGGCACATGCCTGGGTTGCCAGCCAGGTCCCCGGTGTGTGGTATAACAGGCAACCACACATTGATATTTCTCTCCCTCTCTTTCTCCTTCCTTTCCCCTCTCTCTAAAAATAAATACATAAAAATAAAAAATAAAAAAATAAAGTGCTATTTCACAAATTTTTAAAAAAGCTGCATAATGTGTTCCACAGTGGCTACACCAATCTGCATTCTCACCAGCAGTGCCTGAGGGTTCCCTTTTCTTCACATCCTCCCCAACAGTTGTTTGTGGATTAAGTGATGATGGCCATTCTGACTGGTGGTAGATGATATCTCACTGTGGCTTCAATTTGTATTTATCTGATGATTAGTTATGTTGAGCATCTTTTTATACATATACTGGCCATCTGTATGTCCTCTTTCAGGATGTGTCTATTCAGATCTTCTGCCCACTTCTTAATTAGGTTACTTGTTTTTCTGGTGTTGAATTGTATGAGTTCTTTATAAATTTTGGATATTAACCCCTTACCAGATGTATCATTAGCAAATATCTTCCCCCATTCAATAGATTGCCTCTTTGGTTCTTTAATGGTTTCCTTTATTGTGCAAAAAACTTTTAGTTTCATGTAGACCCATTTGTTTATTTTTTCTTTTGTTTCCTTTGCCTAAGGAGATACATCAGAAAAATATTACTAAGAGAAATGGCTGAGATTTTATTCCTTATGTTTTCTTCTAGGGGGTTATGGTTTTAAGTCTTACATTTAAATATTTAATCCATTTTGAGTTTCTTCTTTTATATAGTATAAGAAAGTGCACTAATTTAATTTTCTTGCCCCTATCTGTTCAAATTTTCCAACACCATTTATTAAATAGACTGTCTTTAGCCATCGTATATTTTTACCCCCGGTGTCAAATATTAATTGACCATGCAGACATGGGTTGATTTCTGGACTCTATTTTGTTCCATTGATCTATATGCCTGCTTTTGTGCCAATACCGTGCTGTTTTGATTATTATAGCCTTGTACTATAGTTTGATATTGGGTAGCATGCCCTCCAATTTCATTCTTCTTTCTCAAGGTTGCTCTGGCTATTTGGGGCCTTCTGTGGTTTCATGTAAATTTTTTGGATTATTTGTTCTAGTTCTGTAAAAAATGCCAGTAGTATTTTGATAGGGATTGCACTGAATCTATAGATTATTTTGGGTAGTATGGATATTTTAACAATACTAATTCTTCTTATCCATGAGCACAGTATATGCTTTGACTTACTTGTACCTTTCTTTAATTTCTTTCTTCAGTATCTTAAAATTTTCCCAGTACAAGTCTTACTTCCTTGATTAAGTTTATTTCTAGGTATTTTTGATACAATTGTAAATGAGGTTGTTTTCTCTAATAGTTCATTATTGGTGCATAAAAAATGTAACCAATTTCTGAATATGTATTCTGTATCCTGCTGTTTTACTGAAATCACTGATTAGTTGTGGTATATTTTGGTGGAATCTTTAAGGTTCTATCTATACAGTATCATTTTATCTGCAAATAATGACAAATTTACTTTTTTCCTTATAATTTGAATGCCTTTTATTTCTTTTTTCTTGTCTGATTGCTGTTCTAGCACTTCCAGTGATATGTTAAATAAAAATGGTGAAAGTGGACATCTCTGTGTTGTTCCTGATAAATGAAATACTTCTAGTTTTTTTCCCATTGGGTATGATATCAGCTGAAGGTTTGTCATATATGGCCTTTATTATGTTGAGATAGGTTTCCTCTGTTCCCACTTGACCAAACATTTGTATTATAAATGGGTGCTGTATTTTATCTACTGCTTTTACTGCATCTATTGATATGATCATATGATTTTTATTCTTTATTTTGTTTATGTGGTGTATTATGTTAATTGATTTGAGGATTTTGTACCAACCTTTCATCCCAGAAATAAATCCCAATAGATCATGGCATATTATCTTCTTAATGTATTGCTGAATTCAGTTTGCTGATATTTTATTGAAGTTTTTTTGCATCTATGTTTATCAGGGATATTGGCCTATAATTTTCTTTCTTTGTAGTATCTTTATCTGGTTTTGGAATTAAGATTATGCTAGCTTCATAAAATGAACTTGGGAGTCTTACTTCCTATTGACTTTTTTGGAAAAGTTTGGAATGGATAGGTGTTAGTTCTTCTTTGAATGTTAGATAAAAATTTACCTGTGAAGCCATCTGGTCAAGGACTTTTGCTTGCTGGGATGTCTCTTTCATTTCTGATTTTATTTATTTAGGTCCTTTTTTTTTTTTTTTTCTTGATCTGTCTGGTTAAAGGTTTATCAATCTTGTTTATGTTTTCTAAGAACCAGCCCTTGGTAACATTGATCTTTTGCATTATTTTTTTTAGATTTTATTTATTTATTTTTAGGGAGGGAAGGGAGGGAGATAGAGATAGAGATAGAGAGAGAGAGAGAGAGAGAGAGAGAGAGAGAGAGAGAGGGAGAGGGAGAGACATCCATGTGCAGTTGCTGGGGGTTATGGCCTGCAACCCAGGAATGTACCCTGGCTGGGAATCAAACCTGGGACACTTTGGTTCCCAGCCCGCGCTCAATCCACTGAGCTACGCCAGCCAGGGCTCTTTTGCATTATTTTTTTAGATTCTTTTGTCTATTTTCACCCTGATCTTTATTATTTCCTTCCTTATATTCACTTTGGGCTTTATTTGTTGTTCTTCTTCTAGTTCCTTTATGTGTAAAATTAGATTATTTGAATTTTTCTTATTTTTTGATGTAGGCCTCTAGCACTATGAATTTCCCTATTAGGACTACTTTCACTGTGTCCCATAGATTTTGTGTTGTTGTGTTTTCATTTTCATTTGTCTTAAGGTATCTTTTGATATCTTCCTTGATCTCATTTGTTGTTAACCTATTTGTTGTTTAGTAACATGTTATTGAGTCTCCACATCTTTGTGTGCTTTTCAGTTTTTTCTTGTGGTTGATTTCTAGTTTCATATGATTGTAGTCAGAGAAGATCTTGATATCAAGCTTCTTAAATTTATTGAGACTTGTTTTAATCCTAACATGTGGTCCATCTTAGAAAATATTCCAAGTGTGCTTGAAAATAATGTACTTTCTGCTGCTTTGGAGTGAAATGCTCTGAAAATATCAATTAAATCCATCTGTATCATTTAAGGCTGCAGTTTTCTTGGTGATTTTCTGTTTGGAAATCTATCCATTGATATCAATGGGGTGTTAAAATCCCCTATTATGGTTGTATTACTGCCTGCTTCTCCTTTTATGTCTATAAGAATTTGCTTTATATATTTAGGTGCTCCTATGTTGGGTGTGTAAATGTTTATAAATGTTATATCCTCGTGTTGGTTTGATACCTTTATCATTATGTAGTGTCCTTCATTGTCTCTTACTATACTCTTTCTTTTTTAGTCTATTTTCTCTGTTATAAGTATTGCCACCCCAGCTTATTTTCATTTCCATTTGTGTGAAATATCTTTTTCATTCCTTTACTTTAAGGCTGTATGTGTCTTTCATTCTGATGAGTGGGTGGGTCTCTTTTAGTCAGCATATATATGGGTCTTGTTTTCTTATTCATTCAGCTACACTGGGTCTTTTAAAAAATAATTCATTTATTTATTTTTAGAGAGAAGGGAAGGGAGGGATTAAGAGAGGGAGAGAAAGATCAATGTGTGGTTGCCTGTCATGTGCCCTCTCCTGGGGACCTGGCCCGCAACCCAGGCATGTGGCCTGATTGGGAATCAAACCAGTGACCTTTCGCTTTGCAGTCCAGCACTCAATCCACTGAGCCACACCAGCTAGAGTTCCCCTGTGTCTTTTGATTAGAGCATTTAAACTACCATATTTTCCTGTGTATACTGCACACCCACATTTTTGGCCCAAACTTTCAAGAAAAAATCCTATGTTTTAATTTTTAATCCAATTATTTACTTACTTATATTTAGAAACAAAACCAATTATTATAATCCAGGGTATTATTTTGCATACAGATATTGTTATTGCTTTCTAGAGTTATACTTTTTTTTAAGGTTTTATTTATTTATTTTTAGAGACACAGCAGGGAAGGAGAAAAAGAGGAAGAGAAACATCAGTGTGTGGTTGCTTCTCACACCCCCCTTATTGGGGACCTGGCCTGCAACCCAGGCATGTGCCCTGACTAGGAATCAACCTGTGACCCTTTGGTTCACAGGCTGGCACTCACTCCACTGAGCTACACCAGCCAATGTTAGAGTTACACTTTTAATGCATAATCATAAATAAAAGAATTTAAAACATTTATACAGATATGGAATTAGTACTACCCATGTATAATGTGCACCCTTTTTTTTTCCCTCAAAAATGTGGGCAAAAACAGTGTGCATTATATATGGCAAAATATAGTATTTACATTTAAACCAATTACTGATAGGTACGCATTTATTGCCATTTTATTCTTTTAACTATGTTCCTCTTTTTTGGTTGTTGTTCAAGTCTTTTATTTTTTTCAAGCCTCAGTTTTTCCCAATGTTCCTCTTTTTTATTTCTTCTCAAAGAAGTCCTCTTAACATTTCTTGTAATACTGGCTTGGTGGTATCAACTCCTTTACCTTCCTGTTCTCTAGGAAGCTTTTTATTTCTCCTTTAATTTTAAATGATAGTCTTGCTTGGTAGAACAGTCTTGGTTGTAGATCCTTGATTTACATCACTTTGAATATGTCATGCTAATCCCTTCTGGCCTGAAATATTTTTGTTGAGAAATCAGCTGCAAGTCTTATGGGAGTTCTCTTGCAGGTAACTAACTCTCTTTCTCTTGCTGCTTTTAAGATTCTTTCTTTGAAATAGAAAACAGGCTGACAGTGACAGGGGGGGATTTCAGGGGAAAAGGGAAAGGGTATACAGGAACAAGTATAAAGGACACATGGACAAGAACTAGGAGGGGTGGAAATGGGAGGGAGGTGGGGAGGGCTGGGTGGGTGGGCTGGGATGGGAGTAAAAGACAGAAAATTTTACTTGAACAACAATTAAAATAAAATTTTAAAAAAGAAAAAAGAAAATGTAAAAAAAGATTCTTTCTTTGTATGTAACATTTGCCACTTTAATTATGATGTGTCTTGGTGCAGGCCTCTTGGGTTTATCTTGTTTGAGACTCTGTGCTTCGTGGACTTGTGTGTCTTTTTCCTTCATCAAGTTAGGGAAGTTTTCATTCATTATTTCCTCAAATAGGTTCTTGACACCTTGCTCTCTCCTTCTCTTTTTTGGTACTCCATATGATGCAGATATTGTTAAGCTCATATCACAGAGGTCCCATAGAATATCTTCATCATTTTTATTTTTTTATAGTAACAAGGGTTTTTTTTGTATTTTTATTTTTTAATTTTTATTTTCAAAATTATTTTTAAAGAATTTATTTTAGAGAGGAAGGGAGAGAGAAAGGGAGAGAAACATGAATGTGTGGTTGCCTCTCAAGTTCCCCCCACTTGGGGCCTGGCCTGTAATCCAGGCATGTGCCCTGACAGGGAAGGAATCAAACTGGTGACCCTTTGGTTTGCAGGCTGGCACTCAATCCACTGACCCATACCAGCTAGTGCTTAAAATCATTTTTTTATTGTTATTCCTTTACAGATGTCCCAATTTTTCCCCTTTTCTCTCCTCCACCCACCCCACCCCCTGCTCCCACAGTCAATTCCTACACTGTTGTCCATGTCCAGGGGTCATTCATTCATGGTCTTTGTCTAGTCCCTTCCCCTTCTTTCCATCATTATCCCTCTCCACTGTGCCCTCTGGTCACTGTCAGTGTGTTCCATGTTTCCATGCTTGTGGTTCTATTTTGTTTGTTAGTTTATTTTGTTTATTAGATTGCTCTTATAGGTGAGATCATACGGTATTTGTCTCTCACCAACTGGCTTATTTCACTTAGCATAATATTCTTCAGTTCTATTCACGCTGTCACAAAAGGTAAGAGTTTGTTCTTTCTGCTGCATAGTATTTCATTTTGTAAATGTACCACAGTTTTTGGATCCACTCATTTACTGATGGGCACTTAGGCTATTTCTAGCACTTTGTTATTGTAAATAATGCTGCTATGAACACAGGGGTGCATAACTTCTTCTGAATTGGTTTTGGGATTCTTAAGGTATATTAACCAGCAGTGGGATCACTGGGTCAAAAGGCAGTTCTAGCCCTGGCTGATGTAGCTCAGTGGGTTGAGTGTGGGCTGTGAACAAAAGTGTCCCAGGTTTGATTGCCAGTCAGGGCACATGCCTGGGTTGTGGGCCAGGTCCTCAGTAGGGGTACACAAAAGGCAACCACACACTGATATTTCTTGCTCTCTCTCCTTCCCTTCCTCTCTCTCTAAAAATGAATAACTTTTTTTTAAAAGGCAGTTCCATTTTTAGTTTCTTGAGGAAACTCCATACTGTTTTCCATAGTGGCTGTACTAGTCTGCATTCCCAACAACAGTGCACTAGGGTTCCCATTTCTCCACTTCCTTGCCATCACTTGTTGTTTGTTGATTGATTAATGATGGTCATTCTGCTGGTGTGAAGTGGTACCTCAGTGTGGTTTTAATTTGCATCTTTCTGATGGCTACTGATGTTGAGAATCTTTTCATATGTCTATGAGCTCTCTGTATGTCCTCCTTGGAGAGGTGTCTATTCATGTCCTTTGCCCAATTTTTAATTTGATTGTCTTCCTGGTGTTGAGTCATTTGAGGTCTTTATATATTTTGGAGATCAAACCGTTGTCTGATATATCATTGGCAAATATATTCTCCCATATAGTCAGTTCCCTTTTCATTTTGATGATGGTTTCTTTAGCCATACAGAAGCTTTTTAGTTTGATGTAGTCCATTTGTTTATTTTTCCCTTTATTTCCCTTGTCCTAGGAAATACATCAGCAAAAATATTGCTACGTGGAGTATATGAAATTTTACTGCCTATATTCTTCTCTGGGACTTTTATGGTGTCATGACTTATATTTAAATCTTATATCCTAGTAACCACTCTCTACAAGATATTTTGGATGGCATTGAATGTCAGAGAACTGAACAGGTAGGTAATCATGGAAACAATGGTTCTGCATGAGAAGATGGTACTATGGACACTACAGGAAACTTTGGTTATGTTTTATGAAGGTTCTTCCAAATGCGATCCTCATCCAGAGCAAGCTGATGTGGTCTCCACACTAAGGGAAATAAGACAGAACTTAAGTAACACCACCAGAAACCACTGAAAGAACCAGTATCTGGTGCTCACCCTGAAATGTCTAGTTTTTAAGGGACAGGAAGACATGAGCTAAACAATAATCTGACTTAGGAAACTACAATTTGAGATTAGTCAGTTGGGTGTATTATTCAATTATTTCCTTCAAAGCATTTTGTTAACTGAGGAAAACATACCTATTTGTGACAGTGTTATTACCCCTCTTTGATGGTGGCTAATTTCTTGCATCTAGCCTGACTTTAAATATATCATTCTTTTAAATTTAAACCACTCTTGTGTTCAGGTTCAATTCTATCAGAGTGGTTCTTATGTGCACTTTTTTCAATGATACTTTGAGTCATCTGTGAGGTATTTAACATCAAAACCGATGGGCTTTTTCCTGAGTCATCTCAGATTCTTTCCCTAAAATGATCTGTCTTCCTGAAATCTTCAAGTATTTGTCACTTTTCTAAGTCTGGAATCTCTATAAAGACAGAATCAAAATTCAATTTAAAGTGAAAAAAAATCTTATATCCATTTTGAGTTTATTTTTTGTATGGTATAAGTTAGTGGTCTAGTTTCACTTTTTGTATTGTACCAGCCCAGCTCTCCAAACACAATTTATTGAAGAGAGAATTTTTACTCCATTGTATGCTCACGACCCCTTTGTCAAATATTAATTGACCATAGAGACATGGGTTGATTTCTGGATTCCCTATTCTGTTTCCTTGATCTATGTGTCTGTACTTATGCCAGTACCAGACTGTTTTGATTACAGTGCCCTTGTAGTATAATTTGATATCAGGTATTTTGACCCTTCTTACTTTGTTCTTCTTTCTCAAGATTGCTGAGGCTATGCAGGATCTTTTTTGGTTCCATATAAATTTTTGAAATATTTGTTTTAGATCTGTAGTACATGCCATAGGTATTGCGATAAGAATTGCATTGAATCTATAGATTACTTTGGCTAGTATGGACATTTTAATGATGTTAATTCTCCCAATCCATGAACATGGTATATGCTTCCATTTATTTGTATCTTCCTTAATTTCTTTCTTCAGTGCTCTATAGTTTTCCCAATACAGGTCTTTTACCTCCTTGGTTAAAATTATTCCTAGGTACTTTATTTAAGTGCTGGAAGCAACCTAGGTTCCCATCTAAATGAATGGATCAAAAAACTATGGCACATTTACACAATGGAATTCTATGCAGCAGAAAGAAAGAAGGAGCTCCCCTTTGTGACAGCATAGATGGAACTGGAAAGCATTATGCTAAGAGAAATAAGCCAGGCAGTGAAAGAAAAATACCATATAATATCACCTTTAACAGAAACCTAATCAACAGAACAAACAAACAAGCAAAATGTAACCAAAGACACTGAAATAGAGAACAGGCTGACAGTGACCAGAGGGGAGAGGGGAGGGAATTTCAGGGGAAAAGGGGAAGGGTTTGCAGGAACAAGTATAAAGGACACATGAACAATAAGAAGGGGTGGGGGACATGGAAACAGGAGGGAGGTGGGGAGGGCTGGGGGAGTAGGCTGGGCTGGGAGTAAAAGGCAGAAAACTGTACTTCAACAACAATTAAAATTTAAAAAATAAATAAATATGATTTTATTCCTAGTTTCTCTTTCTGATATTTCATTGTTGGTGTACAAAAATGCCATCCATTTCTGAATATTGACTTTGTATCTTGCTATTTTGCCAAGTTCACTTATTAGGCTGAGTAGTTCTTTGGTGGAGACTGTAGGATTTTCTCTTTTATTGGACATTATTTATTTATTTATTTATTTAGAGGGGAAGGGAGAGAAACATCAATGTGTGGCAGCCTCTTGCACATCCCCTATCAGGGACCCAGCCCAGCAACCCAGGCATGTGCCCTAGACTGGAAAATGAACTAGCAACCCTTCAGTTCTCAGGCTGGCACTCAATCCACTGAGCCACACCAGCCAGGACAGATTTTCTATGTACAGTATCATGTCATCTGTGAATAATGACAGTTTTACTTACTCCTTTCCAATTCAGATGCCTTTTATTTCTTTTTCTTGTCAGATCGCTGTGGCTAGAACTTCCAGTACTATGTTGAATAAGAGTGGTGAAAGCAGACACTCTTGTCCTGTTCCTGATCTTAAGGGGAAAGGTTTTAGTTTTTGCCCACTGAGTATAATGTTTGCTGTAGGCTTCTCATATATGGCTTTTATTATGTTGAGGAATGCCCTCTCAAATCTCAGTTTGCTGAGTGCTTTTATCATAAATGGGTGCTGGATTTCATCAAATGTTTTTCAGCATTTATTGATATGATCATGTGATTTTTCACTTTTATTTTGTTTATGTGGTATATTATCATACTTTTTGGAGTATAAGATGCACTTTCCCCCCCAAATTTGGGAGGAATGATGGTTGTTAATACTGCTGTTGAGTTCTGTTTACATTTACATTGGTGAAATGTTATGTTATTTATGTTATTAAATATTTTACCACATTTTTTGCTTCAAAATGTTTTCCCTATTTTCCTCTAAAACCTAGTTGCATCTGATGGTATGAAAATATGGTACATTTATTGATTTACAAATGCTGTACCATATTTGCATTCCTAGGATGAATCCCAGTTGATCATGGTGTATGATCTTTTTAATTTCAGTATTTCTGAATCTGGATTGCCAGTATTTTATTGAGGATTTTAGCATCTGTGTTCATCAGAGATACTTGCTTGTAGTTTTCTTTCTTTGTTGTGTCTTTTCCTGGATTTAGAATTCGGATGATACTGTGTTTGTAAATAGTTTGAGAGTCTTTCCTCTTCTTGGATTTTTTGGAATAGTCTGAGAATAATAAGGGTTAGTTCTTCCTTAAATGTTTTGTAGCATTCACCTGTGAAGCCATGTGGTCCAGTGCTTTTGTGTGCTGGAAGTTTTTTCATTACTGCTTCAGTTTTGCTACTTGTTGTTGGTCTATTTAGGCTTTCTGCTTCTTCTTGATTCAGTTTTGGAAGATTGATTTTTTCTAGAAATTAGTTCATTTTGCCCAGGTTGTCCAATTTCTTGGCTTATAGCTGTTAGTAGTAATTCCTTACAATCCTTTTTATTTCTATGGTATTGGTTGTAACTTCTCCTCTTTCATTTCTGATTTTATTTATTTGCATCCTCTGTCTTTTTTTCTTGATGAGTCTGGTAAAACGTTTATCAATTTTGTTTATCTTTTCAAAGAACCATCTCCCAGATTTATTGACCTTTTGAATTGTTCTTTTAGTCTGTACGTCACTTGATTCTGCTCTGATCTTGATTATTTCCTTCCTTCTACTCACTCTGGGCTTTGATATTGTTCCTCTAGTTCTTTTAGCTGAAGCTTTAGGTTGTTTATGTGAGATTTTTCTCTTTTGTAGGCAGACCTGTATTGCTATAAACTCTCAGGATTGCCTTCACTGTGTCCCATAAGTTTTGGGTTATTGTGTATTCATTTTCATTTCTTTCCAGACACTTTTTAATTTCTTCCTTGACTAGGTTGCTGACATTACATTCATTATTTAATAACATGTTATTCAGCATCCATGTATTTAAATATTTTTGAGTTTATACTTGAGGTTGGTTTCTACTTTCAATCCATTGTGATCTAAACCCATGCTTCATATTTCAATTTCCTTGAATTTTCTGAGGCTTCTTTTGTGTCCTACCATGCGGTCTATCTTTGAAAATGTTCCAAAAGGGGGCTAAGATGGCGTCGGAGTAGGAAGGAGCAGATTCGGCTTCCCTCTGCTCAGGGGAGAAAATCCTGACCGATCTATGGAATAGAGAAGCAAGCAACCAACATACTTCAGCATATGTGAAAATAGGGGACCAAGGATTGTGGCAGAACCGAAAAAACAGACCCTAAGAAGAGTGCTGCAATAAGACAAAAAAGAATAGGTGGAGGCAGTGAACACCAGGATACCCACTGGAAGAGGAAACCCAACAACAAAGGAATCACTAACAGATAACAGCAGAAAAAGGTAAAAGAGGGAGTGGTAACCACACAAACCTCAATGCAGGACCTATCTGGAAATACAACTAAACAGTAGGGACAGTACCCAATACGAACAAATGAACAAGAGCAAGAGAGAATTCTTTAAACCTTATACACATGGAAGAACCAGCTTCAACACAACCTGCCCTCACCAGCACAACAAAATATAAGAGGTGGTGGACAGAGTGACCCTCATTTAACCAGCTGGTGGGAAGGAACCACCAAAGAAAGACCCAACAACAATCAAAACCCAAGGCAAACACAAAGCCAACTTAAATGACAGCCCAAGACCAGTGAGCTTGGGAGATCAAGGAAACTGCACCACTGAAACTCACTACTATTCTACTAAAGAAGTTCACACCACAAACCAGGGAGCCAGAACTGATCAATTTAAGAACCTGAGGCGAACAAGAAGAGTCTCACAAACAATGGGAAGACAAAGAAACAATCCCCAAATGAAAGGAAAGGAGGAAGCCTCAGAAAGAATGCTAAATGAAATAGAGGCAATTCAACTATCAGATATTGAGTTCAAAGCAATGATCATCAGGAAGCTCAATGAGCTCACAATGAGCTACCAGAAACTAGGGGGAAGCTACAATGATCTCACTGGAAACTACATCAACATGAAAAAGGAAATAGAAACTATCAACAAGGGCCATGAGGAAATGAAGAATGCCATTTCTGAACTGAGGAACACAGTAGGAGGAATGAAAAGCAGGATTGATGAAGCAGAAGATCCGATTAGTGAGCTAGACGACAAAGTAGAAAAGAACACCCAGAAAGAGCAAGAAAAGGAAAAGAGGCTCAGAAAGAATGAAGAGGGATTAAGAGAAATGCAAGACAATATGAAACATAATATCCGTATAATAGGGATACCAGAAGGAGAAGAAGAAGAGCAAGGGATAGAAAACCTATTTGAAAAAGTAATGATGGAAAACTTCCCTAATTTGATGAGAGAAAAAGTCACACAAATCCAGGAAACACAGAGAGTCCCAATCAAGAGGAACCCAAAGAGGCCCACCTCAAGACACATGATAATTAAAATGGCAAATTTTCAAGACAAAGAGAGAATATTAAAGGCAGCAAGGGAAAAACAGGAAGTAACATACAAGGGAGCCCCAATAAGGCTAACAGCTGACTTCTCAATGGAAACATTCTAAGCCAGAAGAGAATGGCAAGAAATATTCCAAGTAATGAGAACCAGAGGTCTGCAACCAAGGCTCCTTTATCCAGCAAGGCTCTCAATCAAGATAGAAGGCAAAATAAGAAGCTTCCCAGACAAAAGAAGTCTAAAAGAATACATCTCCACCAAACCAGCTCTACAAGAGATGCTAAAGGGATACTTTAAGGAAAGGAAGGAAAAGAGAGAGAGAGAAAGAGAGAAACACATGTACATAAAAGACAATGAATAAGTACCTATCAATAATAACCCTAAATGTAAATGGATTAAATGTTCCAATCAAAAGACATAGAATAGCTGAACTGATAACAAAAAGTTACCCACACATATGCTGCCTACAAGAGACCCACCTCAGGATAAAAGACCTGCATAGGCTGAAAGTGAAGGGCTGGAAACAAATTTTCCAAAGCAAATGGACAGGGGAAAAAAAGCCGGCATAGCAATACTCATATCTGACAAAATAGACTTCCAAAAAAGGGCCATAAAGAAAGACCCAGAAGGTCATTTCATAATACTCAAGAGAAAAATCCACCAAGAAGACATAAATATTGTAAATATATACGCACCCAACATAGGAGCACCCAAATACATAAAGAAAATCTTAGAGGACTTCAAGAAAGATATTGACAGCAACACAATTATTGTGGGGGATTTTAACACCCCACTATCGAAAATGGACAGATTTTCCAAACAAAATATCAACAAAGATATTGTGACATTGAACAATACCCTAGATCAAATGGGCTTAACTGATAAACATAGAGCCCTCCATCCCAAAGAAGCTAAATACACATTCTTCTCAAATGTACCCGGAAAACTTTCAAAGATAGAACACATAATAGGACACAAAACAAGCCTCAACAATTTCAAAAAAATTGAAATCATACCAAGCATTTTCTCAGATCACAAGGGACTGAAGCTAGAAACGAACCCGAAGGAAAAAAAAACCCAAAACACTCAAAATCATGGAGATTAAATAGCATGCTATTAAATAATGAATGGGTCAAGAATGATATTAGGGAAGAAATCACAAGGTTTCTGGAAACAAATGAAAATGAACTCACAACAACCCAAAACTTATGGGACACAGCAAAGGCAGTCCTGAAAGGGAAGTTCATAGTGATACAGGCCTACCTAAAAAAGTTGGAAACATTCCGAACAAACAACCTGACCCTACGCCTACAAGAACTTGAGGAAGCACAACAAAGAGCCCAGAGCAAGCAGAAGGAAGGGAATAACCAAGATCAGAGCAGAATTAAATGACATAGAGACTAAAAGCACAATTCTAAGGATCAATGAATCCAAGAGCTGGTTCTTTGAAAAGATAAACAAAATTGACAAGCCTTTAAGCAGACTCATCAAGAAAAAAGAGAAAACCCAAATAAACACAATCAGAAATGAAAAAAGAGATTACAACAGATACCACAGAAATACAAAGGTTTGTAAGAAATTACTATAAAGAATTGTATGCCAAGAAATTTGAAAACCTAGGTAAATGGACAAATTTCTAGAAAAATATAATCTTCCAAAACTCAATGAAGAAGAAGCAGAAAGCCTGAACAAACCAATAACAGCAAAAGAAATTGAAGCAGTAATCAAAAAACTGCCAACACACAAAAGCCCTGGACCAGATGGTTTCACAGGAGAATTCTACAAAGCATTTAAGGAAGAGCTAACCCCTATCTTTCACAGACTATTCCAAAAAAATCCAAAAAGATGGGAGACTCCCAAACTCTTTTTATGAGTCCAACATCATTCTAATTCCAAAACCAGATAAAGACACAACAAAGAAAGAAAACTTCAGGCCAATATCACTGATGAACATTGACGCTAAATTCCTCAACAAAATACTGGCAAACCACATCCAAAAGTACATTAGAAAGATCATACACCATGACCAAGTGGGATTCATTCTAGAGATGCAAGGATGGTACAATATTCACAAATCAGTAAATGTAATACATCACATAAACAAAAGCAAAGACAAAAACCACATGATCATATCAATAGATGCAGAAAAAGCATGTGATAAGTTACAGCACCCATTTATGATAAAAACACTCAGCAAAGTGGGAATAGAGGGAGCATTCCTCAACATAATAAAGGCCATATATGAGAAACCTACAGCCAACATCATACTCAATGGGCAAAAATTAAAATCTTTTCCATTAAGATCAGGAACAAGACAAGGCTGTCCACTTTCACTACTTCTATTCAATATAGTACTGGAAGTTTTATCCGCAGCAATCAGAAAAGAAAAAGAAATAAAAGGCATCCAAATTGGAAAGGAGGAAACAAAACTGTCACAGTTTGCAGATGACATGATAGTGTACATAGAAAATCCTATAGACTCCACCAAAAAACTGCTTGACCTAATAAATGAATTTGGCAAAACAGCGGGATACAAAGTCAATATCCAGAAAACAAAGGCATTTCTGTACACCAACAATGAAACAACAGAAGCAAAAATCAAGAAAAAAATCCCATTTGAAATAGCAAAAAGAAAAATAAAACACCTAGGAATAAACCTAACCAGAGAGGTAAAAGACCTCTATTCAGAAAACTACATAATACTCAGGAAAGAAATCAAGGAAGACACAAACAAATGGAAATATATACCATGTTCATGGATTGGAAGAATTAATATCATCAAAATGTCCATACTACCCAAAACAATTTACACATTCAATGCAATTCCTATTAAAGTACCAATGGCTTATTTCACAGACATAGAACAAACACTTCAAAAATTTATATGGAACCATAAACAATCCTGAATAGCTGCTGCAATTTTGAGAAAGAAGAGTAAAGTAGGAGGGATCACAATACCTGACACTAAACTATACTACAAGGCCACTGTCATCAAAACAGCCTGGTACTGGCATAAAAACAGGCACATGGACCAATAGAACCGAACAGAGAGCCCAGAAATAAACCTAAGTCTCTACAGTCAATTAATATTTGACAAAGGAGGCAGCAACATAAAATGGAGTAAAAATAGCCTCTTCAACAAATGGTGTTGGGAGAACTGGACAGCTACGTGCAAAAAAAAAAAAAAAATGAAACTAGAGCACCAACTTACACCTTATACAAAAATAAATTCAAGGTGGATAAAAGACTTAAATATAAACCGTGATACCATTAAAGTCCTAGAGGAGAACGTAGGTAGGAAAATCTCAGATATTTCACGCAGAACCTTTTTTACTGACATGTCCTCTAGAGCAAGGGACATAAAGGAAAGAATAAACAAATGGGACCTTATCAAAATAAAAAGCTTCTGCACAGCTAAAGAAAACAGTATCAAAATAAAAAGAGAACCAACTGTATGGGAAAACATATTTGCCAATGATACCTCAGACAAGGGTTTAATCTCCAAAATATATAAAGAACTTACATGACTACACTCTAAGACAAGCAACCCAATTAACAAATGGGCAAAGGACTTGAACAGATACTTCTCCAAGGAGGACATACAGAAGATCCAAAGACACATGAAACGATGTTCAATATCGCTAGCTATCAGAGAGATGCAAATGAAAACCACAATGAGACACCACTTCACACCAGTCAGAATGGCCATCATAAACAAAGCAACAAACAACAAGTGTTGGAGAGGTTGTGGAGAACAGGGGACCCTAGTGCACTGTTGGTGGGACAGCGGACTGGTACAGCCACTATGGAAAGCAGTATGGAACTTCCTCAGAAAACTAAAAATGGATCTGCCTTTTGACCCTGCAATTCCACTGCTTGTACTATATCCTAAGAACACTAAAACACCAATAGAAAAGAACCTTTGCACCCCGATGTTCATAGCAACACAATTTACGATAGCTAGGTGCTGGAAGCAACCTAGATGCCCATCAGTAAATGAATGGATCAAAAAACTATGGTACATTTACACAATGGAATTCTATGCAACAGAAAGAAAGGAGCTCCTACCCTTTGCATCAGCATGGATGGAGCTGGAAAGCATTATGCTAAGCGAAATAAGCCAGGCAGTGAAAGACAAATACCATATGATCTCACCTTTAACAGGAACCTAAACAACAAAACAAAGAAACAAGCAAAATATAACCAAAGACACTGAAATAGAGGACAGGCTAACAGTGACCAGAGGGGAGAGAGGAGGGAATTTCAAGGGGGAATGGGAAAGGCTTACAGGAACAAATTTAAAGGGCACATGGACAAAAACTAGGGGGAGGGTGGTATTGGGAGGAAAGTGGGGAGGGTTGGGTGGGTGGACAGGAATGTGAGTAAAAGGGAGAAAACTGTACTTGAACAATGATTAAAATAAAAAAAATTTTTAAAGAAATGATAATGCAGTGAGAAGTGGTGTAACCAGGGTGACTATACATTCTTGGTTTCTGGACGGTCTTAGTTGACACCATTTTCCTGCATCTCATCTAATTTAGCATTTGTCTTACATTTTATAATTTATTTTATTTTTATGTTTTAAAAGATTTTCCTTATTTTTAGAGAGAGGGGGAGGGAAGGAGAAAGAGAGAGAAACATAGATGTAAGAGAAAAACATTAATCAGTTGTCTTTCATATATGCCCAGACTGGAGACTGAACCTGCAACCTAGGCATGTGCCCTGACCAGGAATCAAACCCACGATGATTCAGATTACAGGACTACAACCAACCAACTGAGTCACACCTGTCAAGACTTACATTTTTTTTATTTATTAATTGTCATTCTGTTACAGTTGTCCCAAATCTCCCCCCTTTGCACTCCTTCGCCCACTCCACCCCTGCACTCACAGCCAGTTCCCACAGTTGTCCATGTCCATGGGTCATTCATACATGTTCTTTGACTAGTTCCTTTCCCTTGTTTCCACCATTATCCCCTTCCCTCTGCCCCTCTGGTTACTGCCAGTCTGTTCCATGTTTCCATGCCTATGGTTCTATTTTCTTTGTTAGTTTATTTTGTTCATTAGGTTCCACTTATAGGTGAGATCATATGGTATTTGTCTTTTACTGCCTGGTTTATTTCAGTTAGCATAATATTCTCCAGTTCCACCCACGCTGTGGGAAAAGGTAGAACTATTACAATTGATAGTTGTGCTAAAATAATGTGGTTTGGGTTTATTAGGTCTCCTTGAACTTGCAATTTCTACAGAATTTGTTCTCTCTTTGGTTCTTACATGATGAAACCTGAAAGAGAATCAGTGATAATCCTCTTTTCCTAACCCTTTCCAGATATAACATAATTAACCTCATATTGTAAAGCAGGCACAGAGTTCACTGATAAAAGGGCTGGTGCCCAGATAACAGCAGCTAGGGACAGCTACTAACCTCAGTTCTCAGGTAGTGGTGGAGAAGGAATTTGACATTGTCTAGCTGCCTGCCACTTGGTATATTGGCCAGTTGTTTCTTGGCATGCAAATTCCAGATGTAAGTTGCAGAGGTTGTTGGGTTGCCAGTTGGCAGGGTTAATGGGAGATGTGGAGAATTACAGGTTAGATGTATATGAAATGTGTTTGGGAAATAGGGGATAAGCAGCCCTGCATACAGTATAGACAGAGAGCATTCTGAACATTCATGCAATAGTGGTTTTGTAATTTATGCATGTGGTAAATCCACAGCTATTTATTTTATTGTTTGATAATGCTTTTCTATTTTGCAATAAATCCTCTTAGCAGTAATGAGCACAAATAAATGAAGACATGTGTTTATGAAAATTCAGGCACTAAATTTGATGATGTACATGGAATTCATGAAAATGTCAATTGCTGCCTAACACCCATGAAGGCTACAGTGATATAACTGACCACACAAAAACCAGCAGACCTGTCTGCTGAAGAAGCATCTGCATCTATTTCAGAAGATGTATTTTCCTGTGCTCAAAAAACACACATACAGATACAGAAGGTTTACATATAACTCTGTGAAGCATAACTTGTCATGTAAATCAAATGGTTGTTCTTCTAAACTTATTTTGCTTAGTTTTATTCTCAATTTCCTTATGCATATATGAAACATGAAGCAGTAGCTGTTAAAGTGTTGGCTGAATTAGCCAAACAAATGGATCCATGACACCAACTTTATATCAGTGTCTTCCTGTGCTTCAAATAGATGAGAAGTGAAATTAATAATGGTTTAAGTATTACATCCCATGTGTGAAATCAAATAACAACTTTGGAAGTTAATTCAGATGAAAATGATACAAAAACACTGAATTCAGTAACAAAAGTTACCATTGAAGATAAAAATATTTGTTTTTTATATATTATTTATTTATTTTAGAGAAAAGGGAAAGGAGAGAGAAAGAAAGGGAGAAAAATATTGATGTGAGAGAGAAACATCAATTAGTTGCCTCTTGTATGCGCCCATACCAGAGACTGAACCCATAACCCAACCATGTGCTCTGACTGGGAATCAAACCAGTTACCTTTCACTTTGCTGGACAATGCCCAACCAACTGAGCCACACCAGTCAGGGCAATATTTGTCTTTTTTCAGTGATAATAGGAACACACATTTTAGCAGAGGAAAATTTTTATATAAATATAAAGTTCTTGCTCTGGTCAGTGTGGCTCGGTTGGAGCATCATCCCATAAACCAAAAGGTCATGGTTTCAATTCCCAGTCAGGGCACACGCTTAGGTTTGGGTTCGGTCCCAGGTCAGGGCACAGTGTGAGGCAACTGATGTTTCTCTCTCATGATGTTTCTCTCCCTCACTCTCTCCCTTTTTTCTCTCTAAAATCAATAATCGTGTCCTCAGGTGAGGATTAAAAAAATGTTCTTACTCATTTAAGAAATCTGTACAAAAGGACTATTCTTGAGATTGCCTATAGTGCAGATATAATTGATATGTGCATCCAAACCAACTGCAATATTAATCCAATTGTGAAAGGAGCTATAGCATCAATTTTACAAATATATTTTTCTATAGACACAATTAGTATCTGAACTATATTTTTGGATGTGACAAAGTTCATGTTGAGTAGCCAAAAAAATAAGACATAAAAACAGCATGGCAGCATGTGCTTTCTCTCTTCGCTATGCATCATCAGATTCTAGAAATATTTGAGCTTTTGAAGAACTATTTTGTTAGTCCACCTAAGTGTCCTACAGTGATACTGGACTTTTTTTTAAAGAATTCTCTAAATTTTGGGTTATTCTGTTTAACATCAGTTGGAAATGTTTAATCAAAATGTTCAACAAATACCAGCCAAGATGGAAGCATAGGTAGACACACTGTGCCTCCTTGCACAACCAAAATAAGGACAACAACAATTTAGAAACAAGATAACAACCAGAACTGACAGAAAATTGAACTGTATGGAAGTCAGACAACCAAGGAGTTAAAATAGACACATTCATCCAGACTGGTAGGAAGGGTGGAGTTGGGCAGCAGGGCAGAGAGGGGTCAAGGCACAAAAAGCAGTGGCACCAGGCATGCAAGGCACCCCGGGTGTGCAGCACTGCAGCGGGTGAACCCTGGGTGCACAGGCAGCGGTTGGCAGACCCCAGGCTCTGGGTGGCAAAGGGAAGACCCAGTGAGGCATTGTATGCAAGGCGGCTGGCTGACCCAGTAGTCCCAGGGTCCCAGCGCCAGGAAATAGAGCCTCCGGGAACTGAGTGAAAACACCTGTGGGGGCTGAAGTGCAGAAAGAGACTCTCACCCTCACAGGAGACTTCGTTGGAGAGACCCATGGGGTCCTAGAATGTGCACAAACCCACCCACACAGGAATTAGCACCAGAAAAGCCCAGTTTGCTTGGGGGAAGTGGTGGAAGGCACTGAAATCCAACAGAGAGCGGAGCTAGCACCATTGTTCCCTCTCAGACCCCACATGCCCCCACATACAGCATCACAACCCAGCAACTGGGTTGCCCCACCCTGGTGAACACCTAAGGCTCCACCCCTCAATATGTGACAGGCATGTGAAGACAAAAGACATGGCCTAAATGGAAGAACAGATCAAAGCTCCACAGCAAATACAACTAAGTGACAAAGAGATAGCCAACCTATCAGATGCACAGTTCAAAACACTGGTAATCAGGATGCTCACAGAATTGGTTGAATTTGGTCTCAAATTAGATGAAGAAATGAAGGCTACGCTAAGTGAAATGAAGGAAAATGCACAGGGAAGCAATAGCGATGGGAAGAAAACTGGGACTCAGATCAATGGAGTGGACCAGAAGGAAGAAAGAAATATCCAACCAGAAAAGAGTGAAGCAACAAGAATTCACAAAAATGAGGAAAGACTTAGAAATCTCCAGGACATCTTTAAACGTTCCAACATCTGAATTATAGGGGTATCAGAAGGGGAAGAGGAAGAGCAACAAGTGGAAAAGTTATTTGAACAAATAATAAAGGAGAACTTCCACAATCTAGCAAAGGAAATTGACTTCCAGAAAGTCCAGGAAGCTCAGAGTCCCAAAGAAGTTGGACCCAAGGAGGAACATGCCAAGGCACATCATAATTACATTAGCCAAGATTAAAATGGAGAGAATCCTAGAAGCAGCAGGAGATAAGGAGACACTTACCTATAAAGGAGTTCCCATCAGACTGTCAGCTGATTTCTCAAAGGAAACCTTGCAGGCAAGAAGGGGCTGGCAAGAAGTATTCCAAGTCATGAAAGGCAAGGACCTACATCCAAGATTTCTTTATCCAGCAAAGCTATCACAGAATGGAAGGGCAGAGAAAGTGCTTCTCAGGTAAGGTCAAGTTAAAGGAGTTCATCATCACTAAGCCCTTATATGAAATGTTAAAGGAATTTAAGAAAAACAAGATAAAAAACATGTATAGTTAAATGACAGCAAACTCATAATTATTAACAACCACACCTAAAACAAAAGCAAACTAAGCAAACAACTAGAACAGGAACAGAACCACAGAAATGGAGATTACATGGAGGGTTAGCAACAGGGGAGTGGGAGGAGGAGAGAGGGGGAAAAGGTACGGAGAATAAGTAGCATAGATGCTAGGTAGAAAATAGACAGGGAGAGCAAGAATAGTATGAGAAATGTAGAAGCTACAGAACTTATGACCCATGGACATGAACTAAAGGAGGGGGAATGTGGGTGGGAGAGGGTGTGCAGGGTGGAGGGGAATGAGGGAGGAAATGGGACAACTGTAATAGCATAATCAATAAAATATATTTTTAAAAATGTTCAACAAATAGAATGCTAAAAAATCCCTTTGGCTTTTAAAGCTTTTAGCAAATTGTAGTTAATGAAAACATCACAATGTTTTCATTTTA
Source organism: Phyllostomus discolor (assembly GCF_004126475.2). Lineage (NCBI taxonomy): Eukaryota > Metazoa > Chordata > Mammalia > Chiroptera > Phyllostomidae > Phyllostomus > Phyllostomus discolor. The sequence goes on from NC_050198.1 coordinate 71,391,902, forward strand.
CGAAGCTCAGGGAGGCATTAAAATGTATCTCTAAAAAAGGTTTGGAACAAATTATGGTGAACAATGAATGGAATTTAATTGTGAAATTGTGTAGTTGTGCTTTGGGGTATCTTGACTTCTGGGAAAACACTTGACATTTTGATAGAGCTCCTATTTCTGCCTGTTTTATCCTCACCCAATGACATTTTTTTCATTGCTTTTAGAGAGAGAGGAAGGAAAAGAGAGAGAGAGGGAAACAGAGAGAAACACCAATGTAGGAGAGAAACATTGATTGGCTGCCTTCTCATAGGCGCCTGCTAGGGATAGAACCTGAAACCTGGGTATGTGCCCTGAGCAGGAATCAAACCCACGACCTTTCAGTCTACGGATGATGCTCCAAACAGCTGAGCTATATCAGCCAGGGCCAAGTTCATATTTCTTAATTGGATAAAATTTTAATTGGATACATTTCTATTCTGTAACCGAATGGAATGAAATTAAGAGGGCTTATGATTTTCAATATATTTAATTGACGATACTATTACACTTGTCCCATTTCCCCCCTTTATTCCTTCTGCCTTTCACACACCCTCTCACCATCATTCCCCCACCTCCTTAGTTCATGTCCATGGGTCATACATATAAGTTCTTTGGCTTCTCCATTTCCTATACTATTCTTAACCTCCCCCTGTCTATTTTGTACCTACCATCTGTTACTTATTCTCTGTACCTTTTCCCCATTCACTTCCCACCCCTTCCTGCTGATAATCCTCCATGTGATGTCCATTTCCATGCTTCTGTTCCTATTCTAGTTGTTTGCTTAGTTTGTTTTTTTTTTTTAGGTTCAGTATTGATAGTTGTGAATTTGTTGTCATTTTACAGCTCACAGTTTTGATCATCTTTTTCATAGATAAGTCCCTTTAACATTTCATATAATAAGGGCTTGGTAATGATGAACTCCTTTAACTTGACCTTATCTGGGAAGTACTTTATCTGCCCTTCCGTTCTAAATGAAAGCTTTGCTGGATAGAGTAATCATGAATGTAAGTCCTTGCCTTTCATGACTTGGAATACTTCTTGCCAGCCTCTTCTTGCCTGCAAGATTTCTTTTGAGAAATCAGCTGATAGTCTTATGGGAGCTCCTTTGTAGGTAACTGTCTCCTTTTCTCTTGCTGCTTTTAAGATTCTCTCCTTATCTTTAATCTTGGGTAATGTAATTATGATGTGCCTTGGTGTGTGCTTCCTTGGGTCAACTTCTTTGGGACTCTCCAAGTTTCCTGGACTTCCTGGAAGTCTATTTCCTTCGCCAGATTGGGGAAGTTCTCCATTATTTGTTCAAATAAATTTTCAATTTTCTGCACTTCCTCTTCTTCTTCTGGCACCCCTATGGTTCGAATGTTGGGATTTTTAAAGTTGACCCGGATGTTCCCAAGCCTCTGCAAATTTTTTTGAATCCTTGTTTCTTCATCCTGTTCTGGTTGAATGTTTATTTCTTCCTTCTGCTCCAAACGATTGATTTGAGTCCTGGTTTCCTTCCCTTCACTGTTCATTCCCTGTACATTTTCCTTTATTTCACTTTTCATAGCCTTCACTTTTTCCTCTATTTTGCAACCATACTCAACCATTTCTGTGAGCATCCTGATTACCAGTGTTTTGAACTGTGCATCTGATAGGTTGGCTATCTCTTTGTCTCTTAGTTGTATTTTTTTCTAGAGCTTTGATCCATTCTTTCATTTGTGCCATATATATATATATATATATTTTTTTTTTTTTTTTTTTTTTTGCCTCGGCACAACTCTTATGTAGTAAAGGATGGAGCCTTAGGTATTTGCCAGGGCAGGGCAACCCTCATTGCTGCATTGTGGCCCTGTCTGTGAGGAAGGGGTCTGAGAGGGAACAGTGTCACTTGCTCAGCTCTCTGCCAGCTTTCAGTTACTTCCTCTGCTACCCACAGGCAAATTGGGCCCTTCTGGTGCTGATTCCTGGGTAGGTGGATTTGTGTATGTTCTAGGACCCTGTGGGACCCTCCAAGAACTCTCCTGTGAGGCTAGGAGTTTCTCCCACCACCACAACCTCCACAGGTTTTTTCCATCAGAGGTTTTGAGGCTTAATTTCACCACACAGGAACCCTGGGTTGCATGGTCTATCTTGCTTCCCAGTTGTTTCTCCTGGTTTATCTGCACACAAATGTGGGACTGCCTAGACTGCCAGCCACCACCTTGCCCACCCCAGTCCTCCAGTTGCTGCCCTGCTGCAAGTCCTCTCTGCCTGGCTTCCCATCTCTGCCCCTCCTACTGGTCTGGATAACTGTTTCTTCTTTAACTCCTTGGTTGTCAGACTTCCATGCAGTTCGATTTCCTGGCCATTCTGGTTGTTTTTTGTTTTTAAATTTGTTGTTGTCCTTCTTTTGGTAGTGTGAGGAGGCACAGTGCATGTACCTACACCTCCATCTTGGCCGGAAATCTCACATTCAGTGAACTTTTTTAAAGAAACATAGAGACAACATTTTTTAATTAAATTGATTTCGGTGACATTAGTTAATAACATTATATAGCTTTCAAGTGTACAACTCTGTAATACATCATCTGTATATTGAATTCTGTGCTCACCACACAAAGTTAAGTCTCCTTCCATCACCATATATTTGACTCCCTTTATCCTCTTCATCCTCCCCCCATTCCCCTTCCCTCTGGTAACCACCATACTGCTGTCAGTGTTTATGAATTTTATTTGGTGATTTCTGTTTTATATCCCACATAGGAATGAAATCATAAGGTTCTTGTTCTTTCACACCTGACTTATTTCACAGCATGATATTCTCAAGATCCATCCATGGTGTCAGAAGTGTCAGTATTTCATCTTTTCTTATGGCTGAGAAGTATTCCATTGTATATATATACCTCATCCTCTCTATCCAATCATTCTTCAGGGGACACAGGTTGTCTCCCTGCCTCAGATACTGTGAATAATGTTGCAATGAACTTAGGGATGCATATATCTTTACAAATATGTTTTAAAAAATTTTGGGTAGATACCCAGAAAAGAGATTGCTGGGTCATATGGTAACTTTATTCTTATTTTTTTTTTTTTTTGAGGAAACTCCTCACTGTTTTCCATAGTGGCTGCACCTGTTTATATTCCCACCAGAAGTATATGAGGGTTCCTTTCAGAAACAACTTCTAAATGAGTTTTGTCTTGTGAAAATAATTGTTGAAGAATGATATATTAAATAGACAATTTCTGTGAGAAGATCTGAGATTAAATATTTACACACTTCAGTATTTTTAAAAGTATAATTGTAAATGTCCTCTATTTAGTAGTCTTGATGATATACAGGGTACTTCAGCACCTGCAGACATAGTATTTTCTGTTAAAAATACTCTATGATTTACAGATTTAAACCAATCAGAGGTGTGAACAACTTCAAATATATTAGCCGTAAAATGCAAGTTTGAAAATGATTGCAGGCAATTTTATTTTAAAAATTTAAAAATAATAAAATCATATTGAAAAATACAGTTTTAAAAATATCAGTGATTATTATAAAAAGAAGTGCTAAGAAATTGATCAGACTATGTGAATATATAACAATAATTACTTATGATAGTTTAAAATGTTTAGATAATCAATATATTGTGAATAACTTATCTCTTGCTTAAATATACACAGATCGTTTTAAAATGACAGCTATTACTTTTGACCATGGTTTTTGCACACCAATATAGTAAAACTAATTTTTGGTGGAAAAAATAAATATCTAAAACCACATAGTATTTTTAGAGCTGTCTTCACTCTCAATTATCTCAGTTTGGACAATTAATAACCCTAACTGTGACATACTTAGCACACTAGCTTTGGCAGTAGCCAGCCAGAGTTTTAATCCCAGCTCTGTGATTAGTAGCTATGTAACCATAAGTACATTGTTCGATCTCTCTCAAACTCGGTTTCTTCATCTTTAAAATGGAGATGATAAAAAATAGCAACTTTCGTATTGGGTTGTTGTGAACATCAAGTAAGATAACATGTATGAAGACACTTAGCACAGCACCTTGGCGTATAGCACTCCCAAAAAACATGAACTATTATTATCACTCTTGTTATTATTATTAAGAAGTTATGGTCATGATTGTTGTCCGATGTTTTTCCTTTTCTGTTTCTTTTCTTTTACAGAAAAACACTCTCAATAAATTTTATGTTGAACTGATGGAACTTCAGGACCTCTTTTCACCCCCTGTAAAAGTGCTCACATCGTACACCCACACTGTCTATCCCTGCTCCCAGTGACCTGGTCTGGGGTCCAGTGAGGGGATGAAGTGAGGGAGATGGGAATAGAACCGGCAAGCATTGGCTCGAGCGTCATCCTCAAGTCTGAGCTCAAGTTTCTTCTCCAACTGCAGCATTATGTGAATCACCCCCAAAATGACATTTTAGTACTATGAAAAAGTAACCTCCCACAAATCTGAAATATAAGGTTTGGGTGAGTCTTGTACCCCTTCTCGCCAAGCATGGTATCTAGAGTATCAAATTAGCCATGAGTTTAATTCATAACCAACAATTCTGAATCCTTCCTCTTTGCAGCTATCACAATCCATTTGTCATCACCTCAAATGTCCACCAGAGGTCCTCTTCTGCTTTGCAGCATTGTCACATTTTCGATCTGCTTTGCAGTTGAATGTAATAAAAGTCAAATTTTTCAGAGGGCTGGTGTTATAAATGCAGTGGCCACAGGCATACACACAGGCACTAGTGTCCCAGCAAAAACCCCAGGAAATAAGAAGCCCCAAAAGCTTTTCTTTAAATTGTTGGCCTCAAGACATGTAGGTAGTACTATCCTGACTGACTTTCTTTAAGGTGTTTCTGGAAGTGTACCTCCTCCTCTGTTGTCAGATTTTCCTTATCAATGACTTGGTGTTCTAACTAACATTAGCAGAATGGTTGCCTGACTTTGGCTTTATCCAGAAAACAAGACTCAGTGATCAAGAAGATTCACCAAATAAAATTATGGTACAGACCAGCATTTTCAAGAGTATTTTCCCTAGAATATTGGCACTGCAAGATGCTCTGCCAGCAAAGGTTCTGCAGTCAACTGATACTGGGAAGCCATAGCCATGGCTTGCAAATTCATAATCGTGTATTAGCACTGCCTATACTCTGCGAAGTCCTGTAGTTAAAAAAAAACAATATTTTTATTTTGTTGAACCCTTGCTCTCCAAATTTACATGATAATGCAGCCTCTCCTTTCTCATTTGTGTGTATGTGATACCTCAAAATTTTAATAGAGTATTCTACAAAACATATTTTGTGAAACATAGATCTAATCTAACCTTTTCAGTTTAAAAATGGGAGGCCCAGTTGGGAGGAGGACTTTCCCAAGACCACATAGTAATAGTGGGTACATAGGCCTTGATTCCAGGTCTTCATATCCTTGTGACTTTTCTTTTAGGAAAGTCTCTCTGCATGTAATCATCTTTGTGCACAAATACATTTTTGTGGACTGTATATTAGTAAGAGTGTGATACTTTTGAAAGTTCAAAGACAAGGACATTTTATAATTTCCAGAGGTTTTATATTGTGAAACCTACAGTTTTATGAGCCCTCAACCTCTCCTAGACTGAGGGTTTCTATCCATAGCTAATAGGCAGGGACCTTGACCACAATTAATGGGACATTATCTGTTGGAGTGATAAAAGTTGAACACCAGAGGGCGCTCGTTCCTCAGTATATCAATTAAAATTTAAGAAGCAGGAAGGGACAGAAGCAGCACCTTTCAGAAGACTGAATCATTGGGTCCTAACTCAGTTCCATTTTTAATTTTTTGAGGTAACTCCACTTCTGAAAATGTATCTAAAGGAAACCAAAACACTAATTCTAAAGAACATATGCACTCCTGTGTTTATCGCAGCATCATTTATAATAGCCAAGGTTTGGAAGCAGCCTAAGTGTCCATCAGTAGATGAATGGATAAAAAAAAACTATGGTACACTTGCACAATGGCCATAAAAAAGAATAAGCTCCTACCCTTTGCAACATCATGGATGGATCTGGACAGTGTTATGCTGAGTGAATAAGCCAGTCAGAGAAAGACAAGTGCAGTATGATTTCACTTATATGTGAAATCTAATGAACAAAATAAGCTAACAAAATATAAACAGACTTATAGATACAGAGAACAAACAGACAGCTGTCAGGCGGGAGGGGCCTTGGGGACTGGGTGGAAAAGGTGAAGGGATTAAGAAAAAACTCATAGACAGCAGTATTATAATTACGAGAGGAAAAAGGGGGATAAATGGTGATGGAAGGAGACTTGACTTGGAGTGGTGAATAAGCAATACCAATGTACAGATGATGTGTTATAGAATTATACACCCAAAACCTCTATAATTTTATTAACCAATGTCAGTCCAATAAACTCAATAAAAAATAAACATAGCCCTGGCTGGTATGGCTCAGTTGACTGAGTGCCAGACTGCAAAGTAAAGGGTCACTGGTTCGATTCCCAGTCAGGACACATGCCTGGGTTGCAGGCCAGGTCCCCGGTGGGGGGCGAGCAAGAGGCAACCACACATTGCTGTTTCTCTCCCTCTCTTTCTCCTTCCCTTCCCCTCTCTCTAAAAATAAATAAAATATTTTTAAAAAATCAAATAAAATTTAAAAAATAAACATAAAGAAGAATGAGAAAAACAAAAGACACTGTCACTGTGAAGGCAATGATAATGGTATTATAAGCATGGAAGACAAATTAGAAAAAAAAAAGGCCGAATAGAACTATATCATGTGTAAAAATCTCTGTTTTATAATCAACAAAAGTAAGATTAAAAAGTAATGTGAAAAAAGTGTGTGTGTGTGTATATACACATACATACATACATACATATATCCTATACAAATCTATGAGACCACCAAATTGCCAAGAACCAAAGTATATCAAGTTCATATTAGATAAAATAATATACAAATGATAACTGCTAATATTTATCGAGCACCTTCTATGTGTTTGGTATTTTATGTGCACTACCTCATTAATACTTAAGCCTATGAGGTAGGTATGATTAGAGTACTGTCTTCATTTTACACATGAGAAAGCTAAGGCTTAAAATCTGAAGTAATTGGCCCAAGTTCACACTACTAAGTAAAATAGACAGTTGAAACCCTTAAGTGTCTCCCTCCAGAGCACTCAACTACTCCTTGCTTCATTCCCATGGCTTATAAGGCCCAGTGAAGCCTAGGTCCTACTTACCTCTCCAGTCTTCCTCATTGCAATTTGTATCGGATAGAATGGAAGTACTTTCAGTTCCTTGAACAGTCTGTGTTCCTTGCATAGGATCTTCTTCTCTCCATCTTTACCTGTCAGTTAATTGTACTCATTCTAATCTCAGCTTAGATATCACTTCCTCCAGAAGCTTCCTCTCCTTTCCAAGTCTGGGTAGATGACCTGCTTCTGTGCTTCTATAGCTCCCCATCATTTCCGCACACTGCATGGCAAGTGCCCATTTCCTGATCTGTGCCCTTTGTTACATTGAAAATTTGGGGAGAGCAGAGAATAAGTGTGTCTTGCCTCCAGTGCATTCCTGGACCCAGGCACAATGCTTGGCATATAGTAAGTTCCCTAGACATACAGAAACTCCTCTACTTGAGACATTTCTTAGAGCCACAAACTTATATGGAGGCCAAATGTCATCAACTCTCTGCCACCAGCAGATGATTATTGACTGTCATTTTGGTCTCTGGCATTGGTGTTCATCAGGCTTGTTTGCAGTGATTTTGCTTAGGTTTGAGCAGTTTAAGGAACATTATTAATATATATCTGTTACATATAAAAGCAGTGAGGATGTTGACACTTCCACTAAGAAGGAACATAGAGTTACAATAGAAATGAAATTAAAATAAATATGTTATGAAAATTACCAGTGTTTCACAAAAATATACACGGGTGATTGAAGAGTGGTAAACATTCTAATGGGCAAACACTCAATCATGCAACATGTGAAGAATGCTGTGCATATAAAGTTAAAAAAAATAAAGACCATGCCCTGACCGGTGTGGCTCGGTGGGTGAACATCTTCCCACAAACTGAAAGGTCGCCCGGTTCGATTCCCAGTCAGGGCACATGCCTCAGCTGTTTTCCAGGTCCCCCATTGGGGTGCATGCAAAAGACAGCCGATTCTCTTGCACATCCATGTTTCTCTCCCTTTCTTTCTCCCTCCCATCCCCTCTCTCTAAAAATAAATAAATAAAATATTTTTAAAAAAGAACCATGTATTTTGATTGAGGAAATGAGAGCCCTAAGCTAATTCCTAAAGAACCTTATTTGGGAGGTGGATTACAAGGTAGAGTTAGAGGTTTTTGCCCACTTTGCAGACATCTCTTTTCAACCCTTTATAACACACTGCTATCCCTAGCTTCTCTGAAAACTATTATTGTGAATCTTGAATTTAAAGATGGAATGGTCAAGAGCCAGGATAATCAGTTCTTATAAAGAAGGGTCACATTCTTAAAGAAAAAAAAGCAGGAATTCCTCCCATTGTGCACCCTCCTGGTCTATTTATACATAATTTTATAAAATATTATCACCTATATTTGGTAATATAATTATCACTGCTTGAGTGACTATTAGAGGCCAGGCACTTCGAAACACTATGCCATTTAATCCTCACAATGTCCCTGTGAGACTGATATTACTTATACAATCTACAGGTTAAGAAACAAAGGCTCTGAAAAGTTAAGTATCTTCCCCAACGTCACACAACTGTGAAGTATTTATGTTGGAATTGGAAGTGTCATTCTGTTGGGTCCAACATGCTTATTACTCAACACCAGCGTGTCTTCCCTATTATCTAATTTCACCCTCACAACAATCATGTGAATGAAGGTAAGAAAACAATTTCCCCCATTTCCAGATGAAAACAGTGCAACCCAGAAATGCTCAAGGTCTCACCACTAGGTAGTGATGGAGCTAAAAGTAAACTAAGATCTTGTATCTCTAAGTCCATGTCACCATACCTTCCACATTGATTTCTTTAAGGCTAATGGTTTGAATCTCGACAAGGGTTGGACCTTCTTAAAGGCCCAGGTGTATGCGCCTGGGGAAGCGGTAAAGGAAGGGCTTGTTTGCTCTGTGGGATGAGGAAGAGAAAAAGCAGCAGTGGCTGTGCCCTTGGATTTTGTCCCCTAGCTACTAGGCCCTTCCCACTGCTCTGGACTTAGTTAACCTTCCTAATCTGTCCAGTGGAAATTGCTCATTGCTGACCTTTAGTCTTGAAATGCAATCCATGGAATGTTATTCAGTCATGATTAAGAAGAAAATCCTGTCATTTGTGACAACAGGGATGGACCTTGAGAGCATTATCCTTTTTTTTAATTGAATTTATCAGGGTGACATAGGTTCACAAAATCACTCAAGTTTCAACTATAAAACTCAACAAAACATCATCTGCACACTGCATCGTATGCCCATTGCCCCAAACAAAGTCCCTTTCTGCCCCCATTTCCCCACCTTTGCCCACCTCCTCCTACTCCCACCCCCCTTTTCCTCTGTCTATCACCACTCTGTGTCTGTGTCATGTGTTATATCTATATCTATATCTATATCTATATCTATCTATATTGTTTTTGTTTAATCTCTTCACCTTCTTTATCCAGGTCCACAATCAGTCCTCCCCTCTCACAGTTGTCAGTCTGTTCCATGTATCCATGTCTTTGTTTCTATTTTGTTGATTTTTTAAATTAGATTCCACATATAAGTGAGATCATATCATACTTGTCTTTCACCAACTGGCTTATTTCACCTAACATAATGCTATCACAAAAGGTAAGATTTCCTTCTTTTTTATAGCTGTATTGTATTCCATTGTACAAATATACCACCACTTTAAAAAAAAAAATGTTCAGTTACACTTGTCCCAAATTTTCCCCCTGTTGCTCTTCCCTGCCTTGTCCAACTCCTGCTTCCAAAGACAATTCCTATCCCATGGTCCTTGACCCTGATTCGTTTGTACATGTTCCTTGACATGACCCTTCTCCTTCTTTCCCCTGTTATCCCCCTCACCCCTCCCCTCTGGTCACTGTCAGGTTTTTTTTTTTTTTAATTTCCATGTCTCTCATTCCATTTTGCTAATTTGTTCATTTTGTTGATTATGTTCCACTTATAGGTGAGATCATATGGTATTTGTCTTTCACCACCTGGCTTATTTCACTTAGCATAATGCTCTCCAGTTTCATCCATACTGTCATGAAAGGTAGGAGTTCCTTCTTTTTTACTGCTGTGTAGTATTGCATCATGTAAACTTACCACAGTTTTTTGATCCACTCATTTACTGATGGGCATGTAGGCTTTTTATAGCACTTTGCTATTGTAAATAAAGCTGTTATGAACATTGGGATGAATAGGTTTTTTTGGATTGGTGTTTCAGGGCTCTTAGGGTATAATCCCAGCAGCAGAATTGCTGGGTCAAAAGGCAGTTCCATTTTTAGTTTTCTGAGGAAATTCCTTACTGTTTTCCACCAACAGTGGCAAACAGTCTACATTCCCACCAACAGTGCACTAAGGTTCCCTTTTCTCCGCAACCTCTCCAGCACTTTTTTCTTGATTTGTTAATGATGGCCATTCTGACTGGTGTAAAGTGGTATCTTGTTGTGCTTTTTAAAAACATATATATATGTGTGTGTGTGTGTGTGTGTGTGTGTGTGTGTTTTATCTTATGTTTTAAGTATATTTTATTGATTATGCTATTACAGTTGTCCCAATTTTTCTCCCCTTTACCCCCCTTCACCCTGAACCCTCCACCCATCAGCATTTCACCACCTTAGTTCATGTCCATGGGTTGTACATGTAAGTTCTTTGGCTTCTCCATTTCTTATACTATTCTTAACCTCCCCCTATTTTATGCCTACCATTTATGCTTCTTATTCCCTGTACCTTTCCCCTGAATTCTCCCTTCCCCCTACCCACTGATAACCCTCCATGTGATCTCCATTTCCATGCTTCTGTTCCTATTCTAGTTGTTTGCTTAGTTTTTGTTTTTGTGTTTTTTTAGGTTCAATTGTTGATAGTTGTGAGTTTGTTGTTTTTTAACTGTTCATAGTTTTTGGTATCCTTCTATTTCTCAGGTAAATGTTTAACATTTCATATAATAAGGGATTGGTGATGATGAACTCCTTTAATTTGATCTTATCTGAGAAGCACTTTATCTGCCTTTCCATTCTAAATGGTAGCTTTGTGGGATAGAGTATTCTTCGACATAGGTCCTTGCCTTTCATGACCTGAATGGGATACTTCTTTCCAGCCCCTTCTTGCCTGCAAGTTTTCTTTGGAGAAATCAGCTGATAGTTTTATGCGAACTTCTTTGTAGGTAACTGTTTCCTTTTCTCTTGTTGCTTTTAAGATTCTCTCCTTATCTTTAATCTTGGCTAATGTTATTATGATGTACCTTGATGTGTCCCTCCTTGTGTCAACTTTCTTTGGGACTCTCTGGGCTTCCTGAACTTCCTGGAAGTCTATTTCCTTCACCAGACTGGGAAAGTTTAACTTCATTATTTTTTTCAAAGAAGTTTTCAATTTCTTGCTCTTCTTTTCCTTCTGGCACCCCTATGATTCAGATTTTGGAGCACTTAAAGTTGTCCCAGAAATACCTAAGCCTCTCCTCATTTTTTAAAAAAAAATTGTTTCTGCATTCTGTTCTGGTTGGGTATTTCTTCCTTTTGTTCCAAATCTTGATTAGAGTCCTGGTTTCCTTCCCTTCACTGTTGGTTCCCTGTATATTTTGCTTTATTTTTCCTTCAGTAGCCTTCATTCCTTCCTTCATTTTGTGGCCAAGCTCAATCAGTTCTGTGAGCATCCTGATTACCAATGTTTTGAACTCTGCATAGAGTTCAAAATAGGTTGTCTATCTCCTCATTGCTGAGCTCTTTTTCTGGAGTTTTGATCTATTATCTCATTTGGGCCATATTTCTTTGTCGCAGCACACCTGTTACATCATAAGGGGATAGAGTCTTAGGTATTTGCCAGGGTGGGGCAACCCTCATTGCTGCTTTGTGGCACTGCCTGTGGGGGAGGGGTCAGAGAGGGAACAATGCCACTTGCTAGCTCCCCTCTAGCCCCACTTTCCAATGAACTTTCCTGGGAGGGTGGGAATTTCTCCTGCCTTCACAACCCCACAGTATTTTACAGCTAGAAGTTTAGAGTCTTTAGTGTCCTGGTCAGCCAACCCTGCCTCACCAACGTGGTCCACCACTTTGCTGTGGGTCTTCTCTGCCCACCCAGCTGCCCATCTCTGCCCCTCCTACTGGTCTGGATGAATGTTTCTTTAACTCCTTGGTTGTCAGAGTTCCATGCAGTTTGATTTTTTGGCAGTTCTGGTTGTTTATTGTTTTTAAATTGGTTAGTATCCTTCCTTTGGTTGTGTGAGGAAGAAAAGAGTTTCTACCGACACCTCCATATTGGCTAGAACACTTCCTTGTGATTTTAATTTGCATCTCTCTGATGAGCAGTGATGTTGAATATCCTTTTGTATGCCTATGGGCCCTCTGTATGTCCTCCTTGGAGAAGTGTCTGTTCAGGTCCTTAGCCCATTTTTTAATTGGATTGTTTATCTTCCTGGAGTGGAGTTGTGTGAGTTCTTTATATATTTTGGAGATCAAACCCTTGTCCAAGGTATCATTGGCAAATATGTTTTCCCTTGCTGTTGTTTCCCTTTTTATTTTCCTGATGTTTTCTTTAGCCATGCAGAAGCTTTTTAATTTGATGTAGTCCCATTTGTTCATTCTTTCTTTTATATCCCTTGCCTTAGGGGATATATTGGTGAAAATATTGCCGTGTAAAATATATAAGATTTTCCTCCCTGTGTTGTCCTCTAGGACTTTTATGGTGTTACTACTTATATTTAAGTCTTTTATACGTCTTGAGTTCGTTTTTGTGTGTAGTGTAAGTTGGTAGTCGAGTTTCATTTTTTTCATGTAGCTGTCCAGATCTCCCAACACCATTTGTTGAAGAGGCTATTTTTACTCCATTTTATGCTCCTACCCCTTTTGTCAAATATTAATTGACCATAGAGACTTGGGTTTATTTCTGGGCTCTCTATTCTGTTCCATTGATCCATGTATTTGTTCTTATGCCAGGAACATACTGTTTTCATTACAGAGGCCTTGTAATACAGTTTGATATCAGGTATTGTGATCCCTCCTACTTTGTTCTTCTTTCTCAAAATTGCTGAGGCTATTTGAGGTCATTTATGGTTTCATATAACTTTTTGAAATATTTGTTCTATATCTTTGAAATTTGTTGTTATTTTGATAGGGATTATGTTGAATCTATAGATTGCTTTTGGTAGTATGGACAGGTTAATGATGTTAATTCTTCCATTAACAGAAAGGGAGATTTTGAAAAATTCCATTTACAATTGCCTCAAAAAGAATAAAATACCTAGGAATAAATCTAAGCAAGGATGTAAAAGACCTGTACTTGGAAAATTATAAGACACTGAAGAAGAAAACTGAAGAAGGTACAAATAAGTGGTAGCACATACCATGTTCATGGACAGGAAGAGTTAACATAATTAAACTGTCTATACTTCCCTAAGTAATCTATAGATTCGATGCAATTCTTATCAAGATTCCAAAGACATATTTCATAGAACTAGAACAAATATTTCAAAACTTTATATGGAAACACAAAAGGACCCGCATACCAATAGCAATCCTGAGAAAGAAGAATAAAGTTGGAGGAATCACTCTACCTAATGTCGAAGTATACTATAAGGCCATAGTAATCAAAACAACATAAAAACTGAGACATAGATCAATGGAACAGAATAGAGAGCCCAGAAATAAACCCACAATTTTATAGTCTATTAATATTTGACAGACGAAGCAAGCATATACAATGGGCTAAAGACAGTTTATTCCATAAATGGCATTGGCAAAATTGGACAGACACATGCAGAAAAATGAAACTAGACCATCTTTGTACACCACACACAACAATAAATTCAAAGTGGATCAAAGAGTTAAATGTTAGACCAGAGACCATAAAAATCATAGAAGAAAATATAGGCAGCAAAATCTCAGACATAACTCATAACAATATTTTATAAGATATATCCCCCTAGGCAAGGGAAACAAAAGAAAAAATAAATAAATTGTACTACATCAAACTAAAAAGTTTTTGTACAGCCAAGGAAACCATCAATAAAATAAACACAACCTGCAGAATGGGAGAACATATTTACTGATACATCTCATAAGGGGTTAGTATGCAAAGTTTATAAAGAACTTAACAGCAACAAAACTCAACACCAAAAAACCAAACAACCCAATTAAAAAATGGACAAATCACCTCAATAGACACTTCTTGAAAGAGGACATACAGATGCCCAATACACATATGAAAAGATGCTCAACATCACTAGTCATCAGAGACATGCAGTTTAAAACCACAATGAGCTATCACCTCACCCAGGTCTGAATAGCCATCACCAATAAATTAACAAACAACAAGTGCCAGTGAGGATGTGAAACGAGGGGAACCCTTTTGCACTGTTGGTGGGAATGCAGATTGGTTCAGCCACTGTGAAAGGTGGTATGGAGATATATAAAAAAACTAAAAATGGATCTTCTTTTTGACCCAGTGGTCCACTTCTGGGAATATATCTGAAGGAACCCAAAATACTAATTCGAAAGAACATAAGCACCCCTATGTTCATTGCAGTATCATTTACAATTGCCAAGATATGGAAGCAGCCCAAGTATCCATCAGTAGATGAATGGATGAAACAGCTATGGGACATTTACACAATGGCATAATACTCGGCCATAAAAAAAAGAAAGTTTTACCCTTAGTAACAGCATGGATGGACTTGGAGAACATTATGCTAAGTGAAATAAATCAGTCAGAGAAAGAAAAATACATATGATTTCATTCATATGTGGAATCTAATGAACAAACTGAAGTAACAAGCAAAATAGAGACAGACTCATAGATATAGAGCAGGATGACAGCTAAGAGTGGGTGGGTAGGGGGGGTAGAAGGATTGATCAAAAAAGAAAAAAGACTCATGGACATGGACAACAAGGTGGTGATTGTGGGGGAGAGGAGGGTATAAAGGGACTAAAGGGTAATGGACAAATGCAATAAAAATTATTAAAAAGATTACATCTAAGTAATGATGTGTATAATCTTAATGGAAATATCATAAAATTTTATTTTTATTCATAAAAATTTATTAAAAGTCACTTGAAAAAGTCTTAGCTTAAAGTACAAAAACAGATAGCTGGCTATATTCGACCTGCAAGTCATAGCTTCTTAATCCCTGTTCCAGAACAGTGGTTTTCAAACTTCAGAGTGTATCACAATCACTAGGAGTGCTTTTTAGAATACAAATTTCTTAGCTACACCCTCAGACTTCCAAATTTAGTAGGTTTGGAATGGAGCCTGAAATTTGCATTTCTAATAAATTTCTAGTTGGTACTGATGTCACACTTTGAGAATCACTTCTGTAGAACAGAATGAGAGGATGTGCTTTACCCAAAACCATGATTTACCATATGATATAGTAACTCATTTAGTATTGGTTCATAGATAGCAAATATACCAATGCAACAAATTGAACATGTAGAAATAGACCCATATGTATACGGACACTTGAAATATGCTGAGGTGGCCCTGCAGATCAGGGGAGAAACACAGTTTGTTTGTTTGTTTGTTTGTTTGTTTGTTTGTTTGTTTTCAATAAATGGTGCTCAAATGGATTTCAATATTTGAAAATATGAAACCTGACCCTAACCTCATTCCATACCTGCAAAATCTATTCCAAGTGGATTGATTATAAATCTAAATGTGAAGGTTATAACAATAATTCTTCTGAGAAGAAAATATTCTTCAGATCTTATGGTAAGGAAATATTTCTTAGTATACAAAAAGCTCTAATCATCGTGGAAAAGATGGATAAATTGGACTGAAGTAAATTAAGAACCTCTGTTCATCAAAAGATACAAATTAAGACTGTGAAAAGGCAAGCTACTATGTATAATACAATTAATACAATAGCCATTAGCCTTATGTGGTTACTGAACACAAGAAATGTGACTCATCCAAATGGAGATGGGCTATGTGTGTCAAATACACTCTGTTTTTATTTAAATTTTTAAAAACATGTTTATTGATAAGAGATGGAGAGAGAGAAACATTGAATGGTTGCCTCCCACATTCACCCCAACTGGGGATCAAATCCACAACTAAGGTTATGTACACTGACTGGGAATGGAACCTCCAACCTTTTGGTGTATGGGATGATGCTCCAACCAACTGAGCCATACCAGGCAGGGCTACACTCTGGATTTTGGGAACCTGGCATAAAAATATAAAATATTTAATTAATATTTTTATATCGATTGCATGTTGAAATGAAAATATTTTGGATACATTGCATGTGATGGTTACTTTTATGTGTGAGCTTAACTGGGTAATGGGGTGCCCGGATATTTGGTCAAATACTATTCTGAATATGTCTGTGAGTTTTATTTTATGAAATTAACATTAGAATTGGGAGACTGAGCCAAGCTGATTGCTCTTCCTATGTGGATGGGCTCCATCCAATCAGTTGAAGTCCTGAACAAAAAGGCTGACCCTCCCAAGAGTGAATGGTAATTTCCTCTTTCTTGCCTAACTGCTGGGTCAGGATATCAGTGCTTTCCTGCCTTTGGACACTAGCTGAAACATCAGCTCTTTTGGGATCTTACTTCTGCTGGTTTTGTGGACTGGAACTACACCAACAGCTCTTGTGAGTCTCCAGTTTGCTAACTGCAGCTCTTGGGACTTCTCAGCCTCCATCATCATGTGAGCCAATTCCTCATAATAAATCTCTCTCTCCCTCTCTCTCTCCATACACACACACACACACACACACACACACACACACACATATATATATTTCTGTCTGTTTCTCTGAAGACTCTGAAGAACTCTAATACATTGGGTTAAATAAAGTATATTAAAATTAATTTTACCTGTTCATATTTGGCTTTTTAAAAATGGTTACCAGAAATTTTAAAATTATACATGTGGCTCATACTTTATTTCTATTGGCCAGATCTAGTCCAAAATATATAAAACAATAAGAAGAAGACAGATTACTCATAAGATAAATGGCAAAATATTTGAACAGGAACACCACAAAAGAGGAAATCCAAATGGCCAAATAAAATATGAAAAAGATGCTCAATCTTAGTAATCAAGGAAATGGAAACAAAAATCACAATGATGATGACAAAAAATAACAAGCATATAAGGAAGGAAACCACCATGAATGGGTCAGCAGAAATAATAAAGAACAAATTAATATCCCCCAAACCCTTCAGATATTGGAATTATCTGATGCAGGATGTAAAGTTATTAATATAAGAGAAATATTTAATTAAAGAAATTACTACAAAAATGAGCAAGCAACAACAGACAATCAAAATGACCAGGTAGACCCACATAAGGAGCAAATAGGACTTATAGAAATAAAAATATAAGTTACTGAAATTAAAAATTCAATAAATTCATTAAATACATTAATCAGAAAATTGGGCACTGAACACAGAGTTACTTTATTGGAAAACAGGTCTAAGTTAATGATCCAGAACACAGCCTTAAAGATGGAAAACATTAAAGAGAAATAAGAGAGCCCTGGACAATGTGGCTCTCTCAATGTGGCACAGGGTCACTGGCTGGACTCCCTGGGCAAGGCAGGTACCTGAGTTGTGCATTCTGTCTCAGTCCCAAGTAGGGAGTGTGGAAGGAGGTGACCAATTGATGTTTCTCTCTCACATTGACATTTCTTTTCCTCTCTTTCTCCCTCCCTTCCCTTCTCTCTGAAAATAAATAAATAAAATCTTTTTAAAAATTAAAAAGAGAGCCCTGGCTGGTGTAGCTCAGTGGATTGAGCTCAGGCTGTGAACCAAAGCATGACAGGTTCAATTTCCAGTCAGGGCACATGCCTGGGTTGCAGGCCATGGCCCCCAGCAACCGCACATTGATGTTTCTCTCTCTCTCTTTCTCCCTCCCTTCCCTCTCTAAAAATAAATAAATAAAACCTTTTTAAAAAATTAAAAAGAGAGTTAAGAGGCATAGAGGATACATTGAGAAGCTCTAACATGTTAAATTTAGTTCCAAGGGGCAGATAAGAGAAAGCATGGAGGAGAGTCAATATTTGAAAAACAAATAATGGCTGAGAATTTTCCAGAACTAATGAAAGACATGAATGCACATGCAAATGAAGTACTATTATTTATCAAGCAGGACAAATAAAAACAAATCCACACTTCTCCATATTGAAACTGTATAACACCTGCTGCAAAGAAGCATTCTTACATATAAATAAGAGTGGTAAATCAGATCATCTATAATGGAACAAAAAATAAGCTAACAGCGATTCTTTGGTGTAATACTGGAAGCTGGAAGACAGTGTATTAATGTTAGCTTAATTTTTGAAGTGTTGAGGAAAAACTAACCAGGCAACTAAGAATTGTGTGACTAAAAAAATATTTTAAGACAGACAGAGTTAAAACAAAAACATGCTCAGTTAATGGAAACAAATTTATACCAATAGACCTACACCAAGTAAATTTCTAAGAGATGTACTTGAGAAAGAAAGTAAATTAACTGAGAGAGAAGTTCTGATATGCCAAAAGGAATAATGAGGAAAAATTGGCAAATATGTAAATTAATCTAGATCTTGTATAAAATAATTTGTTCCTTTAGTCAGCATGTATTTAGCATTTGCTGTAGTAGGCTGACAAATATCCACCTAAAGATACCAGGTCCTAATCCTTGAAGCCAGTAAAATGTCATTTTATTTTTAAAAAAGAAGGAGGGGTTGAACATGTGATTCAGGATTTTGAGATGAAGTATCTTAAATTATTTGGGTGGGCCCAAAATGTCATCACAAGTGTCCTTATAGGAGAGAGGCAGAGAGAGATTACAGACAGAAGAGAGGAAAACCATGTGATGGAAAGCAGACTCAGAGAGAGAAGATGCTACATTGCTGGCTTTAGAGATGAAGGAAGGAGACAGGAGCCAAGAAATGCAAGAAACACAGCTCTAGATATTGGAAAAGACCAGGGAACTAATTCTCACCTAGAGCTTCTGCAGGAGTGTCCAACCTTTCAGCATCTCTGACCACACTTGAAAAAGGAGAGTTGTCTTGGGCCACATTAAATATATTGTGATATCGCTTCTCGGCCTTTTGGCTAAGATCAAGTGTAAATACATTGTGATACATAATCACAAAAATATCTCATGTTTTAAGTAAATTTATGATTTTGTTTTGGGCTACATTCACAGCCATCCTGGGCTGCATGAGGCCCATCGACCACAGGTTGGGCACCCCCGCAGGGAATGTGGCCTTGCCAACATATTGATTTCAGCCCCGTGAAGTTGATTTCTGACTTGTGGCTTGTAGAACTGTGAGAACATTCCTGCAGCTTTAAGTTACTAAATTTGTGGTAATTTGTTACAGCAGCCACAGGAAACTAAATGTACCTATGATGGCTGGACATTGCTCTAAGTGTTTTGAGATACATCAATCAAGAAAACAAAGGTATCTGCCCTAATGGAGCTTAAGCTCCATATAAAAAAGCAGATTGCATAGTATGCTAAAAGGTAACATGTTATATGTGAAAAAGGAAAAAGAAGAGCAGGGCAAGTGAGGAATCAGGAGTGTATATGTCATGGGGTTGGCAAGCAAGTTAGTATTTTATTTATTTATTTATTTTAAATGTTTATTTTTTTATTTTTAGAGAGAGGGGAAGGGAGGAAGACAGGGAGAGAAACATCAATGAGTGAGAGAAACATCAATCGGTTTCCTCTTGTATGTACCCCAACCAGGAACCAAACCCGCAACCCAGGCATGTCCCCCAAACTGGCATTGAACCAGCAACCTTTTGCTTTTGGGGGATGAGGCCCAACCAACTGAGCCCCACACACACTGGTCAGGGCACAGGTTAATATTTTAAATAGAGTGACTATGGTAAGCCTCATTGAGAAGGTGGTGTCTGAGCAAACACTAATGTTCTAATTTGACATATTTATATTTTAAAAAGAGGGCAAAATTAAAATATTGGACAATAATAATGTGTAAGTTGGGAGAAACACGTTCACCTGATCAGAATGAACGTGTTTGAACATCCTTATATTAATTGGGAGAATTTAGATATTGATTTTCAACTTTGTTAAACATATATGCTAACATATCAAAGGTAATCAGTAAAAGAGTAGAAACTGAATATATAATTTACAAATAATTAGTGGAGAAATTGGAATAAAAAACAAAAAATTTCAATTTTTTAAGTTGAGAAAGGAGAAAAAACAAAGAAAATTGGAACAGATACAGAACAACTAGTAAGATGTCAGAAACAAATACAAATAAATATAACCACAATAAATGCAAATGTACTTAACTTGCCAAGTAAAAGACATATTAGTCAGATTATGGAGAAAAAATGAAAATCCAGCTAGCATGGAAGAGACACACCTAAAATATAAGAATACATATTTCTGAAAACCAAGCAATCAAGAATTATACCAAGCAAATACTAACCAAAAACCAGTGTGGTTATATCAACATAAGACAAAATAGAATTTAAAATGCATTGTTAGTGTTTGAGAGGGTCACTGCACAATGATAAAAGGTGGGAGATTGTAAGGCATTTTCTCAATTATTGAGAGGTTAAAATTAAACTGAAAATTAGTAATATATAGAAAATTCAAATAGTCTACTTAACAAATTTGGTTGAAAACTGCTGCTATGAATGTTCATGGACAAGTCTTCTCATGTACATGGAGCAAGAGTTTTTCCAGGATGAGTGTAGAATTCCTTTATCATAATTTTTGCACATTTTCATAAAATACTGCAGATAGAATTCAAGTTCCATGTCCCCCTCTCTTGACCTTATTCTCCCTCTTCCTTCAGAGATTACCACTATCCTGAATGTAGTGTTTATGATTTTAAAACAACTTTTAAATTTAACTATATCAAATGGATATATATATTCATTCATGTGCCCCTTTAACATTATATTGTTTACATTAAAAAAAAAATTTAAAGGCTTTGGCTGGTGTGGCTCAATGGATTGGGCACCAGCCTGAGAGCTGAAAGGTCTCTGGTTCAATTCCCAGTCAAGGCATATGCCTGCGTTGTGGACCGGGTCTTCAGTAGGGGGTGTGCAAGTGGCAACCACACAATGTTTCTCTCCCTCTCATACTCCCTCCTATACTTCTTCCCTTAACCCTCTTTCTAAAAGTAAATAAAATCTTTTTTAAAAATAATTTTAATAAATTATTTAAAACTTACAAAAATGGTATCATACTGGATGTGGATCAGCTTGTGCTTTACATTTTCACTTATCATTGATTTAGAGATTTATATGTGTTGATATAGTACTAATTCATGCATTTTTAACTGTTTCAACTTTTTTTTACTAATGCCTGATGTTATAGGAATAAACATTCTTGTATATTTCTCTTTGCACACAGTGAGACAATTTCTCTAGGATATATATCTAAGAATAGAGTTGCTCAAATAAGATATGGACACCTTTTTTTTAAATCAGCTTGGCTATAACCCACAATCTTTGGACCAACTTGGACACATTTTTTTAAAAAAAAAAAGATTATTTATTTTTAGAGAGTGGAAGGGACAGAGAAAGAGAGGGAGAGAAACATCAATGTGCGGTTGCCCCTTTCATGCCCCCTACCAAGGACCTGGCCCTCAATCCAGGCATGTGCCCTGACTGGGAATCAAACCAGTGACCCTTTGGTTTGCAGGCCTGTGCTAGTCCACTGAGCCATACGAGCCAGGGCAATATGGACACCTTTGACATTACAAAACATCACCATATTGCTTTTCAAAGTACTTGTGTCAATTTACAGCCTCACCATGGATGAGTTGACATTGCTTATCACCACCATCATCTAGTGCTATGACTTTTCTATTTATCTTGGTCAATCTGATGCATACTAAATAATACCTTATTGTTTTATTTTGCATCCTCTGTTACAGAAATATACCATATGAAGCCTTTGGATTCTAGCCATTTAGGTTTCCTCTTCTGTGATTTGCCAGTTCATATTACTTGCTAATTTTTGAGTTGCCTATTTTTCTTACTGACTTTGTAAAAATTAATGAGAGAACCTCACTTAAAATGGTGCCAGGAGGCTAGAAGAGAGAACTCTCACCCATATGTCACTCGCACACTACTGACCCCAACAGGAAGAGACATCCCTTGTATCTCTCACAGGAAGAGATACTACTTGACTACCTCAACATGAGCAAGAAAAGATTTCCCTTTGCTCAGTAACAGGTCAGCCAAAGGGAGACTGCCATAACTCAGCCAATGAAGTCACTTCACTATATTCTGAACTTTCACTTTCCTGCAATGGACAGTCTTCATTTGCAACAGCTCCTACCAAGTCCAAAAAAGAGCCTTCCTCTCCTATTTCTCTGGACTTGTGTGTTGTTCACTATTAGACCTTACGTCCCAAATTGCAATTATTTGTTCCTGAATAAATCCATTTTTGCTGCAGAAATATTTGTTTGAGGTCAGTAACTTATAAAAGTTATTTACATTTTCTGAATATTAATCTTGTGTTGGTTATCTGCACTATGAATACCTTCTCCCAGTCTGGACTGTCATTTCCATTGTTAATGGGGACTTTCAGTTAAGTTATACTAGAACTATCTCAACCATATTATTTTGAACTTTGTATTTTGTTTTTTCTAAACTTATTTTCCTGCCCCCTTTCTCTGACTCTATTGGATTGACCACATTTCTCCCTTTACTGGTTTGGCTGTTACACATTTTGCTTCTAATTTGGTCACCCTTAAAATATTAAAAAAATTTAAATTTATAAATAGTAAAATTGATTTTTTGGTGTGCACTTGCAAGTTTGGACAAATGTATAGTGTAGAAAAAAGTTTTGGGACTTCCAGCAAGATGGAGGAATAGGTGGGCGCACCGTACCGCCTCGCACAACCAAGAACAGAACCACAATAATTTACAACAATGATTTGCAGCCATAATATCAAAACTATCAGAGGATTTATCTAAATGGAAGTCGGACAGACTAGAAGTTGAAGTAGACCCGTACATCCAGACTGGTAGGGGACTACGAGCCAAGCGAGCGGGCGCGGGGCTGGCGCGGGTCGCAGGCGCGCGTAGGTCGGGGGAAATTTGGCGCAAAATCGGCGCGACAGCAATCCGGGACGCAAGAGCGCAGTGGTGTAGCGGTGATCCCTGAGTACGCAAGCAGCGGCTGGGGGAATCAGTGGGGCAGCGACTGGGGACCAGGGCAGAGCTCACGGCCCAGAAGCCCAGGGAAGTGTCTGACTCCAGGAGAATGGAAGGGTCGCCATTGATCCCTCCTGTCCCCGCTCCCGCCCCTGCCCCCACATATAACGTCACAAGCTAGCGACTGGGGCGCCCAGCACCGGTGAACACCTAAGGCTCCGCCCCCCACCGTAACAAGAGCGACCAGACCGGAGAAAAAATAAATAAATAAGTAAAATAATAGGAGAGACAGGGAAAGACGTAAGACATATTTCCAGCAGAACAGATCAGACCCCCAGGACTCATCCTTTTGAGTGACCAAGAAATAGCCAATCTATCAGATGCACAGTTCAAAACACTGGTGATCAGGAAGCTCATGGAACTGGTGGATTTTGGATCCAAATTACATGAAAAAATGCAAATTACCATAAAAGGGATGCAGGAAGACACACGGAGGAGAGCCAATTGTGAAAGGAAGGAATCTGAGTCTCAAAACAACACAGTGGACCAGAAGGAAGATAGAATCAACCAAGCAGGAGAGCATGATGAAATAAGAATTCAAAAAATCGAAGAAAAGCTTAAGACCATCGAGGACACCTTTAAATGTTCCAACATCCGAATTATAGGGGTACCAGAAGGGGAAGACCAACAAGTGGAAAAGTTATTTGAACAAATAATAAAGGAGAACTTCCCCAAACTGGCAAAGGGAACAGTCTTCCAAGAAATCCAAGAAGCTCAGAGAGCCCCAAAGAAGTTGGACCCAAGAAGAAACACACCAAGGCACATCATCATTACATTAGCCAAGGTAAAAACGAAGGAGAGAATCCTAGAAGCAGCAAGAGGTAAGGGGACAGTCACCTACAAAGGAGTTCCCATCAGACTGTCAGCTGATTTCTCCAAAGAGACCTTACAGGCAAAAAGGGGCTGGAAAGAAATATTCCAAGTCATAAAAGACAAGGACCTACATCCCAGATTGCTCTATCCAGCAAAGCTCTCATTTAGAATGGAAGAGAAGATAAAGTGCTTTTCAGATAAGGTCAAGTTAAAGGAGTTCATCATCACCAAGCCCTTATTTTATGAAATGCTAAAGGGACTTATCTAAGAAAACAAGATAAAGAAAAGACATGTATAGTAAAAGGACAGCAAACTCACAATTATTAACAACCACACCTAAAGCAAAACCAAAAGAAACTAAGTAAACAACTAGAATAGGAACAGAACCACAGAAATAGAGGGCACAAGGGGGGGCTAGCAGTAGGGGTGGGAGGAGGAGAGAGGGGGAAAAGGTATAGAGAATAAGTAGCATAGAATGTAGGTTGAAAATAGATAGGGGGAGGGCAAGAATAGTACGGGAAATGTAGAAGCTAAAGAACTCATAAGTATGACATATGGACATGGACTAAAGGGGGGAAGGTGGGTGGGAGAGGGGGCACAGGGTGGAGGGGAGTGAAGGGGGAAATGGGACAACTGTAATAGCATAATCAATAAAATATATTAAAAAAAACAAAAACAAAAAAATGTATAGTGTAATAACCACAATTAAGACACAGAGTAGTTCCATTGCTTCCCCAAATTCCCTCTTACTATCCTGTTTTAGTTAGCCCCTCCCCCATGCCAACCGTGCTAATTAGTTGATGTTTCCTACTCCTGGTTTTGCCTTTTGCATAATGTAATGTAAATGGAATTGTACTGTATGCAGCCTTTTGATTCTGGCTTCTTTTACTTAGCATAATGCACTGGAGATTTATTCATGTTGTTGAATGTATCAATACCCCATTCCTTTAAGTTGCTAAGTAGTAATGTTCCATTGCACAGATGTACTACTGTTCAACTATTCACCAGTTTAAGGACATATTGGTTGTTTTAAGTTTCTGGTAATATAAAAATACTGTAAACATTTACATAAGGCTTCTGTATGAACAAGTTTTCATTTCTCTTTGGTAAATTAGGAGTGGGATTTCTAGTTATCCTTAAATTTTAATATGCATAGTATCTTTACCATCCTGCACAAAGCAAAGACCATAATACATTTAAATTCCAAACTCCCTTTCTATCTTCCATGGTAGCTTTATTAGTATTTAGGTGCCAATCTTATTTTTACCTCCTCCAGCGAAATTATTGTGAAGATGACAATTACTTTGGTCATCATTGCTTCTTGAACCCCACTCCTTTAATCTAAATAGCACATTTTAATGGTCAGCTTTGGATCAATGAATTAGAAATTAAATGAACAGTATGCTCTAGTATTTATACTAAAAATTGATAGTCCCAAAATACACATTCTTAGATGTCAAAACCTAATTATCTGTTCTATGTGGAAATTATGTGCATATATGCTGGCCTAGAACAAGGAACTTTTCTAGTCCACTTCAATTGTAAAGGAGATGACCCTCTATTTATTACTGCCTACCTAAAAGTAGGGTGAGAAGGTTAACACAGGCCCCATGCATTAAGAGCCTTGAGGCTTTCATGCTACCCTTGTCTTTGGTTAAAAAATCCTACCTACTTACAACTAATTTCCTCTTAAAATAATCAAATGTAAAACCATGTTAAGCAAGACATGATATTCTTAGAAATTTTATAAATACAAAGTATATTAAGAATTTAATATTTTTGAAAGTTAGATAAAAGGGGAAAATGTTTGTGCAGTATCTTTCTGCCTCATAATCAGAGCTCCTTAACTCAAAAAGGAATTAGAAACATGTCTTTGAAAGATGTTAACTCCACAGCCTGTATTGCAGTTAGTGTTTTAGGACAGAAGTCTCATTCAACATGTAGGTCTGATTCTAAGAAAATTTGCCTTTGCTTTTGTGTTGTCTTTAAGAATCTAGCATATTTCATACTGCCGTTTTAGTTGTGATGTTAACCATTGTGAAAAGTTTTCAGACAACTAATGATCTTTTTTAAATATTTGCATAAGATATAAACACACCAAAGATTTAAAGAAATCAACAATGGAATAGATATGTTTATACTTAAAAACTTTCTGTCTACAAAATGTTTTAAAATACTTTTATGCATAGCAAGGACTTAATCAACATAAAACAGTTGAATACCTAAAAACTCACTCTTTGATATTTATATTGTTTTCAAGGTAATGCCTCATTGGCTACTTAAGACTGATCAAGAAACATAAAAACTATTTTCTTTCTATGATAATGAATATACAATGTATAAAGATGTAATTTGTGACAATAATTACATAAAGGAGGAGTAGTGGAGGTGTATAGGAGGAGAGTTTTTAAATATTACTGAAGCTAAGATGGTATTAATTCATACCATTCATTGTAAATTTAAGATAACATTTGCAATCCCCAGGGTAACCACTAAGAAGATAACTAAAAGATATACAGAAAAAGGACTGAAAGGAAATCAAAATGTATACTGCAAAAAATGCCCCCACAAATGAAAACAGTAATAAAGGTATTGAGAAACAAGAGACAAGATAGATAGCAAAGAGAAAAATGGCAGTAGTTCTTTCTTTTTAGTTATTTTAAATGTAAATGGATTAAAGTCTCAAATTTTAAAAGGCAGAGATTGAATGTATTTAAAAAACATTAACTATAGGCCATCCATCCAAGATTCACTTTAGACCCCAAGATACTAATAGGTTGAAAGAGAAAGAATGGAAGACATTTCATGCTAATAGTACCCAAAAGAAAACTAGCGTGGTTCTACTAATACCATACAAAATAGACTTTTAAGTAAAAACCTGTATTATTACAAGAGACAAAGAACAATATACAGGGTGGGCAAAAGTAGGTTTACAGTTGTGAGTATGCAAAACAGTTTATTCTTGTATGATTGTTTATTATTATATTATTTACCTTACTATCAACTATAAACCTATTTTTTAAAAAAAATATTTTACTTATTTTTAGAGAGGGGAAGGAGAAAGAGAGGGAGAGAAACATCAATGTGTGGTTGCCTCTCTCACACCCTCCTGGGGACCTGGCCTGCAACCCAGGCATGTCCCCTAATTGGGGATTGAATTGCTGACCCTTTGGTTCACAGGCCGGCACTCAATCCACTGAGCCACACCAGCCAGCATATATGAACCTACTTTTGCTCACCCCTGTAAATTAAAGGCCAATTCACCAAGAAGATATAACTATCATATATATGATAGTTATCAGGTGTGTCAAACTCATTTTCACCAGGGGCCACATTAGCCTCACAATTGCCTTCAAGGGTTCGAATGTAATTTTAGGACTGTATAAATGTAACTACTCCTTAATAGTGAAGCAAGAGCTCGCTGGGTAGAAACAAGGTGCTGAGCCAGGTAAAACAAGGTGGAGGGCTGGATTCAGCCCGTGGGCCTTGTGTTTGCCACCTGTGAATATATACACACCAAACAGAGTCCCAATACATATGAAGCAAAAGTAGACAGAATTTAAAAGGAAAATAGTTCTACAATAGGAGTTGGGAAATTCAATACCCCACCTTTCAATAATGGATAGAACTGGACAGAATATCAATAAGGAAATAGAGAACTTAACACCATAAGCCTATTTGACTTAGCAAACATATATAGCATACTCCACACAAAATTGCAAAATACAAATTATTCTTAAGTCTACATCAAACATTCTCCAAGATAAATTATATGTTAGGATACAAAACAAGTCTCAGTGAGTTTTTAAAAATGAAATCATATATAGTACTTTCTCTAACCACAATAGGACATAATAGAAATGACTAACAGAAAAAAGAATCTGAAAATTTCACAATATGTGGAAATTAAACAACAAACTCTTAACCAATGTATTAAAGAAAAAAGTCACAATACAGATTAGACAACAGTTTGAGATGAAAATAAAAACATACCAAAACTTATAGAATGCAGCAAAAGTAGTGCCCAGAGAAAAATTTATAGCTATAAATGCCTACACTAAAAAAGAAAGGATTTCAAATCAACAGACTAACTTTATACCTTAAGAAACTACAAAAAGAGCAAAATAAACCAAGAGCTAGCAAAAGGAAGTAATAATAAATATCAGAATGGAAATAAATGAAATATAGAACAGAAAAAGCAACAAAGTCAAAAGTTGTTTTTTTGAAAAGATCAATAATGTATCATTCAATAAATCCACAAATGGCAAGTATTGGCAAGGACACAGAGAAAAAGGAACTCTTGTGCACTTTTGGTGGGAATGCAGATACATGTAGAATCTAAAGAACCAAATAAATAAACAAAATTGAAACAGACTCATAGACACAGAGAACAGATTAACAGTTGCCAGAGGGGAGGTGGGCTGGGGTACTAGGTGAAAGAGATGAAAGGATTAAGAGTTACAAATTGGAAGTTTTGAAATAGTGACAGGGATGTAAAGTACAGCATAGGGAATATAATCAATAATATTGTGAGGACTGTGTATGTACCTACCTGAGTACAGGTAGGTACTGGCAATATAGGGGGAGAAGGCTTTGTAAAGTATATGATTGTCTAACCACTATGTATTACACCTGAAACCAATTCAAAATAATATTGAAAGTAAATGGTAATTGAAAAATAAATTTAAAAAAGATCAATGAACCTGACAAAACTTTAGCTAGATTAAAAAAAAAAAAAGAGGATAGGCTCAAATTACTAAAATCCAAAATGAAAGCAG
Source organism: Phyllostomus discolor (assembly GCF_004126475.2). Classification (NCBI taxonomy): domain Eukaryota; kingdom Metazoa; phylum Chordata; class Mammalia; order Chiroptera; family Phyllostomidae; genus Phyllostomus; species Phyllostomus discolor. The sequence continues at coordinate 71,420,794 of NC_050198.1, forward strand.
GACATTACTATCAACCTTAAAGAAATGAAAAGGAGTATAAAAGAATGTGATGGACAACTGTACACCAACAAATTAGATAACAAAGATGAAATTCCTAGAAACAAAATACTAAAACGTATTCAAGAATAGAAAATCTGAACAGACCTATAAGAAATTGTACCAATAATCATCAACTTCCCCATAAAGCCCAGGAACAGATGGCTTTACTGGTGAATTCTATCAAATACTTAAAGAAGAATTAACACCAATGCTTCTCAAAGTCTTCCAAAAAATGAGGAGGAACAAATACTTTGGAACTCATTCTATGAGACCAGCACTACCCTGATAGCAAAGCCAAAGATACCACAAGAATACTGCATACCAATATCCCTTATGAAAATAGATACAAAAATCCTCAACAAAATACCAGTAGAACAAAGCCAGCAACATATCAAAAGGGTTACACACCATGATCAAATGGGATTTATGTGAGGAATGCAAGGTTGGTTCAACATGAAAACCAATCAATGTAATAAGGTAGTTTCCCCTCACTCATGGCGGAATGTGTTCTAAGACCCCCAGTGGATGCCTGAAATCAGAGAGTATCAAACCCTGTATGTACTATTTTTTTCCTATAAACAAAACTTTTCACTTAAAGGAAGCACTTTATGGCTTCTCTTTGGCATATCCAAATTAACAGCATCACTAGTCTTGTACTTTGGGGTAATTATTAAATGAAATAAGGGTTACTTGAGCACAAGCACTATGATATCATGACAGTGCTTCTCATAACACTGACGGCCATTAAGTGACTGAGAGGCAAATAGTGTAGATAGGGTGGATAACCAGACAAAGGGATGATTCATGTCCTTGGTGGGAGGGAGTGGGATGGTACAAGAGTTCATCATGCTACTTAGGAAGGTACACAATTTAAAACTTATGAGTTTTTCCTGGAATTTTCCAATTAACATTTTCAAACTGTGGTTGACTCTGGGTAACTGAAACTGCGGAACGTGAATCTGTGAATAACGGTGGGGCTACTGTACACCAATTTAACAGGACTAAAGGGAAAAATACATGATCATCTCAATTGATGCAGAAAAAACATCTGACAAAATGCAACATTCTTTAGTGACAGAAACACTCAGAAAACTAATAGAAGGGCATCTTCCTCAACATGATAAAGGGCATTTACAAAACACCTATGGCTAGTATACTTAATCACAAAAGACTGAAAGCTTTCCCCCTAAGATGAGGAACAAGACAGGGATGCCTGCTTTAGCCACTTCTATTCAATACTGCATTAGAAGCTCCAACCAGAGAAACAAAACATAACCCAACTGTAAAGGAAGAAGTAAAACTATCTCTATTCATAGACCAGTGATTTTCAACCTTTTTTCCCTTAGTAATTGCATATTTTAAATATTCTTGTGCCACAGCACACTGATTGAAAATCACTGTCATAGACAACACAGATGCTTTGTATAGAAATCCTTAAATGTCCACAATAACACATTAGAACTAGTAAACAAGTTCAGCTAACTTGCAGGGTACAAGATTAACACACCGAAATTGTATACATTAGTAACGAACAATGTGAAATGTAAGAAAACTTCATTTACAACAGCAGCAAAAGAACAAAATACTTAGGAATGTACTGAACCAGAGAAATGTAAAGCATGTACAGTGAAGGCACAAAATATTATTGAAGCATCTTTTTTAAAGAGTTAAAACAAATGGTTTTAAAAAACAAAAAGACATTTTGTGTTCATGGCCTGGAATGGTAATAATCCCAAAGCAATGCCTATTAAAATCCCAATGGGCCCTGGCCAGGTGGCTCGGTTGGTTGGAGTGTCATCCCATACACCCAAAAGTTTTTGGTGTTCAATCCCCACTCAGGACACAAAGGTTGGAGGTTTGATTCCCAGTCAGAGCACTATGGGAGGCAACCAACTGATATCTCTCTCTCTCTCTTCCCCCCACCTTCTCTGTCTTTCCTTCCTCTAAACCATATCCTTGGGTGAGGATTCTTAAAAATCCCAATACCCTTTTTCTTTTTTGCAAAAATATGTAAGTTGATCCTGAAACCCATATGGAATAGCAAGGATCCCAAATAGCTAAAGACAATCTTGAAAAAGAAGTGGAAGACTCACATTTCCTATTTTCAAAACTTACTAAAAGTAAGTAGTAATCAAAACTGGAGTAATGACATAGCAATACATATATAAATTGATGGAATAGACTTGAAAGCCCAGACATAAAACCACAGAAATACAGCCAATTGATTTCAACAAGGGTGACAAGAACATTCAATGGGGGAATGTTCTCTTCAACAAATGGTGCTAGAACAACTGGATAGATACATATAAAAGAATCAGTTTGGATGCTCACTTGATACTATATGCAAAAATTAACTCAAATGAGATTGAAGACTTAAATGTAAAAACTAAAACTAAAAACTCTTACAAGAAAATATAGGTATAAATTATCATGAATCCAGATGTGGTGGTTTCTTAGCCATGACACCAAAAACATAAGACACAAAAGAAAATAGGTTAATTGGACTTCATTAAAATGAAAAGCTTTGTTCATCAAGACACTATCAAGTCAACTATAACTGAAAAATAAATTTCAAAAAGACACTATCATGTGAGCAAAAAAAACAATTCACAGAATAGCAGAAAATGTTAGCAAACCATTATATCTGCTAAGGGTCTAGTCCCCCTAATTTATAAAGAACTCTTAAAACTCAACAACATAAAGACAAACCAAGCATTTAAAAAATAGCCAAAAAACTTGAACAGATACTTCTTCAAAGAAAATGTACAAATGGTTGACAAGTACGGGAAACAATGCTCAACATCATTAGTTATTAAGGAAATGAAATTCAGGTACTATTTTGTAGCCACTAGGCTAGCTGTAATAGGAAAAGCAGAAAATAACAAGTGTCACAGAAGGTGTAGAAAAATTGAAACCCTTGTACATTGCTTGTGGGAATGTAAAATGCTACAGCTCCCGTGGAAAAGTTTGGTGGTTCCTCAATAAGTGAAGCACAGAATTACCACATAACCCAGCATTTCCACTCCTGGATATATACTTCAAACTTGAAAACAGGGAGTTAAACAGATATTTTGTACAAATCTTCGTAACAGAACTATTCACAGTTGTCAAAAGGAGGAAGCAACCCAAATGTCCATCAACAACAGAATGAACAAAATGTGCTGTATATATACTATTAGCCATAAAATGGCATGAAGTACTGAAACATGCTACATCATGGAGGACACTTGAAAACATCATACTAGCTAGGCAAAACCAGACACAAAAGGTCATATATTGTATGGTCCCATTGATATAAGATATCCAGATTAGGCAAACTCATACAGATAGAAAGCAGATTAGTTTTTTCCAGAGGCTGGGTAGAGTGGTAATGGGGAGCTACTACTTAATGAATAAAAGGTTTCCTTTTGGAATGAAGAAAATATTCTGGAACTAGAGAATGCTGATGGTGGCATGAAATGGTGAGTATAGTAAATGTCATTGTACACTTTTTAATGGTTAAAATAGTAAATTTTATATTACGTGTATTTTACAGTAAAAGTTAGTTTTAAATTAAAGAATGGTTTTAAAAGGTTTTATTACAAGAATTAGCCCTGGCTGGTGTGGCTCAGTGGATTGAGCAACAGCCTGTGAACCAAAGGGTTGCTGGTTGGATCCCCAGTCAAAAGCACATGCCTGGGTTGTGGGCCAGGTCCCCAGGTGGGGGCGTGAGAGGCAACCACACATTGATGTTTCTCTCCCTTTCTTTCTCCCTCCCTTCTCCTCTCTCTAAAAATAAATAAAATTTTTTAAAATTTCTTTAAAAAAAGATTTTATTACAAGAATTAGAGGATATGAGGATGTTTTCATAGTTTGCAAACCTATTAAGTTCTAATGTGTCTCTGTAGCACCTTTTTATATCCTACATCAAAAAAGGTTAGATTTAATTTTTTACCATGCTAGAAAAAATTCATAGGATTGTTAAATATAAAAGTATATCATATATCTGGGCAAAAATGAATTATCCTTTTTAATATCAAGGAAAATAATCGAACAAAGTGTTAAATTTGAACCAAGTGTTTCTAGGTGAACAAATCTCTTCATCATTCAAATACAAAGCAAAAATTTTGTAGGAATGTGAAAAATATTAATGAAGCACTAGCCTGAATACCATATAAAGCATAATTATCCAAATTCCCATTAGTAATGCACTTTTCTTTTTAACGAGCAATTTGTTTTGGCAATCTTATGTAGATGAGAACAGAACATGTTTATAACACTCCTGCCATTCACAGCTTTAAACAGAATGGTCTTTAAAACAAACAAAAAACCCTGCTACTGTAAAAAAAAAAGACTTATGAATGCTAAAATTAAAAAACAAACAACTTCTGAAATTCTTGAGACGCACATACCAAAATAGAATAAGCTGATTTCCTGAACTGTACACACAGGTACAAGATCATAATTTTAAGAGTGTGGTGACACACCATGTTGAGACCTTTCAGCAGACTCAGGAACTAGGTTCAAAAAGGATTCTTGATTTCTGGTTTGGTCAAGTTCTTGAGGAGCAGATTACTGTGAGAGTATATGGCCCAGAATTCATAACAGAAAAGGCCCATCAAGAGCCATAACTAAAACCAAAGTATTGAATCTTTTATTCTCCCCTAAATGTACATTTAGACTAGTTTCATATTGACTTTATGTAACTATTTGACCTAGAAGATCTGAATGAAAGTGTTTATACTTCTATTTGATTTTTTCTAAAATGAAATTTAAGAACATATAGCCACCTTGAGGATTCTTGGGAATTTTACTCACCCTTTACCATACCTTCTCCTCTCTCCTACATTCCTATGGTATTATTATTAAATCACCACAAAAATACAACAAATTTTAAACATAACAAAATTGACAAATAAGAATCCAGTAAAAAAAATCACTAGGAAGAAGATTTTAAGGTCTGTGGTTTTATAACTTTCTTCAACATTTGAATTTTAAAGGTCTTCTCTAGAAACTTTTTTAAATAAAAGTTTTATTGGAGAAAAATAGAACCACCACATACACAGGGAAAAGAGCACAAACATTCAACTGATACAGAATAACTGAAAAGTCACAATTATCCAATGTTTGCAATTATCTTTCAAGTTCTTAAATAGCTCCCTTCAACTTGTTTTTTAATGCAACTAATTTTTCAGCTGAACTAGCATCAAGTTTTCAAAAAAGTAAGAGCCTGAGGGAAGGGACCAGCTCTCAAGATGATGAAGGTGACACCAAGAGTCTCCTCATAACAGGAACAATTCTACATAAAAATTCCTTAAGAGTCACTATCAAGTCTTCTGGAATGGTCTACATATCTCAGATACCATCAGGGATGAGTTAGAACACTGACGTAGATGGCCCAGTATGGAGAAAGGCACACAAAATAGTTGCACTTCCTTGTCAGATGAGCTCATATAAGGAAACCAAAATAGCTGAGAATATATAGGTAATGGCTATTCAAAAGAAATTATGAAGGCATTCGAAATACCACATATTGTTACACAACAGTGTGCACATTGGTGCAATTAGACACAGACAACTTTGTTCAAATAGCTGTTTATGGGTCTTTGAGAACTCAAGAAAACATCAATAGCAGACAGAAAAAACCAAGTCTCTGGCTAGGTCCTAGGTAATCTTCCTCGTGGCTCCAAAGAGTCAGGAAATATATTGGTGCAAAAAGCATTAAAGCAGTTCTGATTTTAAAAAAACCAAATGTTCTACTTTTCCTTCATGATTAGCTTATTTCAAAGCTTTAAGGAAAAACAAATTAAGAAAAAAATCCCAAACAAGAAACCTACAAAGAAACCCACTGGTGGTAAAGAGAAGCCTTTTACTTGCATTATCAACTTGAAGAACAATACTTTTGCTATTTTCTATGTCTGAACAACACCATTATAAGAACTCTTCAATTTTGAAAGGAATTAAGATTAACATGGCATAGAATTCAAAATTCCAACTGGGAGATGTGTGGAGAAAATGAAGGAGGACCTTTACATGTAGGGCTTTAGGAAGTTAGAATAAAAATGATAGGAAAGACTTATTTACCAACAGAGTTGGGGTGCTTCCAAAAGAACTTTGGTAGAAAAAAATAGGAATGCTAAATCCTAAAAAGCCTGTAACAATCTACAATTGGTCCAAGTTAAAGACAAAACTGTTCAAACAACATTAAAGTCTAAAGGAAGTTGAAAACGAGTTGATGGAATTTTTAGTTGTGTAAAACTTATAAAATATGTGGTTTTGGTCTACTTTGCAATGTTTACATTGTATTCATTTTTAATATGAAGAAAGAGTTGGATTTTTCTCTCCTACTGTGTTCTTCTAGTACAAATGATCGGCAATTTTCTATTTCAGCTATTTTTATAAGTACCTGTTAATCAGCACAGTAAACTCAGGGCAAAGTCATATACACACATCCTATAACCATAAATGGAGCATCTGAGGATGTGTATATACAAGAGATTACATAAACTGGCCCTCTACTTGAAAACTTGTTTCCAAATAAATTTTTTCAAAACATCCCTTTGAGTGTAACAGGACATTACTTAGTAAAATATTGATAGCTATGACAACTTATTTTTCTTTTCAAGGGAAATCACAAAACAGGTGAACAGCCAAGTCCAGGGTGGTTTTTCTATCTGATAAATACATCCAGAACTCTGTACAGTAAATAAAGTTTGCATGCAGTTTAAGTATCTTTAAATGACATTTTAAGCAAATAAACCTTTGCTTCATAATTAACGGTGTATAAGAATCCCACGTTTTTAATAGCCATAGGGACCTCTTCCCCAGTTCCAAGGAGGAATCATGAAGACCGAGTACTTTCTTAAAAGTTTTCTGCACATCATACTAAATAACATGCAAAGAGTTCAACAACATTCTTCTTTAAGTATTACTCTTTTAATGGGCATGTTAACCACTGAAAATGTCCACTCAACTATTTCCATTACACTGCTTCATTTGGTCATTGGTAGTATAAAAGAAGTCAAACAATATAGGATCAACAAGTTAGGTTTATCCACTGGCTACAGCATGAGACAGAAAATGCTCCAAGGCCAAAATTTTATGCAATGTAGTTGTACTGATTTGGATTTTCTTTATCTCTCTCCATGTAGTCCCGGTCAATTAAGGATTCTATTCTCTTCTTAAGATCAGCAGGCTGTAAGAGAAGGCAAATTTTCAGTGCAAAGCTCTTATGCATTGGCTCAAGCCCATTCACCAATATACCATTAAAAAAAGAACAGTTCTGGCTCACTGACAATGTATTTAATCTCTTTATTTTTTTATTTTTAGTTTTTAAAAAATCAAAGTTTTTAAAGGGTAAAGTATAATGAAAATAAACCAGATTAAGAAATGTTTTAAACTATACACAGACTGTCACACCTTGTCATATTATAATACAACACTTTCTATTACTTTTTTATTTTAAAGAGGTCTTCTAAGAACCAGGCTATTCTCTACACAAATACAAAAGATGAACTCATAACTTCACGTGAAAAAACATAAGTTTAGGGAGACAAAATGCTATCTAATTTTGCTAAGACAGTTTGTGAAGATACGTAGACCTTAAATTTGGGCAAGAGCTAGTTCTCAAAGTCAGGTTGCATTTCCATTACATAAAAAAAATGTATTGAAGAACAAAAAAATGTACTGCAGAAATCATTATTTACAAGAATACTACAACAAATGGTGTGGTAAGTATATTCTAATAATTCAGATCTTCATATTCCAGGTTTGAGATAAGATTTAACTGTTACCTACCATAAATAATTTGGATTTTTGAATCCCACTTGTGGTTTAAAAAGATTGAGAAAGCTTATGAGTTTGTTTTCATGATTGTATTCTTAGCTCTTAGATGACAAATTCTACTCTTTTGTATCTAGCCTATAAAAAATATAATCTTGCTTACTATTAGTGAGTTTTTCAGATTGTGTAAAGTGGCCACATGATCAACAGAGTCAAAAAAGGAAAGTTTGATGGGGCAGCCAAAATTTCAGCCATAAGCACAGTAATTCCAAGGTTTGAAAATCAAAATGACTTTCTCCTAATTATGGTAAACCTAGAACATCGGCACAACTTCCTCTTACCTTCTCTAGCATCAGTAACCTTTCTGGCTGGAGGTGAAATGGTTGTTAGGCAGACCATGAGGGTGGAAGTGTGGTAATGAGGAGGCAGTGTTAGGTTTGAAGAAGAGAGAAAGCCTACCTTATTAGCATTAACAGCTAATGAGCAGCTATTATATGCCAGGCCCAGTGCTAAGTTTTTTACACACGAGGTCTGTCCAGAAAGTATCCAGCCATGTAATATGAAAAAGAGACATTTATTAAAGATGATAAGATACAACAAAACATTGTACATAGGACAGTGACGCCTCAGTCCCCTTCCAAGCAGGCACCTTGGGACCTCACACAGTGCTCCCAGTCGCCATCAGCTGCCCCGTCATGTTTTTCTGAATCTCATCGACGATCTGAAATCTCTTCCTTTTCAAAGGTGGTTTTAATTTTGGGAAAACCAGAAGTCGCAGGGCACCAAATTTGGGCTGTAGGGAGGCTGAGTCATCTGGGTGATTTGATATCTCGCCAAAAAAACTCTGCACAAGACGTGATGCATGAGCAGGCGTGTTGTCATGATGAAGGCCCATAGATGCAGCCTTCTGAATCATCCAAATAGGTTCCAAGGAGGAATGTTGAAGCTTAACACAAAATTTGATGCAGATTCGTTGCTCTACTCAGTCATTTTGAATGCGACGGCCCCACAGTACACATGCTCACTCAACGGCGCTACTGCCCCCACTGACTAGTACAGTGAAGTTGTCATTGTTCACGCATGTGCATTCCAGTCCACTCTCCTTGGCTGCCAGGTTACATCAATGTCGCACAAACTGTTTTCATTATATTAATAATGGTTGGACTTTTTCCAGACAGATGTCGTATATTATCTCATTTGGAAATCTTCAAAAACTTGAAAAACAGTGCAGTGCACCACCATTGTCTAAGCCTTTTTATTATTGGGAATTAACACTGGAGTACCCATTTAATAACCAATTTTGGTTTACCAGAACTATTGCTAAACTTAAAAAAAAAATGACTAATGATGGCTAGTTATCTATATAGAGTTTCTAATGGCCACTCATAAGCTAACTAAACAAAAGATTTAATTAAAAATAACAGATCTGCCCTGGCTGGTGTGGCTCAGTGGACTGAGTGTCAGCCTGCAAAACAAGGGATTGCTGGTTCGATTCCCAGTCAGGGCACATGCCTGGGTTGCAGGCCAGATCCCCAATGGGGGGTGCGTGAGAGGCAACTACACATTGATGTTTCTCTCCCTCTCTTTCTCCCTCCCTTCCCCTCTAAAAATAAATAAAATCTTTTAAAAAATAAAATAAAATAACAGATCTGTCAAATACCAAGCCATGTGCATATATGTATGTATACATAAGTGTGTGTATATTTCAATTACAGTTGATATTCAGTATTATTTTATATTAGTTTTGGGTGTAAACACAGTGGTTAGACAATTGTATAATTTACAAAGTGATATCCCTAATAATTCTAATACCCACCTGAGCCATATACAGTTATTACAATGTAACTGATTATATTCCCTATGCTGTAATAATGTATTTCAAGGAGAAAAAAATAACAAAAACAACAAAATAGCCATGGCTGGTGTAGCTCAGTGGATTGCGCATGGGCTGCGAGCAAAAGCATCACAAGTTCAATTCCTAGTCAGGGCACATGCCTGGGTTGCAGGCCAGGTCCCCAGTGGGGGCCACATGAGAGGCAACCACACACTGATGTTTCTCTGTCTCTCTTTCTCCTTCCCTTCCCCTCTCTAAAAAAATAAGTAAATAAAATATTTAAAAAATAGCTCAAAAGAAATATAGTGAATGAATCTGAAAAATTCAAAGACTCATTTAGCAGCTAAACTTTTAGGTATAAGACCTTTTATAAATTGTTTTCCCTCTTTGGTCACAGCTGCCAACAATGGGTTTTTGGAATTATGTATATAAACATGAGAAATTAAAAAGTTTTGACCCTCTAGCCCTGGCCAGCATGGCTCAGTCAGTTGGGCATCATCCTGAAAACCAAAAGGTCACTAGTTTGATACCCCATCAGAGTATATGCCTGGGTTGGGGGTTGCAAGCTCCATGCCCCATCCCTAGTGGGGGCACTTGCAGAAGGCAACTAATTGATGTTTCTCTCCCTCTCTTTCTCCCTGCCTTTCCTTCTCTCTCAAATAAAATAGAATTACTTTAAAACTTTTGTCTTTCCACATGATCTTAAGACTTTTATTCTGTGTTTAGAAGATTCATGTTTGAGCCCTGGCTGGTGTGGCTCAGTGGGTTCGGTGTCGTCCCACAAACAGAAAGGTTACGGGTTCGATTCTGGGTCAGGACACATTGCAGGTGGGGTCCCCAGTGGGGGGCACGCGAGAGACAAGCACACATTGATGTTTCTCTCCCTTTCTTTCTCTCCCTCTTTCCCTCTGTCTAAAGATAAATAAATGGAATCTTTTGAAAAAGGTTCATATTTGATAATCTATTGTATTCCTTTATATATAACAAGCTCAATATGAAAACACAGAAGTACCTACCTTTACTGGAAATTTCAACTGGTTGTACACTTCTGAAACCAGGAGATTGTGGCTAAGTGTCTTCCTCATCTTCATAATTCGAACAATTGCAGCATCAATTTGATACTGTCTGTCTTGAAATACTCTTTCTGTAGTGCTTGCTTGTTCCTCAACCTAACAAAGTTTTATTAACAAAAGAAACTTTTAAATTTAGGAATTGTATCTGAAGCAAAACTTGATTAATCTGTATATGAATTGTACAGTTTAGGAACATGACATATTGCTAATGTGTTAACTATGCTGGATTATCTAAAGAAACATTATAAATACAGAAAATCACGGGAAAAAAACAACAAACATAACTCCTTTCTGTCCTAATTACATTGCCCTGTACCTATGAAGTATTGACACTATTAAGTAACAGAAAAATACCATCTTTGAGTTGCTTTTCTAGAAGTAGAGACCCATTGATTATAAATTTATCATTTTCTTTTACTCTGCCCTTGAATTCCTCTACAAGTGTCACAGGGGTGGTTGACTAAATTTCTGTATGATATTAGCTTCTCTGTTAAAATGATTGACTCTGACCTTTGACTAAAAGTATGGCACCAACTAGCTAAGCTCATGGAGTCAACTTTTTACAAAAATAATTTTGAGTAATATATAAATCAGAAATATACACTGTTAGTGCTTACATTCATTCGAGACTAACAAATTTAGGAGTTTAGGAGTCAGTTTACCAATTTTATTGCTAAAGCAAGAACGTTCATCTTTAGCACCTAAATCAAAAGAATAGTTTAGGCTTTTTGCCAGCAGCTTCATTCTGATACAGAACTGTTTTAAAAGCACACAGTAATCTTCTAAGGGAATATGGTACCTCTGATGTGAATGTGAACAAGACAGGAACTTGTTTGAGATACTGACCTCTGTCCCACATTAAAACCTTTTCTCAAGCCTTGCATTAAAAACCTACTGTAACTGAAACCAACTGGTTTCAAGAAATGCTATAGTTGTTGGTTTCCTTAATAAATGTCTGTTACAAATTCAAAAGGCAAACACCAAAATTTTCACTGTTAATCAAAGAAATACTAAATCACTCATATTTTTCATCGAGCAAGTTGGCAAAGATTTAAAAAAGAAAATACAATCTTGAGTGCTGCTGCGAGGGCACTGTTAAGACAGGCCATCATGCTGCTAGACCACAGGTGGCAAACAGAAGGCCCACTGGCCGAATCTGGCCTCCACCTTGTTTTATCCCTCCCGGCACCTTGTTTCTGCCCAGTGGCAGCAGTGCCAAGCTCTCGCTTAACTGTTAAGGAGTAGTTACATTTATACAGTCCTAAAATTACATTCAGCCCTTTGAAGGCAACTGCGAGGCTGATGTGGCCCCCGGTGAAAATGAGTTTGACACCCCTATGCTAGACAGAGTGCAGCCTTTCTGGAATACAGTATAACATAATGTATTAAGACTGAAAATGTTCATACTCTTTGACCCAAAATATCTATTTCCATGAATTTATCATAAGGGAAGTCTCAAAGAGATTAAGATTTTAGATACAAAGAGGTTTATTACAGCTTTATTTCCAACACTAAAAAGTTATGAATTTAATTGCCCAATAATGTACATTGGTTGAATAAATTATAATAGTCATGTAAAAGAATATTGTATGGCCAACTGCCATCTTATAAAGATATTTAATGTCATGGGAAAAGTCTAAAGGTTTTATGTTAAACAAAAAAAAAGCAGTATAGAAAACTATATTGAGTATCAAGTCCAACTGTATGCATCTCTCCATAAAAAAATCACAAAATCAAGTACTCAAATACACTGGGCTAGATATAGGCATAGAAAATGTTAATGTTAGTGGTGGTGTTAGAAAATTTCTTTATAAATTGTTATTATGAACATATTTAATTCCAGTGTATTAGGAAAAGGACAATGCAAAAGAAATACCGTTTCTTTCATCTGAATTTGATTGATCTTTATCCTGAAGAGTTTGTGTTTGAAATCATCATTACAAATGAACTTGTCACCATCTTCGATATCTTTGCCCTTTGGATTTTTTGCCAGAACTCTAGCTTTGCCACAGGCCAAAGACTGCAGTGTTCTCCTTAACTCGCCATCCTCTGAAGAAGAAATAATGGCTCAGTCATTTATTAATAGCTTATCAACAAGAACAGCTACATTCAACCTCAGCCTAGCTTCTACCCCATGCCACAATTAAAATTGTTTACTTTTTATCCCAAGGTCACTGATGACTCCCTCTCTGTTCTACCCAATGGCTTTTTTCCTGGTCATCCTCTAAAAACTTCAATTATCATTCCATGAGGATAACTATCAAATCTTCAAAAATGACATCTCACTTCTTTCCAGTCCCGCATTTAAAGGATATCTCCACCTGGCTGTTTTTACTATCATCAACTCCAGTATGTTCAAAATTTTATTCATCTTCCCCATAAAACTGGGTCCTCTTTCCAACTATTAGCTGTGAAGCTACCAACCTACTTGGGAAAGAAATCCTGGAATCACCTTTGACTCTTCCTTCTCCTTTATTCTCCAGTTATCTAGTAAATTGCTGCTTCCTTAGAGATGCCTCTTCTCCATTCTCACTGGCCTCATCCTAGTCCAAGCCCCTTACCACTTTATGCCCGAATTACCCCACTAGTTTCTGGACTGGAACTTCTTCATCCTCAAGCTGCCCTATTGTCTACTAATTAATTCCAGGTAGGTTGTCCATATAATTCACTTCCATTATGACAAACACTTGCAACCGTACAATGTAGGTTTCATTTGCTAGATTTGTGGGGTTCTCCATGATCATGCTCCACCCATTTCACCTACATTTTTATCTCCCTATTCTGTGCTGCAGTTAAACACCTCATGATTCCTACCCATACTGTGCTCATACCTACCTCCAAGCTTTTTCTCATAATATTTCCCCTTGCAGCATATGCTTTCATCCCTAACTAAAACTTTAAGGCCCAGCTCAACTTCCACCCCATTTATGAAAGCTTTCCCAATTGTACCTATCCACAGTGATCTCTTGCTTCACCAAATTCTTAACACACTCCTAGTCTGTACCGGATTGGAACTAAATAGTTGTGAATTAGTTCAAGTGTCATTTCCCCCTTTCCCAGTGGTTATATTCTGAGTGCTGAGGAAAGGGATTATTCCTTTGCATCCACCACCTGCCCGAGCTCTGAACCTTGTGGAGTGCACATAGGTAGACACTGAATAATGTTTTCTAATCGGCTGAGTCAACACAAACCTATTCCGGTAGCCTGCTTGATCTCTTCTAAACTGAACTCCTCTCCTTCATTAAACATTAGCAGCACCAGTGTTTGAAAAAGAGAGACCTGGAGTTCTTTTTTACCCTGTTGGAGAAACAGCAGTGTTTAGCCATCATTTAAAAAAACACATTAAAAATTAATCAAATAACTAATCTCTTACAGGAAAGCACTTTTTTCAATTAGTGGACTTAGAAACATGGATTAACAGTATCCAGAAAAGCCATTATGTTCAGTGCAGGGCTTACATATTGTCCTACCTAAAACAGGAGGAAGGATTGGGTGACCTTTTTACAGGTCCTTTTTTAAAGTCTTATAATTAAAACTGAACAATAAAGTAATGAAAATAACTTAGCCTACGTATGTGTCATTACAGATATTTATCATGAGCAGCAGGAAATCACTATTTCAAATGTATTTTTTACTTTTTTGATTCAGGTAAGTCATGAAAAGCTGCAGGAAATCTATTCTCTAGCTCCCAACAAGAAAAGAAGTTTCTTGTCAAGAAGGAGCAGTGAATTTTGCATACACAGGTGGGAAGAGTAGAAGAAAGGGTCATTGCTTTTGGTTTTGCAGCAGGGTGAAATCAAGTGTGGAAAAAACCATACTCTTATCATACTCACAAAGCTGTGACAAGCTATTACTGTCATGCATATTTTAAGGATAAATTTATAAACAAATTAAGAGGGATGACCTCAACATCCAAGGTGAGGGTAAAAACCGAGTTTGGGGAACATTCACTTACCTCTTTAAATTCAGCCTTTAGCACACAGTGTCCTAGGGTTGACTGCCACTGAAGTTTCCTGCCACTATGTTTGCCTAGGTAAAATGTCTTGAAAATCTCCTGAAGTTTTACCATCTACAGAAAATAAAATAAAGTTTATTTAAGCTGTTTCTAACATCACACATTCGCCACTCTTCAGATTTACCTCACACATAATAATGTCTGGATGTTTTAAAGACTATCCTACTGGATACTCCAGTAGGTCCACTGCTGACTGATGTAAGGTAATGATCCCCCAACTACCAAATCTAATGGCATTTATCAGTCTTCACACTCTTGCTTTCTATGCAACATTTAATCATCACCTCTTTTGAAACATTCACCTCTAATGCCTTTTGTGCCTCTCTATACCATGCTGGTTCCTTCATCTCACTATTGCTTTTTCACTGGTTTCCTTCAAAGATTCCTTTTCTGACCACTTGCCAAATGTAAGCCCTTCCCAGAGTTCTGTCTCAGCCTTTTTCTTCCTGTTTCTACATTCTCCTTCGTAATGAGGGAGGTCTACTCCCTGCATGTCCATGATTACCTCCATGAAGGATTCTCAGTATCAATCTCTGTTGCCTTAAACCCTTTTCTAAGCTACAGCCTTAACTCAGACATTTCTCTAAGGAGTTAGGATGGATTTACTCAAGCACCCGTCACTGAGCAATTGAACCTCCAGGTGACATATGGGTAAGATTTTTTGAGAGCTGGAAAGAGTGGTGAGTGCAATCTGGGGAACTGAAAAAAGAATCAGGGAAATCGGCCCTGAACCCCAAAACTTGGCACCTTTAGCTATGCTCTAATATTCATGTAAGACAGGGTCCCCTGGGCAATGGACTGGTACAGATTTGTGGCCAGTTAGGAACCAGGCAGCACAGCAGGAGGTGAGCAGCGGGTGAGCGAGTGAAGCTTCATCTCCATTCGTTCTGGATTAAAGTCAACGAGGAATATCCTGAGACTGACACAAAAGCACTGAAAAGCCTGCTTCCATTTCCAACTTCCTATCTTTGTGAAGCAGGGTTTTCTGCAGTGACAGCAACCAAAATGAGATTAGAGAGTAGACTGAACATAAGCAACACACATAGGGTGTCACTGTCTCCCATCACCCCCAGATGGGACCATTTAGTTGCAGGAAAGCAAGCTCAGGGCTCCCACTGATTCTACATTATGGTGAGTTGTATAATTATTTCATTATATATTACAATGTGATAATAAAAGTAAAATGCACAATAAATGTAATGCACTTGAATCATCCTGAAATCATCCCCCATCCCATCCATGAAAAAATCGTCTTCCACGAAATGGGTCCCTGGTGCCAAAAAGGTTGGGGACCACTGATATAAAAGTAATATAAATAGAGCAAAATAGTAAAACAATTGGTACTTGGTGTGCTTACTGACACAAGGTTTAAAAAAAGTATCTATTTTTCAGTAACAAGCAAAATAGAAGTGTTGTGTATTTCTATGCTTAAAACTTAAGTCCTAAGTAGCAACTCTTACCTCTGGTGGTAAATGCACTTCCATAGGCACATATGTTGGCCAATAACCCATTGTCAGGATATTCACAGTTAATTCAATATTCCCAGGTACATTCTGGTTCTGCATATACTACAATTAAGATCAAACACACATACTGAGATCTTAAAATGAAAAGTTCATACATGTCATGTCATGATAACAACCCATTCCATAAGTTCCCCATTAAAATTCCATGCAAATACTGATCATCTCTAAAATAAAAGACAACTATTAGAGGTTTATAAATGAAGCCTATGTTAAATGCACTACAAAAGTGCATTGGTTAACATTTTGTTACAACAGCACACAAGGATCATATGGCCTCATTAGAGGCATTAACAACTAAAGTAGTTTCGCACATACAGCTGGGAAGTTATAGACTGTCTTTCCATTGTTTTCCCCATACCACCAGCAGTCCCCACCTTCGGAGACCCCTATGTGGCTTGGAACACCTTGCAGCAACCCCCATTCCTCACCCCACCAGCCAGCCCAAGTCTCCGGTTTCTCACTTGCTCCACTGCCTGTTTGCAGGGGATGACCTGAAGTGGGGAAGGAAGAAAAAGGGGAAAGGGCAAAGCAGATAAACCCTATTCTGTAGCTACTGTAGGACGCACGATCCTACTGACCCTGATCTTTCTTTTGAGTCTTCAACTCTTACTTCCCACTGTAGTGATATAGTTAGTGGTAAAGACATCATTATTAAAACCCCAAGAGAGGAAAATCTAATTTGCTGTCACTATACCTATGTTCTTACATATTTCAAAACCACTTCTAACAACATCTATAAAACTATGGCTCTAGTTTTTCATTCCCAATGTCCCCAAAGGCCTTACACAACCACTCTGTCACTTCTCCCTCTCCATTGCCAGCTTTGAACATGAGAATCATCAACAGTGATTATTAGATGCTGGAGAAAGTCTTGTTCTCACTATCCAGCTGCAGCTTTTCTAGTCCTGACTTCAGCTCAATACATTTTATTACTATTTTGGTGTTATCTTGAGTATACACTGAGAATACTGAAGTAGGTCACATATATTTCATTGGTGATTTTTTTCTCTACTATGAATATTGTTTAAGTTGCTATGAAATATTTACAACAAAACATGTTTCTATTTATCCTTTTCAGTACAAACCACAGCAAATAAATAACTAAATATATTTAAGTTCAAGGAATTTAGTAAGAGTTTAACTTAACTCACTTTTACCTGTTTGAACTGAATCATGATGTCTTTAGAAAGTTCCATGTCTTTAAACATTCCTTCAAGTTTGCTGGTGAAAGCAGCTCCACATTCTATTAAAATGATTATATTTGTAATATTTCAAAGTTGTTAAAAGCAAAGAATTTAAAATTGAAAACGTGAATATAAAACTTGCTTCAGCATGAAACAGGATCTGTAACTATTCGTAAGAATAAAAAATCCCTACCCAAAGGGCATGCCCCACTAACTGAGAATTAAACTCTTTAATCCTGTAGTGACTCTATCTCCTATTTAGGCATAAAATAAATGGGAAATTTTTATACAAGTAATAAAAACAAGAACAATGTTTTATTTTTAAAAAACTGCAACAGCTCTCTGTATGTTTCCAACAACAGATTGGAAAACTCATGAGCTTACTAAATTTACATTTTCATCATATGAACATAGAATAAATGACAAAACAGTAAAAATTATGCTAACATTTCCCCCTAGAAATCAAAGAAAAAATGAACAGATAAAATGACAAACATACCATGTTTAAGTTTGGACAGCATTGATTTTTCAGCATCTACAGATGCACTCTTCCCAACTAACAGACGTTTGGCTAAATCTTTCTTATAGAAGGCCTCAAAAACATCCTTGCCTATGTTAAATAATAAAATACAACTCTCATATTTCAATAAAAATTTCTGACCAAATTGCTTTGAAGTATTTAATAAATCACACCATTACTCCAAGTTATTTAAATTTATACATTTTATCCAAGTTCGTTAAATGCAAGAAACATTAGAGGTAGACATTTGTATTAGACATTTCAAAAGTTCTTTCCTACAAAGAATTAAGACTGTATTGACTTTTCTTTAGAAAAGCTTTAGTCAATTAGTAAGCTTCAGCATCAATACTCTAAATTAAAACAAGTCCCAAAAATCAAGGTTCCTAATAATGGAAAAGTCAAAACACAGGGAAATTAAATAACATTCCTCAAGTATGCCAATGAATTAAATGCAAGGAACTTCATAGAATTTTAAATATCCCCAACAGAATTTTACATTAATTCCGAAATAATACTCCCTCCAGGCTGATTATACTTGTTAGTTTCTCTGTTGAGTGTTTTGCTTTAAAACAAAAATAAACTTACCATAGATAAATCTAAATATGATCATAATTTTATCCAACATTTTTTCAAGTTCTTCATCCGTAGCTTCCTTGTTGCCAGCACGAAGTTTTGAATCTACATATTTAGCTAAAATGGGGGGAAAGTTTGTTGTTTAGTGATCATGTCTATCCATAAGGTACTGGGTATTACAGGAATATGATATAGAGTTTTTCAATGCTTCAGAGGTATACATGTATTTTTAAAAACAATGTCACAGTTCATAAATACCACAGCCTTAATTCAAACCCAAGTGTTCTAGCTCCAGATCTACTGTACTTTCCACTAGGAGTGTCTATTTTACAATGATGGTAGGCAATTTAAACACTATGTTTTTATTAAAACAAACCAGATACATTACAGACTTGGAGGCAAAATTTGCAAAAAATTCTAAGTAAAAGTAGTAGACCAATGAAATTTCATCTTTTTTGCAGAGGACCCCAGACATTCTCAGAGTACCTCCTCTTCTGACATTAAGTGGTACCGGGGTGGGAAGAAAACCTGAGAAGCACTACAGTATACCACACCCTTATACCAAATGGGCCCCGATTATGAGGTTTGTTTTTGTCCTGGAAATTTTCCTTTTCTCATTGGCAACTATAGTTTCTGCTCTCCTTTCTTGTACCCCTAACTGTGGGCCTCTAAAAACAGCTTCACCTCTAAATTGCTGTGGGCTTATGAAACAGATCTTAAGCATATTATAAATAAAAGCAAATAGGGTCCAATGTACTGTCTTATAATGAAAGAACATTATGTCTAACAGGTTGTCTCTAAGCCATTCTTTTACTTCAAGGACTTAACTGCTTACATCCAGGTTCTTAGAAACTACCAGCTAAACAACAACAAATGAATGCCATTAATACACTATAACCTGAAGTTTTATGAATAAAAGAAGAACATTAAATAACTGGAAAAATACCTATAAGTTCAGCAGGTTTGTTTGGTCTCTTGTTAATGAATGTTTCAAATGCTTCTTTCATGGCGTTGATAAATTTTTCATTCTTCAGAAAACAGATATCTATTATATGGTCAACCTTATCTTTAAAATCCAGCAATTCCTGAACCATGGTTTTATCTTTTTCAGGATTAATTACAATAGTGCTGCCAAATGCCTAAACAACAAAAATTACCACTTTTTACTAGAACTGAATTATCCACAATGAAAACAATCCCAAAATCATATTTTAAGTAGGGATAAACAAAGCTGCTTTTTAAAAAAGATTTTATTTTTCAGAGAGAGGTGAAGGAGGGAGAAAGAAAGGAAGAGAAACATCAATTGGTTGCTTCTTGCAGGTTCACAACCAGGAACCTGGCCTGCAACCCAGGCAAGTGCCCTGACTGGGAATTGAACTGGCAACCTTTCATTTTGCAGGCCAGTGCTCAACCCACTGAGCCACACACCAGCTAGGACATAAAGCTGTTTTTGAAGTGAGGAAAATAAAAAAAATGAAGTTATAAAATATCCAGACTGACATCATTCATTTGTATCATGAAATAAGGGATGACCACTGGGTATACAGTATCATAATTGGGCATGATTATAAGTCTCCAGGCTCTTTTCCCTACTTTTAAAGAAGTCACCTTTAAGTTGTTGTTGTTTTTTTAAATGACAATCTGGCTTCAGTGTAAGATTTAGAAAGGAAATAAATTTGGGGTCCTAAAAAGCCCTCTTTTCATATTCACTGCTGTAATCATTGGAGCTAAGAAATCATGGCAGATATCAAGAAGGTAAATGTTTTATTGCTCATCTGCCACACAGCTATCATTCTCATGCTGACTGCTCTCAAAACTCCCATTACTAAAAAAAAATTGGCTCTAACAAATAAGAAATGTTTGTTGATATTCACGCTAAGTGTATAGATTATAAGCCATGGCAGAGAAAAAAGATCACAGAGTAATTGTTAATACCTTAATGTACTCTATCCACTGTTGCAGGAGAACCTGAACTCCACCTCGAACTCTACTGAAGAGCTGATACAGAAGAGATAAATCTTGAATTCGGTTTTCATCAAGAAGGTTATTTAAACCTGAAATTTGAAACATTTTGAAAAATGCAAACAAAAACATCAGATATTTTATTTTAATATTGTATTATCTTCTTAAAAAGGTTTTATTTATTTATTTTTAGAGAGAAGGGGAGGGAGGGAGGATGAGGGAGAGAAACACTGATGCAAGACAGAAACATCGACTGGTTGCCTCTCATATGTGTCCCAACCAGGGACCAAACCCACAACCCAGGCATGTGCCCTGACTGGGAATCGAACTGACAACCTTTCACTTTGAGGAACAAAGCCCAACCAACTGATTGATCCACACCAGTTAAAGAAATATCAGATATTTTAATGAAAATTAAGTTAAATTATTATTGCAATACTGTTCTGAGCTATGACTAGTCCATAAACTCTAATATAGAGATTTGCTCTGATTTAAATCCAAATAGACTATCTCCTTTCCAAATGAAACTTTAGCCTAAATAAAAATAAAAGTAATTGTGTAATGGCTTATAGCATTCAGCATAGATCAGATGTATAAACCAATTTATAAAAACTGGTTTACATAAATGCACATTAAAAATACATCATATGTGCAGTATATGTATTATACCTGGCATTAGTATACAGCTATATTTCAGAGTATTGTATATGGCCTGTAGTGTAACAAAACCATACATTAATAGGCCAAGTTTAAATGAGGTTCTAATGTATTTGATTTTCAGAATGAAATAAGTGTAACTGCATGAAAGTTCTAAAATGTATACTTCATACAAAAAAAAAAGATGGAGAGAAAAGTAAGACTTTTGCCTATCTGTGGCACTGCCAAAGCAAATGCAGAGTATAATACTCTGAGATAACTTAGCAGTGCTTGGTAGAAGTGCTTGGTTTTATATGCTATGAACAAAAACACTTGAATGCAAAAAGGAATGCCTTTCCTTACTGTATGTTACAAATTAAGTCAAGAATTCCCAAATGCCCACTGTTTTTTTTACCAGTATTGGTGGACCCCTTTCATCTTAGTTCCTGTACCTTTAAGTTAAGGAAAGAGGCACCTCTTGAAAGTTTACTGTGATGAATAGGAAAAAGGGGTTGTGTCCATATTCAGAAATGCAGCCACCATATAGACTATCAAGCTTTTAAAAGGGCAATCTTTAAATTTGTTTCTGTTTGTTGCTACCATGTTAAAAGTAATCTGATTTATAAATTGCCAATTACCTTTCTGAAGAATTGCTGTTAAGTGTTCACCTAGAAGTTGTTTTTCTACAGTAGCAATTAATGACTTCCTACAAGGAAAAAAAGTTTAGAATTATTGAGGTTTTTTTTAAATTTTATTTATTTATTTTTAGAGAGGGAAGGGAGGGAGATAGAGATAGAGAGAGAAACATCAATGTGCGGTTGCTGGGGGTTATGGCCTGCAACCCAGGCATGTACCCTGGCTGGGAATCGAACCTGGGACACTTTGGTTCCCAGCCCGCGCTCAATCCACTGAGCTACACCAGCCAGGGCCCGAATTATTGAGTTTTGACTTTGCTAAAAATTTAAAGCCTCTTCTGGGCAAGAAAAATAACTCATTTTATGTTCATTTTAATATTTCTGTCTTATGTATAAATGTATCAGTACTCAGAGTTACTCTATGCCTAAAAGAAGGAATAGACTGCATATTTCAAAACCTGATTTACATTATGAAATAACTATTTACAAGGTCTTGCTGTGGCTGTGTTTTTCCAAGTTTCTCTGCTTTTATTTGAAAGGTACAGAAATTATCTATGCTGTTTACAGGAACTCCTTGCTTGGTAATATTTAAGGAAGCACAGAAACAGTTTGTCCTATGAATACCCACTAAATTTTAATCGGCCTGAAGACTTCAAAGATAACATCTGCTTTAATACTAAGCACACACACACAACCAATAATCATATCCTTAATCAAATCTAATTAACTAAGGAAGATAACAACTTGAAGTTTGCATCATGAAAACAACGGTTAAAAACATCACACCTGAAATTCGTTACTAACATGTTTAGGGATGCCTAAAGTGCCTTAAGTGAGTCAACAACAACACAGGTTAAGGCTATCAGGCAGAGCATGTCATACTTACTGGGTTGTCTGATCTAAGTAAGTAATAAGTCTGTCTGCTTCTTCTTCTAGACGTTTGTTAACATGATGAAGATATTCAGGAACCTACAAAGATAGTTTTTTTATATTATTGTTTTCCTCCCCATAAATCACTCAGAAAATGTCAAGTCCAAAAGATCCTGGGAGCAGCCCTGTCAAATGTGACAGGGTTGACTCATATGTAAAATTATAGGTAGAGTTTATGATCCAGAATTTTGGCCTTTAAGAAGAGAGAAAAGAAAGGAGCACCTAAGTGAGAGAAAAGCATCACAATGTTGGGAAGATAAATGAAAAGGGGAGCTTACATTCTATAAGTATGATCTAATTGTGAGGCACAGTGGATTTATTAATCATGATTTTTAAATACCTCTCTTTCCTGCATTAATTTTTGGCCTTCAGCTGCATAAAGCCGGTTAGTTTCTTCCAAAAATCGTTGTTCAAAAGAATCCTGATAAATCTGGGAGGGGAAAACAAGATAAAGGAGTTCATTTATTCATTAAATATTTATTGAATGTCCTCTATGTGAAGAGCACCATGGATTTGGTTTTTACACATCAAAATAGGGACAGCAATCAGTGCTATAGTAAGTGGAGTAGTTAACTTACTTGCAAATCAGAGAGCATGCTTAAGAGGCTTCGGAGTAAACTTCTATCAATTGCTTCACCATTCCTTTCCCTCTCAATCAACAGAAGAATGCCATCAATGGTCTTATTTTGGACTTTCTGATCACTTATAATGTGGGCCCTAAATAACTCCAGTCCCATGTCCCTAAAATTAAAAAAATATATATATATATCTAAATTAACAATGATACCACTTCTGGAGAGTTGCACTTAACTTCTCATCACATGTTAATCAGGGCTTCAGGCTTTGAAGCAGCAATTCTAAATGGATAAAATCCACACATTTAATTTTAAATAACACTATTAAACTAAAATATACGAGAAACTAGTTTTGCCTTTAATGAGAACTAAAGCTAAACTCCTGTCTTTTTTCCATAACTAAGTTTTGTGATCTCCTTTGATAAATTTCTTCCTTGGTCAAATTAAGAGACAAAATTAGTTCAAAATTATAATGAAGGCTTAATTGGTCACTTGTTATCTGGCTTTAGGACTCAAAAATCAGTAAACTCTGAGAATCACTGTAGGCAGATGCTAGGTACATGACTGGGGAAGAGCTCATACACAATACTATTCTATTTTCATTTATACATGGAATTTTCATAATAATAATAATGTTAAAAGATAATGAGCAAACACTTGATCAGCAACAATTAATACAATATAATACACACTAATAAAGAGTTCAGAGCAACCTTTAATTCCCTTAAAAAAATACTTCTTCAGAAAGTATTACGGGCTCAGGGAATGTTAGCTGTTTCCAATATTAGCATAGGTAAAACATAATTAAGAAGGTAAAACTGGTAAAAATACAAGTTTAGAAGCCAAATGTGAGTTTTTAGGAGAATATTCACAGTATCACTTACTCTCTTCAATTAGTGTTATTAAGATTCAACTATGATTTGTAACAAATCTTTTCATATTTTTTCTAGCATCCTTACCAAATGGAGGGTAGCATTGAATTCTGAAGAACATAAGTTCTATCCAGAAACAAAAAAATGCTCCTGATCATGATCTGCCAATATAAAAAAAAAGAAATAAAGCAGTTTTTATGTTTTGTGAAGCTGAAATATTTTCTCTCAATAAAATAAGAATAAAATTTCAGGATTTGCTTGAATATATTCTGGACGACTTAGGATCAAACATACAGATAAACATCTATCTGAGAATATGCCCACACCATTTTTATTAAACTACACTATTGTCTTAATCCTTGTTGTAGTTTCCAGAAAAGGGAAACTTAAAATGGCCCTATGACTTCTTTGCAACTTGAGAAGTGACTGAAAATAAAAAAAAAAACCCCAGGTAATCAAGGGGACATGCATGTGCTGCTTCCTCAGCAATAGTATGCAGGGTAAAGCTGCCTTAAATTATACTCATGGGGTTTGGGGAGGGGGAATGGGTTTTAAGATTTTGAATTTGCAGAACATAAGATATAAAATAATACCAGATTGGGGAAACAGTAAAAAGTGATGTAAATTAAAATACAAGACCATTAGGCATATTCACAGGTAATCTACTTTTGCATAGGATATCCATCAAGACTGACAGCAAGTAATGTTTTTATGAGATAAATATTTTTTGTGAAAGTGTTACAAAAATAAAAATGATCCTGAGGTGCAACTCATTCTAAAATGCTTGTTTACTTGTAACTTACAATTTTAAAACAGAAAACTAAATCAAAATTAGTTTCCAATTCAGAACAAGAGCAGATGTTGAGGCAGGCCCCTATGGCAAAGCCTTTAAAACTAACATTCCTGTATTTGAAGAAATTTATTTAACTACAATATTTAGCTTTTTTCAGCTTACCATTTGTCTACAGTGGTTCTGCCAGCATCTATCAATCTTCTTTAGAAAAAGAACACTATCCAATGAATCCATGGGATGTATGTCAAGGATATTTAAAAGTGCTTAGTACAAGTAATATAGGTATGCAATGTAAGAACACATTTGTCTTAAATACGGAGTACCCTACCTAATAAATGAAACTAGATAGCACTTAATTATAGGACAAATGACATTTCTTCAATTATAAAGAAATTAGATCTCACTAAAAATACCTTTAAAAACAAGTCTTAAACATAATTGTGTCTTCAGTTTATTATTTCCTTAGAAGATTATCTTTCCTCAATTGGAAATTTGTTAGGGCAAAAAGGGTAAAGATGTAAGGACAGTATATTTACACTAATACCACAAAGTAGATTTAGGCCCCAATTAAAGCTGAAAAATCAAAAACTTGTTTCTTCTTTCTCTAGAAGCAAAATAACAAATCTAAAACACAGGTATTCCATTTCAAGCTGGATTAAATAGTGAGGGATAGGAAGAGAGATGAAGATAAAAATACAAGATGTTTTGTTTTTAAAAGGATATTCTCTGAACTGATGAATTTGTGCTTTGATGTGATCTTCACAAATCTGTCTCAGCTGTTTGTATAAGTTTGCAGAAATCTTGTAAGAACAGAGATTTTCTACAGCCTGTAAGATTAAACACATACTTGATTAAGGAAAGAATGGGGGAAGGTTCTCAATTATTTACATAAAGTTCTTATTATTTTGATATTTCTCCACATAAGCTTATTAGAAAGGGTTATGCGTCCATTAAAAAAAAAAAGTAAAACAACAATATCAATGTGGTGGTGAATTTTTCATTGTACCTGAAAACACAAATTAATATATTGATTATGGCGGTAGAGCTTAAAAATAGGGGGAATCAATCCAAGCTCCCCCCATGAAGACATTTGACTTAAAACAACTGCTACATATAAATGCTGTCTTGGTCTTTAAAATATCCATCGTTTTCATAACCATTTCGAGCTTAAAAAATAATTTCACCAATTGTTTATTAGAATGGTTGGGGCAGCCTGACCACCATTTAATAAAAATTTATTTATACTTTGGTTTGCCTGAATAGAACAATGCAGAAATTACTGCTAGCAGTATTATGATAAGTATACTAAAAATTTTTCTCCAACATTTTAATTTAAAAATATTTCAATAAATATAGGTTTTAAAATTTGAGCAACTGGGCCCTGACTGGTGTGACTCAGTGGATTGAGAGCCGGCCTGTGAACCAAAGAGTCACTGGTTCGATTCCCAGTCAGGGCACATGCCTGGGTTGTGGGCTGGGTCCCCAGAGGAGGGGCACATGAAAGGCAACCACACACTGATATTTCTCTCCATCTTTCTCTCTCTCTTCCCTTCTCTCTAAAAAAATAAGTAAATAAAATCTTAAAAAATAAAATTTGAGCAACCGAATAAACATTAATTACAAAAGAAATGGCTATATTTTTACTTCATTCTAATAATTAAATTGGTCTTTTTATACTCAGATCCTAAAAGGACAAAGTTCAGATGTCAGTGTGTTTCTTGTTATGTATATCAAAAGACTTTCAAGTTTAAAACAATAACTATGGCAAAACTCTTTAGATGAGCTCTAATATAATCTACAATTCCAATAATGACTTAAGTATAACACCAGGATTCCTTTCTTACCACAACAGACGGCAAAAATTCCATTAAAATCGACTATAAGGGAGCATCCAAGTTCTGTTGGTTGGAGTGGAATTTTATAAATATGTAGTTGCAAGTCATATTGCCAGCATGCAGGTCCAATAAATGAATTAGCAAATGAAAAGAAAGCTTAAAGAAAACCACTTATGCCATTGGGGGAAAGGGGTTACTACATATCACCAGGAAACACCAGGTCCTGCAGCTAAGGAGGAATAAGGAAACTGTGTCTCTACTAGCTACTTTCCATGGGGCCTTGGATTAAGCCAAAAATGCCTGAAGGATGTCTTATTTATTCATGTTCCTTTATATCCATATTGGGGAGAGTCCTCTGTGGACTCTCCCCTTCCTCCTATAGTAGTCTTCCCATTGTATCTAGATGTTCCTTTTGAAGAACACATTTTCTCAGCATTCATTTCCCTGCTTAGATTCAGCCGTCTTCCTACTTCATCTCCTCCACATTTCCCACTTCCAGTACTTCATTCCCTCGTGATGCGTTCCTCTTTTTCCCATATAGTAGTTCAGTTTAACACAAATATTTACCTTCCCACATAAGATACCATATTCCCTTACCACTCATCTAGGTGCTACTTATCCCAATAAAACTCTCCTTAATTGCCTCACCAACAAGTGACTCACCTGGCCCTATCACCAATCATACCATACTGACTTGTCACTAAGCCAATACTATATGCCTTTATGTATATATATATATATCCCGTCTCCCAATGCTCCTTAGTGACAGAAAGAGACCATGTACTCAAATCTCTTTATGTTCTTTAATACTGTTTGGGCTTTGAACCAGGTGAATATAGTAAATACTAAAAAAAAAACAAAAACAAAAACAAAAAAAACCTAACATATGTATAAGTAGCAACATGTCCTGCATATAGAAGAGGCTTTTATAGTGTAAGGAGAAAACTGGCCAGAAAATATACAACTACAATACACTGTGCTAAGTGTTGTGATGGGGATAAGCATAGAGGTGAGGCCCCTAATCCAGTTTTTAGGGCAGGGGCAAGTTAGAAAAGGCTTCCTGAGCAGACGTAAAGAAGTAAAGTCTGCAAAGACCCAGAAAGAAATGGATAGAGAGCAAGTGGAATCAGTGAGAAACAGAAAAGTAAGTGGGGCCTTATATGCATACAGCCTCACCTGTATTTAGCTGGAAGATGGCTTAAGATGTTAGAGGCAAGAAAAGCAGGAAAATCTAAAGTGAAATTTAAAGTCAATTTGGAAGAGAACACTTAGACCAGATCTAGTAAATTCCCTTCCTCAACAACCTTCCATCAATCTCTTCAAGTACCATATGGAGAAATTCCCTAATAGGTATAAAAAATACAAAGAACTGAACATTGTAGTATGGTTCATGGCCTACCATCATTTATGTAAAAAAAAAAGAAAATGAATTAAAAACACACACAGTTGTTTTTACATACATAAAGCATCTCTGGAAAGATACCCCCCACCTAGTAATGTTTGTGGAAAGGGAAAGTAAGTGGAAGTTGGAGGATGGGGTAGAAGTGGAACTTTTCACTACACATTCTATAATACTTTTTTGGGCTTTGAATCAGGTAAATACACTAAGTACTCAAAATGCTTAAATACTTACCTTGCCCAATAAAACCCTTTTAATTTCCCCTCACACACATTTTTTTACTTTAACATGACATTCAAAGCCTAATCTTACCATTTTAGTCACATGTCTGTTTATAATCTTCTATATACCCGGTGACCTAAACGCTCTCCTCACTTTTAAGCAAGGTTTGTTTGGGGCAGTCATGTGTGCCTGAAACACTGGCTTCTAAATATTTTTGAGGAGCCACAGTACAAAATACATTTTGTGTCATAATCCATTGTACATAAAATAAATCTATGTAATTGAAGAAAATCATGAAACTACACTTAATCATTTCTATGTGTGATGTACTCTGATATTTTCTATTCTATTTCTTCAAAAACTGCTAGTCACAAACTACTAATTAATTTCATGAACCTACTACAATATAAGCACCTTAGGGATAAGAACTAAGTGATTTCTATATGCCCATGACTTCTGTCCAGCTTTGCATACAATAAGCAGTCATTGATTCAACAAGGATTGAATGTTTACTAAGTACTCTGCATCCTTTTGGGTGCTGGGATAGAAATATGAATAAGCAAGATAAACCACTACTTAGGAGTTTGAAATAAGTTCTATTTTACTTCAAGTTCTCTGAGACTTCTGGCCAAGATGGAGGCATATGTAGGTAGATACATGTTGCCTCCTTGCACAACCAAAAAGAAGGACAACAACAAATTTAAAAACAAAAAACAACCAGAACTTCCAGGCCTGGCTGGCGTAGCTCAGTGGATTGAGCGTGGGCTGGGAACTAAAGTGTCCCAGGTTTGATTCCCAGCCAGGGTACATTCCTGTGTTGCAGGCCACAGCCCCCAGCAACCGCACATTGATGTTTCTCTCTCTTTCTTTCTCTCTCTCTCTCTCTCTCCCCCCCTCCCTTCCCTCCCTAAAAATGGATGAATAAAATCTTAAAAAAAAAAAAACAACAACCAGAACTTCCAGAAAATTAAACTGTATGGAAGTCTGACAACCAAGGAGTTAAAGAGGAAACATTCATCCAGACTGGTGCACCAAGACAAAGAAATATGACCCAAATGAAAGAACAGATCAAAACTCCAGAAAAAGAACTAAGTGATGAAGAGATACCCAACCTATCATGATGCAGAGTTCAAAACTCTGGTAATCAGGATGCTCACAGAAATGGTTGAGTATGGTCACAAAATAGAGGAAAAGTGAAGAATATGACAAGTGAAATAAAGAAAAATATACAGGGAACCAACAGCGAAGGGAAGTAAACCAGGACTCAAATCAATGATTTGGACCAGAAGAAAGAAGTAAACATTCAACCAGAACAGAATGAAGAAACAAGAATTCAAAAAATGAGGAGAGGCTCAGGAACCTCCAAGACAACTTGAAACATTCCAACATCCGAATCGTAGAGATGCCAGAAGAGGAAGAGCAAAGAAATTGAAAACTTACTTGAAAAAATAATAAAGGCCAACTTCCCCAATCTGGCAAAGGAAATACACTTCCAGGAAGTCCAGGAAACTCAGAGTCCCAAAGAAGCTGGACCCAAAGAAGCACACACCGAGGCACGTTATAATTACATGACCCAAGATTAAAGATTAGAAGAGAATTTTAAAGCAGCAAGAGAAAAGGAGAGTTGCCTACAAAAGAGTGCCCATAAGACTATCAGCTGATTTCTCAAAAGAAACCTTGCAGGCAAGAAGGGGCTGAAAAAAAGTATTCAAAGTTGTGAAATGCAAGGACCTACATCCAAGATTATTCTATGTAGCAAAGCTCTCATTTAGAATGGAAGGGCAGATAAAGTACTTCCCAGATAAGGTCAAGTTAAAGGAGTTTATCATCACCAAGCCCTTATTGTATGACATGTTAAAGGGACTTATCTAAGAAAAAGATGATCAAAACTATGAACAATAAAATGACAACAAACTCACAACTATCAGCAACTGAATGTAAAACAAAAACAAAAAAAAAACAAAGCAAACAACTAGAACAAGAACAGAATCACAGAAATGGAGACCACATGGAGGGTTATCAGTGGGGAGGACAAGGGGGTAATGAGGGAAAAGGTACAGGAAATAAAAAGTATAATTGGTAGGTACAAAATAGACAGGGGGAGGTTAAGAATAGTATAGGAAATGGAAAAGCCAAAGAACTTATAAGTAGGATCCATGGACATGAACTAAGGGGGTAGGGAATGCTGGTGGAGGGCAGGGTGGAGGGGAACAAAGGGGAAAAATGAGACAACTATAATAGCATAATCAATAAAATATACTTTTACAGAAAACCTTTGAAATGCCCTTTTAGAAATTTACTAATTATTTACATTTCACTAAAACCACGGAAATCCCTGGAAGTTTGATCTAGTATAATTACTACAAAACTAACTTCAGTTCACCAGGAACTATTTATATGAAACAGATTATAATTATACAAGTCTCTCTTATTTATTTGTTTGTTTGTTTTAATTTTTAGAGAATGGAAGGGAAGGACAAAGAGATGGAGAGAAACACCGTGTGGTTGCTTCTCACATGCCCCCCCACCCATGGGTGCTCTAGCCTGCAACCCAGGCATGTGTCCTGACTGGGAATCAAACCAGGGACCTTTTGGTTCACAGGCCAGCACTCAATCCACTGAGCCACACCAGCCAGGGCTACAAGTCTCTGAAAAAATTATCTTTTCACTTAAGCTCAAAATGATTACTGGTAAAAATGCTATCTTAAGTCCTTTTTGAAGGTATTCAAGTATAAAATAAGAACACTGTAGCAAGGTTTTGACCTTTATTCCTCCAAATTGTACTCCCTCTGCTCCAAAATCTACACGTCACATCAAAAATGTGTTTGCTTGGAAAAGAAAATACTGAGTTGGCCAAAAAGTTAATTTGGTTTTAAAGTAAAAATAAAAGGTACACTTTTCTTTTCTTTTTCAATGAACTCTGAACTTTTTATTGGCTTTCTGCCCTGCCAAGGGATGCTCCACTTCTGCTGCCTTTAATGCTTCAAAACTTTGGTGTTGTTGACCTCAGACACCTTCCTGCCGTCCACAGTCTTGTGGGTCATGGTTTTTTGGAAGGTTTGTAAAGAGTGGCTCTTATCCAGGGCATCAGCAAGATTGAAGTCTTCCCCTTCTTCCAGTAGGCTGCAGTAGGTGGCAATCTCAGCCTCCAGCTTGACCTTACTGTTCAGCAGGGCCTCATGCTCCTAAGAACTCGCACTGCCCCTCTGCCCAGGTCTGGGCCAGCTCTGCCTCCAGATATAGCAGGATCCCATTGAGTTGTTCCATCTCCATGGCATTGCGCATCTCCACCTCCCTCAGGCTGTTCTCCATACTGACCTTCAGATTTCTCATTGAGGCCAGGTCAATCTCCAAAGAATGGACCATATGTCTCAGCTCCATGAATGTCGTATAAGCAGCGCCTATCTCAGGGGTCTGCAAGATGACCAATGCAGGGTTCTCTTCAATCTGATGGGACCAGCGCTTGTCTAGCTCCTCGCAGTTCTTCTGAGCCAGCTCATCATACTGGGCCTGGATGTTCACCATGATTTTGCTGAGGTCCTGAGATTTGGGGGCATCCAACTACATAGGCAACCCAGAGTTGGCAATCCAGTTTTGTGAACCATTTACTTCCTCCTCTTGATTCTTCTTCATGAAAAGCAGCTCCTCCTTGAGAGCCTTGATCTCTGCCTCCAGCTGCAGCCGAGTGATACTGGCATCATCAATGACCTTTTGAAGCCCACTGATGTCATCCTCCAGACTGGCCCATGGCCAACTCCATCTCATACTTGACTCTGAAGTCATCAGCAGCAAGATAGGCATTGTCAATCAGCAGAATGATGCGGGCACTGTCCATGAAATTTGCAAAGATCTGAAACCTCAGGACCACGATGGTCTTGAAATAATGCCCCCACTCTCTGACCTGGGTTCCCTTCTCTAGGTGTTTCAAGATTTTAGTCTCCAGTCTCTGATTATCAGCCTCCATGCTTCTCACTCTCTCCAGGTAGGAGGCCAAGCATTCATTTAAGCATTAAATGGTTTCCTTCTCACTCTGGATGTCCCCTATGCCCATAAGACCCCTGACCATCCCTGCAGCCAGGACCCCAGATCCCCAGCTGCCCTGCACACTGGTGAAGTGGGACACTGAGATCCAGGAGCCTGGGACCCTGGTGCCTGCATAGACATTGGACGCACTGCTGGCCAGCCAGACCCAGTGGCTGGGCAAGTACACCAAGCCCAGGGACTGGTAGCTTGTGGAGGAGCTGGAGCATGTGCTGAAGCTCATGTTGTTCAGAGAGGAAGGCGGGAAGCTGAGACACATGTTGAAACTGCAGTCAAAAGGTACATTTTTCACTTTCATCAATAACTTTATTGAATAACACAGTCACCATCTTGTTCCACTACCTTCTGCCATTTTTCAGGTAACTTCATAATTCTATCTTCCCAAAACTTTTTATCTTTTTGAGCAAAGAACTGTTCCAGGTGCCTTTAGAAGTCCTCCAGGGAACTAAAATTTTTTCCATTGAGAGAATTTTGTAAAGACTGAAATAAATGGAAATCTGAAGGTGTAATGCCTGGGGAACACAGCAGATGAATCAGAACTTCCCAGCCACCTCTAACAGTTTTTGCCTGATCATCAATAAACATGCGGTCTTGCATTATCCTGATGGAAGATTATGTGTTTTCTGTTGACTAATTCCGAGTGCTTCTCATGGAGTGCTGCTTTTAGCTGGTCTGATTGGGAGCAGTACTTGTTGGAATTCATTTGGTTTTTTGGAAGGAGCTCATAATAGATGAACTCCATTCCAATTCTACCATATATACAACATCGCCTTCTTTTTAAAAAAAAAAAAAAAACAAAGACTTTATATATTTATTTTTAGAGAGAGAGGAAGGGAAGGGGAAAGAGAGGGAGAGAAACATCAATGTGTGGTTGCCTCTCACACACCCCCAACTGGGGACCTGTCCGACAACCCAGGCATGTGCCCTGACTAGGAATCAAAGCGGTGACCCTTTAGTTCGCAGGACGGCACTCAATCCACTGAGTCACACCAGCCAGGGCAACAGCACCTTCTTTAAGACTAGCTTTTGATGTGGTTGGTTGTGATTCATTTCACTTGCCCCACAATCTATTCCATTCCCCATTATTGTAAAGTAACCACTTTTCATCACCTGCCACAATTTGTATTAAAAATGGAACATTTTCCTTACATTTAAGTGGAAAATTACATGCAGAAATACTGTCAAGACTTTTTTTTTTCACTTATGTGGAATCCAAACATCAAAGCAATTAACATAACCAAGCTGGTACAAATGATTTTCAATGCTTGATCTGGATATTTTGAGTATATTTGCCATCTCCCACATGGTATAACACTGACTGTTCTCAATTAATGTCTTGATTTGATCACTGTCAACTTCAATTGGTCTATCCAACCATAGAGCACCATTCAGTGAGAAAGTTCCAGCACACAACTTTGCAAACCACTTCTGACACATTTGATCAGTCACAGCACCTTCTATATACACTGTACAAATCTTTTTTTTTTGCATTTCAGTTGCATTTTTCCCTTTCATGAAATAATAAAACATAATATGCCAAACATGTTGCATATTTTCTTCCATCTTCAATATTAAAATGGCTACACAAAAATTCATAAATTTTGGTTAAGTTTTTTTAAATGCACACTGATATGACAGCTATCACAATACAATCTAATAAAATTGTTTTAAATGAAGCTAAAGACAAGTAAGCACTACGAGAATTATCTTACAGAAAAAATGGTTTTGGCCAACCCAATATAAACATGTAGCAAATGAAATGTAAAACTATAGAAGGTGAAGATTGATGCTTTGGGAAATATAGGATTTAAGAAACTGCCAAGGCAAAGAAGATTATATTTGGGACAAAAGGAGTAGTAGAAATGAGGGTGAGAATACTAGAATAAAGAGAATTAAAATAAGGATAAACAATACAAAGAGTACAAAAATAAAGAATTACACATAGTAAGGGAGGAAATCTAGAAACTTTTCTAATTTAACAATGACAGAAATAAGACAAATATTAAATTCCCACCATGATGATGAACTCTGGCCATTGGCCTAATTGGCTGCATCTTATTTTTCAAACCACATGTTTAAAGAAACAAAATACATTATGAGACTTTTCAAAAACTGATAAAGTAATAAAATCTAAATTAACTCTTTTACATCTAGTAAAAATACCTAACATAAGATACTCAAAATATATCAAAAACTAAGAATTTGCGGAAAGGCAGACAATGAAACCTAAATTATTTTACAATACTTTTTACATATAGTAAAAAGGGCTTAATTAAGATTAACTTTATCAAGGCCTAAGAATTTGTAGTTGGAAATTATTAATAATCCAGTAAAGAGAGGAGTAATATATTCATCTATCACTGGATACCTAGGTTGTTTCCATATCTTGTCCATTATAAGTAATGCTATAGTGAACACAGGTGTTCATATATCTTTCCAAATTAGTGTTTTCCTTTTCTTTGGATAAACACCCAGAAGTGAAATTACTAGGTCATATGGTAGGTACATTAAATTTTTGAGGAACCTCTATACTGTCTTCCATAGTGGCTGTAGCAATCTTTATTCTCCCCAACACTGCAGAAATGTTGCCTTTCTCCACATCCTCACCAACATGGATTTGTTGTCTTTTTGATGATAGCAATTCTGACAAGTATGAGGTGATATCTTATTGTGATTTTAATTTGTATTTCCCTAATGCAGTGATTCTCAACTTTTTCATCTCATGACACACATAAACTAATTATTACAATTCTGCAGAACACCAAAAAATATTTTTTGCCCATCTGCCAAAAAAAGGTATAATTTTGATTCATTCACACCAGATGGCTATTGTTATGTTCGCTGTAGTCATTTTTTAAATTTGATGATCTAAGGGAAAAGAGGTCAGTGACCCTGACTAAATAGTCAGGTACTGCATGTTTTAAAAATTCTTGTAGCACACCAGTTGAAAATCACTGATCTAATGATTAGTGATGTTTAGCATCTTTTCATGTGTCTGTTAGCCATCTGTATGTCTCCTTTTGAAACAACCTAGATGTTCATCAACAGATGAATGGATAAAGATGTGATATGAAATACACACAATGGAATATTAATCAACCATAAAGAGAATGAAATCTAGCCATTTGTGACAATATGGATGGACCTAAAGGGCATTATGCTAAGCGAAGTTAAGTCAGAGAAAAACAAATGCTGTACGTTTTCACTTATATGTAGAACTTCAAAGTAAAACGAATGAATAAACAAAACAGAAACAGACTCCTACAGAGAAACTGATAGTTGTCAGAGGGAAGAAGGGTTAATGATGAAAAAGGTGAAGGGAATTAAGGGGTACAAACATCCAGTTATAAAATATGCCATGGGGTGTAATATATAGTACAGGAAACACAGTCAATAATACAACTCTATGGTGATAGATGGTAACTAGACTCATTGTGGTGATCATTTCATAAGGTGTACAAATGCCAAATCATTATGTTGTGCAGACCTTAAACTAAATGTCAACTATACTTTAATAAAAAGAGGAGCAATAAATAACATAATACACTAAGCTTAAAAACACCAACAGAGTGACAAGTTAAACAAACTTACATAGAATATAATCTAGAATAGCTATCCATCTCTGCTACGAATCTAACTACTCTCTTATAACCATTGACTGTTTAATTAAGCAAACATACTTTACAATGGATAATAACCTATATACTGAGATGGAAGAACTATTTCCTTCCAGTCTTGTGGTTATCTCTCAATAAATGAATAATTAATAGAAGGTTCATTATTTAAGATTTACTTCATAAAAAGCTAACCAAACACGAGTCCTGTAATTAATAGACAAATTATTTTAATCAGAATTGAAGCATGGACTAGGCTTGTCTCAAAGATAATAGCTAGACATTTATATTAGGAATAAATATAGCCCTGGTTGGCATGGCTTAGTTGCAGCATTGTCCCATAAATCAAAATGTCACAGGTTTGATTCCCAGTCAGGGCACATGCCTAGATTGTGGGTTCATTCCCTGATTGGGGCATGTATGAGAAACAACCAATTGATGTTTTTCCCACACCAATGTTTCTCTCCCCCTTCCTTTCCCTCTCTCTATGCATGTCCTCTGGTAAGGATAATAAATAAACAAACAAACAAACAAATAAATAAATAAATGTTATATTTCCATGCATGAAAATTGAAACAATATAGAAGTATGTAGCCACCTCCAAGAATGGTAGATGATTTAAAAACACTCCACAGCCCTGGCTGGTATGGCTCAGTGGATTGAGCATCAGCCTGCAAACTAAAGGGCTGCTGATTTGATTCCCAGTCAGGGCACATGCCTGGGTTGGAGGCCAGGTCCCCAGTAGGGGATGTGTGAGAGGCAACCACACGTTGATGTTTCCCTTTCTCTCTCCCTCCTCGTTTCTCTAAAAATAAATGAAATCTTTTAAAAACCTGTTTAAAAATAAAAATACTACAAAGCTATTCATACAAAGGCTGAGAACATGAGGAAAATAACTGCATTATTTTACATCATTACAGGGAATCCTGGTCAAGATGGCAGCAGAGGTAAACAAGGCTTGCCTCCTCAAACAACCACATCAAAATTACAACTAAATTATAAAACAATCATCACTCAGAACCATCAGAAATTGAGTTGAGTGGAAGTATGACAACTACAGAATTAAAGAAACCACATCCATCCAGACTGGGAGGAGGGGTAGAGATGCAGAACAGGCTGATCCATACACACATGTGGTAGATAAAAATTTGGAAGGGTTATCTTGGGAGTGAGGAGTCCCAGACCCCCACCAGGACTTCCTGGCACCCAGGGTTCCAGTGCCAGGAAGATAAGTCCCCACAACTTCTGATACAAAACCCAGCAGGGATTGAGCCAGTGGAAGAAACTTCTAGAGATCCAAGCAGTTCTGCTTAAAGAACCCACACCTGGACTTAATCAGACTCACTCCCTCTGAGCCCCAGCACCAGGGTAGTGGCTTGAAAGGCACCAGTGGGATACAGGAAAGAACTGAAATATCTGGTATCGAGGTGAAAGCTGTGGGACAGCTTCCTCCCAGACAGGCGGGCAGAAGCCATGTCCCTTTTCTGAGCCTTGCCTCCACATCCACAGAGGCAGCAGGTAGGTGCCATATCCAAGACTCCATCAACCTGGTTAACACTGTTTGCCCCCATCCTGGAGATCCTGAGACTCCATCTCACCCAACTTACTGACCCACCAAACTTAACCATGACTTTTCCATATGAATGACTGTTCTTGGCTCATGCTTCACAACTTCCTAAAGCCTCTCAAACAAGCAACACCTGGCCTCGGTGAGCCCCCAGACCCCCCACCTTCTTGCTACGTGGCCCCAGGACTGGCACCAGCAGCCGCCAGCCTAGATTCATAGCTTGGCTTTGCCCGGGAATCTCCAAGTCCAGCACAAGTAGCAGCCATCTCAGATTGCTTTATATAGCTCAGGCACAGTCGTCCTGGGAAGAACACAGGTAGGGGCAGACCTTGGCCTGCACCACCCAGGAAACCCCAAAGCCTGCCCACCCACTGGAGAGCTACAGACCGTATCAGAGCACCACCACCCTATGCCTGCACAGCTGATCTTCCACAGAGGGTGGAGGTTGGTGGTCAGTGGTCACAGCTAGGCCTTGCAGCTGACTGGCCTGGGAAAATCCTTCCCAACAACCTGCCAACAGCAACCAAGGCTTAACTACAAGAGAAGGGTGTCCTCAGCCCATACACAGAAGGGGCACACCTTGATCACCCAGCTTGGGTGATAGGGGAGGCTGTGCCACTGGACCCTACAGAAGACCTACTACATTAGGCCACAATACCAAGACAGGGAGTCATAGCAGCTCTATCTAATACATAGAAACAAACTCAGGGAGGCTCTCAAAATGTGGAGACAAAGAAACATGGCCCAAATGAAAGAATACATCAAAACTCCAGAAAAAAGCTAAATGAAATGGAGATAAGCAATCTATAAGATGCAGAGTTCAAAACCCTGGTTATAAGGATGCTCAAGGAATTTAGTGAGGACCTCAACAGTATAAAAAAGATCCAGTCAGAAATGAAGGATACACTAATGGAAATAAAGAACAAATTACTGGGCAACAACAGTAGAGTGGATGAAGCTGAGAATCAAATCAATGATTTGAAACATAAGGAAGCCAAAAACAACCAATCAGAATAAGAGAAAAGAATCCAAGAATATAAGGATAGTGTTAAGAAGCCTGTGGGATGACTTCAAGCATCCCAACATTTGTATCATACGGGTGCCAGAAGAAGAATAAAAAGAGCAAAAAATTGGAAAACCATTTGAAAAAATAATGAAGGAAAACTTCCCTAACCAGTGAACGAACTCGACATGCAAGTTCAGGAAGCACAGAGAGAGTTCCAAACAAGATGAATGCAAAGAGGCCCACTCCAAGACACATTAAAGTGCCAAAGGTTAAAGATAGAGAATCTAAAAGCAGAAAGAGAAAAGCACTTAGTTACCTACAGGGGAGTCCCCATAAGACTGTCAGTGATTTCTCAAAAGAAACTTTGCAGGCTAGACAAAGATTGGCGAGAAATACTCAGACTTGAAAAGCAGGGAACCACAGTCAATATTGCTCTACCCAGCAAAGCTATCATTTAGAATCGAAGGGCACATAAAGAGATCCCAGAGAACAAAAAACTAAAGGAGTTCCTCATCATCAAGCCATTATTATATGAAATGTTAAGACATATTTAAAGGACTTATTTAAGAAAAAGATCAAAACTATGAACAGTAAAATGGCAATAAATACATATCTATCAACAACTGAATCTAAAAAATAAACTAAGCAAACAAGAACAGAGACAGAATCATTGATACAAAGAGCATTTTGATGGCTGCCAGATGGGGTATGGGGGAATAGGTGAAGAGATCAGGGGATTAAGAAATACAAATGGGGGGACTTCCGGCAAGATGGAGGAATAGGTGGACGCACCGTACCTCCTCGTACAACCAAGATTAGAAAACTAATAATTTACAACAATAATTTACTATCAGAATAACACCCAGATCCGGCAGAGGATTTATCTGAATGGAAGTCGGGCAGCCAAGAAGTTGAAGTAGACGCGTTCATCTGGACTGGTAGGAGAAGACGAGCCGGGCGGGCGAGGGGCTGCCTCGGGTTGGTGGCGCGCGGAGGTCGGGGGAAGGTTTGGCGCAAAATCGGCGCAAAAGCCATCGGGTGCGCAAGAAGGCAGCGGTGATCCCTGAGTACGCAAGCTGCGGCTGGCGGACCCAGAGGGGTAGCAATTGTGGACCAGGGCAGAACTCGCAGCCCAGAAGCCCAGACAAGGGTCTGAGTCCAGGGGAACGGAACTACCGCCACTGTTTTCTCCCGCCCCGCCCCCACATATAACGTCACAATCTAGCGACTGGGGTGCCCAGCCCCGGTTAACACCTAAGGCTCCGCCCCCCACCGTAACGAGAGCAACCAGACTGGAAAAAAAAAAAAGGAGAGATGGGGGGAAAAATATGTTTTCAACAGAGCAGATCAGTCCCCCAGGATTCATCCTTTTGAGCGACCAAGAATTAGCCAATCTATCAGATGTGCAGTTCAAAACACTGGTGATCAGAAAGCTCACGGAACTGGTTGATTTTGGATGGAATTTAGATGAAAGAATGCAGATTACCATAAAACAGATGCAGGAAACACGCGGAGGAGAGCCAATAGTGAAAGGAAGGAATATGAGTCTCAAAACAATACAGTGGACCATAAGGAAGATAGAATCAACCAAGCAGGAAAGCATGATGAAATAAGAATTCAAAAAATTGAGGAAAAGATTAAGAGCATCCAAGACACCTTTAAACGTTCCAATATCCGAATTATAGGGGTACCAGAATCGGACGGGGAAAAGCAACAGATTGAGCACGTATTTGAACAAATAATAAAGGAGAACTTCCCCAATCTGGCAAAGGGAACAGTCTTCCAAGAAATCCAAGAAGCTCAGAGAGCCCCAAAGAAGTTGGACCCAAGAAGAAACACACCAAGGCACATCATAATTACATTAGCCAAGGTAAAAACGAAGGAGAGAATCCTAGAAGCAGCAAGAGATAAGGGGACAGTAACCTACAAAGGAGTTCCCATCAGACTGTCAGCTGATTTCTCAAAAGAGACCTTACAGGCAAGAAGTGGCTGGAAAGAAATATTCCAAGTCATGAAAGACAAGGACCTACATCCCAGATTGCTCTATCCAGCAAAGCTCTCATTTAGAATGGAAGGGCAGATAAAGTGCTTCTCAGATAAGGTCAAGTTAAAGGAGTTCATCATCACCAAGCCCTTAGTTTATGAAATGCTAAAGGGACTTATCTAAGAAAAGAAGATAAAGAAAAGACATGTATAGTAAAAGGACAGCAAACTCACAAATATTAACAACCACACCTAAAGCAAAACCAAAAGAAACTAAGTAAACAATTAGAACAGGAACAGAACCACAGAAATGGAGGGCACATGGAGGGTTAGCAGCAGGGGGGTGGGAGGAGGAGAGAGGGGGAAAAGGTATAGAGAATAAGTAGCATAGAATGTAGGTTGAAAATAGATAGGGGGAGGGCAAGAATAGTACGGGAAATGTAGAAACTAAAGAACTCATAAGTATGACACATGGACATGAACTAAAGAAGGAAATGTGGGTGGGAGGGGGGTACAGGGTGGAGGGGAGA
The DNA here is from genome assembly GCF_004126475.2 of Phyllostomus discolor. Classification (NCBI taxonomy): domain Eukaryota; kingdom Metazoa; phylum Chordata; class Mammalia; order Chiroptera; family Phyllostomidae; genus Phyllostomus; species Phyllostomus discolor. The sequence continues at coordinate 71,461,919 of NC_050198.1, forward strand.
GAAGGGGGGAAATGGGACAAATGTAATAGCATAATCAATAAAATATATTTAAAAAAAAAGAAATACAAATGGGTAGTTGCAGAATAGCCATGGGGATGTAAAGTACAGTGTAGGAAACGGAGTAGCCAAAGTACTTGTATGATACCCATGGACATGTGGGGATTGCCTGAAGAAGTTGGGGGTGCTGGGTGGAGGGGCCAAAGGGGGGAAAATAGGGACAACTGTAATAGCAATAATCAATAAAATATAATTTTAAAATATTGAAAAATAAAATAAAAATATTACTAAAAAAGTCACATGCCGATACCAAAATTTTAATTATTAAGCTACCACCTGTAAAAACAAGATACATTTTTTATTCTCAACCAAGGATATTTACATTAATTTTAGAGAGAGAGAAAGAAACATTCATGCCAGAGAGAAATATCAATCAGTTGCTTCCTGCACGTGCCCTGATGGAGATCGAACCTGCTACCTAAACCTGCAACCTATCAGTGCACAAGACAATGCTCCAACCAACCAAGACACCTTGCCAGGTCCAAGATATGTTCCTCAGAAAGTGCAGAGGGGCACTGTTCCTAGAGAGCTCCTCTCCTTTTCTATTATTTTTTCAATTTGGCTAATGGTATCTACCAATACATATTTAGAATGTAAACTACGTAGCAGCCAGCTGTTCTAGCTTAGTGTGGATTTAGAATTTGAAAACATGTGTGACTTTAGAGCTGTATAATAAAATGTAACCTAAGATAAAGATATATTTTAAAAGACTTAAATATTTATCATTATCAATGATACCAGTATATATAGCAGGCACTGTAGTAAGTACTTTTTTTCAGTATTTTATTTATTATTAAACAACCCTGCCATATAGGCTGTTTCAGTTTTCCCCATTTTGCAAATAAGGAAACCAAGGCTTAGGAAAGTATGAGTGTCAGATCTGTTCTCTAAAGTAGGCTTATCGACTCAAAAGCAGTGCATTTAACCATACTCCTATTTGTAGATGACTAAAAACAAGCAAAAAAAAAAATCCAAACCGAAACAATATTAACCACTGCCTCACTCTTGCAGAGTTGAAGGTTGTCAGTGAAAGATAATTTTTATACTCAGGTAGAATTCTCATTTAAAAACCACTTTTAAAAGACAACCTTTGCTTACTGCAAATGCACTCAGAAGAACATGTTCTTTTTCAGAAATTAAAAACTCACGATGCAGTGCATACAATCCACACTAAGGACTTTCATGCTTAAGCTTTAAAGTAAAATGGTTTTGCATACATGGAAAAAAGTTCTACATAAATATATGCCACATAAGTGGCTACATTAGAGACAAAGAGAGGATCAGATGGAAAATGAGAGATTTGGAGAGCTTTTGTTTGGTACACTACATACTTGTATAGTGTTTCAATTTTAGGAGAGTATTATTAAATTACATTTCAGCCAGTCAAAATCAAACACACACCTGAAATCCAGATGGCATGAAGTAATTTTACTCCCTTTATCCTTTTATCCTTGTTTTTGAACTTGAACATCTCAAAATACTCTTTCTGAGAATCCAAAAGATTATTTATAAATTATGATAAAAAAAACAACAAAAGAGCTAGACACAAATGCTTTTGAATTTATTATTGCAGATGTAGTAAATTACTATGTAAAATGCAAATACTGGAAAGTTATACTGCTGATTTTAGGCTACATAAATGCAATTAAACAACAGCAGGTAATATTTCTAAACTACAAGAAAGAAAAAATGGATAAAAAGATAAGTTATGAGCTCTTGAAACATAAATGGATTTGACAGAATAAATTTATCAGGAAAAATATTTTTAATCCTGAAGCTCTAGAAAAATATTCAAGGTAAAGTAACAAGGTAAATTAACAACCACAATCAATACATCATAAATATGAACTACACAAAGTAACACATTATTGAAATTAAAGGTACTGTACACAACCCTGGCTGGTGTGGCTCAGTGGATTGAGCACTGGCCTGTGAACCAAAGGGTCATCCATCTGATTCCCAGTCAGGGAGGGCACATGCCTGGGTTGCAGGCCAGGTCCCTAGTAGTGGGCATGTGAGAGGCAACCACACATTGATGTTTCTCTCCCCCTTACTTCCCCCCCTCTAAAAATAAATAAGTAAAAACTGTTAGAAAAGATACTGTACACAGTATATCCAAATAAACATCCTATATATGCACAAATAAAAAAAAAACCTTTGATGACACATTTTTTTCTCCTTAAGTAAAACTATTTCCTTTAAACACTGCACTACAGAGGCATTTAAAGTGCTGTGGTATATTAATTAGTGAGGCAGCGTGGTAGGGAAAAAGCACTGAATTAGAAACTTGGGCATCTTAGTTTGAGTCCACTACCCTGGTGATAAATGCCTCTGGGCACATTATTTAACTTCCTTGAGACTCAGTTTCATCATTGGTAGAATATGGATAATAATTACTACCCTATCTACTTCAGAATGAGTTTCTATAATGCTTAAATGAGATGAGATGAATCTTTGTAGGCTGCCATGCACACAATACAAAGATATTGGACCACATGATCTCTTAAGGCCTCTCCAAGTCTAATTCTGTAATTCTACTTTTATTATTGCACAACTTGGGAGCCATGTAAGTAATACACCAACATAGCCAAACAAGGTGTATTTATCTTGAAGTGATAGCTTAGGTACTACTACCACCTGACACATAGCATTATATTTATGGTATCAACATTGTAATGCTTAAGGTATTACACAGCAATATTACCATGTTGGGCATTATTCTGAGTATTTTGCATGCATTGACTCACTTAATTTTTACAGCAACAGAAACTGGTGATCTCAATTAATAAATTACAAATGAAAAAGCCACACTGTGGCTTATGAAAAAATAACATATTTCTGTATCACAGTGCATTAAGGTGTTTTTCACATTTTATTTGATTCTTATAAGCAACCTCATGAGGTAAATAGGACAGGTTTACAGAGGAGAAAAAAGAAGCCAAGGGAGGTTTAGTTCCTTGCCCAAGATCCAAAGGGTAAGAATAGTCAAAACGAGATCACAAACCTCTGTCTTCTTACTCCTAATCCAAGGTTTGTCCATCACCATACTACCTCGCAACTAAAATAGATGAAAACTACGAATTCTGATAAAGTGAACAACATAAATTCTTACAAGGTACTTATCAATACAAAAACTCAAGCTACTGCCCTGGCCGGGTGGCTCAGCTGGCTGGAGCATTGTCCTCATGTACCAAAGGGCTGGAGATTTGATTCCCAGTCAGGGCACATACCTAGGTTGCAGGTTCCATCCCCAGTAGGGGAGCATATGGGAGGCAACTGATCGATGTTTCTCTTTCTTTCTCTCTCACTCTCTCCCCCTTCCTCTCTCTCTAAAATCCATACACATATCCTTGGCTTTGGTAAGGACTTAAAAAAAAAAAAACCCTCAAAGCTACTGGACTCTTAACTATTTTTTATGTGAAACTGCAGATGCAATAAAGGAAAGTAACTTCTTGAATTGGTTGTGTCAAAAATACAGTAAGATAGCCCTGGCTGGATTGGCTCAGTGGTTGAGTGTTGGCCTGCCAACCAAAGGGTCACCGGTTGGATTCCTAATCTAGGGCACATGCCTGGGTTGTGGGCCAGGCCCCCAGTAGGGCACGCAGAGGCAACCATATATTGATCTCTCTCTCCATCTCTCCCTTCCCCTCTCTAAAAATTAAATAAATAAAATATTTAAAAATATACAGTAGGGTAAAATATCAAGGTAGCAAGAAGTATAAATCAGTAATTGTCCTTAATAGTATATTTAAATTAAACACTTTAACTACAGGCCCATTTGTTAAGCAAAAGAAACAAAAGTGAACCTCACACCAAGTTGCTGGGCTACAACCTGCAGCTCATTTTTCGGCTAAGGTATGTCTTGTAGCCCAGGAGGTAAGACGAACATAAAAAGAAAAAGAAGTGGAAAAAGGCTAATAGGAAGGAGGTAGGAAAAAATGCATACCATGGAGAATATCTACATTTTTTGAGGCCTTTCCTATAGGTAAGTAACACAACTTAGCAAGAAGTACAACAGAATATGTCACCCAAAATCATCTTTGGGATTCAGGCATAGGTAAAACCTCTATTATACCAAAGTAATCCAAATTGTAAATTCTAATCAGAAGGGTCCGAGATAAGCCCAACTTATACCAATATGACTATACCCATAGTTTATTAAAATGTGCATAAATTAATCAAGAAATTGTAGAGAACCAAAAGGCGACATAAGAACCCATATCAGGGGGATCATCTTGTAAAGTATATGACTGTCTAACCACTATGTATATACCTGAAACTAATACAAAATAATATTAAATGTAGACTGTAATTGAAAAAATTAAAAAAATAAAAAATATTAGAAAAGAAAGGAAAAACCATATATAGCCACCTCCATTTATGCAGACCAAATCTGCTTATCCACATTAATACATACCTGATAGAGTTCTTCTAAATTGTACTTAATTGAAGTACTATTCTGGATAGCTTCCACTGCTTCCTTCAGTTTCTGCCATGTTTCATCTGTGTAGTTTTCTGGTAATTTAGGCTTATCTAGATAGGATGTAAAAGGTTGATATGAGAATAGTATGTAGAATAGAGCAACAGAGGGATCCATAAAATATAATAATAATATTACTACTGTTAAGGGTAAATTATGATCTTTATAATTATTCTTCTTAAATATTAAAGTAACCACTATATTTAGGCATAATATAAAGAGTAAAATTGAAATGCCAGAATACTATTTAAGTCATTTTGACTCACCTATTAAAATTGAAGGTGAGGGGTTTTTATTTCTATTAATTTTATTGCTTCAAGAAATAAAAATTCAAGAATGGAAGATAAAAAAATAGCAATCCTGATCTTATTCTATCATGTGTGAAACTCAAGTCAGTCAACATGAATTTTGTACCTGGAATTTAAAATAATACTAAGTACCTATTATGTACAAGGTACTTTATAAACATCTTAATTTTCTTAATAATGCCCTGAGCATGGCATTATTATCCCTATTTTGCAACTGAGAAAACTGAGGCTGGAAAATTCATTTATAAGGTTTGCCCAAGGTCACCATGGCCAGTCAGTGGCAAAATTGGGATTTCTAACCCAAGTCGCTTTGATCCCCACAGTTATGCAGCATCCATAGAAATGGAGAGAACCATTTTTAATTCAGGTTTGAATTTAAACTACATATATGACCACAGGGAAAATTTTAAAATATTAAAACATCCAAATGACTCCAGAACCTATGTAGTATTTTCAGAATGGCTTTAAATTTCCTTTACCAGTAATGAGTATTCTTTTTAGTTAAAACATCCAAATGCCTTTAATAACGACTGTTTAGTTTATGAGAGGAAAAAATCTAAACAAAGTCTCTGAAACCAGTATGCAAATGCAATTAGGGTCATAGCTCATTTGTTTAAAAATTCTCAGCTATTAAATCGATATATTTTAAGTGAAATAGTGAACACATTAGTCAATTACAACTTATATTTACTTCAAAAAAGTCTACTATTAAATCAGGAAGATTACAACACTCTTGAGCGCCTGGGAATGGGAGAGGACTAATAGAGAAAAGAAAAGGTTAAAAATAAGCAACACTATAACCCTCTGCTTTAGAAAAAACAGAGCATATTCCTGATTTCCACACTTATATTGAAAATACAAGCATGGAAAAGCTAATTTTCTCAATACTGACATTTAGTCACAAGGCACTTAATCTGGTAAATGTTACTTTAGTTCATTCATTTACTTCTTCACTTAACGAAGAGTTTAGCATCTATTACCTGCCAGTTAAGAGTGTTGAAAAAGTCCGTCAGAAAACTGGAAACACAGTTAACAGATATAAAGTAATTCAGCTCAAGCTGACATTTTTTTAAATTGCTAATTTTACATTTGTATCAATGTAAAATTTTGCATCCATAATTCTCTCAATCACATATCTCAAACACAAAAATGAACAAATTTTCCGAAAAGGTGCAGTCAGTACTTTAAAGCCCATTTTAATAGTAAAATATATATGTAGTAATCTTTACACTAGTGCTACACAGAGTTACTACTTCTGTGTATACACGGTATTTTTCACTTCCAAACCCTACCTTTGGAAAGAAATGCAGAGATCATAAGTATTTTTCTCCAAATATTGTTTCCACAATGAGTTTCAGGAATATCGTATTCAACATTATAAATCTAACTATAAATCTTCTTTGAGTATGAAAAGATCATCATGACTACCTGCATTTCTAGGGACTGGAGAATGTGGCCTACTGGAGCACAAAAATAAAAATCCCAGGAGTGCCAAGACTAACTATGCACCTGAAATAAATAAAGCTCTTCAGAATAGAAATTTCTCACCTGTAAAATCCGGATCACCCATACCGATTGTCAATGTTGTAAGGATTAACAGATTAGATACAATAGGCTGAAACAGAACTCAAAAGCCTGCACAGAAACACCCGCTGTAGGCTTCAGCACAAGGATACCAACCACCCCCGGAAAATGAACCCTCCACCCAAAAAAGGACCTCCCTCCACCTCATTGATTATGCATAACACATTAGGCCACCTCTATACTGTTTAATATATTAACATAAATAGAGCACGTGACTGCTCAAGTGTCAAATCCTTAGTAGGTGATTATGGATTTTGGCTTTGGTTACCTTTAAAGTTCTTGATCACTAACTTCTTAGCAGAGCCAGGCTTGCTGTTAGCAAAGCTAGAGACGGTGGTAGAAGATTTAGCCAGGCCGTTTGCGTGATGCACCGAAGCCACAGAAGAGATTAGTATACTCTTATTTTTAAGTTGCTGCTGCTGAGATGTTGCAGCAGTTGGTGAAGATGAGGAGGAGGAAGAGGAGGATTCCTCAGCCATCTTCGCATCAAACCCTACAAACTCCAGGGTGTCTTCAAAACGCAGCTTCTTCTGTATCGGTACGTGGCTGGAAGCAGCCAACGAAACCCCCACGCAGAAAGACGAGGTTGAAGGGGATGCCGAATCCCTAGGTTGTAAAGGAGGAGTGGAAGAGGAGGGAGAGGTGGAATCAAAGTCTTCTCTCTCGTTACTACTGTTACTGCTGCTACTGCTGCTGCTGCTGCTGTTTAACTTTCTCTTCTTGGCAGAGGTGGGCGGAGTGGTGCTGGTATTACCATCAGTGGCAGATCTGACCTCCTGAGCAGCAGCAGCAGCGGAGGGATTGGGGGAAGAAAAACCTGTTGGAAACATGAAAATAGCGGGGTCAACAGGCAGAGGAGCATCAAAAACCTACGTTTATATGCCTGCGTGCGTGTAGGAGAGAAGGTGGCAATGCTCGAGGGGGAAGGGGAGAAAGAAGAGAGGAGAAACACAGAGGACGAGAAGGAAAGTGAAGGGGGGGGCTACACCGGGGGAATGGGAGGGTTTGGGAAGGCGGATAGGCTGACACCAGGAGTGAGCAGAACAAGGGGGGAGAGCGAATGAGAAGGCAGACAGGTAAACGGCCGTGCCGTCCCCCTTTCCTGCTTTTCGGTCTCTCTCCCCCCTTTCTGCTGGAGCGACTCAGTGAGTCTGTGAGGCTGCAGCTCCTCCTCCTTTTCTCCCTCTCTTTGGGAGGGGAGAAGCCGTGGCTGGGGGGAGGGGGGAGGAGAGCCAAGGCTTGTTATTGTCAATAGCACAGGAGGCTAAAGATGGCGCCACTTCCGGTCACGCGGCAGCGAGGGCGGGGCGGTATCTGTTCGGGGGTAGGAGGGGGGTGGAGAAAAGCACTGCGGGCTCCAGGGGGGCGGGGGAGCTGGCTGACTGTGAAGCGGCGGGAAAGCAGCGGCAGACGCGCCAGAGACGGTCTGGCACTTGGGCTCCCGCTTGCTCTTTGCTCTTGGTCTGCTGCCCGCTTCCTAAGCAGCGCTGTCCGCCCCCGTCCCATGGATAACTCCCACCCCCTCCTTTACGGTCCCGCGGGAAGCTTCGCGCCGCAGCGCCCTTACCGGAAGTGACTGAGGAGACACTTTTCATAGCGCCCAGATCCTGAAGCCCCCAGGTCCGCAGGACTTGGGGGGGAGGGGAAAAGGGGGAAAAAGGGGGTAAGAGAAGTGGACCGGGAGGAGGGGCGGGCCTCCGAGACACCTTCGGAGCCCCTGATTGGAGCTTTCTGAACGCGAGGCCAGCGGGGGGTGGGGGGGGCAGAAAGGTGGTGAGAGATGGAGCGGGAAGGAGCTTGAAGGGGAGGGAAGGTGGTGACGGTGAGGGGCGGGGTGAGCTAGCTGGGAAAATAGGGGAGGAGGGAGAGGGATGGAGGAAGAGAGGAAGTAAAAAGTAAGGGTAGGGAGACTGGAAACTTTGAAAGAGATAAAGGAATAAGGAGGGGTTGCAAGGCCAGGGAGGGAGTAACCCCAAATGGAGAAAAACATAATCATGCCGTTCTGTGTACTGCTAGGGAGGAATGTCATGAGGTTAAGATAGGAAAGGAAAAGAAACAGTTTAGCTAGCAAGAAAAACAGTTTTTCATTCAGTTGAGCTATAAATTGCTTCTTTTTTATGTCAAGGACACCAAGGACTCAATATTGAATAGGGCCTGACTTTTGATCCATTCCTCAGTAATGCAGCTACAAACCCTTTTAACTTCCTACCAGGAGCATTTTCTAAGATGGCTGGCTAGAGTTAAGGGTGCATTCTAAGGCCAAGAAACAGGAAGGTAACACCCCCCCAACACACACACCCCTACAACACAACTCCCAGGACCAACCCCCAACCCCATGAGTCACTAACCTAGTAGTTTACATACTAAACGCCACTTATTTTACCAAATCTCGGCTCATACACTTTGTCTTGACGAATAAGTTTCAGGAAAATATTGCCAAAAGTCAATGTTTTCTACCAACGTATTCCATAAGCCAAAATTTTAAAATGGATTAACTCATGAGAACAAACCTCTAAATCGGGTTAAATTAGCAACAATAAACCTTGTAAACGTCCTGTTGGGAGTTTGTATTTAACTCGAGGGCATTGGGAGGGGGTGCAGAGAACACTGGCAGGGCAGAGTAATAGGGAAAAAAGGGGGACAATTGTAATTGAACAACAATAAAAAAAACTAAATTTGCCAACCTGTTGATCATTCCAACCGCAGATACATTCAACAACCATGTATTGAAAGACATATGCCACAAACTACCCCAGGTCCCTGCCATTGAGAAGCGGGGGGGGGGGGGGGGGGGGGGGCGGATAGTTTCAAAACTAATTTCCATAACAGTACTATTAACAGATGTACAAAGTGCTGTGGAAAGAGGTAAAACAAGAAATTTGGGGGAATTTTGTAATAGACTTTCACAGAGGAATTGAAGTTTATGCTGGGTCTCAAAGGGAGAATGGCCAAAAACACAAGAAGAGAGGGAGTAAAAGGCATTCTGAGCAGTGGAAACAGAAAGCAGAGAGTTTTGAAAGGGCCTGGCCTGTTTAAAGAAATCTGGAAAGTGCAGTGGGCTTTTCCATAAGAAAAGTAGGATGTCCAGTTGGAAGTAAGGAAGATGAGGTTCAGGAGTACCTGGCACAAAAGGCCAAAACTTTTGGAGTCTACCTTGTAGGCTAGGGTAGACAGCATGGAAAAACCATCAAGTAAGCTGGGCTTTTCAAACCAGGAGTGTGAAAGGCAAAAGATTTGTACACTCTGAAGAGAAACCAGAGTATAAATGGTGATAGATGGAACCTTGACTTGGAGTGGTGAACACACCATACAGTGTACAGAGAATGTACTGTGGAATTGTGCACTTGAAACCTGTAAAATTTTGTTAGCTAGTGTCACCCCAATAAATTCAATAAAAAGGAAACAAAACAAAGCAGGGGAGTGACAGGATTGTAGGTGGAGTAAAAGCAGTTTGTATCCTACCTTGAGATATACCAGTTAGAACCCTAAGAATAAACCAATTTTCTAACTTTGTTTACACAGACTCACTTTGTTTTTGTTTTTGTTTTTTCTCTCTTGAAAGATCCTTGGTTAAAAAGCAAATCCTCCTAGAAAAGGTACCATCTTGGGACTCTATCAGCTTTGTGCTGTTTGATGAGCCAGCTGAGAACAAGGCTGTAGTGGAATTTAGGCTCCAGGGCCACAAAAAATGCAGCTAGAGACCTAAAAGGGGGGCAGATGGGTTCCTGTCTATTTGGTTGTAGCGTATTGTCCTTGCTGCCTAATATGAGTCTGTAAACTCTTAAGACAAGGGAAGGTATCCTAAAACATTAAACCCTCTTATATTGTGTCTCACATTTTCACAAGATGCTGAACAACTGTGTAAATGCAGAGTAAATACTTACTGAATTGAATATTTCATTGAATAAGGATAAAATAATGCCATATCTTTATAAAGAAGGATTAACTGGCTAGTTTTCAGGGTTATGAACAAGGTTGTTCTAATGCATGTAGTTCTATTCCTAAGAAGGGTGTATGGACGGGCCAGCTGATAATGGCCCAAAAGTACCTCTTATAGGAGGATTTGCATTTTAAGCAAGGACATTTCAAAACAAAAAAGTGGGCCCAGTTCTAATTAATGTATTATAGTCTTTAGAATGATGTGTGGAAGTGCTAGCTATTTTTGAATTTACAAGTATTAGTGCAACGGGAAGGTGATGCTTTGCCCTACAAAGATAAACTTTTGTAAGTAACATAAAGGATAGCCAAGTCCTATTAATATTCAACTACATTCTAGTAATAATAGCTCCGAATCTGACATGGTTATCTAAACTCTTCACTCTACGGAGACTTGCTAGTTCTAAAAGACCCTTGGTTCTTGAGCTCTAGCTTACTTTTGATGGCCCAGTAGTTCAATCTATTTAAGTTTTCTGTGAAATATACTCAAGTGAGTTTTGTGGAAATATGTATATATGTTTAATAATCTTCCTTTTGACATTTTACAACCTCATTTTACTTTCAGTCCTCACTAAATAGCATATCTTAATATGGATATGTGATTTTTAATAGTGATTTTTTAAATTTAACATTTACATTTTGTGGCACATACCAGTTTAAATATTATATGACATGTGAGGACCATAACTTTGTGACTTCTTGGCCTCCTAGGGCCAATTTAAAAGAAGAAAATCCTCCCAATATTGCTTTGTAAAATGTCGTTTACATCAAGAATCAACTAATTGGGGCTAGCTAGAACATAAACATATATTCTATACAAGCAAACGTTAAACACATTCTCAACATAAAAATACATTTTTCAAGGTTGAAGTCACCAAAACCACAATAATCAAGACATGCAGTATAGGACACTATAGAATTATGGCCATTATTAGACTAAGCCAGACTGGACACTTAACACATACTCCATATACTGTATTAGAATCTTTCATCTTGTGAGTTTAATTCATACATTAGAAACATTAATTAAACTTTACAAACCTTCCAAGTGAGGTATAGTTATGATTGGCCTTTTAATCAAGTAAATGAATGAATTTGTAGGTATTTATAAGGGTAAATATATGCATAAAGGAAGAAATACACTGAGGACTAGTGTTTCTAAATTGCACTCCCTTGTTTCTGTAGGCATTTTTCTAAAGGGGCAGAATGTAACTTGTTTCCTTTTTTGATCAAAGGATTTCCCCCAATGCTTGATTTTTTTCTCCAGACATCCCAGAGCAGAGGCTTGTCAATAGATAGACACCCCACTCCCTGAAGTCTTTTATCCGTGGGTGCAATTTTCCCTAAAAATAGGATACACTGCTTGCTCAGAATACCAAAGATGTTTCTGCAGCACGCTTTGTTTTAAGAATGTCGAGAGAAAAAAAAAACTGCTGGGTAAAATGTGGCCCATGTTCTCTATCCACTTTCCTGAAAGACCACCTTTGAAGCAGGGAAATACAGCAAAGGCAAACCAAGCAGTGATGCGAAACGTTATATCATAATAAGGGCTTTGTTATGTTATCAACAGCAAGGTGCTGCTATGGGATCACTGAGGAGGCCAAAGCTTAAGTAAAGATTATCCAGCTGCACAATGTGAACTCACCCTTTGTCCATCCTGGAGTCGCTCTATAAAATAAGCAAGTTAGTTCAAAAATGCTGAACCCACAGTACTCAGTAAAATGCAAATAACAGATTTCATTTGTAACAAAATCATTTATCTTCTATGTAAAATTATCTTATCTACTGAAGAACTACTGACTCAGGTATATCAACAACCCTTTGGACATAGCTCTGTCGCTCAGAGATTTTATCTACTGTCATATCCAGGAACCATCTGGAAAGCAGATTTAAAGACTAACAGGGCCAGGCCATTTGCCTTGGGGGGTTGGGGGAGGGAACTGAATCAGCCACATATTACTTCTTCTTTTGGTGCTGCCAAGCACTTGCTTATTATGGAGTTGCTGGGCCTATTTTTATCCTTCTGTTCACTTTATCAATGACTCTCACAGTCCTTCCACCCTCACCATGCTTTAGGGTTTATTCTTCAAATGGCATTCAGCTTTTCTTTTTCTCAAGAGCAAGGCCAGTGTAGGTTTGTTTTTTAAATGTTTTATTTAGTTTTAGAGAAGGGGGAAGGGAGGGAGAAAGAAAGGGAGAGAGACATCGATGTGAGAAACACTGGTTGGTTGTCTCTCGTAAGCACCCTGACCTGAGACTGAGCCTACAATCCAGGCATGTGCTTTGTGGGAGGAAGCCCAAGCAACTAAGCCACACCAGTCAGGGCAGGGCCAATGTAGGGTTAAATCAGTGGTTCCCCACTCTGACTGCACAACAGAATTGCCTGGGGAGCCTTTACAAAAACACCCTTGCTCAGGTTTGAAGCTAGTCCAACTAAATCAGAATCTCTGTGAGTAGGGTCTCAGCTTTCAGTATTCTTAAGAAGTTCTCTGGATGTTTCTACGTACCTCCAGGGTTGAGACCACAACTGTAGGTAAAGTAGGTGCCATTGTGATTTAAATGGCGCTGATAAGCCTTTGTACTCCTTTTAATGCCTGAAATAACAATTATTCCTTTTGATTAAAAAAATAGCCTCCTTGAACAACAATAAAACAGAGAAAGAGAAAAATAAAATAGCCCCCTTCTCTAGGAATTCTTGTTTTCAGGTGCAAATTAGCCAGAGTGTCTTTAAAGTGAATGGTTCTTGGGAACTAAGAATAATCAAGTACAAAGTGCATGGAGGTAAACAGAACAAGGAGTAGGCTTTGCAATGGGTGGGGGGAGTGTTGGGGGTGTAAAGTTACCATCAAAGGAGGAAAGATTTTAGTACATTTTTGTTGACCTCTCAGTATTGCCTGGGGCCAATCCAACTTTGTGAACTAAATATTTAAAGTATAGCCAAATTTAACTGCTTATTTTAGCAAACAAAATCATGTTAAAAACCTAAGTAATTTTAATAAGCAAAAAAGAGCAGACATTAGGAATGTAGGTTTGGTTGGAACTATTCATAAATGCCCAACTTCTGAATTATCACTCACTATATGGATGTTTCTATTGCCAAGTCATCTGTTTTTCCTGGTTTCATTAAATGTTCTTTATTCCCACCAATAGCATTATTTCTCTTGCCAGTTCATTTGATCATTCAACAAAAATGTATTGAGCAACTAAGTACTTGGGGCAAGGCATGGTGCTGCTAGAATACAGAGCTAACACAAAATTCCATTTGCAATTGATTTTACAGCTTTCAAGGCATTTTCACATGCAATCTTATTCTGTCCTTATAGCAACAGTGTGAGATACATCAGAGCCATCCTCACTTCACAGATGAGAAACAGGCTCAGGGGAGGAGGTTAAAATGACTTGTCAAAATCACAAAGCCCACAGACTTAAACCAAACCTACTTTTTTCTAATTCCAAATACAGTATTTTCACATAGTTTACCATGTAGTAAGGAGACATGCTATAAAATCATCTCAAGTAATAGACAAGTAATGAAAAGACATTCAGAGTCCCACTTACCAGGAGAAAATATGAGAAATAGTAAAACTAACTCCTTTATTGAGGTTAGCCAAATCACAGTGTCCAAAAGGAGGCCAAGCTTGGATTCAGTTCAGGCTATCATTAAGCAAGCAGGACACAGCAGCAAGCAGGGTACATTCAAGGAGACAGTGACAGCTTGGCTCTAGTGAATCCGTTTGTTCTCTGGCTGGACCCTCAACCAGTGGCTGATCTTCACCTGAAGTGGAAACCAGCTCCTTCTGCTAGCCAAATCCACGCAAACACTGAATAAACCTTGCCATAGGACCCGTTATGATCCAGTCGGTGAGTATACAAAGACAACCTTTGCCCTCAAACAGTTCTCAATTGGCCTAGTGGGTGAGGAAGACAATAATAGGACTGAGATAAAAGGTTGCTAGAGGAACACAGAGAGACACCTGAACCGCCTAGGAGGATAAGGTGTATGTAGGAAGGAAGGGTGGAGGAAGGGTGAGGGTGGGGAGTTAAGAAGAGCTTCCAGAAAGAGTGATTCAATTTAAATTCATGGAGTGTAAGTGAGAATTAGCCATGTAAGGGGAGTAGGAGGGAGCAGGGGGCACAAAGAGGGGGAAAAAAGGAGCACATTTAAATCCTTAAGGTGAGAGAGAATAAAGTATATTCAGGAAATTGCAAGACTAGCTCTCAGGGAATAGTTTCATTCCTAACCAGAAACTTTGGAGTGCTAAGGAAGGAAATCAAGACAGCATCCCTATCTCAAATCCTGTAAAGCAGCGATTTTCAACATTTTTTGTCTCATGGCACACATAAACTAATTATTAACATTCTTCAGCACACCAAAAAATATATTTTGTCAATCTACCAAAAAAAAAAAAACAGGTAAAATTTTGATTGATTTACAAAAAACAGTAATAATAGTTATTACCTACTATTTTTGCTCTGAAGTAACTTAAAAAAAATCAGGTGCCTATACTTGTATTAAAGACTTCTGGTACCAAGAATTAGCCAATCAGATGCAACCTTATGTGACATGACCAATAAGATGTAACTCTATTATATGACCTGTATATTTATAGTTCAAGACAGAGCATTCAAACTAGATGGCTATGGTTGTGTTGGCTGTTGTCATTTTTTTTAATTTGATAACCTAAGGGAAAAGAGGTCAGTGCTCTGACTAAATAGTCAGGTACTACATGTTTTAAGAACTTTTACAGCACACAGGTTGAAAATCACTGCCATAAAGCATTCCTAGGCCTCATAGCATGAGGCCTTACTCCTATACCTTATTTGCTGTTGAAGCTCTTGCTCTGAGCCACACTAGTTCAGGAATTGGACTTACAGTTGGGCTTATCCTTGTATATAGGAGGCTCAGAATCACAAAGGCAGGGGTGGGAGGGCCTGATGAAGCATGGGAAATAAGATAATGAGGAAAAATGAGATAATAGAAATGCTCTTATGATCACAAGACTGAACAATGCTATAGGAATGCAGAAAATGAGAGCAGGTTTTGGGAAACGATGGCCAGTAGACCAAATCCAGCCAGTTGCCTGTTTTGATAAAGGATATTTTATTGGAACACTGCCATCTTCATTCATCCACATATTGTCTGTGGCTGTTTTTGTGCTAAAACAACAGAGTTTAGTAGTTGCCAGAGACCTGAAGACACAAAGCCAAAAATATTTCCTATCTAGTCCTTTATAGAAACAAAAAGGCTAACCCTTGCCCTTGAATACATTAAGCAGTAAAAATAGAGATATGGAGAATATCTAGTGGTGGCACAAATAAAGAAAAATATTTAAATTATTAAAAATATAATGAAACAAAGAAGAAAAAATTCAAAACATGCTAAAATTTTCTGTTCCTAGACTGCATCACCTTTGATACTACAAAGTATGACAAGAGAATATTCTTTGATAGAATGCCTAAATAAATCATGGTATATTCACACAACAAAATATTACCCAGCATTAAAAAATTAATTCCAGAAGATGGAGACATAGGTAAACATGCCTTCCCTCCTTGCACAACTATACCAAAAATTACAGCTAGACTACAAAACAAATATCACCCAGATTTGTCAGAAAACTGAGCTGTATGGAATTCCAACAACCAAGGATTTAAAGAAGCCACATTCATCCAGACAGCTAGGAAGGGTGAAGGCATGGAGAGGCGCAGAGGATGGAGAGGTATGGAGATCCAGAACAGGCTGTCCCACATCTAAATTGGGAGGGATACCTCAGGAGCGAGGGATCTCAGCCCCAGACCAGACCACACAACCCAGGGTTCCAGCACTAGGAAGGTAAGTCCACACATGTAACTTCCGGCTATAAAAATCAATGGGGGTTGGGGTAGCAGAAGAAACTTCGGGATTCTCAAGAGACTTCTCTTAAAGGGCCCAAAGTGGACTTAGGACTCACACAGATGCATCCCCTCTGTGATTCCACACCAGAGCAATGGCTGGAAGGACACCAGTGGCATACAGAGAGAAAGTGACATGATTGGCAACAGGGTGAGTGCCAGGAGACAGCTTCCTCCTGGATAAAACTCCAGAGGCCAGGCAGTGGCATTGTCCCCTCTCCAAGTCCTTCCCCACGCAGAGCCACAGAGCAGTGACATGGGTTGCCCTGCCCTGGCGATTACCTAAGGCTCTACCCCATACAACTTATAGGTGTACTTTTCTACAATAGGTGGTGCTACTAAGGGAGTCAAAGCAGTTCTACTTAATACATAGAAACAAACATGGGGAGGCTGCCAAAATGAGGAGAAAGAAATACGGCCCAAATGAAAGAAAAAAAACTCCAGTTAAAGAAGTAAACAAAATGGAGATAAGCAACCTATCAGATGTAGTGTTCAAAAGATTGGTTATTAGCATGCTCCAGAAACTCATTGGGTACTGCAACAGAAAAAAAAAAAAAAAAGACCCAGGCAGAAATTAAGGTTACATTAAGTGAAATAAAGAAAAAATCTATAGGGAACCAACAGTGGAGGGAATGAAGCTGGGAATCAAATCAATGATTTGGAACAAAAGGAAGAAAAAAAGCATTGAACCAGAACAGCAAGAAGAAAAATAATTCAAAAAAACAAGGATAGGCTAATGAGCTTCTGGGACATTTTTAAATGCACCAACATCTGAATTATAGGGGTGCCAGAAGGAGAAGAGGAAGAGCAAGAACTTGAACACTTACTTGAGAAAATAATGAAAGAAAACTTCCCTAATTTAGTGAAGGAGATAGGCATAGAAGTCCAGGAAGGACAAAAAGTCCCAAACAAAACAGACACAAACAGGCCCACGCCAAGACACATCATGATTAAAATGGCAAAGGTTAAAGATAAAGAGAGAATCTTAAAAACAACAAGAGAAAAGCAGATAGTTACCTACAAAGGAGTTCCCGTAAAACTGTCAGCTGATTTCTCAAAAGAAACTGCAGGCAAGAAGGGACTGGCAAAAAGTATTCAAAGTGATGAAAATCAAGGGCCTACAACCTACATTACTCTATCCAGCAAAGTTATCATTTGGAATGGAAGGGCAGATAAAGTGCTTGTCAGGTAAGGCCAAGTTAAAGGAGTTTGTCATCACCAAGCCATTATTATATGAAATGATAAAGGGAATTATATAAGAAAAAGACCAAAATGATGAACATTAAAATGGCAGTAAATTCACAACTATTAATAATTGAATACAAATAACAAACCAAGCAAATAAGCACAACAGAACAGAATCATAGATATGGAGGTCATTTGGAGGGTTATCAGCTGGGAGGAGGGAGGAGGAGAATGGGGGGAAAGGTAGAAGGAATAAGAAGCATAAATGGTGGGTACAAAATAAACAGGGGGGTATTAAGAACAGTATAGTAAATGGAGTAGCCAAAAAACTTATATGCACAACCCATGGACATGAACTAAGTGGGGGATTGCTGGAGGGAATGGGAGTACTGAGTGGAAGAGGGTAAAGGGGGAAAATTTAGGACAACTATAATAGCATAATCAATAAATTATATTTAAAAAACAGAATTCCAGCTACATACATAAATCACAGAAATAATGTACCATGAAAGAAGCAAATCATGGAGGAACACATACAATTTAATTACTCTCTCATAAAGCTCAAAAATAAGGAAAGTTTATAGATATATATGGTAAAACTATTAAAATTAAGAAGGGAAGCCCTGGCTGGTGTAGCTGAGTGGACTGAGTGCCAGCCTGTGAACAAAAGGGTCACTGGTTCAATTCATAGTCAGGGCACATGCCTTGGTTGTGGTCCAGGTCCCCATTTGGGGGTACATGCAACCACAAGTTGGTGTTTCTCTCCCTCCCTCCCTCCCTCCCCATCTCTAAAAATAAATAAATAAATCTTTTAAAAAATTAGGAAGGGAAATAATAACACAAAATCCAGGATAGGGGATTGCTCTGGAGGAAGCAAAGGGGGAGAATTTAGGTAGATTCAAAAGCATTGATAGTGTTCTAGTTCTTAAGCTGATGATGTGTTCTTGGATATTTGTTTTATTATTATACTCCATAAATGACATATCACAAATATCCTTTTGTATGTATTAAAATTATATAATAAAAAGTTTTTAAAAGTCAAATATAGCAAGTGGTGACCTGTTAAACCCTGGATCATAGCAGTTTGAAGGAATAATGGCTGGCAGGGATGGCAAAGACAACTAGGACTGATTTTCAGAACATTTAAGAATTTGTTATGGGTTCCTTGAGATTACTTGTGGGCTGGGGGAAGCACTGTCCAACCTGGTGGAATTAGATTTTCCTTGGTCCACAAGATGGGGGCTTAAAGTTGTAATTTGCATATTAATAATACAAATCTGAACTTAGTGTATAATATTATCAAGATGTGTGACTGGGAGATCTATGGGTTACTTGAAAAAGGGAACAGTGTGTACAAAGACATGAGGGTATGAGAAAAATCACGTACCATTTAAGCAAATGCAGTATTATCATGCTGTGTGACTGACGTGTGGTGTAACTGCCTTGTGGTATGCCTCTGTGGGTTGTGATGGGAGATAAGACAAAGAAGCAGGTAAGGTTCAGGTCCAGGTGAAAATTGTAAGCAGTGCTTCAGTTTGGACTCAATCCAGGATTAAGGGCTTCAAGCAGGGAAAGGAATAATATGATCAGCTGTACATTTAGACATGTCCAGTTCTCCACAAGCTTTGACTACACAGTAAGGTGGCTTCCCCGCCACTCATTGCCCCCCAAAAACCCATTCCCCAAAGATAATCTCACAGCTAACAACTTAGTAATTAAAGGTCTTTTTCATTATATTTAGTGAGATACAGAGTTTTGGCTTTAAAAAAATGGATCATATTATATGAATTGTTCTGTGATTTGATTTACTTTTTAAAATAGTATATTATGGACAGCTTTACCAGTCTGTATACTTGTATATAGATGTACCTCATAATTTTTAAGGGCAGCACAGTATAGTATGTGTAGATGTACATACTCCTGTCAATTCTTTAAAAATTCTAATCATCACACTTGATTGTGGTTTCTTTTTCCCTTTTCCTTACTTTTGCTAGACTGACTGAATTTCTTTTTTCCCCTTTTTTCAACTATTAGCAGTTCTACACACTATTTACATTCTATTGATGGGTACCTTTCCATTTTATTTACTTATATAAATGACACACATACACATTCTTCTTCTATAAAAACAATATAGAGGAATATAGGATAAAACATAGATGGCTCCCTTCACTGTTAAGTTTTGTTCATCATCTTCCTCAGCATTTATGTACATATATATTTGTATATATATACTAATAGGAAGTATTGGTATTTTTAAAAAGGAGCCATATTTATTTATTTTTTATTTATATTTATTTACTTTTAGAGAGATGGAAAGGGAGGAAAGAAGAGAGGAAGAGAAACATCAATGTGTGGTTGCCTGTCACAGCCCCCCCCCCACCAGGGACTTGGCCTGAAACCCAGGCATGTGCCCTGATTGGGAGTTGAAGCAGCAACCCTTTGGTTTGCAGGCTGGTGCTCAGTCCACTGAGCCACCCTAGCCAGGGCAGAAAGCTTTGGTATTTTTAATGCTGTCATTACTGTACACATAGCTCCACAATTTACTTTTTAAACTTAATATGCTTGGAGATCTTTGGACATCTTTCTATGACAGTACACAAAGATCTATTTCATTCTGTTTAAAGGCTGCATACTATTTTATGGTAAAGATACACCACGCTTTATTTAACCATTTCCCTATTTTTGGATATCTGGTTATTTCCATTTTTCTCTTACAATAATCATGAAGCAATGAACATCCTGTAACACAGATCTTTGTGAATGTGTAAAAATATTTCTGAGGATATATTTGGAGAAGTAGTATTGGGTCGACAGGAAGATATTTAAAATCTTGATAGATTGCTATATTACTCTTCATAAATGTTGTGCATACACTCCTACTTCCAGAAAGACTGCTGATTGCCCATACCATTAGCAACATTAAATATTATCAACTTTTAAAGTTTTTTGCCAAAATGTTACACAAATTCATTCTCACTATAAAACAACCACAGCAAAGAAAAGCAGAAGTGCCCTCTTGACCACTATCACCTGATGATAATCCTCTCTCAGGAAATTTATTTCTACATTGCTATTAATTTTTTTATTAATTGTTTTGTTATGTTTTATCTTCTTAGGAATAAGTTCTTAATAATTTACTCAAGCTTCCTAGACATGTTCTTAAAATTATTTGTACTTAACTGTAAGTTTTATTCGTTCATTGACTCACCATTGTCTTCTGACATGGCCTCATCATCAGTCTCATCCCCTGATCCAGACGATTGTGACATTGTCTGTCTTTGGGAGCCTATGTGAGAAAACAGAGAATTCACTTTTATGAGCAGCCCTTTCCCATATCAGTATGGTGTCATGGACTCATTGACTCTACTTTCTTAACCGATTTTACCCTATTTCTTTCAGATCTTCAAGAAAATCCTCACAATTTTGGCCTACTGATCACACCCTTCCCTGTTATTCCTTGTGGTTATGGCTCTAATATTTTTTCTTCTTTCATTTAAAGTGAATTTGGGGGAAAACACATTTGTTCAGACCAACATCTTAAATTGGAAGTATGGCATGTCCTTTTATTTTTTTTTTATTTTTGACACAGTCTTTTTTTAAAAAAAGATTTTATTTATTTTTAGAGAGAGGAAGGGAGGGAGAATGAGAGGGAGAGAAACATCAATACGTGATTCCTTCTCATGCACCCCCTACTGGGGACCCAGCTCACAACCCAGGCATGTCCCCTGACTGGGAATCAAACTGGCAACTCTTTGGTTCACAATCCAGCACTCAATCCACTGAGACACACCAGTCAGGGCTTGACAGGGTTTTTTAAATGTTATGATGGCTTAGCCCCTGCTGGCTTGAATGCCTAGAAATAGTGTTCCTTCAAAGTGTCCTCCAGCTAATTTGGAGGGTTCTCCAAAGTACAGTCTCACTTCTGATCTGAACCAGGTCTCTAATTACCTTCTATTTTGGCCTTTGGCCTTTTCATCAGGCTACAGTGCTGTGGTTGTTGAGGGTTCTCCTGTGGTCACAACCTTGTTTAGGAGGGTTTTGTGTACAGATAACTATGGTTCTAGCATTCTTTTCTCTAAATCCTTCATATTGCAGGCGAGTAAAGGCTGTAAAACTTCTAATATACCTTTTCTAAACGTTTGGGAATAATGAATGAAACTACCTTGCCCAATGATGTGACATCACTTGGAGTCTTGGCACAAAGTAGATCAATAAGTTCCTAAAGGGATACCCTCCCTGCATATTACCATCCCTAATGGTGGCCTAACTCACCGTCCGAGGAGGACGAATAGGATTTATTGCTGCCCTGTTCTTCTACTTCCAGTCAGCTCTATAACCCAAGGGCTCAGAAGAAGAGATTCAGTAAACAATGATCACCATAGCGACGCTTGGGCCCTTTCTTCACGTGAAGTTCTACCCACGATTTTCTGTTTATTTAATTCTTTCAAGGATGATTGACAGTAGATCTGACCAATCCCTTCAGGGGAAACTCCGCCGGTTTAACGGGGGCCTGGTTGGCCTCAAAAGCAAAAGATAAAACTTAAGATGACCTGAAATAGGTACATTTCCCAAAGTCTGGTTTATTCTAGCTTTAAAAAAGACCACTTATGGGATATAGGCAGATCAGCCAAGGTTGTTCTGTACAAAGACTGGCACAGTTCCTACCTGACACCACACCAGCCAGGAGGGGTGGGGTTTCAAGGCCCCCCCTTCCACCCCGTCCCATCTCAGCTGAGGGATGAAGGGGAAGGAAAGTGGGGGATAGAAGTGAAGATGGAAGACCAGGGGTGTAAGTCTAGGCTCCCCATTTGGCTATTCCTGGCGTGAGTGGGGATGAGGCCACATTTTTTACCATGGCGAGTGGCTAGAGTAAATCAGTTACCTAAAATTTTCTATCTTCCTAGGCTGCTGTTTTCCTGATCCTTAGTCTACTGAGTGCAGAATTTTACGGGAGCTTTAGATGTCTCGCTGGTTAGTGTTTTACACGTATCTTGTGAATGGGATACGTTTTTTTCTTGCTTCTATTTGTTATTGCTAGAAGAAAGCCATTGGAATATAATAATAGAATGTTAACTGTAAAATCTAACTGGGGGGTATATTGGTGTTCACTGTAAATTTCTTTAAACTTTTGTGTTTGAAATTTTCTATAATAAATGTTGGAAAATAAAAAAAGGAGTTACTCTATAATCTTAAAAAAAGAGAAAGCTATAGGATTCAGTATATTTATCTTACATCCAGCTTATATAAGTTGGGACTCTTGTTTGCAGGTGACAGAAACCTAACTTGAACAAGCTTAAGAAGAAAATGGAGATTATTCATTTATGTAAGTGGGAAGCCCCAAGCAGATCTCAACCAGGCCAGAATCCAGAGATTCAAATAGTATTAGGCTTTCACTCATCTATTTCTCTTCTTGACTTCTCTCTTTTCTACTTTGCCTCATTCTCTAAGATTCTTCCACGTGGTAGAGACAGGACTACCAGCTGTTCTGAGGTCACATCCTTATATTTCAAGATCCAAAGAAAAGAGAAAGCTACTTCTTTATCTCTGATTTGGAATATTCTAAGACAGGTCTGGGTCACATGTCTCCCCCCCTAAGCTGCCATTGTGTTTACCAGGTTATGACATTATGATTAACCTATCCTGGGGTTAGGTGTCCAGCCATGTATGTGTGTGTTTATGCTTGTGTGTGTGTACACATGGGGAATAGGGCAGGGTAGTCTCACTGCCCATCCTACCAGGACTATATTGAAAGGACAGTGAAGGAGGAACAGACCTCCAGAGGAAGAAGAATGCTATAACCAGAAGCAGGAAGAAAAGAATATTTTGTAAACCAAAACAGCAGATGTCCACTACATATATTTCTGAGTTTTAGTAATTTTTAAATTGCATTTCTTGGATTCTCAATGCATATAATCATATCATCTGCAAATAATTATACTTTTTCCTCTTTTTATCTTTCTTCCTTCTAGACTTATACATCTTATTTCATTTTCTTGGTTTATTACATTTCAGAACCTTCAAAACACTATGGAGGACATTCGTGCCTTACTTCTGAATTTCATGGGAAATCACTTGATTATGATACTTGCTCATAGCTTTTTGATACTCTTTAAGTCTTCTTCTATTCCATTGTACTTACAGTTTTATAAGGAGTGGATTCTGATTTTTATTAATTAATTAATTAATTTTTAGGTAACATTGTTTAATAACATACATTTCAGGTGTACACATAATAATTCAATATCTGTATACTCCAGTGATTTTCAACCTTTTTCATCTTATGGCACATGTAAACTAATTACTCAAATTTTGTGGCACACCAAAAAATATATTTTTTGCTGACCTGACAAAAAATAGATATAATTTTGATTCATTCACACCAGCCATCTATTGTTGTGTTGGCTGTTGTCATTTTTTATTTGACAATCTAAGGGAAAAGAGGTCAGTGTCCCTTGACTAAATAGTCAGGTAGTGCATGTTCTAAAAAGTCTTGAGGCATACTTGCTGAAAATGAAAATGGTATGCTCTATTGCATACTCACCACCAAAAGTCTACTTTCCATCCATTAGCATATACAGTGGTACCTTGGTATTCATTGATAATTCATTCCAGAATTCATGACAAGTGCTGAGACCCATAACTACTGAGCTGTTTGCAACCTACTGTGAGACTGACACATCAACCTCTGTTTCATCAGGACAGAGGGGCACCAAGTAGCGAGCAAGCAATGAGTGCTGAAGTATTTTCTTATCAAAATGCGATGAGTACAGGGTTTGATGGGTTCTGAAGCTGATGAGTAACAAGGTATAATTATATTTGATCCCCTTTACACATTTCACCCTCCCCCACCTCATTCCCTTCTGGTAACCACCATTCTGTATGTATCTGTGAATTTGCTTTTGTTTTATTACATTTGTTTGTTTTTTACTTTTTAGTATTATGTTCCAGGTATGAGTAAAATCATATTGTTTTTGTCCTTTTCTGGTTGGCTTATTTCATAGCTGCTGATTTCTATCCAGTGCCTTTGGGCCATCCATTGACAGATGAGGCTAAATTAAAATTTAAAACTTTGTAATAAGTGCAGAAGTGAAATACAGAAACTACCCTAAAAAATAAGGAAAGGAAAAACTGGAATGTAGGGTTTTCATGAAACTAGGAGATAAATGTTAGATGAAAGCACAGTTATGAAGGCAAAAAGCAGGTGATCAGGTGGCTGAATGATGATAGCTAGCACTAGAAGCTCTCACAGTTTCCCATGGACTGTTTTAAGTGTTTCATGTATGTTACCCCAGCAAAAAGTTGTCTTTATTTTTAGAAACTGAACCAGAGACACCTGAATGCTCACGATAGAGCTGGTTCTGATAGGATTCTTAAGAGCTGGAAAATTTTAGTTTAAGGTAGTTATAAACTTAGCAAGTAATGCATATGTTAAAGCTTTTGTTTCAGACACTACAGATAAGGCCCATCCTGGCCCCTGGGAAAACAGCTGACCTCCTGGAGCACTGCTAAAGCTCACCGCCTGGGGCCAAGTGGAGGCATCCAAACCATTGTGTTTCAGGGAAGTGCAAATGAACGCCTGCCCCTGGGAACAGCTAACTGCCCAGGACAGGAATGTTAGTTTCTTCTACTTGACCCTCCCTGAATTTCAAAACCCCTCACCACACCTTGTTTATTCCCTGCTATAAAAACCTTGGCCTGGAGAGAAAAGAGGAGATGGTCTATTAGGGTATGAAACTGCAATCTTCTCAGATCATCGGCCAACTGAATAAAGCGCCCATAAAGATTCAATCGCTGTCATTGCTTATTGGGTTTGGCAGTGACAGGCAGCCCGAACTCTGGTGTCTTTTCTGGTTTCAGTTCTGCTAGTGAAAATTAATTGAACTATACACTTATCATTTGTACATTTCTGTATTCTGTGTAAATAAGAAGTTTTAAAAATAGATTAAAAACAAGTACATGAAAATGAACACAAGAGGTTATAGACTTGGAGACAAGTAGCAGTAGTAGAGTGTGCTAGATTGAAAAGAGGGAAACTAAAAGAAAGTCAGGTTTTTTTTCCCACACCCAGTTCCCAGAATATAGGCAGCCAGGCATATATCCCACATAGGAAATTTAAAGTATCCTCTGGAGAACTGAAACCCCAGGGAAAAACTAATGATACCATAACCATAAGCATCCTGCCATCCAATCACCATACAACAAAGTCCTCCTCACACACACCAGGCACATAGAACTTACAATCAGCTTTTTAGTGCCTCATTATTCAATATGAACAAATGATCAAGGATTTCAGAGGGACTTCTGGCCAAGATGGAGGTGTAGGTAGACACATTTCACCTCCTTCAACAACCATAAGAGGGATCATAACTAATTTCAAAACAAAAAACACCCAGAACTGCCACAAAATTGAACTATGTGGAAGTCTGACAAATAAGGATTTAAAGAACTGATATGCATCCAAGTGAGTCGGAGGGGCAAAGATGGGAGCTAGGGTGGAGAGGCCACAGTGTGATGGTGATGCAGCAACACAGCAACTGGCCAAACAGGCAGTCCCACATTTATGTATGGTGAATAAAAATCAGGAAGTTTACCTGAGGAGCAAGCTACTCCAGCCCCAGGCCAGAATGCGCAGCCCAGGGCTCCAGCACTAGAAACAAAGCCTCATAACTTCTGGCTGTAAAAACCAATGGGGGTTAGGGCAGCAGAAAAAAACTGCTGGTCTCTCAGGAAAGTGTGTTTAAAAGGCCCACACAGTCAGTCCTAGGACATACGCAAACCCACCCACTCTGGGACCAACACCAAGGCAACAGCTAGAGGTGCGCCAGTCACACACAGGAGGTGGGTGAAGTGACTGGAAGCAGGGTGAGTGCCAAGCAAGCCTCCAGAAGCCAGGCAGTGGCATTGTCCCTCTCTGACCCCTCCCCCACATACACAGCAAAAAAGCGGTGAAGCAGGTTGCCCTGCCCTGGCAAATACCTAAGGCTCTGCCCCATAAAACTTAACAGGTGTGCTAAGTCAGGGAGTCAAAGCAACTCTACCTAATACACAGAAATAAACATAGTCCAGAGGCTGCCAGGCTGAGGAGACAAAGAAATATGGCCCAAATGAAAGAAGAAAACAAAACTCCAGAAAAAGAATTAAACAAAATGGAGATATCTAACCTACCAGATGCAGATTTCAAAACACTGGTGATAAGGATGCTCAGAGAACTCACTGAGTATGGCAAAATCATAAGGGAAGAAATGAAGGCTACACTAAGTGAAGTGAAAATCCACAGAAAACCAACAGTGAAGGGAATGAAGTCAGGGTTCAAATCAACAATTTGGAATATAAGGAAAAAATAAATAGTCAACCAGAACAGAATAAAGAACAAGAATTCAAAAAAAAAAAAACATAAGGATAGGCTTAAGGAGCCTCTGGGACATCTTTAAACATACCAACATCTGAATTATAGGGGTACCAGAAGGAGAAGAGGAAGAGCAAGAAATTGAAAGCTTACTTGAAAACATAATGAGAGAAAACTTCCCTAATTTGGTAAAGGAAATACTCATGCAAGTCCAGGAAGGACATAGAGTCCCAAACAAGTTGGACCCAAAGAGGACCACACCAACACACATCATAATTAAAATGCCAAAGATTGAAGATAAAGAGAGAATCTTAAAAGCAAGAGAAAAGCAGAGAGTTACCTACAAAGGAGTTTTCATAAGACTGTCAGCTGATTTCTCAAAAGAAACTTTGCAGGCAAGAAGGGACTGGCAAGAAGTATTCAAAGTGACGAAAATCAAGGGCCTATAACCTAGATTACTCTATCCAGCAAAGCTATCATTTGTAATGGGAGGGCAGATAAAGTGCTTCCCAGATAAGGTCAAGTTAAAGAAGTTTGTCATCACCAAACCACTATTATATGAAATGTTAAAGGGGCTTATCTAAGAAAAAGGAGATCAGAACTATGAACAATAAAATGACAACAAACTCACAACTATCAACAACTGAATCTAAAAAACAAAAACAAAACAAAGCAAACAACTAGAACAAGAACAGAATCGCAGAAATGGAGATTATTTGGAGGGTTTTCAGCTGGGATAGGGAAGAGGGAGGGTGTGGGGAAAGGTGCAGGTATTAAGAAGCATAACTGGTAGATGTAAGATAGACAGGGGGAGGTTAAAAATACTGTAGGAAGTGGAGAAGCCAAAGAACTTATATGCACAATCCATGGACATGAACTAAGGGGGGGATTGCTGGAGGGGTGGGAAGCAAAGGGGAAAAAACTTGGACCACTGTAATAGCATAATCAATAAAATACACTTAAAAATAAAGTATTTCAGAGAGTTCATGGACAGTTCCAACATAAAAGCCGGAGGCTAAAACAAAAAACAAAAGAGGAGGCTTAGATAAAACAAAGACAATGCAAGGAAGAGTCAAAAACATAAAGATAACTGGTGTGCTTCTACTCCAATTGGTATATTCAGAGAAATAAGACAACGTTACACTTATAAAACATCAAACAGGATTGAGTGGAAAAGAAGGCCCATGTGGAGGCACACCACTGTGAAATTTCAGAATCCAATAGTTAAAGTGCAGACCTTAAAAGCTTCTGAAAGCAGGAAAAAGTAAAAGGTCCTATACAAAGGATTAAGTGTAAGAATTACATTGGTTTCTCAACAGAAATAGGCAAAGCTGAAGTGGAGCCATGGCACTCTCTTCAATATTCTTAGTGAATATCATTTCCAGTAGAGAATTCTGTATTCAGCCAAACTATCAATTGGGTATTAGAATAGAATAAATACATTTTTCTCAAAAGATTTCCTTCCATGCATACTCTTTCAAAAATGATTGGAGGACATGCTTCACTAAACCTAGAGAGTAAACCAAAAAGGAAGCCATGTCATCCAGACCCTGATGGGTGTGACTCCATTAGGCTGGTTCAATTTCCGGTCAGGGCACATGCCTGTGTTGAGGGCCAGGTCCCTGGTTGGGGGCATGTAAGAGGCAACCGACTGATGTGTCTGTCACACATCCATGTTCCCCTCTCTTTCTTTCTCCATTCCCCTCTCTTTGAAAATAAAATAAATACAATCTTTTTAAAAAAGAGATGGCATCCAGGAAACAAGATCTGACAGAAGGGATTGGAATATGAAGACATGGGGCTCTAAGATTAAAAAAAAAACACAACACAAACTACTAGATTACCCATTAACGTAATCTGTGGAAAGTTATACTGAAAGTTTGTTGGATAGTTTGGGAAGACTTAGCCATAGGCACAAACAGGGCTGCTGTGTACAGCTGCTCAGGCTATGTGCTGCACAGCTATGTGGGGCATCATAGAGGACTAAGCAAATAAAAAGGTGAGATAATTATTAAATCCAGAAAAATAAAAAGGTTGTTTAAGAAAGGAAATGTAATCATAATACAGTACCTGGCTCACCAGGAAATTATTTATACGTAATCATAATAATGTTGATGGAAGGAAACTTGGCTTGAAGTAGTGAATACACACAGAAAAACAAAACAAAGAATTATCACAATAATGTAAACAATTAGATCCCTTTATACAAAAGCTGCTATAATTCTACTGAGAATATGAAGAGAGAATAGGGAAAAGGTAAGAGGGCTAAATAACCTACAAACATACTACCCTAAACAAGCCAACTCTTGTCCAATCTTGAAAGCTGAGAAGGGTTGGGCCTGGGAGTGCTAAATTAATCATGCTACTGTGCAATGGAACACTACACAGCCATTGAAAAGAAAGTTATGGAATTGTATATCTGAAAGGTGTGTATGATGCATTAAGTGTGAAATAAGCTGTAGCCCAATATGTGTTGAATAATCCCCATTTTGGTTTTAAAATTATTAATAGATATATTTGCCTTATATATTCATGTAAGCATAGTAAGTCAAGAAGACCATAAGGCATACTATTGATATAGGGAATTTCTGGGAGATGGTATTAGAGAAGGGCACATATATTTTTATATCTACATCTATATCTGTATATCTATATGTGTATCTATCATCTGCTATAGGGTTGGCAAGAGAATAACCTCTGGTAGATATGGTGATGGGTCAGGTTAGGTGAGGGGGATTGATTGTGGGGGCCAGAGGGGGAGGTCAGTAGAGTCTTTGTCCCTAGTTCCTGTGCACAACTGTTGGAGAGACCTACTGGTGGTTAATGGTCTCTGAGTAGGCTGTTGGTGGTATTTGCATTCAAGACCTCTTTTTGGTGCTGCGAGTGGCTCTATTAGAAGTGAGGTGGGCCTAGTATTTAAAACAAGAGTTTGCCAGTTGTTGTAGGCAAGATCTCTGGGCTGGTCTACAATGTTGGCTCTACAAGGGTTCAGGAAGGTCAGAGATCTATCTCTTGGGGTGGTGGGTGCCAAGGAGCAAAAGCTACTGTCATAGGAGGTTCACTTGAGCAAAGTTTCCCTGAGCTTGAGCCTGACCTTTCAGGCCTGTGTGTGGAATTGGGAGAAGCCCCAGGGGGTGGAGGCTTATCTTGGGCATTGTAATTGACACTGGAAGAAGCTATTGTTTACTATTTATGGTTCTGCAGGATATGTCCTGCTCAAGGGTATATATGACTGAAGGGGTCCGTGTGTTGGGGTGGATTAAATCTAGCCTATATTCTGCTTGCCAACAAACTTTGTACCCTAATGCAAGGATGCCACTGTCAGAAGAGAAAGGTGAATGTTTTTATACTTGGACTACCCAAAGGGGTGCCTTTTTCTAATTAATTTACCCCAAGAGGGCCCTTTTTCTTTCACAGTTTTTTCTTCTCCAGGGTGTTGCCTGCTAGTTGCTGCTTTGACTCTCTCAGAAGCACTGATATGCAGATAGAAGATTTTTAAATCCTAATGGTCCTGTTTTGGAAGTTCTGAGTAATCAGAAGTCATCACTGGAAGAGGCCTTTCTGCTTGCGTCTCAGAGCAAGCCCTGGCCATTCTCCTTGCCTCAGGCAAATTGACACTTTGGTCAGATTAGATCAAGATGACAGCCTAAATGTTTGTTACTTTGTTCCCATCCTCTCCTCCCCAAATTCCTTAAAACATCAGAATGGGGAGGGGGAAGTGGTGGTGGGGGGAATGGATACAACTATACTTGAACAACAATAACAAATATGTGGGGGGGGCAAAAATTAAGCAAAAAAATATCAGAAGAGCAAAAGAACTCAGAGTGGTATTAATTAATTAAAGGAAAATGTACTATCAGTAGTTCAGAAATTGAGATGAATTCCTTAAGGATCCGTGGCTGGTGTGGCTCAGTGGATTGAGCACCAGCCTCTGAACTAAAAGGTCGCAAGTTTAATTCCCAGTCAGGGCACATGCCTGGGTTGTAGGCCAGGTCCCTGGCTGGGAGTGTGCGAGAAGCAACCAACTGATGTTTCTCTTGCACATTGGTAATTCTCTCCCTCTCTTTCTCCCTCCCTTCCTGTCCCTCTGAAAATGAATAAATAAAAATACTTTTAAATGGTTTAAAGATTTAAAAAAAGATTTTATTTATTTATTTTTAGAGAGGAAAGAGAGGAAGAAAGAGAGAGAGAGAGAAACATCCATGTGTGGTTGCTGGGGGCCGTGCCCTGACTGGGAATTGAACCTGCGATGCGTTGGTTCGCAGCCCGCGCTCAATCCACTGAGCTATGCCAGCCAGGGCAATAAAAATATTTTTTTAAAAATGAATTCCTTGAGTATAGAAATCAGATATGATCATATTGATAAGAGAGAAGAAGCCATCCAGTCCAAGAGAGAAAACCTGCAAGAGAAAAGTACTAGAGAAAATCAGATCCCAGAATGAATAAATTCAAAGAGTAGGAGTGGAAGAGGCCCCCTCTGGTCAATTGGAGAATCGTATTCAGAAAAGAACCAGTTGAACCCTACTGTGATTAGCCCTCTCCATCTTTTCCCCCAACCCACCCTAAGGTTAAAGACAAAAATTTCATCAAAAGAAAGTGAGCTATTGCTACCAAATGTTTCCTAGTCTGAGTATAGGATCCTAGAAAACAAGAGTGGACCTTGATGTAATTTGGCCTTCCCCGTGATATATAGAAAAACAAAAGAAGAGAAGGAACTTCGGTCAGGAGAGAAATACACTGGAGTCCTTCCCTGCCACAGTAAAATTGTTTTGGCAATTTACAGGGAGTGGAAGGAAATGGCCTTTCTGTCTCCTGCATACCCACCCACTTTAAAGTGAAGCCTGATAGGTGAACGCATGCAACTCACAAAGCTCTCCTCCTCAGGAGACAGGCCATCCAGGGACACATAACTACAGAGTAAACCCAGACAAGCTATCTTTGTTGATGCATCTTGTCCCTTATTCACTCACATGCATAGACAATAAAGGATAACCAGAAATATTTGGAAAAAAATATACAACATAAAAGAGAAGAATCAAAAAGAACACATAGAACAATTGACCCTGAGTGGGGAAGGAGGTGAGTGAAATAATTTACAGAACAAAACTGATTTTCAGATTCTAATTTTCCTGCACATTGAGAACACATTGCAGACATATTCAGAACCTTTGTGAATTACTCAGGTAGGTATTATAGCAAAGTAAAACATGAAACTTAAAAAGAGGAACATGTGGAATATAAGAAATATTGGTAAGCAAAGAAATAGTAAAATTTTGAGTTGTTCAAATGCTACCAAAAAAAAAAAAAAACCCTACTATTTGAATCAGACAAAAACAGAATTCAGAGCTAAAAATATTAAAAGAGACAAAGGGATATTTAATATTGATAAAAGGTGCAGGCCACTAAGAACATGTGATAATCATGGACCTTTAATGCACATAACAACATGAATTAGAGTTATATAAAGCAAAGTCTGTTAGAAATATAAACAGAATAAAAATTTACAAATAACTAATCATGGAGGAAGGAGATTTTCTTCTCCTCTTCTTCTTTTTCTCCTTCCTCCCTTCTCTCCTTTTCCCTTTCCTGCCTTCTCCCCTACTTTCCTCCAAAAATATATATTTAGTACCTAATATGTGCTAGGCATTGTGTTAGGCACTATGAGTACAATAGAAGCAAAACAAGCCTGATGCCTGCATCCTGAAGCTTACAGTCTAGTCAGGGTGACAAACATTCAAATATTTATTCTAATACATGAAAAATTGTAACTGTAATGAGTGCTTTGTAAGAGTGGTACACAAAGGTATGAGAGGTCAAGGAAGGTTCCCTGAGCAAATGAAACCTCCCCAGAAATCTGAAGAATGCATTGGAGTTAACTAGGTGAAGAGGGAGAAAAGACATTCCAAGCAGGGGAATGTCCAAGCATGTCCAAAGGTCCTGTGGCAGGAGGAAGCTCAGTGCACATGAGGGATGAAAGGGAGCTGGTGCAGCTGTAGCTCAGTCAGCAAGTGGAGAATTTTATAAGATGAAGGTGATGTAGATACAGGCCAGGTTATGCAGGGCCTCAAAGGCTGTATTAATGATCTGTGTCCCTATCCTAAATACAATAGGAGTTATTGAAAAGATTAAAAGTGAAAAGACTGTAAAAGTATTGGATGAGGGGCCAAAATCAAAGTAGGGAGTTCAATTAGATGGCTGTAACTACATGCCTGGTGAGAAAAGAAGATATCGTAGAGGTGGTGAGAGTGGTAGACATAGAGATAGAGGAAAGCTTTAACAGAGATCTACTGGACAAAATTGACATCTAGCTGGACATCCAGCTTCAGGATGGCTTGTGCGTGATGATGAGAGAATATAGCAAGAATGACTACTTGGTCTCTGGCTTTTGTAAGTGGATGGTGATGGTGCCATTCATTGAGAGAGAGAATGTTGCAAGAGGACCAATTTATTGTTTTGGTTTTAATGAGGGGGAGGAAAAGAAGAGTTTCATTTTGAATATGTTAAATTTGAGGTGCTTTTGAGACATACAAGAGGAGACGTAAGAGGAGAGGCTATAACTAAGTTGAATGTTAGCATTTAGTGGTTGAATTAAAGGAGGTAAGAAGTATCCAGAGAGTCTGAGGAAAGCCAGGAGAGTGATGTGTCAGATAAACAAAGGGAAGAGAATGTTTCAAAAGGAGAGAATGATTACTTGTGACAAGAGCGGCTGACAGGTTAAAGAGTGATGAAAAGATGTTTATTATATTTAGCAACATGAAGGCTGTTTTTAATGCTAATTTTTTTTTGTATAACACACAATCCCCCAAATTCAATGACTTCAAACTATATTATTATTGTTATTATTTTTATTATCATCAACATCATCACATCTCATGATTATTTGGGTCAGAAATTCAGATAAGGAAGATCAAGGATAACTTGTTTCTCCTTCATGACATGAGGGTCCTTAGTTAGGATGACCTGAATGACTAGAAACTAGAATAGTTGGGAACAGGTTGGGTATCTTTCTCTCCAGATAGTTTCTCCACATGGCTAGCTTAGGTCTTCTCACAGAAAAATAGACCGGGGTAGACAGACTTACATGGTGCCTCAAAAGTCCAAGAGTGAGTACTCCAAGAGGCCCAGGTGGAAACTGCAAGGCATTAAAACTAACCTAGTTTTAAAGAGAAGGGAATTAAAGTTCACCTCTTGAGAGAGATACAGATAGAGATCAGGACGGAAAATGGGATCATGGGGGGAGAGGGAGAGAGGGAGGGAGGGAGGGAGGGAGGGAGAGAGGTTGAGGGGAGAAATTTATAAGGCGATGTGGAAAAGAAAGTGGAAAAGGGTGTGCTCTCCCTCCTTGGAGCACTTCCTCTCCTTTCCCTTCCTCTTTTCCTTTTCCACAGGTGTGCATCTCCTAAACTCTAAGGGACCACACCAGGCTTGCAACTAGGAGAGCAATTGGCACTGCCAGCTGGTGTTGGGCTAACCCCCTGAACCTGTCTCCAATGCCCCCTTTTCTCTGACTTCTCAGTGAGCCAAAGCAAACCCGCCTAGGCTCTCTTGTTTCTTATATTCTAAGTCTTTCCTTGTTTCACTGTCCCCAGCTTTGATAAATGTATCCTCAAAATAAAAAAAAAGAAAGTGAAAGTTATGGAATTTAAAAGTCAGGTGGGATCAGTTTCAGAAAGAGGGAGAGCTATACAAATAAGAAAAGTTAAATGGAATAGGATGGGGTAGATAGTTTTAAGTTGTATGTTTGGTAGCAGATAGATGAGGCTAATCCCATCTTCTCTTCTATTCTATGTATAAAGTAGAATATGATGGAGCAGGGGAGGCTTGTGGAAGTTTGGGAAAAGTGGAAAAGGAGTTCAGAACAAATTGGCAAGAGGTAAGTATTAGGATTGCTAGCAGACTTTCGGGCATATTTGGGGTGAAACATTTCTCTCAGAAATCAACAGATCAGGTGAATAAGGAAGGATATAGAAAAGTTCATAACACTATTTAATAAGTTTGATTATATATGAGAAATTACCCTGTACAGACATAGAATATAATTTCTTTGCAAATGCAGAAATCATACAAGAAACATTATCTGATCACAGGGCAATGACATTAAAAATTAGCAAGAGAAAAACAACCAAAAATATCAACACACAGAAATTTTTTCTGGTTAAATTCCCTTAACAACAGCTTTCTTCAGATATAATTTACATAAATTATTTTGATAGTAATTTACATACTATGAAATTCACCCTTTGAAAGCATACAATTCAATGATTTTAGCACATTCACAGAGTTATGAAACCATTGTCATATTCTAATTTTAGACCATTTTTTCCACCTACAAAAGAAACTCTGTATTCCTTAGCTGTCACATACCCTGACAACCACTAATCTACTTTCTGTCTCTATGTATTTGCTATTCTGGACGTTCCATATAAATGGATCCATACAATATAGGTGTTTTATGTCTGGCTCCTTTCACTTCCCCTAACATTTCAAGGCTCATCCATGTTGTAACATGCAGTAGTACTCCATTCCTTTTTCATGGCTGAATAATACTTCATTGTATTTATATGCCAATTTGTTTACCAATTCACCTTCAGTTGAAGGCCATTTGGGTTGTTTTTATTTAATTTTTGTAATGTATTGATTTTAAAGAGAGAGAAAGGGAGAGAGAGATAAACATTGATTGATGTATGTCACAACAATGATCCAACCAACTAAGCCACCAGGCCAGGGTTGATTGTTTGTACTTTTCAAAAAAGATTTTATTTATTTGTTTGTTTGTTTGTTTGTTTATTTATTTTTACAGAGAGGGGAAGGGAAGGAGAAAGAGAGGGAGACAAATATCAATGTGTGGTTACCTCTCGAGTGCCCCCTACTGGGGACCTGGCCTGTAACTCAAGCATGTGCACTGATCAGGAACTGTCCAGTGTCTCTACATCCTCTCCCATACATATTGTTATTGTCTTTTTTAACAAATAAATTTTATTTTATGCTATAGAAAAACTGAACTGAGTAAAGCGATAGGGGGAGATGGTATTTTTAAATGGGGTGATAGGGCAACATCTTATCGAGAAGGTAACCTTTGAGTAAAGGTCTGAAGGAAGTGAGGGAAGTAGTCATGTGGAGATTTGGGGTAAAGCTTTCTAGGTAGAGCATCCACTGGAAATACCCTAAGGTGTGTGCATGCCTGATGTGTTATAAAAAGAGCAAGAGGTCAGTGTGACTGAGAAAGAGTAAGAAAAGGCAAGGAGGGGGAGTAGGAAGTGAAGTCCAAGGAGTAACAGTGATCTAGACAAAGACCGTGTAAGCTATTGTGCAGATAATGGCTTTACTCTGGTTGAGATGGGGAGCCATCAAACAGGTTTGAGCAGATAAGACTTTAATTTGACTTTCATTTTTAATAGAAAAATCTGGCATGTGTTGAGGAGAATGGATTGTGGTGGGAGAAAGAGGTAAAAAGGACCAGCTTGGAGGTATCAAAATAATCCCAGCAAGAGATGATGATGGCTTGAACCAAGATGGTGGCTGTGGAGGTCATTAGAAGTGGTCGCATTATTTATATATGTTAAAGAGTCAGTAGGATTTGCCAATATCTTGGTTGTGGAGTGTGAAAGAAAGAGATGAGTCAAGAAAATTCTCACCATTTTGGACCTGAGCACATGAATGGATAGAGTTATCAATAACTGAGGACCATGACAGAAACATTGATCGGTTGCCTCCCGTATATGCCACAACAGGGGATTGAACCCACAACCTTCTGGTGCACAAGATGACACTTCAATTAACTTAGCCACCAGGCCAGGGCTCTTTTATTTTTCAATTACAATTGACATTCAATATTTTACATTGGTTTCAGGTGCACAGCATAGTGGTTTGACAGTCATACACTTTACAAGGTGTCCCCACCAATATTTCCAGTATATAGTTATTATATTATTGAGTATATTCCCTATGCTATACTTTATGTTCCCATGACTATTTTGTAATTACCAGTTTGTATTCTTAATCCCTTCACCCTTTTCACCCGGTTCCCAAACCTCCCTCCAATTTGACAACTATCATTCTGTTCTCTGTGTCCATGAGTCTGTTTCCATTGTGTTTGTTCATTTATATTGTTCTTTAGATTCCACATACAAGTGAAATCATATGCTATTTGTCTTTCTGTGACTGACTTATTTCAGTGAGCATAATACCCTCTAGGTCTATCCATAGTGTTGTAAATGATAAGATTTCATTCTTTTTTTTTTTTTTTTTATGGCTAAGGGATATTACATTGTATATGTGTACCATCACTTTTTTCTTTTTTTAAAAAAGATTTTTAAAATTTATTATTTATTTTTAGAGAGAGAAAGGAGGGAGAAAGAGAGAGAGAAAAAAACATCCATGTGCTGTTGCTGGGGGCCATGGCCTGCAACTCAGGCATGTGCCCTGACTGGGAATCGAACCTGCGATGCTTTGGTTCGTAGCCTGAGCTCAATCCACTGAGCTACGCCAGCCAGGACCATCACTTTTTTATCCACTCACCTACTGATGGACACTTGGGTTGTTTCCATATCTTGGTGATTGAAAATAATGCTACAAGGAACATAGGGGTGCATATAACTCATATTATTTCAAATTTGTGTTTTGTGTTTGTTTGAATATGTACCCAGAAGTGGAATTTCCAGGTCATAAGGCAGTTTCTCTTTTATATTTTTGGGGAGACTCCATACTGTTTTCCGTAGTGGCTGCACCTGTCTGCATTCCCACAAACAGTGTACTAGGGGTCCCTTTTCTCCACAGCCTCACCAGCACTTATTATTTGTTGATTTATTGATTATGGCCACTTTGACAGGTGTGATACACTATGGTTAGTGACATTTAGCATCTTTTCATATGTCTATTGACCATCTGTATGTCCTCTTTGGAGAAGTGTCTAGAATCAGTTTTGAAATTAATTAATTAATTGTTTTTACCTGAGGGCAGAAGAAGGATTGTCTGGAAGTTGTAGTGTGGCTGCAAGAAGATGCCCACCTTGCCTCCTGACTCTACAGTACATGCAATGTGTAGGTATGAATTGCTTTCATTTGAAAGGGCTATAAGGGAAGCTCCATCCTCATGGGAAAGCCAGAATATCAGTGCATATTCAGAGATGAGTTGGAGGATAGTAGGAGAGCTTGTTAATCATGGTGTCCAGGAGGCACAGCAGAAGCGCCTGGAAGCTGAGGTGGAAATGAGCCATCAGGTGGGGTGGAGAAGAAGCACAGAGAAATGTGGGAATGAAGTTGGAGGAGAGCAATAACAACAATAACAATAGTAATTTAATGGTTACAATATACCTCAGCAATGCTTTGCATGTATTATCTCATTTAATCTTCATAACCTCATAAAGTAGAGCCTTTATTTTATAGACCTAAAGATAGTCACAGAATTAAGTGACTTGCCCAAGGTCACATAGCAAACTAGTTGAACTGGGTGCTTACATTTTGGGTGATGAAAAAGGAAAACAGGGATGTGAGTGAGGCACAGTGGCTTTGGCTTATCACAAGTGTGGCAAGATGGTTAGTCCTAGAAGTCTTCTGATAAATGAGGTGGGGGGGGGAGGTCTTAGGACTCTTCAGGTTTAGCTGTATTTGGTACTAGAGGTGAGGAGCTGCTGTTGCATTGGTGTTCCTTATATTGCTCTGTATATTGTTCCTTATATTGCTCTGAGGATCCAGGCAGGGGCTGGACCAATGTAGTTTCTCTCCTGTGCTCCCCAGAGTAATTGGTGGTGTGGATAGCACTGTAATTCTTAGCTATA
Source organism: Phyllostomus discolor (assembly GCF_004126475.2). Lineage (NCBI taxonomy): Eukaryota > Metazoa > Chordata > Mammalia > Chiroptera > Phyllostomidae > Phyllostomus > Phyllostomus discolor. The sequence goes on from NC_050198.1 coordinate 71,500,486, forward strand.
TCTTGCCCTTTTGGGGATATGAAGCCAGCTGCAGGGGTGAGGCTGACAGTTTGTGGGAAAAGTGACCCTAGTGGAAAACTTCACAGGCTGTGAAGCAGGTAGATTCTCAGAGATGTGAGGTCCTGCAGGAGTCTGGAGGTTGAACGATTCCTTCGTGCGGTGAAAGCAGCTTTTGCAGAGTTTAAAGCTGTGGTCTAGCTCTTAAAGGAACTTTTCTTCACTGGACACCCTGAAGGGTTTTGGTGCCATGCTTATTGCTCAAGGAAACTTATGATGAAGAAGTAGGGGCCTTACTACAAATCCTTTGGGCAGCATTGTATAGCCTCATGTAAAGATGATCCTATGAAAATTACTTCAAAATTCTAAGAAGGCAAATACAATCATTAAATATTTACTGTTTGTTCTAGTTACATTACTTATTGTAGTAAAATGTATGATAGACTTGGGTTTTCTGTGTTCTGTGCTGCATGTACATTGAGGACCCTCGTAAAATAAATTGCACAGAACACATGTACAAATTACGGTACAGAGCATGTATGTCTAAAACATAAAGTTCCTTTACAAGTATTTATTGCATGGATAAGTGAACTTTATTATTTTAATTTGTAAATGGTTTATTTTGAGGTACCGTATTTTGCCATATAATGTGCACTTTTTGCCCAAATTTTTGAGGGAAAAATAAGGATACACATTATACATGAGTAGTACAAATTCTGCATCTATATAAATATTTTTTAATTCTTTTATTTATGCTTCTGTATTAAAAGTGTAACTCTAGAAAGTAACTATGATATCCATATGCAAGATAATATTCTCAAATATGATATTCAGTTTTGTTTCTAAATATAAATAAATAAATAATTGAATTAAAAAATTAAAACAAAATATTTTTCCCTCAAAGTTTGGGCCAAAAACATGGGCATGCATTATGCATGGCAAAATATGGGTATTTATTCTTTTGTGACATATTGTTTATTGTAGTGGTGATTTATTTGATTAGTCCTTTGGCAGGAGCAAACTCCCAATTATAACCTTGGAAAACCAGAATCCACTTTATGATGATACCATTTACAACACTAAACCAGAAACACATTGCAGTGACAAGTACGCCCTGCTTATATGTCTGTGATGGTAGGTTATGAATGAAGGTAATTATGCACACATATAGAGCTCAATACCTCATTAATACTAATGACCTAATGGCATTTGTTATAACTCAGATTCAGTTCATGTGATTATCAGAGTGTATGAAAGTGGATTAGCCCTGGCTGGTATGGCTCAGTGGACTGAGTACCAGTTGTGAACCAGAAGGTTGCTGGCTCTATTCTCAGTCAGGGCACATGTCTGGGTTGTGGGCCAGGTCCCCAGTGGGGGCCATGTGAGAGGTAACCACACATTGATGTTTCTGTCTTCTTTCTCCCTCCCTTTCTCCCTCCCTTCCTGTCTCTCTAAAAACAAATAAATAAAACCTTTAAAAAAAGGAAAAAAAGAAAGTTGATTAAAATATGTATGTATACAACCTAAAATTAATATATTATTAAATGTCAACTGTAATTGAAAAAGAATAAATTAAGAAACATTTATGTACATGTGCTGCATATATATTCCTGTGCATGTGTGATTTGTCATAGTTCAGATAACATTTAATTTTATAGAATTAAAAGTTGGCTGTTGTTGCTTTTAAAAACAGATTTTATTTATTTATTTATTTTTAGAGAGAAGGGAAGGGAGGAGAGAGGGAGAGAAACATCAATGGATTTCGTCTCACACACCCTCAACAGGTGACCTGGGCTGCAACCCAGGCATGTGCCCTGATGGGAATCAAACTGGTGATGCCAAAACCTCTGAGCCACACCAGTCAGGAGTAGCTGTCATTTCTGACATGGCAAATATTCAGCGTAAAACTTTTTAATAAGTCTAAAATAAATAGTTTTCTGAAACCAAAGGTTCAAGAGATTAGGAAGTCCATGTAGGTGTTAGTAATTTTGGGGTCCACCAAGAGAAATTTTCTTTACTAGTGGAATATTTACAGGGTCTGCCACCAATAAGCCCCTTTGTTATTATAAAATCTTTTATTATAAAATCATAGAATATAATTCCATAACATAACATCACACTTGAGCACACCATGACATTTTAGGTGAAATGTTCAAATTAAAACTATAAATTATTACACTCATATTATTCCCCTACCAACCACACTTAAGCAGGCATTAGTTCTGCCTGAGCTTGTAGCTGTTACATTGTGTTATATATAGATCGAATACAAATGATCTGTTTTCACTCATCTTAAACTGCTTAATAGTAACTGTTTATTGCTGTTATAATGTATTCATTGTTACATGGCAGGCTCCCAGAGTGATGTGAGAATTGCCAGGGGAGGAAAGCTCTTTGGCAACAAAGTTGATACTGTAGCACTAACCACAGTTTGGGGGCTGGGCATCAGGTTTGCATGCTTATAAACTCAACATTCTGAAGATCTGGGAGTTGATTGATGCTGGGAATGCGAAGTCATGACGAGGTTGTTCAGAAGAGGCGGATGTGTAAACCAGAATGCCAATTTATTAATTTACAAACAATTGTTCACTGGATTTGATTTTAATAGAAAAGTCTGTGGGTAGATCTTCTTGGGAAGCTAAATTACAATCAGAAGATTGTTGATACCATAGAACCAAGGCAAGGGGAGTTAGCTGCACAATTCAAATGCATAGTAGCATTTGTTTTGATTGCTCCCAGGCCCGTCTCTCCAATAGAGACTAGAGTATTTCCTCCATGGAGGGACTCCTGTATTTGTTTTACAGGTCCGGACACATCTACCCCAAGGCCTGGGGGCAGTGCCGGTTTCCGTTGTTTTCATTCTTCTATGCATTGTTTGCTGATAAAAAAGCCTTGGTTCGCTCTCTTTTTTAAAACAACACATGAGTAAAATCTGTTTCCTTAGCTGTTATCTCTTCCATCAGATTAGTCTTCCATTGCTGGACTATAGGTCATTCTATCAGTCAAGGACATTGTCTTTCTTGATTTGTAGTGTAGCTTATTTTATAGGTATTGGGGTGAGGCAGGGGATGGCAACCTAGAGGATAATTCTATGAAGGAACTCATGGCCAGTGAATATGGTTGCCAGAAATACAGGATATCCTAATTAAATTCAGAAAACACATTTTTTCGCTGTGTGTGTAAAATTCAAATGCAACTGGATGTCCTGTATTTTTATTTTTACACTTGGGAAGCCCACTGGTACATTTACATGAGAGTAGGTCAGCCTGATTTTATGCTGGTCCGCAAGCACCAATCCATTCGGTGGTGTCAGGGAACAAAAATGCTTTTGCACTAAAAAATTGTTTCGATGAATAGTAGATTTCAAGGAAACACGAAAGAATGTTGATCCTTTGAGGAATCCGTAATGACGAAACTGCCATAAATAGTACTTTGATTCCTCCGCCCCTCCATTCTTCTTTCCCTGCATCTAGAATGATTACTGTACTTCTTCTTCCTTCTCAAGTCCCGCCCTTTCAGCTACCCGCTCAGGAGAGCAATCAGTTGCCCAAAAAGGGCCAGCAAAAGCGCCGACGTGTTCAGAGGAGCGGAAGTAGTCAAATTTCACTGAGAGTCGTAAAGTGCGGCTGCCTGTCTCCCTTTCCGGAGGACTGCAGCTCCGTTTGTCAGTGCTGGCCTTCCTCGTGTAAGGGGAGCTGCCGGACCCTTGATAATTCGATTTTTTCCCCATTCCAGGCCCTTCCCTATCGTCGCCCCCTTCACCTTGGATCATGTTTAAGAAGTAAGGACATGCTGTGGCCTCCATCCGCTGCTCACAAAGGTGGTGGGGGTGGGGGTGGGGAAGAGGGCGAGAGCAAAGATCCTCTTTCTCTCTCCCCCACCCCTGCCATCCTTACTCCCCAAGGTTTTCTGTAGTACTATACTCTCACTTGCAACTTGCAACACTTCTCTTAGCTTTCCATCCCTAGTCCTCAGTCGGGTTTTGGCTCTACCACCTTTATTTTCTGTATCTGTACCCCTCTTTCTCTTTTGCCCGCCCCTGCCCCCACAATCCTATCTCTATTTCTAGGGTTCTACCAATCACATCCTTGCACTGTGATTTAGGCGTATATCCTCTTTACCTAAGAGGAGAAGCCTGCACTCACTGCCATATGTTTATTAGTTATGAACTGAATAAGGGAAGGCTTGACTTCCTGGGTCATGGGAGTGAAGGAGTCTGGGTGACAGGAAGCAAGCGGGCTGTCATGCCTATTGCCTAGCTACCAGGTTAAAAGAGCGTGATTGTCCCATAGACTGGCTATTCAGTGTAAAGAAGACAAAAATTCCTTGGGAACCTACCTAGTTGGTTTCCCTTCCAGATTTGGTAGACGTAAAAAGCAAAGGGGAAACATGGGCAAAGGAAGGTGGGTTTTGTTCACGACATTTTCAGCAAAAATGAATAGGGATTTTAGAAATCATCACCATCACTTAAAAAACATCTCAGTACATTACATAGCCTAGCACGGACTGATTTTCTGTGTTGTATTTGGATTTGTCTTCTGTATCTCAGAGCTTAAGAACTCTTTTGTTTTGACTTGCTTTTGTTTTCCACACAGGTTTTGTTATAGGAACAAATCTCTTTCTTCCTGTTCTTCCTGGGTAGGGACGAATAAGATTTTCCAGAAAAGGCATTTGTGTAGCTGATTACAGATTATAATGTGAAATATGCCTCATATCCTCCCTCCCAGCTAATTGTGTATGTATGACACTTTATTTAATATTGTAGTAAGACATTGGTTTTGCAAGACAGAATAAAAGGTAAATGGTATTTTTAGAAACAATTGATTTCATTATTATTTTAGACATCTGAATTCTTGCTTGGGAATAGATGACTAGTGACAGCATTACCTTTAGCTGTTCTGATATGTCTACTCAGAAATGCCTTTTTTTCTTGCAAAAATCATTTGGCAGATTTGATGAAAAAGAAAATGTATCCAACTGCATCCAGTTGAAAACCTCAGTCATAAAGGGTATTAAGAACCAACTGATAGAGCAATTTCCAGGTATTGAACCATGGCTTAATCAAATCATGCCTAAGAAAGATCCTGTCAAAATAGTGCGATGGTAAGTCTTTATTTTTCTCTATGTAAAGCTCAGAGTAAGTAGCTGAGTATCATATCATTAGACTGCACTCAAAATAAATGGAATTCTTTTCACATTAACTGTTGATAGATTATGGAAGTAGATAAATAGAATATGTAAAACTAAGCAATATTTCTATTTTCAAATGTTTTCCTGTTTCTTAAAAATAGCTTTATATACTGATTTCTTTATCAGACTTAAATGCTTTTATTTAGAATTAATTTGTTTCCATTGTACTTTAGAGGTTTCTTCTATTGAATTATCTAGCAATGAAATGAAAATAATAACATAAAGTAAAATTGATTGTAGCAGCTCAGATTTTTTTTCTTTTTTCTTTTCTCTACTTGACTAGTATGATAGGTAAAACAGTTTAAACAGGTTTTTTTTTGGAGGGGGGCCTGGATCTTTATTGATTTTTTAAAATTATTTATTTATTTATTTATTTATTTTGAGAAAGGGGGAGGGACAAAGAGAGGGAGAAAAACATCAATGTGTGGTTGCATGTCTGGTGTGCCCCCCACCGGAGACCTAGCCTGCAACCCAGGTATGTTCCCTGACTGGGAATCAAACTGGGGACCCTTTGGTTTGCAGGCCGGCACTCAGTCCACTGAGCTGTACCAGCCAGGGCTTTATTGAAATTTTTTAAAAGCTTACTGTATCTCTGTATATGCATGTTTCATATTATACATTATTTAAAGGTTATTTGGCATATTCATTTTTGAAAGAAAATATCTAACTTGGTACTTTGTGACATTTGTCTTGCAGCCATGAACATATAGAGATCCTTACAGTAAATGGAGAGTTACTATTTTTTAGACAAAGAGAAGGGCCTTTTTATCCAACCCTAAGATTACTTCACAAATGTAAGTCTTGTTAGAAAACAATGTATTTAAGGATATGGAAAGACAAAAGGAGCTGAAAATGACATCTGGTCATTAACTTCTTTATTAGTACTAGGTAATATGGAATATAAAAAATGAATTCCCATATGGTGGTAAATCTGAAAAATGCAGTTTCTCATGCATTCCTGAAAGCCCAAGCAAAAACATTCATTCATTCATTCAACAAATATTGAACTTAATATGTGCTAGGCACTGAGCTAGGTACTGAGAATATGATGGAAAGCAAAGACAGACATGGTCCCTGTCCCTGTGAAACTAACACTCTAGTTGGAAGAGTAGACAACAATTAGGTAATTGCACAAGTATATATTCACACATTGTGACAGGTGTTGTGAGCAATTCTTTTAAATTTATATCTAGATTTGCCTTCCAGAGATAATTCTATGTAAGGGTGTTGGAGTCAGTTATTGTTAGTTGAGTATCAGGTGTTATGAAACAAAATAATGTTTATTATGTACCCACTTTTACATATTGTTAGATCGAGTACATTACAAAAGAAAATCCAAAGGAAGATAAAAATCCCTGTGTCCAAGAAGGCAGAACTGTGAAGTAGAACTTCTGCTTCTCAAACCAGTATGTTTATCTGGCCTTCTAGCCAAGACTCAGAATGGCAGGGAGTGACTGGAGGGTTCTGTAGGTGGTATTGGTGACTTAACGAGTTTTATTTTTGGTAATAGTAGATAAATTTTTAATTATTTGTTGAAGCAGAGATCTGGAGCAGTAAAGCTGTTAGGCAAGTCTTGAAAGATGTGAAGCACGTTAATATTTCTAAAGGAATATTTATAATTATTTGATTAAGTATTCATTTCATGAAGTTAAAAGACTATGATATGGACAGAAACTGAGTCCTGGTGCAAATAAAAATATTTTGGTGACATTAAGACATCTTAGTGACATTAATTCTTACTCAACTAAAAGAACAGAGACAAAATAATCATATTGTATGAATCTACATTGGATCCTGGTTTGAAAAACAAAATTCTAACTCTCCCCCCACCAAAAAAAAAGATATAAATGACTTTCTTGGAACTATTGAGGGAAATTTGCATATGGTTTGGTTATAGTATGATATAGAAATGTTGTTAAATTTGTAGGCATGATAATAGTGTTGTGGTTATGTAGGAGAATGAGTTTATTCTTAGGTGGTATGTGCTCCTTATGGTGAAGCATTATGTCTGAAATTTAAAGTAGTACAGGAAAAATATGTGTGTTTAAATAGAAAGAGATAAAGCAAATATAACAAAGTGTTAATGAACGATGGTTGAAACTGAGTGCATAGTGTCCAAGGTGTTCATTGAACTATTCTTCCCAGTTTTTCCATATGTTAACTATTATCTTAATAAGTTGGAAGAAAAAGATGTTCCTATTTAGTAGTAGTTTTCTGGGAACCAACCTTTTAGAACATCTTAAAGTTATTCTTGTACAAGAAGCAGGATAATATGGTGGTTAAAAGCATGAACTTGGAGTTAGGCAGACCCGGGTTCAATTCCCAGTCCATGTCATTTTTGTTAGATCATTTAATCCATTTAAGCCTTTTTTCTTTATCTTTTAAAATGGACATAGTTGTATATTAAGTCTCCCAGAGTTGTGAGGATTGAATGAGGTAGTCATGTACTGTACCTAACACAATGCCTGCAACACAGTAAGTGCTCACTAGATGATAGCCATTATAATAATGTAGTAGCTGTTTAAACAATGTCCACTAGTACCACTGTTGTCATCATCATTATTATTAAAGGGCAGCTATTAATGAGGATGGAGATCAAGAAAACAAATTATGGCTTATGAATAGTAAGTGTATTCATTCAGATTCCTTTTTAACAGTAAGTTGTTTAAATTAATTTGGATCGTGTTTAAATTAATTTGGAGCCTTGATAGGGAAAAATACTTATTTGTTATCTGGTGAGTTGGAGGGCTAATGGTAAAACATTAAAGTGAATAAATTTTACCAATTATTGTTGGCATTATTCCTGGAGAGCCCTGAGAGGCCTAAGCAGTTTTTTCCCAGAGACATTGTTTTAAATCCTCCTGGGATCCTTTAATTGTTAGGTTATTAATTATTTGCAGACAAACATATGACAAAAATATCTTTTAAGATTACAAAAGGAATATGTGTTTATTCTAGGGATTTGGAAAATATAGAAATAAAATCACCTGTATTCCCATGATCTATTGTTAACCATTGTAAATATATCAGTATACTTCCATGCAATTATTTCCTGTGCCGTATATGTCTGTGTGTGTAAATGTATCTATTTTTGCTTTTTCAATTGGGCTCTCTATAGTTTTTAAAAAATTATTAGATATGTTTTAGAGCAGTTTTAGGTTTACAGAAAAACTGAGCAAAAAGTAAAGAGTTTCCATATACTCACCCTTCTCTTGTTACTAATATCTTGCATTGATGTGATATATTTATTACAACTGATGAACCAATATTGATACATTATTAATAACAAAGTCCATAGTTTACATTAGGGTTCATTTTTTGTGTTGTACATTCTGTGGGTTTTGCCAAATGCATAATGTTCACTGTTAAACTATCATGCAGAATAGTTTCACTTCCCTAAACATCCTCTATGCTTCACCTATTTATCTCCCTCCCCCTGACAGACCCATAGAAACCAGTGATATTTTTGGTTGATTTTTATTGTTTTTTTTAACATTATATTATGAACATTTCCCACGGTAATTATGTATTCTTCAAAAACATGGCTCTAGTATGTAGATGTTGTAGATACACCTTAAGTAATTTCTCTTTATTGTTAGACATTTAAGTTGATTCCACTTTTTTCTATTATAAATATTAGTGCTGCATTGAATATCTCTACCTAAATATATTATGTCTTTCATTTTTTTTCCTTAGGATAAAGTCTTAAGAGTAGAATTACTGAGTCAGAGAGTTTGAAACTTTTCAAGGCTGTTGATACATGTTGCCAAGTTGTCCTAAAGAAAGGTTGTATTGACTTATAAGCCTTCTTGCAGTATATGGGAATGGCAGTTTTCCTACACTATTGCTAGCACTGGAAAGAACTTTTCTTTAAAATATTTACTAATTTGATAAGTAAAGGATGGTATTTGAGGGTTTTTTTTTTCTTTTCATTTGTCAGAGTACTGTAATTTTGGAAAATATTTGTTCTTGTTCTTTGCCTTTTGTTCTGGTGAATCATTAGTCTTATTAATTTATGTGATGTATTTCTTTTCTTCTAGATCCTTTTATCCTGCCACACCAGCAGGTTGATAAAGGAGCCATCAAATTTGTACTCAGTGGAGCAAATATCATGTGTCCAGGCTTAACTTCTCCTGGAGCTAAACTTTACCCTGCTGCAGCAGATACGATTGTTGTATCCTCAGGCTATAACATTGAAAAAAAAAAGTGTATTCATGTTATTAGTGAAAGATCTACCATCCAAAGGAACATTAGATGTGCTTTTTTGGAGGTTACTGTTACTATTATCTCATGCTTTTCTGGTTATATTTGAAGATGTGGGAAGTAACATCATTTCTTGAGACTAAATTGTGATTTATCTTAGAGGTTAAATGAGAACAAGTAATCAAAGAGTCCTAGCTGCATTTCAGCTCAGTTAGGACCTAATGTTATCAGATTCAGGATACAGTGTAAAACTCTTGGTTATTAATGGGGAGGATATAACTGATATGATTGGATAACTTCTTTGGACATCAGTTTGCTACATTTATGTGTGACTTACCCAGATACATTGGAGTAAAAGCACTCAAAAGGGAAAAGAACTTGGGTACCAGGTAGAGAGTTAGAAGTGAGTAGTGGGAAATATTGGCAATTCTCAATTTTTATTATAAAGTTCATTTTAAGTTGGTTGTTTGGGCCTCAGAACATGATTTCTCAAAGAGAAATGTTAAAGTCCCACATAGTCCTTAAGGATCTATTCAACTCATGATATAGCTGAACAATTCTGCATTATTTCCATTTCTATGGTGCTGTTTCACCTATACTCTAGATTAAGTAGGTTTTTGCCAACCAGTCTGGACAGGAGACCATCTTCTTTGTCATAAAGTGCCCATTTCCCTAAAGGTGAGAAGAAAACCCCATACTTGGTAGGAATGGGGAAATCACTGTGGAGTGGAAGGCCATTGGAATGAGCTCAAGAATGTGTCCTGTGCGCAAAAGGAGGCTGTCCTCTGTTGTGGCAGTTGTATCTAAGGGGTAGTATAAGCTGTATGTTTATATTTTAGGAACATTTTGTATTCATATAAATACTGGTGATGTATGAGGTACTCAAATTCATCTGTGGAATATTGAATGAATGAATTGAAAATCAGTGGAGAAAGTATTCTGTAAAAATAGGTTACCTTTTAAGGTTTATGAATTTTTTAAGTGTTGTAAGATTTTAGTTCTGAAGTTCCTTTAAATGTAAAATTTTCCTAGTACCTAGCCTTTACTTTTAAAATAATTTTTATTTTGAAATCACTATAGACTTTTAGAAAGTTGTAAAGCTAGTACAGACAGTTACTCTGTATCCTTGAACCTTTACTTTTAAAAATATGCACTGCAGTTTGTAACATTCTAGATGTGTCAAATGATAACCAAGAATGTTCTGAATGTTCTAGACAGGTTGACATTAACATTGGGCTCTTAAAGAGAGATGAGAAATATAATTATTGTTTTACTGTGTCTTTTACATAAGACTACCATTGAGTTATTAAGATACTAGAAAAATGGATATTTATTTCACAGTTTTTAATATGTGCAAGAAATTTCATCTCCTTTTTGTATGGCTTATTCTGGTTTTGTCGCCATTGGGTTATAGAATTAACATTTGACTTAAAAACCAAGAATGATTGTTAGATTCATTCAGTTAGCATTTATTGAGTATTCACAGGATGCCCATATACTCTGCTAGGTCCCTGCCCTCAAGGAGTTGATGGTGTAGGCGAGGATATCAGATGGGTTCAAAATGGCTTAACTAGTAATGTGATCATTATTTGACACTCCTTCTCCAAGGCATTTTGATAAATAGTTCTTAACTGTGTGTTTTAAGGCCATCATGGCAGAAGGAAAACAGCATGCTCTATGTGTTGGAGTCATGAAGATGTCTGCAGAAGATATGTAAGTCTCACGTTAGCCCCCTTAGCTTTTGAGATGTGAGTGACCTATGCAGGAAGCATCAGAATTACAGGTGAAATTTGCTCACATTCATACCACATCTTACACATATGTAAGCCCAGAAGCCTCATTTTTCATTTTTTCTAGCACTTAGGGAGCCAGTGAAACATATTGAGTGCATTCTTTCTTAAACACTCTGAAAAGAACCTGTGTGCCGATACAGCTGTTTTATATGCATGGGACATTTTAGGAATTTTTAATTTAGTGTGATTTAAATTAAGTGGAGGGAAAGATGTTTTGCTACTAATTTTTATTTGTTATTATTTTTAAAGAGTTTATTTATTTATTTTTAAAAAGAGGGGAATGGAGGGAGAAAGAGAAACATCCATCTGTGATCAATGTGTGAGAGGAACATTGATGGGTTGCCTCTCACATTCCCAACTGCGGACCTGGCCTTCAACCCAGGCATGTGTCCTGGCCAGAAATGGAACTGGCAACCTTTCTTTTTGCAGGCCAGCACTCAATCCTCCAAGCCACAACAGCCAGGGCATTTGCTACTAATTTTTAAAACAGTGACATAGTTTGGCACTACAAAGCATTTTTCTTATATTTTGACCTGGTGATATAGAATATTAAGGGACTATTAAAGATACATTATCATAATGTAGTCAATATATTAAAAAATTTTGCAACTCATTTGAAGACCACATTATTCCTGTTAATTTTGTTTGAGGCTTAGTTGTAACACTTTGATGTTCTCCTATGTCACCTATAATAATATGGTGACATATTATTACTCTGTTTCTATAGACCCACTAGTTAGATCACTAGAGTCACTTTGATATGAACTTCCCCAGAGTAATGTAGTTTAATGTAGACAGTAATGAGTATAATATAAATAAATTCCCTACATGTAGCTCAATAACTAAAAAACAGCTATGCACGTTGAATTATATGTACCATGAATAAGCCTATAAAAATGTGTAACAATATATTTATGTGTTTTTTCCTTCTATAGTGAGAAGGTCAACAAAGGAATTGGCATTGAAAATATCCATTATTTAAATGATGGGCTGTGGCATATGAAGACATATAAATGAGTATCAGAAGGAATGCACTTTGACTAATATGGATATTGTGCTGTATCGGTGTTTGTGTCTGTGTATCACATCATGAAGACAGTGCCTCTTTGATTATGCTGAATAAATTCAACAGATGCTAAAATTCTTTTCACTTCAAAAATTATTTTAGTTTTTCTTAAACTCAAATTATTTTAGTTTGTTTTAAACTCAAGTTCAAATTGGGTAACAAACTCGGACATTAAAAGGTATCTGGTAAGTAACCAAATTCAAGACAGCTTCATGTCCTTTTTTAGACTGATAAAGGAACTTGCCAGTATATGGCTGGCCCCTCCAGAGATTCTGACAACTTCTTGAGAATTTTGAATTTTGTCCCATTACCCCAGGGCACCTGGAAGTGCCCCTTCTGTTTCCTGTGTGTTGTTTGTTGTTTTTTAATTTTTCATTATGGAAAATTCCAAACATACAAAAGTATGGGGAGAATAGTATAATGTGCCTTTTCTGTATCCATCACCTAGGTTCAGTTCATGGCCAGTCTTATTTCATCTATATCTCACTTATTCCTTCACACTCTGCTCCTTAATTATTTTGAATCAAATCTCAGATATATAATTTTATCCATAATTACTTTAATATGTATCTTTAAAAGAGAAGTGGTTTTCTTTTTATAAAAAAAATAACCAAAATATCATTATCACATCTAAAAATTAATTTTTTAAAATATGAGCAAATATCTGGACTGTGTCCAAATATGTGACAAATGTACTTGTCTCTTTTTTAACTGTTGGTTTGCTTGAAATAGGTACCAAAATCCATTTATTGCATTTGATTGTTATTTAAATCTCTCTTTTTTTAAAAAAAGATTTTATTTATTTATTTTTAGAGAGAGGGGAAGGAGAAAGAGGGAGAGAAATATCAGTATGTGGTTGCCTCTTGTATACCCCATGCTGGGGAATTGGCTTGCAACCCAGGCATGTGCCCTGACTGGGAATTGAACCTTTGACCCTTTGGTTCATAATCTAGTGCTCAGTCAACTGAGTGACACCAGCCAGGGCTAAAGCTCTTTTAATTAGTAAGTTCCCCCTCCGTCTCTTCCTCTTTAAGATATTTAGTTGTTTTGTCTTACAGAATTTCCTCTGACATTCTGGATTTTGTCAATTATATCACTGTAAAGTAATTTAACTTGTTTTTATGCCTCCTGTCTAGTCTATAAACAGATAAGCTTAATCAGATTCAGGTTCCATTCATTTAGTGCTCTCTCAACACTATATAGATGCCCTGAACTTCCAGATTTGGGTTCCCACTGTATTCTTCAAAGAATATGTATCTCCTATCATAAGTGGCATAGAAAGACCACAGACCTACCTCAGTAATATCAGTAAGCAGTTTTGGGAGTTATATGAGCAGTTATGAACTTATACAGTGATAATAGACTTTTTTCCTAATAATCTTGCTGTCATTCTAGTGTCTCAGACATCTTTACTTGGATGTTTATGAATATGTGACATGTGGTTTTATTTTTCAGATGGATACAGACATTTACAAGATTGTGGTGACCTGTGTTACAGTTAGAAGTTGGTGAAAGCCCTTATTTTATGAAATGTTAAAGGGATTTATCTAAGAAAAAGAAGATAAAAAACATGTATAGTAAAATGACAGCAAACTCACAATTATTAACAATCACACCTAAAACAAAACCAAAAACAAACTAAGCAAACAACTAGAACAGGAACAGAACCACAGAAATAGAGAACACATGGAGGGTTAGCACCAGGGGAGTGGGAGGAGGAGAGAGAGGAAAAGGAACGGAGAATAAGTAGCATAGATGGTAGGTAGAAAATAGACAGGGGGAGGGCAAGAATAGTATGGGAAATGTAGAAGCTAAAGGTCTTACAACCCATGGACATGAACTAAAGTAGGGGGGAATGTGGGTGGGAGAGGGTGTGCAGGGTGGAGGGGAATGAAGGGGGGTAAATGGGACAACTGTAAAAGCATAATCAAAATATATTTAAAAAGAAGTTGGTGAGAAAGGTGAGAGACAGTAAAAAGAGAGAGGGCATTTAGCTGGCTGTTGTAGCTGGGCTGCCCAAAATGTAACACAGGTGAAGGTCATAGTTCCAGGGTCTGGCTCTCAGAGCGAGAAATGATTTCCCACTAATGAAATTTGTAAGACTTGAAGAGTCTCATGTTAGAATGTAGATGTATTAATTTATAGTGATAAGTCTGCTGAGGGGAAACAATTCGTATACTAGAAATTTCTTGGTGAACATGGCAAAAAGCAAAGGAAGGTTGATAATTTGGGGAAATAATTTCATCTGGGCTGGGGCAACGTTTGGAGAGAGGTTTTCTTGCTTCATCATCAATTAGAATTTTTGTCTGCCATACTCGGTTTCATAGCCTGGAGAGGAACCCTAATATTTTTACCTCCTCTATTTTTAAGTTCTCTGTTGAATATGTTCCCTTGTTATGAAAGTTACATTTTATAGCCTTCCCTATTATATTTTATTATGCCTGGTGGATACAAGTATAAATACTGTTACTACTAATACATTTATAAACCATCTCTCAGGATAGGTTTCTTCAACAGATAATCTCATTTTATGCTGATTTACCAGTGTGAAATTCAGAGATCTCCCCATTTGGGGGAGGAGGGACTGTATTTGAGGCCTATAGCTCCTTGTATTCTTAAAAGGAGAAGATCTGAGTCATTAGTGTCAAGACTAAATTTGAAACTTTGTTTTTGGTGCTAAGATAATTTTAATTGACCCAAATTGCCTATGGAGTGTTAGTAATAAAAAACAAAGCATACACATATATTAGAGAAATTAAAATATTTTATGGCCTTGGTTTCTGAAATAATTTATCCTTATTTCTAACTACTGTTACAGTGGGTATAGGGAATACTTTTTAAATATTCAACATCAACATCTGTGCTTGTTTTTTTCTATTGTGCTGAGGGACATTGCATTGCCTTGGTGATGTGGACTAAATATGTATTGTTTCTTGCTTCCCCTGGGCCTGAGGCCTCAGGTCACGCGTGTTAATCAGGTTAAATTAGGGAGCCTTATCAGTTTCTAAACTTTAGGTGATGCAGGGAACCCAATTCAAATAGGTTAAACTAACAGATATGTAAGCCTCTTCAGGCACTCTTCTTAAAGGAAATCTACTTTACCCACATTCCTGAGAGTAGGAATATAGGGAGACCCTGTTTTCATTCAGACAATGTGTCTTCAGTTCATTTTTAGTCTTAAAATTAATTTTATGTCAAGTCAACCTACAGTCTAGCCATTTCTTTATATCTGACACACTTTTACTTAGACAAGGTCAGTTCAGCTCAGTGGACATTGAATGTGTCCTAGGTTTTAGGTGATGTGGCACAAAGTGGCCCTTTCCCTTAAGGAGTTTCCAAGTCTACTGAGTAAATTTACATGTTAAAAAATCTGGGTAGTGGTGGTAGCCCAATACCAATATCAATTTATAAAGCCAGTAGGAAGTTACTAATACTTTTCTAATTTTAGTTATCAAAATCTGCAAGTTACACATGAACCAAATATAAAAATGCTCCTTCAATTGTATTCAATGTGATAAGGTTAAAACAACTCCAGATGCCTTGGAGTTTCAACAATTCAGAATTCCAACTCAGATAGTTGTCCCATTGTGTATTAATATAAAGGACTGATCAACAGTTTTCTAAGCAGACTATCTATTATAGTGGTTTGGTGGTATTCTGTTCAGCAGCTGTGTTTTTCCTTTCTTAATATTCTGGACCCAAAACAGGCAGCTGGATTTATCCCAGGAGTAGTCATAAACATTTCAGTTTGAGGTATCTGATAGACCCCAAAATAGAAGGTCATATAGCATTTGTCAGATAATAATATCCACCCAAGTTCCCTCTCTATGTATACATTAGCTACTGAGGATACAGTATTTCTAAGCACAGTACTTCAGAAGATTATAAGAATGCCAAATAACTAAATTTGCAGAGGTGTTTAATTATAATAGTTTACTTTTTCATTTTGAGACTATTAATGGGACTATAAATGAATGTGTACCCAAAGTGTAAATGTGTTAACTTGGTTTATCTAAGTTCCTTAATGCTGAGACTATATCTCTCAAGGCTCTTCAGGAAACTCAAAATGTTCCAATTTCTAAAGGATTATCCACTAAAACTGACTTATAATGAAAGGAAAAAAATGAATATATATGCATTCTATGTCAATATAACCATCACTTCTGAAGTCTCAAGCATTCAGAAAGTTATTCAAGTTATTCAATACTTGTAAGAATTGGGCCATTGCAATATATATTTTAAAGCCCTTCAGAACACTTATGTTTAGTGTTATTAACTGTAAGGCAATAAAAATTAGACTAAATATAATTCTATTCTCAAAATCCGAGTCTCAGCGATAGTTCCTAATGAAATCATGCCTGTCAACATGGAGACTGACACATGTAAATGTATATTTTGTATTATATGTTTTTATACTTGGTATACTTTATCATACTTTTCATAGCAGGTAAAAGAGTAGCTATAGTGAACTATAATACTGATTTGTTTGCTATTGTATTTAAACAAATTAAGTACTTGTAAAGGACTATAATGCCATCAGAACAGGAGTGAATGAACAAGATTGAGAACCACTTTTTAAATCTGTTGAGACTACTAGGCAGGCTGGTTGCTTGGTTGAAGAGGCTGGCCCTCTTGGGAATATAATTTATGTATGGAAAGAGATATGGGACATGACTTACTGGGATTTTCTCCTAATATCACATTCATTAGAACAGGTCATGGGGAAGAAAAATTGATAAAAACATATAAACTAATTAGTACTATTAAATTAGTTTAATTTAAATTAGTGAAAAATTAAAGAACGCCACGTTCTATTCTTAAACACCTTGAGAAATAAAACATCAATTAGTGAAATAATTTCTACTGATAACTAATTGTTATGGAGAATGACATGCCTCTCACTATTGTGCAATGTTAACTAAGTACTTATCTGATACACTTAAGAAATCACATTTTAAAAGTCAAACAAATAATGATTTCCACATCATAATTTTATTGCTTTTCTTGTTCCATTCCCCAATTTTAAAATCCTTTAATTTCAGCACATGTGTGAATATACTCGTAGTGGACTTCTAAGGCATAGTCATTTATCCCACTCCTTTCAAGCTCATTGTAAGTATTCTCATAACTCTACCATACCCATAAATTTAAAACATACAAAGATTTACTGTTCATTCCTTCTAATTTTATTTTATCATAAGACTTGATTACCAATGATAGCTATTAACTTTCTTCTATGTTGATATAAGCAATATTTTCTGATTTTCACAATCATAACTGGAAAAGATTGGATTTTAAACAATAAATCACTGGTTTTAATTAAGCACTTGCTCGGAGAGAGTGCCACTTCTGCAAACATATGCCTAAAAAACATCAAATTTCCTTGGGAAAACTATTGGGGAGACTTTTGAGGTCAGACAATCTATTTTTATTCTTACCAACTTGTTTCAAAATGGGATATTTTCTGTCTTTGTCCCTAAATGCTGGGGTTGTCTTTCTAAGCCAATGCATGATGAAGCCCTGAGGCTTGAAGACTCAAACCGGTAAGATGATTTCATGATAAAACTGCATGTTAGAGTAACACTGTCTGTTAAAAGTCCTTGAATGGGCTTAAATTTGAGACAACTTTTAAAAGTGCATACACTTTCTTCTAGTTTTGCTTCCCTGTCAGTGGGGCTTAAAATTTTTATTTCTGCATATTGACATTTTAACAAAATTTTCAGAAAGATTTCATGTATACTTGTTACTGTGGATACTGTTTTCATCAGTTCTAATGCTACCACACTGAAAATTCAGTTTTAATGACAAAATCCACTGTTTACTTACACATGGAGACTAGACTGGGCAAGGTAAGAAGGATGGGGGAAGTCCTTTTTGCCCTGTATGCTCTGGACAGATTTTTTAGAGTTGACTTATCCAAAATGAGGAAAAAGTATGCTTTTGTGTGACTAAGACTGTTCTAAAGTTTGCTTGTGTAAGCATTTTACATTTAAGAAAGTTCAACCTGAAAAGTATTTGAATATAGAGGTAGAAAGAGCTTCATTTAGTGGGATTACAGCAATCTCTAACCCATCAAATTAATATCTCTTCAATAGCTTTCAAAAAACACATGACCAGAAAATACTTTTTTTTTACTGCAATGCTTTGTTCTGTTTCAAAAATAGTAGGGGCTTGTTCTCGCTTCAGCAGCGCATATAATAATAAAAATAGTAGGGGCTAAAATGTAATAAAAACTTGGACAGCTATCCTGTACTTATGCTGTGTTTTACAAGCTAAAATGTTTGTTTTGTAAAATGTTTTAAAAGGAGTCCACAAAGTGACTTCACTTCTTCCAAATGCAGAGGTCTGAGAAAAGGCACTTGGCCTCATTAGCTTCTGGGCGTTGTCAATCCCAATGCTCTCTCAGAACTAAATGCCCAGGTACATTCACTTGGGATGCAGGAGTCTCACTTTAACCAGTAATTTTTGCCAATATAAAGAGAAACATCTTGATTAAAGTGTGAGGGGCCAGAAACCATACCGATATGGGCAATTTTGGCTCCTATGATTTCTAATTTGTTGTGAAAAGGGAACGTGTTCTAAAAGCAACTTCTGAACTTTTCCTTAAAAAGGTTTGCTTTATTAAAAAAAGATGTTTGAGGAAGAGCTATTTTATTACATGGCACAGATTAAATGTTCAGATGTTATCTGAAACTATTAATTAAGGCATTCCCTTGTGAATTTGAATATTCAATACCAGCTGTTATTCACATCAATATTTTAATATTTTACCATCAAGATATTTAATGAAAAGGATCGGCACATATTTAACTGTTTAAAGTAGTTAAACTTGTAAGAGGGAAAGGGAAATAACATTCCCTGAGTACCTACAATATGCAGAAGTTCTACTTCCATATCTTGCTTAATTTTTATGATGAGTCCGTGAGGTAGATTTTAATTCTCATTTTACAAATGAAGAAACTAAGGCACCAGGAAGATTATACAACTTTTCTGAAGATGCCCATTAATAAGTGGCAAAATTGGGATTTGAACTTAGTCCTGCCTGACTGCAAAGCCTGTTTTGCAGACAATCTCCCCTCATTTTTCATAAAAATGTTAACCTCGGCCCACAGTAGCATTACCATCTTTGTTTATGGGTTAGTGGAGAGAAATAAAGTTGCCAAGCCTCTGGTCCACAGTGGGAAATATGGGTGGGATGTGATTGCATAAGAGTGGGCTGTTGCTTGCACAATGTCTGTCATTCTGAGATTGTTTTTGTTTCCCTCTTTAGCAGGGTATAAGTTTTGAAACTGGACCTGAGATCTGAACCTTTTCTGTTATTAGTCACCTTCAAGCCAGGTGATTTTTGACTTTTTAAAGGTTACTCATTCAGAAGCCATGGCTGGATCATTTTAGAAAAGGATACAGGGGAAGGGTTAGTTAAGAACTGGAGAGATGACAGTGTTGAATGTGATGTGCAAAGGCAAGACTAGCAGCTGCTTTGTGACTACAAATATATCCAAAAGACAGATGGAGAGAAGGATTAGTGAGTATTAAAATCAATGACAGGAGCAGTTTGGTTCAGTTTAATCTAAGAAAAAAGCTAAGGGGTCTAATGTGTAATTTGCTTTCCATCCAATTATTTAACTTGGTTTGTTTTTAGAGAGGGGATGAGAGGGAGAAAAAGGGAGAGAACCGTCTGTGATTGCCTCACGCGCGCCCCCTACTGGGAGACCTGGCCCACAGCCCAGGGATGTGTCCTACACTGGGAATTGAACCAGCAACTCTTTCGTTTGCAGGCCAGCGCTCAGTCCACTGAGTCACACCAGCCAGGGCCCAATGATTTAATTTTGATAACGAAGATCCAGTGATTGAACTCATGCAAGGAGATGGCCTGTGGCCTATTAAAAGTCAGGTTGCAATTTCAATAGCATTCAATACAACCAGAAAAATAAATGGGACTTTTAGAAGAAATGAAGTTTTCTCCCATTCATAAGTCCTATGAGGGTGGAGTAGGGTCCTCACACTTATGGAATTGTTTCGACCTTTTGCTGTAACTGTAAAATACATACTGAATTTCAAAGAGTGAATTAAAAAAGAATAAACTATATTCTGTTGACTACATGTTGAGACAACAATAATTTGGATATGCTGTGTTAAATAAAAGATAATTCTATAAGTAATTTCACCTCTGTCTTTTTACTTTGTTAATGTGGCTACTAATGCAGCTTCAAAACTACACAGGGCTCACATTATACAGTGTCTGGAAGAAGTGATGCCTGCTTGAGTGTGGTTAGTAGGGTAATATAGGTGTAACAATTTATAGTTTTAATTTGCACATTTCACCTAAAATGCCATATGGTGTGCTTAAGTGTGATATTATTGTTACAGAATTATGTGCTTATGATTTTGTAGTAGAAGGTTTTGTTATAAAAAAGGGGCTTATTTGTGCCAGACCCTGTACTTCTATTGGATTGCACTGGAATGGAGAATGGGCAGTATTCCCTGAAGCTTCCTTTTAAAATACTTTTTATTAACGATTTTATTTATTTTTAGACAGAGGGGAAGGGAGGGAGGAAGAGAGGGAGGGAAACATCAATGTGTGGTTGCCTCTCACTTGC
Source organism: Phyllostomus discolor (assembly GCF_004126475.2). Taxonomy (NCBI): domain Eukaryota; kingdom Metazoa; phylum Chordata; class Mammalia; order Chiroptera; family Phyllostomidae; genus Phyllostomus; species Phyllostomus discolor. The sequence goes on from NC_050198.1 coordinate 71,521,335, forward strand.
CCCCTCACCAGTGACCTAACCTGCTGGCAACCCAGGTATGTGCCCTGACTAGGAATGGAACCCTTGATCCTTTGATTCACAGGCCAGTGTTCAATCCACTGAGCCACACCAACCAGGCTGAAGTCTTTTTTTTTAGAGGCAAATACTTTAGAGTGGTAAAAATGGAAAACATTCTCAATACCAGTACTGTCTACCATCAAGCTAGGAGAAGTTTTTCCTTTTTCCCCTCTGATGGTATGAGGTTGGGGTTTTGAAAATTAGAGTGTCCCCATTCAATATGTTGAGTTGCATCACTAGATCAAAGTATTTAATTTTTTTTCAAATGCAAGCCTGTCACATATTAAGGGCATTCTTTTTCCTTTGCTCCCATCCATCCATCCATGCATCCAAAATCAGTCTTATTTTTAGGCCTTGCTCTTCCTGCCAGCAATGACATAACTAATGTGGCATTAGTGAAAACTACCAAAGAAATGGAATTATGTGGGATAAAAGAAATAGATAGTATTTATCAAATATAGGACTTTTAAGGCAAAAGGACCACCACATTCTAATACACCATGGCTTGTTTCACTGCTCAAGCAAAGCTCACACAAAGTGATTATTTGATTCTCTTTATGTATCATGAATTTGGGCTCTTTTTGCTTTACACAAAATACCAGGTCTGATGTTGAGCTCATATTCAGTATATATGGGGAATATTATAGGGTATAGACTCCATGCTAATAAGGGTGATTTCTCTCTCATTATGATAGAGACCCCAGATGCACATCATTTCATTTCATACTTTTGCAACGAGTCATTGATCCCATTACCCTTTAAAGACTTTACAGTATTTTATATTTGATGATATGGGAACTGGTGATTATTTTAAATTAGACTTTGCAGGACTCCTTTGCAGGGAGGTTGGCAAACATTTCTGAACTCCTTTGTATGCCAAAAGAAAGCTAAACTTTTACAAACATGCTCTTCATGTAACCACTGAAACATCGAATCACTAATCCAATCTAGCTGGCCTAAAAGGAACACCATATTCTTAACAAATGAAGGGCAAATTAGTGGTACATCATCACCAGACTACTTTCAGGAATGTTTCGAATACAGGTGTGTCCTATTTTAAGAAAAAGCCCAATAGATGGGGTTTTTTAAATGCATTACAGGAGCACTTGAAATCTTGCTGCTTGGTAGTTGTCATCAGTTTGACTCAAACACAGGCACAGGGGATACAGTGAAAATGAGGCTGTCAAGGTTTGTGCTTTCATGGGACACAGTTTTATTGGAGAGGCTCATAGGACATCTGCATAGCCGAGGCTCTGCACCATTTGTGATCAACCTGGACACAGCTGTGCAAGAGGTTCCCTTCCCTGCCAATACTGATATGTGTGACATTGCGAAGTATAAAGAACTCACGAAATATGGACTTGGGCCCAGCAGTGGCATAGTGACCTCACTCAATCTCTTTGCTACCAGATTTGATCAGGTGATGACACTTATTGAGAAGGCCCAGAACATGTCTAAATATGATTTGATTGACACACCTAGGCAGATTGAAGTATTCACCTGGTCAGCTTCTGGGAGAATCATCACCAAAGCCCTGGCATCCTCAATTCCAACAACTGTCATATATGTAAAGGACACACGAGGAAGTACCAACTCAGTGACTCTCATGTCCAATATGCTCTATGCCTGTAGTATCTTGTACAAAAACCAAGCTTCCTTTCACTGTGGTCGTAATAAAACTGACATCATTGACTATAGCTTTGCAATGGAATGGATGTAAAAAATTTTGAGTCTTTCCAAGATGCCTTGAATCAGGAGACTAAATATGTCAGTAACCTGACATGTTCAATGAGCTTGGTGTTAAATGAGTTTCACAGCTCACTCAGATTTGTAGGTGTGTCTGCTGTTCTGAATACAGGCTTAGATGGACTCTGTGCAAGTCACCAGTGCTGCAGAAGAATATGAAAGGGAGTTTCATCCTGAATATGAACGTTTGAAGAAATCACTGACTATTGCACAGAGCTAGCAGCAGAAAGAAAAACTGGAACACCTTTGGGAAGATATGGGCTCTGTAGCCTTGGACACAGGAACTGCTACACACAGCTTATCCTCTGTGCAGGATCCTTCCTTGCACAGACTGACTCAGAACATCGGGTGAAGAGAATGAGGAAGCAGAGTGACACTGATGATACTGACTGCAGAGAGAAAAGCCACAAAGAACCAGAGTTCCAGGATTTTATGCAAGATTCAATGGCACAGTACTGGAAGAGAAATAACAAATAGTTTCTAGGAGTCCAAAAGTTTGTAACTCTGTGAAGTAACTACCCTTACCGCTGATTGGGGTCACTACAAGGAACAATTCTGTTCAGAATAGCAGTTTCTCTTTTTAGGGAAATCTGACTCCAATGATGCTAGGGATAGAAGACATTTGGACCTGTCAGGTAGATGCCAATTTCCCTTAGTCTTTCCCTTGGATTTTTGCAAGGAGGGATATTCTGACTGTTTTTGGATGCTAGTATTCCTTCTAGTGTAAAACCACATTTTATCATTTGAACTCAAGTACTTTTTGCTGCTGATGGATGGAATAGAGAGAGAACATATTGTTCGCTTCACATCTCTATTATTAGGCTGCATCTATAGGCTCTATCCCTAGCATCTTGCGCTTGACCCACAATTTTCCCTTCCTTTTAGCACAAAGGAGGAGGGGAAACATGAGCTTGTGCAGAGTAGCAGTGGAGTCTCCTTGGCAACCCATCAATGTTGGGATGAAATGTGTCTCACGCTTAGTAGCTCATTATAGGACACCAGGTTTGTTAAAGAAAGTGAGAAAAATGTAATTAGTGGATATGAATCTTGCTTTTCGTGGTGACTTGGACAAAGAATTTTTAACTTTGTTGTAAGCCTGCCTGTCATAAATTTCAAAGAAAATTATATAACCACAAATAGACTCACTTTTGTTCATCAGAGAGGTTTAAAGCCACATGTCCAAACCTGCCTCAGTAAACAGGTGATGTTCACTGAAGTTTCCCCTGTACACATACCCAGTAGTCCCTATTTGTATTGTACTTTGAACTTAATGCAAAGTATCCTTGGTGATTTACGTAAAGGCCATGGATTTGCGTCAGCTGTACATTCCATATATAACAGTCATAGTAAGGGTTTACCTTGCCTCCATTCTTCACAATCTCTTAAAATGTAGTACATTTCTCTTAAGGAATTTTATCCCTGCCTAATCTGTACTCCAGTGGTTTTGAAAGCGTGGTCTCTGGACCAGAAGCATAAGCAGCACCTGTGAAATTGTTAGAAATAGGACTCTGAAGACCTCAATCAGAAACTGGGGGTGGGGACCAACAATCTGTTTGAACTACTGCTCTAACTCCAACAGCCTGTGACAATTCCAGGCCAGGTGAATCTCACATTCCCATATGACCTGCTTTAGTCAGAGTACCCTAACTTTGACTATCTGGTGCCTATTCTCCAATTTAAACATTCTAAAAATAGAAGTATTGAGCCCCAGCCAGTGTGGCTCTGGGGACTGAGTACCAGCCTGTGAGCCGTAAAATTGTGGGTTCAATTACCAGTCTGGGCACATGCCTGGGTTGCCAGCCAGGTCCCCAGTTGGGGGCATGCGAGAGGCAACCAATCCATGTGTCTCCCACATATAGATGTTTCTCTCCCTGTCTTTCTCCCTCCCTCCCCCATCTCCAAAAATAAATAAATTTAAAAATATATTGAATATTTTATTTTACTAAAAACAAATGCACTACAGAAAAATCTGGGCATTATAAATCAGATTGGACACATAAGAAATCTTTTAGCTACATGAAAAAAAAAGTCGAGGGGTCTAATGTGCACACTGCTCCAAATCCAATGTTTTATTTTTGAGAAGGAAGATTTAGTCATTGAACTTGTGTAAGGAGATGGCCTGGGGCCTGCTAAAAGTCAGGTTGCAGTTTCCACTGTACTCAAGACAACCGAAAAGATAAATAAAACTTTTAGAAGAAACTTCAACTTTTTTATCATTTGCATTTCAGTCAGTGGGTCTCACACTTCTGTAATGCATTACACCTGTGTTGTCTAGCATGGTAGCCACTAGACATATGTAAAATACATTCACTATCATGATCAATTTCCATCAGACTTTCATTCTTCCCATTCTCTCCACAAGTAACAGAATGGGGTTAGATTTACAGTTTTTGGCTGTTGAATGCATGGTGAGCAAATATGTAATGATAACCTCAGTAATACTATTTTCTATGTTACAGAATCATATTTTATCTACAAGACTGGGTATAAATAAATTCAAAGAGACAGCATGTTATTTAAGACAACTAACATTTTATAAAGAAATACTTATGTATAAAAATATAATAAAAAACATCAATTTGGTTTAAAAAGCAATTGTTACCTTAGCACCCATTAGGAAATCAAACAATGGATTACCTTAGCACCCATTAGGAAATCAAACAATGGAATGCATTCACTGATATATTTGTTACAACTATACCTTGATACACTTACATAACTCAAGGTGATATAGTAGAAATGTAACATAGTGGTGTTGGAAGCATTGACTGGGTGTTACAGTCAATGAGATACTATTTATCATTGGAATCACACTGAACATGATTTGATATGTGATAATTTGCATCTGAGACCACATATTAGGGTGCCTGATAAAGTGGTTTTATTATTTTTCAAAATTAATAATGCTTCATTTTAACCCAAAAGCCCCAATAAGGAAAATTAGATAAATTAAAACAAATGGTTTTTACATGCTATTCTGATCAACAATTTGATATCTAAGGTCCTCTTGAGGAAATTCTTTCTGGTTTGCAAAAGCTGTGGGAGACCATTATCATCATGAGCCCAGTTTACAAGAAATGTTGAGCTCTAAAATGTCATGATCTCACACCCTATAGGTGTTTATAGATCTAACTTAATAGAGCAGAAAAAGGCCCAATTATAGGACAAGTCAGCTCTAAGTATTTTACACATTTACAAGCACAGGAGCTATTGTATTTACCACTGGATAAAGCTTCTGGGTAGCCACTGAAATTAGGCAAATGATATGGTCATCCAAGGTGAATAGTGAGGTTAAGCCTTCTACACCAAAACCAGTTGGATATTGTGCAAACATAAACATAGGGAAAATGTCAAAATTTTAACAGGTGAACAAAAACAGGAAGGACTTAACTAACTCAGGTAAATGAAACTGCCTGATTGCCAAAAGCTTTTTTTTTTTTGTCCGAGGTGGCACACCATTCCCAGAGATAACATAATACCAGGTTAATGCAGGCATGGATGGGGCAAGTTCCTGTTCTATCCCCCTGCTCCAAAAATCCATGTAATACATTGTTCTCAGAGAGAGATGTATTGGATGTTAAAGTGGTAAGAATACGCACACTCGATCTTAGCCAAAAGGCTGAGACATGGTCAAGTTTTTTAAAGGAGACTTCCACAGAACTCATTTGCCAAGCAATATATAAATATCAACTGATATAGTTTTATCTGAGTCACAGCTGAGAGCTTGATGAACTGGGAAACCACACAGTTAAATGACATTACATTCTTGATAGTCATTCACTCCAACTTCAATATCTGCCTAGAGAAGCACAGGAGTTACACTGAAATTGTGTATGCTGAGGAATGCCATTATATTAGCTCCCAGGAAATATTAAACTCTACAAGTAATTATGATTTTTTCTCACAAGGATAGATTCCAACTTCCATTTTTACACTGGTTGAGATAATTTCCTTTGTTGCTTGGTTGTGTAGTTTGAGAAAGCAAATTCACTGGCACTTGCAGAGGCTTAGAAAATAAACCAACATTAGAAGTAATGGAAACACAGCTGAAAGTTTTACTTTAATCAGAAGTTCACAACTACAGATTTGTTTGCCTATCTTAGCCAAAAAGACGTTAACATTTTAAGCAATCAGCAAAAATATGTGCCACAGATTTTAATGTTCATAATTTAGAATTTATCACATAAATATATTTATAAATATATGCTTTATTTGCAAAAGTACTATTCTTAAAACATTTCTTCCAGCATGTTTGAAATTTTCATATATGTTTTAAGGAAAAAACCCACCATATTTAAAAGTGTACTACTAAATTTTAATATGTGATTAAACCAGTGTCACCAAATGGAAAAGGAAAAAAGAAACATACTGCTGTGTTAGATACGTAATTGTTACTACAAATAATGACAACACGTGTCCTATAAGGTGATCACATACATGCTCTTGTTTTACTTCCTAGTCATTGTCAGAACCATTTGGAGGTAAGAAAACCAATGCATCATTGAAAATATGTCCAAATGCCCTAAGACGGTATACCCCATACATCATCACATGCATTTGATTAGGAGTCAGTCCATTAAAAGTAACAGCCATATCTGAACAACATCCTTGTACTACCAAATTGGGTTGATTAGTCATTGCCTCTTTAATAAAGAGCCCAACAGATTTGGTATTAAATACATCTTTTCCTTCAGAATCTTCTGCATTTTCTGCAAACACTCCAGCATATTTCAGGCAGACTGCTAGCTGCTTATCTTCAGATATCTTCCAAATCATCCCTCCCTGTTCAGGACACTTTTCAGGGACACTGAGAAGGCTGTTAAGTCTTTTCATTGATTCTATACTTAAGACAATTCCTCCTTCCACATTCACATATTCAAGGTCTCCAGATTTTACAGTGTGGCCTAGATAGAAAGGTTGTGATGGATCCTTTTTTAACAAAAAATACTTTAAGTTTTCAATAATAGCAAACGTTGAGGGGCGTGCAAGGAAGAACCAGTTGTACTGGTCTCTGTATTTGTCAAAGGCGTATTTGTAAGCTTTTCTCATCATTAACCACATGTCATCTGTTTCCATGTTAACTGACTCAAACACTTTAACATTTTCAGAACTGAAGAACTCCGCTTTGTCACAGTGTTTTGTCCAAGTCTCCTTCACTGCAGCCCAAAGACTCACATCTTTGGGTTTTACAAGGATGATACAGTATACCCGAAAGCTCTTACTGAGCTCCATGCGTTCATTTTCTGAAATTTTCAAGATATCTTCTTTGTTAGGAGCTTGTAGGTGATGATGCTCATGGTGGAACATTCTATTTCCATAACCAATCCTAACGTGCCCTAGCATAGTGATCAAGGCACAGAAAATGCTTCCCAGCATCACACCCTTCAAAAATGAACTGCTTTCAGAAAGCATTTTTTCCTATAAAGAAGAAAGAAATCCTTAGGATACTTAGAAAGAATACTAGTGTAGTGACTTGATTTGGTATTCCTTATACACTTACATTTTGCTCTTAACATTAAAAAAGCTTCCCAAGTTTGAAATCAAGTTACTTGCATATAGTACCAAGGATTCTAAGACTCATTAGCTTCCAATTCATACTGTTCAGTATAAACTGGAACTTTGTAGCAACACCTCTATGCAGAATTTTTTTCTGGGAGGCTAATTTTGTACTTCATTTACAGGGATTTAATTAACCAAGTACTACATCAAAGCATTAGCCTCAGAAACCACCATTACATAGGTTATCTGTCCATAATTCCCCTTAAATGAATTATTTCACAAGCTTGTGTTATACTATTTATATACCTCCCAGATAGAAATAGACTTTCATATCAAAACCTTAAATTGAACAGATAAAACCACCAAAAACTGGAAAATCATCAATGGAATCTGTGCTGACATTTTTGTTCTCAACCCAGTGCTTTATTTCAATGATGGCTGCTGTCCTTGGGTGTTTTGAGTACATCCAAAGCAAGTTTCTTGAGATTGACACCATATATGCTAATATTTACCCTTTTGTTCCTAAGACTAAACGGTTTCCAATAAATATTTCAATTAGTTGATGTAATAAAAGTCCATAATGAAAACAGTTAAATTATTTGCATAAGAACTGAATCAATATAGGCATATCTGGGGACCATTAATGAACACTTTTATTTCCTCTCAAGGTATTTTCTTATTCTTCAGGGAAGTAAAAGGGGGAAGTCTACACTTGTATTTCAATTACAAGCTAAAAGAAAAGCCAACATGAAATACAACTGTTGAGATTTTCCCAGTCTCCCCTCTATCTCTACAGGGAATGGTCTACTTTGCTACTGAGATTTTCTCTTTGACTTGTAAAGTTCAAATGGTCTTAGAAGCTACCCAATGTCATTTCTCTCATGTTACAGATATGGAAACAGAGGGTCCAGAGAGTTCAAGTAACTGACCCAAAGTCACACAAGTGTTAGAACTGAACTAGAAATTAGATCTCCTGACATCAATTTAATGCTTTTCTATCACAGAATAATGATTTCAACGGTGCTTCTATCCGTATTATCAAGAATTTAATAAACAAGTTATAGAATAACCCTGTTTTCCTATAAATGGAAAAAAATGTGGGACTTGTTAACCACAACTGACATTTTGCACACCTCACCATACTGTTACAAGGAAACCATCCCTTGATTTTCTTGTAGAGGAAATGGACTTTGACTTCTGCTAGGACAGATGTGGAATAGCTTGGCAAATGTAATTCCTTAGTGGGTGTGGGGAGGGTGAGGAAAGAGGAAGGATGGTTTTCCTGTGTCACTCACAGAACTTGGTCAATAAACACAGCTCTAAGAAGGCAAAGATAATTGACAGGAAACAAGTTCCGCTTAATATCAAAATTGTCAGATGCAATCTAAAATTAACTTAGATAGGATTCTGGCATTTCATATTATGTAGTCTTCATTATTTCTGGCCAATATATAATTCACACGTGTCTCCCAACTTTATGAGGGCATATGAAAGAAACCTTTCTAATTGGGATACTACTCATGTATTACTTGTACCAATTTTTCTAGGGAATAGATCTTTTTTCCACTAGGGGAGGCCAAAAAAAAAAAAAAGTAACACAGGAGATGCACATGATAGGATATTTGGTGCAGGAGAGGGAAACTTAAAACTGCATATGGGCACAAATAAAGCAAAAACTACTCAAGTGATTTTGAGATGCGTCTTTTTTAGGTGAAGATAGTTGGGGTGGAGTATGGAACAGGAAGGAGGACGAAATGGACAGCACAAGTGAGAGGGAGGTCATGGACACTATGATACCCCATTGAAGGGCCAAGGAGGGCCTCCAGGAAGGCGGCCCTCAGTCTCTCCATCCGCCCCTCCCACGCTACTCCTCCCACTGCACCTGCCCGGGTACCCCGCGTAGAGCATGCTGGGAGTGGGCCACGGCCCAGGCCATCCCCCAAACACGGGCGAGGTCGGGCCCTGCCGGGGCCACTCCAGATGCAGACCGATGCCCTGGCACTCACCCGCGTCTAGAACGACTCAGGGGTGGGAAAGCGCAACTGCCCACGGCTTTCCTCTCAGGTTTGCGCGCCCCTCGGTTACGCTCCTGGTCGGGCTGCTCTAGATGTGGGCGGTGTTCTCTCGTTGGTTTCGCTAAAAGTGGGGAGGGCCAGGAAGTGGACGCCGCGATGGCGAAGGCGCGGGCAGCGGGGCGGGGCAAATGAGCCCTAAGCCTGGCCCAGCCGCTGGTCCGCGGAGACGTTGGAAGCTCTGAGAGCCAGCAGCACGCCCCTCTCCCCGCCCTCTGCCGAGGTCAGAGACGCGCGTCCTGCTTGCGTGACCCGCACGCTCCTCTCTACCCAATGGGACACCCAGAGAAGCCGGTGTGCGTGACCTGCTGACACCTCCTACCACTTTGCGTTCTGGGCGTGAAAGCTGCGGTAACTAGCAGGAGCGTATCTCGTTGCAGACCACGTACTCCGTCATCATTGTACCCTCCAATTAACAAGAAGGTGCTCAACCCAGTACTCATGGACTGCGACCAAAATGCAAGCCGCAGAGATAGTCATCAAATTAGGAGGGCAAGGATTCGCTGCGGTTCGTGAAATGGCAACTGAAGCTCCAGTGTCTGCAATCCAATCCTGTCTTCGCTGCGTTCTTTGGTATGCTAGAAAAGTTACTTCACCTCGTTACGCCGCAGTCCCCTTCTTTGTAAAGTACAGAAAATATCACGGCAGTGCTATCTCATAGGAGATTAAATGAGAGTGCATATAACTCCATCAGCATAAAGTAAGCATTCATTAAATGTTGGTTATTTTCGCCCCTGTATTCACTAGTACTTAGCCTAGTGCCAGCACATAGTTGGCAGTACATATTTGTGGAATTAATGAGTGCTAGAGCTACAGATAAGGAGCCAGCATCAGGATAAGGCGATTTCTATAAAAGCCACAGCTAAATTAATGGCAGTGGTAGGATTAGAACCCAGGTCTCCTAATTACAAGTGCAGAATTCTCCGCTAAACACATTATCTGCATTTTTTAATTCATTAAAACACCCTGCATTTTGTGGCAGGCAGGGTGTGTTGCTGAAGTACAAATTCTTACTTTTAAAACGTACTGTCACTATATTCTATCAAAAAATATTGAGTGGTGACTTACTCAGGCCTGAGTTCCTAAAGGCACACGTATTTGAGTATTGGCAATGACCCAGTTTAGATGGAACTTTTCAAGAAGCACTGAAACAATGAACAAATAGATTTTAGGCATTTACTATTTTGGCAGCATTACCCTAAATTCTGGAGTTAGTGGTGAACAAAATTAGACCCCCTGCCTTCATGGAGTTCTCAGTGTAGCAGGGAAGAAAGATATAAAACAGTTCATTATAAATAATTATAATGATGTTATGTTCTTTAAAGGAATACAAAGAGGAATTTGAGTACTGGAAAAAAACTTAAATCTGAAGAGCATCTTCAGTATATTTTGTTCAGTAATATAGTCTATTTTCACATCACATAAATATATGTATATGTATGTACATATATAGTTAAGATGAAATATGTTGCAGAATAATATAGTATGATTATACTTTGGTGAAAACAAACAACATTTTATATATGTACACATATTTTTTTATCTGTTTGTGTGAGCAAGGAGAGTTGGGGAAGGCTCCTCAGCAGGCTGGTACTATTGATTGCATCAGGAAGTTAAGGTCTGGGTGATTAGTTTTGTCCTCGTACATCCTCATATTGCGATGTTTCACTGCTTATAGCAAGCACTTGTTACTTTTGAATTTGAAGAACAGTAGCTAAATGGATCTTTAAAATTGGAGGGATGAAGTGGATAAGAGGAAAAGATACCAATAAAAATACTTTTTAAAGAATGAAACCTTTTGTGCCAGCATGGATGGGCCTAGAGGGTATTATGCTAAGGGAAATAAATCAGACAGAGAAATACAAATATCACATGATTTCACTTATATGTGGAATCTAATGAATGAAACAAACAAAATAGAAACTGACTCATAGACACAGAGAACCCACTGACAGTTGTCATAGGGGGGCGTTTGGGGCTGGGTGAAAAAGGTGAAGGCATTAAACAGTACAGTTTCGTAGTTACAGAAGAGTCACAGAGATGTAGGTTACGGCATAGGGAACATAGTCAAGAATATCGTAATAACTGTGTGGGGCCAGGAGGGTATTTGAAGCAGCAAGGGGACCACTCTGTAAAGTACATGATTTTTTTAACCACTTTGCTGTACATCTGAAACTAACATAGAATAATATTGAGTGTAAATTGTCATTGAGAATTTTTAAACAAAAAAGAAACCAACAGGTTAGGTAGAAAAGTAATTCAGGAGAAAGAAAATTGAATAACCTCATTAACAGTCTATGACTGTGTATAAGACAGAAGAAAATAGTACATCTTTTTACATGGTATGTTGATAATTAGTTTATGTGTTATGCAACTTTACAAAGGAAATTTTAGCTAATTTCAGAAAAAAATCACGAAATGCAATAGAATACATTGAAAATAAATAAAAACGTGATACAAAAAAGAACCTTTTAAAGAGTGCAGAGAACTAGTATCTCCTTGCAAAAAGAGACCAAGGAAGGACAGATAGAAATGGTACTCATAATTCAGAGACAGTGACAAGAAGCTAATTTAAAATGCATCATTTATCTAGTACAAGGGTATACCAAACTGGAAGTATTGCTACAAGATGCTCTGAAGCAAAAATACACCACAGGATTTTCAACACCAAAAGCACTGTTAATGAGAGATTGTCCAAAAACTTAGTTTCTTTTTAACTTAAAGCAGAGCTTAAATATACTTAGTATTTGAAGTGAAGTTAATGAGATAATTGACTTGTAGTCAGGTGATTGCATTTTTAAAATAATTCCATAGTGTAGCTCTAATTTAAAATTACATGCAATTAATATCTGTTAAAATTAAGAATATTTATACTCTTTGGCCCAGTAAACCCACTTATTGTGATATCTCTCCCAGAAATTAAAGCACCAGAATGTAAGGCTAAATGTGTAAGGGCAAATGAATTGTTGTTTATAATAGTAAAAATGGGCACTATCCATCAATAAGAGGATGGTTGAATTAATTATGGTGCATCCACATAGTGGACTGTTAAGCATAAAATAAGCATCTCATTTCAGCAACCTGCACTAAACACATCACTAAACACACTAACCTGTACCTTCTTGGGGTGGATAGCTTTGAGTTTGTTTGCCTTTGTGTATGCAATAGGTAAAGCATTCACAGCTGACAACACTGCATTTTTGGTAATGCCCTCCTGCCAAGTACATGCATTATTCACCATGAGAAGCCATTTATTTCTACTAATTGGCGATTCACTTTCACATCAGCACTCAAATTTTCAAAACAGCCACAAAGGCCTTTCAGAAATGAGCATGGCTTTCTATGACAGAGCACTGGAATAATAAATGTTGAAAAAAATCTAAGGTGGGTTGTTTTCTGCATATCATCTTTTTGGAGGGTTAAAAATGCATTTCGTGTTTACCAACATTAAGTACCTGTAGTATATGTACCAGTTCTGCCTAGAGTTTCACAACTGTTCATCTTCAGTGAACATATTCCCTTGTCTGAGCACATTCATTATTGTTTCCATTGGAGTATAGTTTGGTCCCTAAATGAATCTCGTTTGTGTGTTCAGACACATTTATGCTTACAATCTCATTTCAAAAATGTTTTTCCACTTGATGGCCATCTGAGAGCTTTCTCTTTTTTTTTAAGTTAACAAACCCACATACCTGCCACTAAATGTGTATTAAGTGTTTACAGTAGATAAGGCACTGCACTAGGTATTACTTTTTAAAAAAAAACTTCATGGGGAATTTCAAACATATACAGAAATAGAGAGAAAAGTATAATGAAACCACATGTAATTTTTAGGAAGCTTTAACATCAATTCAAAGCCAGTCTTGTTACATCTCTACCCTGTCCACTTCCTTCCCCTTCAGATTACTGTGAAGCATCTTTAGGGCATCATGTCATTTCATCCACAAACATTTCAAATATCTCTATAAGAGATGGGAGCTTCTTAAAACCTCCCCACAATACCACTAGACAACTAAAAATGAATAACTCCTTAATATAATCAAATATCCAGTCAGTGTTCAAATTACCATTATCACAAATACCATGATTTTTAAGCAATCTGAGTCAAAATCCAAATAGTCTAAACTGTTGGTTTTTGTGTCTGTTGAGTCTCTTTTTAGTCTATAGGCTCCCTCTGTCTTTCTCTCTCTCTGCCCACCCCTGCCACTCATCCTAATTCTGCTATGATTTTTTATTGTTATTCAATTACATTTGTCCCACATTTTTCCCCATTGCTTTCCTCTGCTCTGCTTGCCTCAGTCAATCCCTACCCCATGTTCTGTGCCCATGTGTCCTTGATACATGTTCCTTCCCCTTCTTTCCCCTATTATCCTCCTCCCCCCTCCCCCTTGGTCACTGTCAGTTTGTTCATTATTTCTCTGCCCTTGGTTCTATTTTTGTTATGTTTTGTTCATTAGATTCCACTTATTCGTGAGATCATATGCTATTTGTCTTTCACTTCCTGGCTTATTTCACTTAGCATAATGCTCTCCAGTTCCACCCATGCTGTTCACAAAGGATAGGTGTTCTTTCTTTCTGCTGCATAGTGTTTCATTGTGTAAAATGTACCACAGATTTTTGATCCACTCATTTACTGATGAGCACTTAGGCTGTCCAGCACTTGGCTATTGTAAATAATGCTGCTATGAACATTGGGGTGCATAGGTTCTTTTGAATTAGTGTTTCAGGATTCTTAGGGTATATTCCCAGCAGTGGAATTGCTGGGTCAATAGGCAATTCCATTTTCAGTTTTTTGAGGAAATTCCATACTGTTTTCCACAGTGGCTGCACCAGTCTGCATTCCTATAGACAGGAACTAGGGTTTCCTTTTCTCCATAACCTCGCCAGCACTTGTTTGTTGATTTGTTAATGATGGCCATTCTGACTGGTGTGAAGTGGTATCTCATTCTGGTTTTAATTTGCATCTTTATGATGGCTGGTGATGTTGAGCATTCTTTTATGTGTCTCTGGATCCTCTGTATGTCCTCCTTGGAGAAGTGTCTGTTCAGATACTTTGCCCACTTTTTAAGTGTATTGTTTGTCTTCCTGGTGTTGAGCTGTATGAGTTGTTTATATATATATGGAGTTCAAATCCTTGTCCGAGGTATCATCGGCAAATATGTTCCCCCATATGGTTGGTTCCCTTTTCATTTTGTTGATTATTTTTTAGCTGTGCAGAAAGTTTTTATTTTGATGTAGTCCCATTTATTTATTCTTCCTTTATATTCCTTGCTCTAGGGGATGTATCAGTGAAAGCATTGCTTCATGGGATATCTGGGATTTTCCTGCCTGTGTTCTCTTCTAGGACTTTTATGGTGTCACAACTTATATTTAAGCCTTTTATCCATCTTGATTTTATTTTAGTGTATGGTTTAAGTTGGTGGTCTAGTTTGATTATTTTGCATGTACTTGTCCAGATCTCCCAACACCATTTATTGAAGTGGCTATTTTTATTCCATTTTATACTCCTGCCCCCTTTGTCAAATATTAATTGACCATAGAGATATGGGCTTACTTCTGGGGTCTTTATTCTGTTCCACTGGTCTATGTGTCTGTTCTTATGCCAGTACCAGACTATTTTGATTACAGTGGCCTTGTAATAGAGTTTGAGATGAGGCATTCTCATTCCTCCTACTTTGTTCTTCTTTCTCAAAATTGCTGAGGCTATTCAGGGTCATTTATGGTTCCATATAATTTTTTGAAATACTTTACTATATATGTAAAACATGCCATCGTTATTTTGATAGGGGTTGAATCTATAGATTGCTTTGGGTAGTATAGACATTTTAATGATGTTAATTCTTCCAATTGTACACATTATATGCTTCCATTTATTTGTATCTTCCTTAACTTCTTTCTTTAGTGTTCTGTAATTTTCTGAGTACAGGTCTTTTACCTCTTTGGTGAGGTTTATTCCTAGGTACTTTAGTTGTCTTGTTGCCACAGCAAATGGGATTTTTTTCCCTAATATCTGTTTTTGATATTTTATTGTTAGTATATGAAAATGCCTTTGATTTCTGAGTATTGACTTGATATCCTACTGTTTTGCTAAATACACTAATTAATTTGAGTACATTTCAGTGGAGTCTATAGGGTTTTCTGTGCACACTATCATGTCATCAGCAAACAGTGGCAGTTTTATTTCCTGTTTTCCAGTATGCATGCCTTTTACTTCTTTTTCTTGTCTTATCACTGTGGCTAGAACTTCCAATACCGTGTTGAATAGAAGTGGTGAAAGCAGACACCTTTGTCTTCTTCCTGATCATAGGGGGAAAGCTTTTAGTTTGTGCCTGTTGAGTATGATGTTGGCTGTAGGTTTCTCACATATGATGTTAGCTGTATGTTTCTTGTATATGGCCTTTATTATGTTGAGTTAGGCTCCCTCTATCCCCACTTTGCTGAGTGTTTTTATCATAAACATGTGCTGTAGCTTATCAAATGCTTTTACTGCAAATGCTTTTACTGCAGCTATTGATATGATCATGTGATTTTTGTCTTTTGTTTATGTGGTGTATTACATTTATTGATTTGCAAATATTGTACCATCCTTGCATCCCTGGGATGAATCCCACTTGGTCATGGTGTATAATCTTTTTAATGTATTTTTGGATGTGGTTTGCCAATATTTTGTTGAGGATTTTAGTGTCTATGTTCATCAGCGATATTGGCCTGTAGTTTTCTTTTTTTGTTGTGTCTTGATTTGGTTTTGGGCTAGCTTCATAAAAAGGGTTTGGGAGTCTTCATTTTCTTGAATTTTTTAGAGTAGTTACAGAAGGATTGGGGTTAGCTCTTCTCTAAATATTTTGTAAAATTCTCTTGTGAAGCCATCTGGTCTAAGGCTTTTGTGTGCTGGGAGATTTTTTATTACTGCTTCAATTTCACTAGCTGTTATCGGCTACTCAGGATTTCTGCTTCTTCCTGGCTCAGTTTTGGAAGATTATATTTTTCTAGGAATTTGTTCATTTCACCCAGGTTTTCCAATATCTTGGCATATAGTTGTTCATAGTAGTTTCTTACAGTCCTTTGTATTTCTGTGGTATCGGTGGTAATTTCTCCTCTTTTGTTTCTGATTTTATTTATTTGGGTCCTCTTTTTATCTTGGTTAAAGCATTGTCGATTTTGCTTATCATTTCAAAGAACCAGCTCCCGGATTTATTAATCTTTTTCATTGTTCTTTGAGTCTCTATTGTGCTTTTAGTCATTTAATTCTGTTCTGATATAGATTATTTCTTTTCTTTTACTCACCTTGGGCTTTGTTGTTGTTCCTCTAGTTCTTATAGGTATAGGGTTAGGTTGTTTATTTGAAATGATTCTGTCTTTTTGAGATAAGCCTGTATTGCTATGAACTGCCCTCTCAGGACTGCCTTCACTGTGTCCTCTAGGTTCTGGGCTGTTGGTATGTTCATTTTCATTTGATTCCAGAAATTTTTTTGTTTCTTCCTTCATCTTGTTCTTTACCCATTCAATGTTTAGTAACATGTTATTCAGTCTCCATGAGTTTGAGTGATTTTTAAATGTATTTTATTGATTATGCTATTACAGTTGTCAGATTTTCCCCCTTCACTCCCCTCCACTCTGCACACCCCCTCCCACCCACATCCCCCCCCTTTAGTTCATGTCCATGGGTCATACCTATGAGTCCTTTGGCTTCTACACTTCCCATACTATTGTTACCCTCCTCCTTTCTATTTTGTACCTACCATCTATGTTACTTATTCTCTGTACCATTTCCCCTTCTCCCCCTCCCAACTCCCCTGTTGATAACCCTCCATGTGATCTCCAATTTTTGTTGTCTGTTCCTGTTCTAGTTGTTTGCTTAGTTTGCCTTTGTTTTGTTTTAGGTTTGGTTGTTAATGATTATGTTTGCTGTCATTTTACTGTTCATATTTTTTATCTTCTTTTTCTTAGGTAAGTCCCTTTAACATTTCATATAATAAGGGCTTGGTGATGATGAATGAACTCCTTTAACTTGACCTTATCTGAGAAGCACTTTATCTGCCCTTCCATGCTAAATGATAACTTTGCTGGATAGAGTAATCTTGGATGCAGGTCCTTGCCTTTCATGACTTGGAGTACTTTTTTCAAGCCCCTTCTTGCCTGCAAGGTCTCTTTTGAGAGGAGAAATCAGCTAACAGTCTGATGGAACTCCTTTGTAGGTAACTGCCTCCTTATCTCTTACTGCTCCTAGGATTCTCTCCTTAATTTTAATATTGGGTAATGTAATTATGATGTGCCTTGGTGTATTCCTCCTTGGGTCCAACTTCTTTGGGACTCTCTGAGCTTCCTGGACTTCCTGGAAGTCTATTTCCTTTGCTAGATTGGGGAAGTTCTCCTTTATTTTTTGCTCAAATAACTTCTCTACTTGTTGTTCTTCCTCTTCTTCTGATACTACTATAGTTCAGATTTTGGAATGTTGAAAGGTGTCCTGGAGGTTCCAAAACTTCTCCTCATTTTTTTTGAATTCTTGTTTCTTGATTCTTTTCTGATTGGATGTTTCTTTCTCCCTTCTGGTCCACACCAATATTTGACCCCCAGTTTCCTTCCCATCACTATTGGTTCCTTGTACATTTTCCTCTATTTCACTTATGGTAGTTTTCTTTTTTTTTAATCTAATTTGTGACAACATTCAACCAATTCTATGAGCATCCTGATTACCAGTGTTTTGAACTGTGCATCTGGTAGGTTGGCTGTCTCTTTATTGCTTAGTTGTATTTTTTCTGGAGCTTTGATCTGTTTTCTCATTTGGGCCATTTTTTTTTTTTGTCTTGAGGTGCCTGTCACGTGGGTGAGGGGTAGAGCCTTAGGTGTTTACCAGGGTGGGGCAACCCAGGTCTTGGAGTTGTGATGCTGTATGTGGGGCAGGGGTCCGAGAGGGAACAATGGCTCTTGCTCCACTCTCTGTCGGATTTCAGTGACTTCCTCTGCTTCCCACAAGCAAATTGGGCCCTTCTGGTGCTGATTCCCATGTGGGTGGGTTTGTGTATGTTCTAGGACTCTGTGGGTCTCTCCAAGGAACTCTCCTGTGAGGCTGGGAGTTTCTTCTGCTGCCGCCTCAACCCCCACAGGTGTTTTCAATCAGAGGTTTGAGGCTTTATTTCACTGTGCAGGAACCCTGGGTTGTGTGGTTTGTCTCATTCCCTAGTTGTTTCTCCCAGTTTATCTGTGCCCGAATGTGGAACCACCCAGTCCGCAATCCACTGCCTCACTAGTCCACCAGCCACCGTCTTGCCATGAGTCCTCTCTGCCTGGCTGCCCGACTCTGCCCTTCCTATTAGTCTGGATAAATATTTCTTCTTTAACTGCTTGGTTGTCGGACTTCATACAGTTCGATTTTCTGTCAGTTCTGGTTGTTTTTTTGTGTTTAAATTGTTGTTGTCCTTATTTTGGTTGTGCAAGGAGGCACAGTGTGTCTACCTGCGCCCCCATCTTGGCCAGAAGTCTTGAGTTTGAGTGTTTTTGCGTTTTTTTCTTTCAGGTTGGTTTCTTGTTCAGTCCCTTGTGGTCAGAGAAAATGCTTGATATGATTTCAATTTTCTTGAATTTGTTGAGGCTTGTTTTTTCCTCCTATCATGTGGTCTGTCTTTGAAAATGTTCCATGTGCATTTGAAAAGCATGTATATTTTGCTTGTTGTGGTGAAAGTTTCTGTATATATCAGTTAAGTCCATTTGCTTTAGAGTGTTGTGAAATGCTACAATATCATTGTTGATATTTTGTTTGGAAGATCTGTCCATTTTTGACAGCAGGGCGTTAAAATCACCTAGTATAAGCGTGTTGCTGTCAATATCTTTCTCGAAGTCCTCCAAGATTTTCCTTATATATTTGGGTGCTCCTTTGTTGGGTGCATATATGTTTATACTGTTTATGTCTTGATGGGTTCTACCATTAAGTATTATGAAGTGTCTTTCTCTGTCTCTTGTTATGGTCTTTGTTTTGAAATCTGTTTTGTCTGATATAGGTATTGCTACCCCCGCTTTTTTTCCTGTCCATTTACTTGGAATATTCTCTTTCAACCCTTCACTTTCAATCTGTGTAGATGTTTTTTTCTGAGGTGAGTCTCTTGTAGACAGCATATATGTGCGTCATGTTTTCTTATCCATACAGTTACCCTATGTCTTTTTAGTGGAGTATTTAATCCATTTACATTCAAGGTTATTTAAGCCCACCCTCTCTTCTCTGTGCCTCTTCTCTGGGCTGGGGCTGAGAAACCACCTTGATTTCCACCCTGCCGATCAGTCCACCCAGCTGTACTGAATGGGATCAAATTGCACCCACAATCCTCTCTCCTTTTTGTCAGAGCAGCTGTATTTGTGGGGTCCCTAACCAGCAAGTCTCAGCTCCCCTTTTAAAAGATGTCTCTCTGGGCACTCCCACTGCAGCACCAAGCCACCCACTGGCTTTCCACACATTACACCTCTCCAATAAGTCAAGAGTGTATCTCAGTCATGGCCAGTGGTGGCCCTCTTTTTTCCCCAGATCCAGGTGTAGACAGTATCCCTATCACTCTCTGGCACTCTGCTGGTCAGTGTCCACTACTGCAGCTAGTGTGTGCTGCTAGCTGTGTGTGTATGCAGTCTGGCTCTCCCAACGACTTTTTATATCCAAGCTACTCCTAGCTGGGTCTGGGGATTCCCTACCCTGGGAGGGGAGGGAGCCACTAGGCTGCTATCTCTGACTGGGCTCTCCACTGATGTTCACTCTGAGGCAGATGCTGTTGCTGGTGCCACACCTGGGGACTTTCCCCATCCATTTATAAAACCTCCTTACCGCCTGTTTTGAAGTGTCTTCTGCACTCTTTGGCTTCCAAACTTCATATCAGTTAAGATTCTGTTGATTGCTCACTTTGTTTTTCAGAAGATTTGTTAAGTGTCCCAGTTGGGTGCACAAGCAACTGGGCTCAGCTCCCACCTACTTGGCTGCCATCTTCTGAATCTGCCTTGATATATTTTTGTTGAAGAAATCTTTTCCTTTTTGTCCTGTACATTTAACCACAGTCTGATGCAGGTAGCCTTATCCTATTTCCTTTAATAAATTTTTCCATCCTTTGTGTTCCTTATACACAAGTAGGTAGATCAAAAGCTGGGTTGCCAGATTTAGCAAATAAAAATACAGAGTGCTCAGTTAAAATTGAATTTCAGATAAACAATGAATACTCTTTTAGTATAAGTATGTCCCAAATATAATGCATGTGATATACTAAATATGTCATGGTACATGTTTACACTAAAAGAAATATTTGTTGTTTATCTGGCATTCAGTTTTAACTGGGCATTGTGAATTTTACCTGGCAACTGTAATCTGAATCTAAACATTTTGCTTAATTCAATTTTCATTTATTTTTTGGTGGGGAGCAGAGGCAATATTACTTCAAAGATGTTGGCATGTGGTGGTTCGTTCAGGAGCCTTATCTCTAGTTGTCACTCTTGTGATGTCAGCTGCCATTGATGCTTAATGCCTAGATCCATAATTCATTAGGATTGCATTACAGTGATCTAATTTTCCAAGGCATATTTAATTTTATTAAAAATATTTTTTCAGGATACAGGTATTTTTTTTTATGTTTTGATTTAATCTTTATTGTATTTTTTTTTCCATTACCATTTAACCCTTTTATATCTCTCTCTCTGCCAGGAATTACCACACTGTTGTCCATGAGTCCTTTTTCCTTTTTACTCAATCCCTCCACCTTCTTATCCACTCGCCCTGACTAGCAGTCATCCTGCTCTTCATCAATGAGTCTGTCCCCATTTTCCTTGTAAGTTCAGTTTCTTCATTAGATTCCACATATGAGTGAAATCGTGGTATCTTTCTTTCTCTGACTAGCTTATTTCACTTAGCATAATGTTCTCCAGATCCACAAATACTGTCACAAAGGGTAACATTTTCTTCTTTTTTATGGCTGGAGTAGTATTCTATGGGTAAATGTCCTGTAGTTGTTTTATCCATTCATCTACTGAAGGACACTTGGGCTGTTTCAATATCTTGGTGATTATAAATAGCACTGCAATGAACATAGGGGTGCTTATGTTCTTTCAAATTAATGTTTTGGGTTCCTTTGGATATATTCCCAGAAGTGGGATTACTGGGTCAAAAGACAGATCCATTTTTAATATTATGAGGTATCTCCATACTGCTTTCCATAGTGGCTGCACCAATCTGCATTCCCACCAACAGTGCAAAAGGGTTCCCCTTTCTCCACATCCTTGCTGACACTTGTTGGTTGTTGATTTATTGATGATAGCCATTCTGATAGGTGTGAGATGGTATCTCATTGTGGTTTTAATTTGCATTTCTCTGCTGATTACTGACATTGATCATCTTTTCATATGTCTACTGGCCATCAGTATGTCCTCTTTGGAGAAGTGTCTGTTCAGGTCATTTGCACATTTTTTAAATTGAGTTGTTTGTTCTTTTGGTGTTGAGTTTTGTGAGTTCTTTATAAATTTTGGATATTAACCTCTTATCAGATGTATTAGCGAATTTTTTCTCCCATTCTGTGGGTTGTATTTATATTTTGTTGATTACCTTTGCTGTACAAAAAACTTTTTAGTTTGATATAGTCCCATTTGTTTATTTTTTTTCTTTTGTTTCCCTTGCCTGAGGAGATATATGAGCAATGTCTGAGATTTTGCTGCCTATGTTTTGTTCTATGAGTGTTACGGTTTTGGGTCTAACATTTAAATGTTTGATCCATTTTGAATTTATTCTTGTGTGCAGTGTAAGGAGGTTGTCTAGTTTTATTTTTCTGTACATATCTGTCTGATTTCCCCACACCATTTATTAAATAAACTATCTTTAGCTCATTGAACGTGCTTGCTTCTTCTGTCGAATATTAATTGACTGTAAAGGTGTGTTTTTATTTCTGGGCTCTCTGTTCTGTATCTGTTTTTATGCCAGTACTAGGCTGTTTTGATTACTTACTGTGGCCTTACAGTAAAGTTTGGTATTAGGTAGTGTGACGACTCCAGCTTTGTTCTTCTTTTTCAGGATCACTGTTGCTATTTATGGCCTCTGTGGTTCCATATAAATTTTGGAAGAATTTGTTCTAGTTCCATGAAATATGTCATTGCAATCTTGATAGGAATTGCCTTGAATCTGTAGATTGCTTTGGGTAGGATGGACATTTTAATGATGCTAATTTTTCCCACCCATGAACATGGCATATTCTTCCACTTATTTGCATCCTTTTGAATTTCTTCTTTTAATGTGTTATAGTTTTCTCAGTAGAGATCTTTTTACATCCTTGGTTAGGTTTATTCCTAGGTATTTTACTCTTTTTTAGCAATTGTGAATGGGATTTTCTTAATTTCCCTTTGTGTTAGTTCATTATTGGCATATAAAATGCAACTGATTTCTGGGTATTAATTTTGTATCCTGATACTTTGCTGAATTTGTTTATCAGCAAAATATCAGTGAATGGGTCAACAATGAGATCAAGGAAGGAATCAAAAGATATCTTGAAACAAATAAAAATGAAAACACAACAAGCCATTCTAGTAGTTTCTTGGTGGAATCTTTGTGGTTCTCTATGTACAGTATCATGTCCTATGCAAATAATGACAGTGTTACTTTTTCCTTTCTAATTTGGATGCCTTTTATTTCTTCTCCTTGTCTGATTTCTGTAGCTAAGACTTCTAGTACTGTGTTGACTAAGAGAGGTGAGAATGGGCATCCCTGTCTTGCTTCCGATCTTAAGGAGAATGCTCATAGTTTTTGTCTGTTGAGTATGATGCTGGCAGTGGGTTTGTCACATATCTGTTATTATGTTTAGATATGTTCCCTCTAATCCCACTTTTCTGAGAGTTTTTATCATAAATGGGTCTGGGTTTTGTCAAGTGCATTTTCTGTATTTATTGATATGATCATGTGGCTTTTTTCTTTCATTTTGTTTATGTGGTGAATCATATTTTTTGATTTGTGCATGTTGTACCAACCTTACATTCCTGGAATAAATCCCACTTGGTCATAGTGTATGATCTTTTTGATACATTGCTATATTTGGTTTGTTAATATTTTGTGGAAGATTTTAGCATCTATGTTCATCAGGGATATCGGCCTATGATTTTCCTTCTTTGCTGTGGCTTTATCTGATTTTGGAATTAGGAAAATGCTGGCCACGTAAAATGAGTTTGGGAGCTTTCCCTCCTCTTGAATTTTATGAAATAGTTTGAGAATGAGAGGTGTTAGTTCTCACAATGTTTGGTAAAATTCACTTTTGAAGCCATCTGGTCCAGGGCTTTTGTTTGTCGGGAGTTTTTGATTACTGCTTCAATTTCATTAGGTGTAATCTGTCTAATCAGATTCTCCGAATCTTCCTGATTTAGTTTTGGAGGATGATGTATTTCTAGGAATTTATCCATTTCATCCAGGTTGTCCAGTTAGTTGGCATACAGTTAGTTGTTCTTAACATTTTCTTACAGTCCTTTGTATCTTTGGTGTCAGTTGTTACTTCTCCTCTTTCATTTCTGATTTTATTTATTTGGATTCTTTCCCTTTTTTCTTGATGAGTCAGATCAAAGATTTGTCAATCTTGTTTATCTTTTCGAAGAATTAGGTCTTGGATTCATTGGTCTTTTGTATAGTTTTTTTTTTTTAATTCTATTTTGTATATTTCTGCTCTGATCTTTATCATTTCCTTCCTTGTACTCTGGTCTTTGTTTGTTATTCTTTCTCAAGTTCCTTTAAGTGCGAAGTTAGTTTATTTGAACTTTTTTTTTTGAGGTAGGCTTGTAATGCTATGGATTTCCCTCTTATGATTGCTTTTCCTGTGTTCCACAGATTTTGGGTTGTTGTGTTTTCATTTTGATTTGTTTCAAGGTATTTTTTTGATTTCTTCCTTGCTCTCACTATTGACCCATTCATTATTTAATAGCATGTTATTTAGCTTCCACATCTTTGTGTATTTTTAAGTTTTGTTCTTGTGATTGATTTTTAATTTCATAGCATTGTGGTCAGAGAGGATGCTTGATATGATTTCAATCTTCTTACACTGATTGAGACTTGTTTTGTATCCTAACATGTGGCCTATCCTATAAAATATTCCATGTGCACTTGAAAAGTATGTATATTCTGCTGCTTTGGGGTGAAATGTTTTGAAGATATCAATTAAATCTATTTGATCTAGTGTGTCATTTAAGTTTGCTGTTTCCTTGTTGATTTTCTGTCTGGAAGATCTATCCATTGAAGTCAGAGTTGTTAAAATCTCAAAATATGACTATATTTCTGTTGATCTCTCCCTATATGTCCTTCAAGATTTGCTTTACATATTTAGGTGCTCCTGTGTTGGGTGTGTACATGTTTACTAGGGTCATATCCTTTTGTTGGATTTTTCCCTTTTTCATTATGTAGTGTCCTTCTTTGGCTCTTACAGTCTATTTTATCAGGTATAAGTACTGCTTACTCAGCTTTTTTTTCCATTTGCATGAAATACCTTTTAACATTCCTTTACTTTTAGTCTGTATATTTCAATCTGAAATGTGTCACTTGGAGGCAAAATATATATGGGTCTTGTTTTCTTACCCATTTAGCTAAGGCTACATCTTTTTGGTTGGAGCATTTAAGCCATTTACATTTAAGGTGATTATTGATAGATAAGTATTTAGTGCCATTTTATTGTTAGTTATTATCCTGTTTTCTTTTTCTTTCTCACCTTGTTCTTTTTTTTTTTTTCTTAAAGCAAGCCCTTTAATATTTGTTGCAGTTTTGGTTTGGTGTTAACTAACTGCTTTAGCTTTTTCTTGTGTGGCAGGCTCCTTATTTTTTATTCAATTTTAAATGGTAGCCTTGCTGGGTAAAGTAGCTTTGGTTGTAGGGCCTTGGTTGTATGGCCTTGCTTTTCATCACCTTGAATATTTCATGTTGGTCCCTTCTGGACTGAAATGTTTCTGTTGAGAAATCAGATGCCAGTCTAATTGGAGCTCCCTTGTTGTAAATATCTGCTTTTCTCTTATGGCTTTTAGGATTCTCTCCTTGTCTTTAAGCCTTGCCATTTTATTTATGATGTGTCTTGGTGTAGGCCTCTTAGAGTCCAAATTTCTGGGACTCTTTGAATTTCCTGGATTTGTGTGTCTTTGTCCTTCACCAAATTAGTCAAGTTTTCAGTCATTATTTTCAGATAGGTTCTGGATTCCTTGCTCACTCTCTTTTCCTTCTGGTATTCCCATGATATGGATGTTGTTATGCTTCATGCTGTCCAAAATGTTTCTTAAGCTCTCCTCATTTTTTAAAATTGTTTTTTGATTTTGCTGCTCTGCTTGGGTGTTTTTTCCTACCTTGTCTTCCAAATTATGTATTTGATCCTCTGGTTCATCTAATCTACTGTTTATTGCTTCCAATGTATTATTTATAGCAGATACTGTATTCTTTATTTCTGACTGTTCTTTTTTTATGGTTTCTATGTCTTTTTTAATGCTGTTGGTTATCCTTGTAATCATTAGTCTAAACTATCTGATAAATTGCCTGCCTCCATTTCATCTATTTCTTTTTTTTCTTTTAATTGTTGTTCAAGTACAGTTTTCTGTCTTTTACTCCCACACCCCCAGTCCTCCCCACCTCCCTCCATTTCCACCCCCCCCCATTTTTTGTCCATGTGTCCTTATTTCATCTATTTCTTTTTTCTGGAGATTTCTCTTGTTCTTTCATTTGGGGTCTGTTCCTTTGTCTTCCCATTTTGGCGGCTTCTTTGTATTTTCTGTGATAGGTGTTAAACCATCAGTGATATGGCCTCAAGCTGTAATCAGCAGCCTGGTTTAAGCTCCACAGGGTGGGACTTTTGCTTGACCTCAGGCTGATGCCCTGAGAGGGGATTGCTCTGCCTGAGAACGATGGCTTCTGCATAATGGGAAATGACTCAGCACAGGGATCCTGGAGGGAGGCTGACCCTTCAATTTTCTCCCCAGAGCCACCCACCCCAGACTAGTGTTTTTAGTCCCCTCTGCCCTCCCTCTACCAGAGCCCAGATTAAGTGGCTGCAAATGAAACTTTGTATGTTGGCCCTTCAAGAGTGTTTCCAGCCCACTCTCCCTGGCAGACAGAAACCCTGCTGCTTTTCACAGCTGGATGTTATCTGGGTTCCTTTTCTGGCTCTGTTGCTGTAGGCTGGGGAGCCCAGTTTGGGATTTAGACCCCACACATGTCAGGGGGCATCCCCCAGCAACTGAAACGTCCCTCCAGTGCTTCAGCTGCTGCCTGTGGGAGCCCAGCCAGCCCTCTTGCACCTCCTCCACACTCCCTACCAGTATAATTGTGGTGAAGTGTTTTCTTCTTTCATCCTTGGTTATAAGGCTTCTCTCCACTTAGTGTTCAGTTGGTTATTTTGGATGCTTTCTCTACAATTTAGTCATAATTCCAGATTGGTCCTGATAGGAGGTTGATGTAGCTTCTACTTACTCCTTTGCTATCTTGGATCTCCTAAGGCATATTTTAAGATGAAGTTTGTTGTAGTGATGAAGAGGTTAAGAGGTCAGGCCCTGGAATAGGATAGAGTTCATTTGAGCTTTGGCTCAGTGGCTTATTCACTATGGGACCAGGGGCAAGTTAGTTTCCTTCTCACAGCCTTAGCTTCCTCGTCTGTAAAACAAGGTTAGTAAGTGTACCTATGTCATAAGATTTTTTTGAGGATCAAATGAGTATGTGGAAGATTTACAACAGTGCACAGCACAAAGCAGATGCTGATAAGAACTAGCTATTAGAGACTCTTGAATTATGAGACTCTTGAATTGTGGCCTTTCAAATTCATGATTTTCCAGTATTAAAAACTTTAAATCCTACATTCAACAGTTAAGTTATAGTTTCACATTATTAATAAAAAGCAATACATGTTTATCAAATGAACAGTGTCTTGTAATTAATTGTCCAGTGTAGTTGACAGAGGCTTTCCTCATGTAAATCCATTATCATTTGATCCTCATAGCAGCAGCCTTTTCACTGGAAGGAGTGGTCTCATCCATTCTTTACATCTGGAGATTCTTTATCTTAGGGCAGTTGTTACAGTGAAGACCTGGTGGGGGGGTGAATGATATACTGTTACCAAATGGACACCCCCTTGTGGTCCGGGGGTCCCCCCATGTACTAGGTTTGTTTTGCCCACCACCAGGGAAAGATGTCTCTCAATGCCAGAGATTGGTGAAAAGGAAAGGGATTATTTATTCAGAGTTATACAGACTTAGAGTAATGACTTAATGTCTTCATTAAAATACTAAAGTCCTTTAGAATACCCATAAATGCACATAGTCCTTCCTTCTCCCTCTGCCCAGTCCAGGTTGCTGTATCTCAGGAAAAGAAGTAGTCTGTGGCTCAGGTAGGCCCGTGGTTCCCAGCACCATCAGCTGTGTCACCACTGAGATCTCAAGTTCTCAATCCAAACCCATGTGGTACCTTCTCCTGGCCCACCAGCCAGAGTCCTTTCACCCTTTTCCTTCCTGCAATGTGTCTCCTGCGTTCTTACAAACTGCCAAGAGAGAGCTCTGCATCACTGCTACATCTCTCTTCCCAGCTTCCTAAGCTGCGTGGCAAAGGGAGCCCCAAAGCCGAGTGGTCCCAACCATCCAGCATGGCTGCTGTGCCTGGGTTTTAAATCCCAGCACCAATCTTCCTCTGCAGCCGTGTTTCCGACTCCTACAATCAGTTACACCTGCCAGCATTCCCTATTTTTCCAGCCTTTCTTGGCTGCTGTAGTAAGTCCAGACAGGCATGGCCCCATGGCGTGGAGCCAGTCATCTCCAGGCTCTCACACAGGTGCTGTAACCAGGGGGAGTTGCCTCCCAGTTATATCCTGGGTGGAAGTCACTTCCATTCCCCTGGCTCAAAGCATGTCCATAACTATTTAACATATCCATGAAACCAGTTAAAATGTATAGATATGTTAATGACCATGCCTGAGGTTATTTATAAAACTGTTGCTATGCAAAACAGCTCTCAAAGACCCTGTTCTTTGTGTCCCATCCCCCAGTTCAGAGCTGCAGGGGTGAGGACATCTCATATTTTAAAAATATTTGCTGTATACCCTGAGTTCTGGACCCCATTACAAATCCCTGTTTGGGGTCCCCCTGGCTGCACCCTGTTACAAGGTGGCTTGTTCTTGCTGTGTATAACACAGCTAGAAAGTCACGCAATTGGTCAGGGACTGGGTCCTATCCCATGGCTCTTCTGATGGAAAACATAAAGTGAGCAACCTTGTGTGGTCCTCCCTCTGTGCAGTGCTTTCATTTCTTGGTTCCAGTGACAACTCTATCTTGTTTTCCTTTTCAACTTCTTTTCCCCCCTCCAACTACTCCCTCCTTGTCCCCATTCTTGGTATCTCTTTCTCTTCTGAATGTACTTTTGCCCCAATATTCTATCATTGGGTCATTTTTATTGGTATGTTCTCAACTTTGATATCTACTCAGTAGCTTCATCTGTTCAAAGAGCTTCAGCCATTCTCTCCAGGAAGATATTTCTAAATCCATATTTCTGGCTGCTACCTCTTCCTTGAGTTTTGGACCTAAATTTCAATAACTGGTTTGATATCTCCATATGGCTGTTTCAGAGAGAATCTGAACATTCAGTAGGTCAGCTTATCTGTATCCAGATGTTAACCAATCAACTATAAACAAACAAACAAGGATCAAATTGAGAAGATTTTACCCACTTACTAATGACATTTAGTATTTGATGACATTAAAGGCTTATTTTTTTTATGTGAGATAATGATATGTGCTATATTAATACTATCTCTCAGAAATACATACTGAAGTGTTTATGGACAGTATCATGTGATGTCTGGGATTTATGTCAAAATAATCCATTTGGGAAAAGGAGAATGGGTAAGGGTATTGAAATAAAATTTATAATAAGTCAATTAGCAATGAGTTGAAAATGTTGAGCTAGGTATTGTGCATGTGGGAATTCAATATCCTATTCTCTCTACTTTTGTTTATGTCTGCAAATTTGCATAATAAAATCTTAAAAACTTAAATAGGTCCAAAACTAAATTGATTAATCTTGCTTATATTTATCTCCTGACAGTCATTTTTCTATTGATGTCCCTTTATCTACCCAGTCACTTATGAAAACCCAAAGCTCTTGATTTGCTTTTTCTCCCTGACCTCTACAGCCAATCAGTTGCTAAGTCAGTCTGAGATTCCCTTCATAGTGAGTCCTGATTCTATCCTTTCTTTTCCATCTAAACTGCCACTTTTCTGCCCTGGCAGGGTGGTTCAGTTGGTTGGAGCATTGTACCATGCACCAAAGGTTGCAGGTTTGGTTCCTGGTCATAGCACATACCTAGGTTGTGGGTTTGATCCCTAGTCAGGGTGCATACAGGAGGAGGCACCCTCCTGATGTCTGTCTGTCTGTCTGTCTGTCTCTCTCTCATCAATAAATATATCTTCAGGTTTTGTATGGGGATTAAAAAAAACTGGCACCCTTCTATTAAGTCTGTCATTAGTTTATGCCTGGACTAGTGTAATGACATTCATAAATTTCTCCCTACTTCCAGTCCCTCCTTGGTGTATATAAAGCATCTAACATAGTGCTTGGTACTTAGTCCCTTCTCCCTTTCTCCTGACTTCAGAATTTACCTTCCTTACTGCTGCCTGCTTAATCCTCAGATGATGTATTATCCCCCTTCCCTGAGAGAGATTGCTCCTGACTCCTTTTCAGAATGCTTCCCTACTATTTCCTTCTGGATCCTGTAACACCACTACTGCTGCCACTGTACCCTAACTGCCGTGCTTTGTGGAGGAAGCAAATGTGACTGAATAAAGACTGATTTCCCAGTTCCAAAGTTAGATATAAGATGAGGGGGGCCTTTACTTACAGAAAAAACAAGCATACTAAATGTGAGTAAAAGAGAAGCAAAGCTTTTTTTAAGAGTTTAAACATTTATCAGTGAAGCAGTAAGACAGAAAGTAGGCTACTCCATAGGCAAAGCCACTAGGAGCAAGTTTTAAAGCTGCATCTTGTCTCTCCAACTCAGTGAGGAAGAAAAGGGAGGATCTTTACTCTGGAGGGATCAACTTCTAGATCCAGGCTGAGTAGGGTAAATGCTGATGGCAGAGAAGGAGCTTGATGGATATTATTCTTGCATGCTGAGGGCTTCTTGAGGAAATCCATCTTGCCTAGTCTGGCTAAGGGAGGAAGAGCAAGAACTGCCTCCAGTGGATCTCAGGGGTAATATCAGCAGTATGGATTGGGCAAAAGTCCTGTCCTAGGGCTGTCCCAGAGAAGTGGCTGTACAACACTGGCTTTTGATGGTCTGTCTGGGTATAGTTCTGTTATGGAGAGCAGCTAAGTATTCAGGGACTAGGCTGACCAAGCACAAAGAACCCCCTATAAGTCAGTCACATGCTTCATTTTAAGCATAACACTTGCAATTAAAACCAAACTGCTGTATTATAATCAAGAAGCATCATCCTGTTTTATATTTATTTTTAAAATATTTAGTTTTAGAGAAAGAGGAAGGGAAGGAGAAAGAGAGGGACAAAACATCGATATGTGGTTGCCTCTCAAGCACCACCTACTGAGGAACTGTCCTGCAACCCAGGCATGTGCCCTGACTGGGAATCAAACTGGAGACCCTTTGGTTCACAGCCCGTGCTCAATCCACTGAGCTACACCAGCCAGGGGAGTGGGGATGCTTTTAGATTTTAACTAGAATACTGCTACTTAGTGACAGCTTTATTTCAAGTGATAATATGAATTTGCCCAGAAAGTTAGAATCTAATGCTTAGAATTTCCTCTAATTCAAGAAACAAAATTAAAAAGTGATGATTAAGATTGGCAGAATGTAATTGCTGAAGCTGAGTAATGGATACTTGGAACTTCATTGCACTATTCTCTATACTTTTGAGTGTGTTTGAATATATCCATAAGTAGACGTTTTTATATGACAATTGTGGGACCATGGAGGCCACTCAAGACCTGGGAAGTTTGACTGTCATGTTAGTAAAACTAGTAGAGGATGTTTGAACCAAAAGAATCCTCAGGAAATGTGATGATTTCTCTAATTCTTACCTAGTTATTTGGATTTGAAGGATTAAGGTGCATGTAGATAAAACATTTGGTGGATGTAATATAAATTGATCTCAAAAAGCTTTTGACAAGATGTTACAGCCACTATATTTAAGGGAATTGAGTCACCATAGGACTGTGAGTCTCTTTCCTCTCAGTAGATATTGCCTTAGAAATGGGTAACAAAGGTAGAGATAAAGGAGGTTAAGGACATTATTCTGACATTTCAAAAGCATGATTTTTTAGGGATAGGAGGGGGGTTAGTTTTTAAAAAATAAATCTTTACAAAAGATCTGAAGGAATTGCAGTGAGATATCCAAGAGGACAATTACATGAAATGCTTCCTGACAATAAAAAGTTTAGTTGATAGGAATAAAGTATAAAGAAATCTCAGGGGTATGGGTATGGGCTCATTATTGAAAGGCCTAAGGATAATTTACATATGTAAATGTATACACGTGCATTTGATGCTAAGGCAGGTGGCTGGGATTGATTGTAGAACTCAGAACAGATTTTTCTCCTGCTGAGATTGTCTTTTTGGAAGGTATTGGCAGACAGACACTCTAATGTGGACATCCACAATACATCCTGTCAAGGGCCACGAAAGAGTGTAAAACTAAAATCTACTAGGGAAGAAAAATAGTTTGGCCTAAGGGGTTTCCCCTCCATTTCCAGAGAGTTGATAGGCCTGTTGACAGTGGAAAAAATGAGTCAAAAGCCACCTTGTTGAGAGCTTTTCCCCTTCTACTTGAAGGAAGGAAAATGAGAGTAGCAAGTTCTCACAGTGGTGATGGTTATAGATCAACACACTTTAGGCAAGCTGTACTGCTGACAGGACCAGCTACCTAATTCACAGGACCCAGTACAGAAGGAGAATGTGAGGTCCCTTGCTCATGAATTATTCAGAATTTCAACACAGTGACAGCAAAATATTAAACCAAACATGGGCTCTTCTAAGCTTGGGCCTCTCTGTGACAGCATAGGTTGTATGCCTATCACTTACTCCTGGGCAGCAGGGCTAGCGATAGCAAAAATTCATAAGGCATAATAGAAAGGTGTAACACAGAAAGCCAAGCTAATAGAAAATGTCACTGAACTTTTCTACTAGAAACAACCATTGTTATCATTTTGACCCTTAAAAAAACATTACATCTTGGGCAGTTTTCCATGTTAGGAGATATAAATCATCTCAATCCTATTGTGGGGGGAGGAAAAATCATTTTCCTTATAACTTTCTTTTTTTTAAAGATTTTATTTATTTATTTTTAGAGAGGGAAGGGAGGGAGATAGAGAGATAGAGAGAGAAACATTAATGTGCGGTTGCTGGGGGTTCTGGCCTGCAACCCAGGAATGTACCCTGGCTGGGAATCGAACCTGGGACACTTTGGTTCCTAGCCCGTGCTCAATCCACTGAGCTATGCCAGCCAGGTTCCTTATAACTTTCTAAGTTATTCTGGCTGGTCTGATAACTAGGATAACATGAGCCAGATTAACATAACCAAATTTATTATAGGTATACATACAGGGGTTTTGTAAGAATATGAGACCAGAGGACATACTGAGCAGTTGAGACTTATATGCCATTCTGGACTAAGGAGAGGAAGGCAGGGATATGGGTCTGGCACTTCAAAGGGAAAGCAGTCAATTCACAGATAGGCCAGAAAGAGCAAACATTTGGTAAATTCTTGCTAGGCCTCCCAGAAACAGTGGGACATAAAGGGGAAACTAACAGATAGACTTTGCTTGGCTTCTTCCTGTCTGCCACACTTACATCATATTATGATGATAAGGTGACAGCTCCCTTCCTTTAAGCAGGGTTTTCTATCTGAATTCCTTTTGGTATGAAAAGGGGGAAGTTCAGAGTTTCTTTCTGAGCCTTTCATTTCTTAAAAATAGCCAGCTTAAAATAAATATGCCTCCAAAAGGGGCATATTTTGAGGTGGCAAAATCTGCTCTCCTTCACTGTTGTATAGAGGTTCCATGTTCCATTCAACCAAACTCTATTGTTGGGTATCTGAGGAGTCTTGAGTCTTTCATTGTTACAAATGGTGCATATTGAATATCAATAAAGTTAAGTGAGGATGGAATAAGTAAATCAGTATAAAACACTTCACAGAGTGCTTAGCAAATAGCAAGCTCATTATAAATGTTAGTGTTACTTTTATATTGTCCAGTTGCCCCATGTGAAGGTGAATTGGTTTACATTTTCAACAGAGTTTGATTATCCTAAATCCTTGCCAATTCTTTCAGTTTTTCCTTTTGTATCTCTTTCTTTGTTAATGACCTGTTCATGTGCTTTGACGGTTCGCCTATTGGATTCCTCATGCCTTCAAAATTGTAATTGATTTCTGTATTGGGGCTACCGATCCTTTGTAATATGAATAACAAGGACTTATTTTCCCTATTTTTTAGTTTGATGTTTGATTTTCTTTGCTTTAACTACACAGGCATTTTGAAGTTTAATATAGTACAGTTAAATCTGTCCATCTTTTATGTTCAGATTTTTGTCTTTGCTGCCCTTTAGCAAGTCTTTTGCCACAGAACAGGTCTAGAGTTCAATGGTGGTGAAGCTTTTCCTGCTGTAGGTTGGCCCTCCTAGTTTTCCTCTGAGGCTTCATTCTTCTGGGGCATCATTCTCTAAGTTTGACCAACAGAGGTCACAGCGCTATCAGGAGTGTCCAACCTTTTGGTGTCTGTGGGCCACGTCAGAAGAAGAAGAGTTGTTTTGGGCCACACATTAAATATACAAACACTAATGAAAACTGATGAGCCAAAAAAAAAGTTTTAAGTAAATTTATGATTTTGTGTTTGGTCACATTCATAGTCATCCTGGGCCGCATGTGGCCCATGGGCCACAGGTTGGACACCTCTGCATGTATATGGGAAGGAAATACATATATTAACATTGAATCTATCTGTGAAGACACAAGATATATTGAAACTATGTTGTCTATCTTCAAACCCAGGAAACAATTCTGCTCTTTCCATATTTTCTGCATTTCTTTGCTTTGTAGGGAGAGTTCTGTCTTTACCAGAGCTATTCTTTTGGAGGATCCAACCAAACAGAAATTGAGTTGGGGTTAGTGGCTGTAGTTATGTGGTTTGCCATCACTTCTGCATATAGTTAAGTTATTGCTGGCTATACCAGTGTAGGAATAACTAGTGGAAACATTTCTAAAGTAGTAAATCTGAAGTTTATTTAAGATTAGTCACTATATAAAAAACATGACATATCCTAAAATATTGCAGCTAATATATAAAAGAAATGATGGAGGTTTAATAGTGGTTTTTCCAAGTTTGACAGTCCAGAAAATTTATGACATTAACTAGTGATGAGTGGTGGTGAAGCTGAAAAATACTTTTCTAAACTAAGCTCAGAAAAAACTAAATTGTTTTTTTGTTCTCGCTATAGAAATTACAGTACAGCCCTGGCTGGTGTGGCTCAGTGGATTGAGTGCTGGCCTGTGAACCAAAAGGTTACTGGTTCCATTCCTTGTCAGGGCACATGCCAGGCCAGGGTTGCCAGGCCAGGTCCCCAGTAGGGGACATGTGAGAGGCAACTGGCTGATGTGTCTCTTGCACATTGATGTTTCTGTCCCTCTCTTTCTCCCTTCCTTTCCCTCTCTCTGAAAATAAATAAATACAATCTTAAAAAAAAGTAGTGGTATCTCATTGTGGTTTTAATTTACACCTCTCCGATGGCTAGTGATGCTGAGCATCTTTCTTTTCATGTCTCTGTGCTCTTTGTATGTCCTCCTTGGAGAAGTGTCTGTTCAAGTCCTTTGCCCATTTTTTAATTGGGTTTTTTGTCAACAAAACAAGCAAGCAAAATATAACCAGAGACAGTGAATTTAGGAACAAACTGACAGTAACCAGAGGTGAGGTGTTGGGGGGTAATAGGGGGAAAAGGGGGAAGGGTTCTCAGGAACATGTATAAAGGACACATGGACAAAACCAAAGCGGGGTAGGATCAAGGGTGGGAAGTGGGGATGGCTGGGGTAGGGGGGAGTGGTGAGGGGAAAATGGAGACAACTGTACTTGAACAACAATAAAAAAATAAATAAAGTAAAAAAAAGAAATTATACTACAAAAATTGGTTTCAGTTGAAGAGGTGATCAAAAGATATGCAGCCCCCAAATCAAAAAAGGGTACCATAGAGGTGTATTAATTTAATGAAAAACATTGTTTTTTTCAATATTGTGATGTACATGGTATTTGTAAGTTTTTAAAACATGTAATTTCTTGTGACTATTGTTTGATTATAAATAAATATTTGGAATTGTTCCTAATTTTTCACTTTAAAAAATGTATTTAACCCAAATGGTATAAACTTCAGGCCCCACAATACCCAGATCTGCCATTGCTTATGGGGTAAGTATTGATGGTCATTCAGAGTGTTTCTTGTTGCCAATGACCCTGGCTTGCCCAACTCTGAGTCTGACTTGCCTCAATGCTTATATTTTTTTCACCATCTAAAATTGTCTTATGTATCAGGGCATTGATATATATTATTTCATTTGAACTGCACAATCGTTTAAGTATTATTGTATGAGTAGTATTATTGTCATTTTACAGATGGAAATACTGAGATTCAGAGAGGTGAATTAAATTACCCAAGCTCACACAGATAATATGTGCTAAAGCCAAGATTTGAACTCTTGTTTCAATGAGTCTAAAGCATCAACTGTTGTATACTGCCTGGGAAGAAAACTCTGGAGTCATTACAAAGGAAGACCCACTTACCGGTTCCTTCCAGGAACCTCCAGGTGAGTATAGAAGATAGACAATGATTTCTCCAATGCAGATGTAAGCAGAGGGTCAAGTCCTCCCACTGCAAATTTTGGCATAACAGCAAAATGCCCCAGATACCTCCTTCTGCAAATCCCACACAGTGTTCTGTCTGTGCCTTTGCCCACTCTCCTCTCCTTTTTTGATTTTGACTACTTAGTTGTGGTGTTCCTGATAGAGGGGAGGGCTGAATGTGACCAGTCAAGGAGCTTTCTGGCCTCCTCTTCACTGCCATGATCACAGTTGCCCCTGAGGGCCCAAGGCATTAACATGCTTTAAAGCAACCCTGCTCTTCCTTCTTCCCCTCGCTGTCACCAGTCCTGCTTTTGGCAGCACTACTACCTTTCTCAGCTATTTAGTTGATGTCAAATATGATTGTCAGCACCTCAGTTACCATGACCCCTTTTTCTTCGAGAAAGGTAGAATGCAAGGCACATACCTGGATAATGCAGCTCTCACCTCACTTCTCAGTTTGGAGGAGCACAGGGAATTCTGGGTCTCAGCCTTTCTATATTCTAATATGAGATTTCAGCCTGCCTCTCTCCAGGCTGAAGGAGGAGGCTGAAACAAGCATTTTGGGTACCTGTGAAAAAGAGTCAGGGCTTGCTTTCTCGAATTAGTTTACTTGACTCCAAGCAAGCTCAGGGAAGGAATTTTGCAGCTGTCTTCTCAATTCCAGAGACTGAGTCTGTACTTCCAGTACTCCTTGCTTCCCACTCTCCCTACCCAGCCAGTAGTTCACCCCTCCACCATAAAAGGGATGTCCTTTCCTCAGAAAGTCAGTCAAGGCCTGTAGTCCCTGCCTTCCAGGGCACCAAGTACCTGAGGATATTGTCTAGAAATGTCCACTTTCTACTACAAATTTGAATTTTTGAATTGGATTCTAGGTCTCATAAGCTGATAGAGTCCACTTGGCAAAAAGCAGTGGTTATCTTTGCTTTTAACTTTTCATGACATAGCACAGATCCCAAGTCTTCAAAACTGGCATCAATTTATTAAAGGCATTGGTAGTGGCAGACAGCACATGCTAAAACAGAACCATGAGCCAGGCAGCCTGTCAATCTGAAAAAGTTCAAGTAAGAGGTAGAGCAAATGAGAGAAGTTTGACCCCGTGAAAGCTCCTTTGTGTGATTGTTTTTCCCCCTTCCCCCAATCTCAGAGCAGCTTTATTTTGATATATAACATAGTTGTGCCCCCAACACAAGTTCTACTGACCTCCACGGTCCCTGGTATTTTGTTCCTGCCTTCCCCTCCCTCTTCAACTCATGTGTGCTACAATTATGATCTAATTACCCTAAGCCAGGGGTGTCAAAATCATTTTCACTGGGGGCCACATCAGCCTCAGGGTTGCCTTCAAAGGGCCAAATGTAATTTTAGAACTGAATAAATGTAACTACTCCTTAACTAGGGGCAAGGAACTTGGTGCTGCTGCTGGGTAGAAACATGGTGCTGGGCCATATAAAACAAGGTGGAGGGCCAGACTTGGCCCATGGGATTTGTGTTTGCCGCCTGTGCCCTAAGCCAACTCAGTGAAGTGTTTTACAATTTTTGAATAGTTTTTCAACTAACTGTGGTAGTGTCTGCTGAATTCCCCAAATATTTAAACAGTTTGGGCCCTGGCCATTCAGTGAGCTTTCCAGAGTCTGTGCCTAGCCCCTGTGTGATTATATGTCCAATATATTTTGTAAAGAATCCATTTATTTTTATTTTTAGAGAGAGGCGAAGGGATTGATCGGGAGAGAAACATCGATGTGCAAGAGGAACATCAATCAGGAGCCTCTTGCACGCCTCCAACGGGGGACCTGGCCTGAAACCCAGGCATGTGCCCTGATCGGGAATCAAATCCATAATCTTACAGTTTGCAGGACAACGCCCAGCCCACTTAGTCACACCATTCAGGGCTGTCCAGAATATTTTGAGGTCTGGAAGAACTGGCATTTTTCAAGGGACAATTTAGGCTGGGTTTCCCAGGTGATCCAGTAATACAAGAAGTCATCATTCCTCTCCTCCAAAGCATTGCCAAACGTAATGATCTCATCTAAACAAATAAGCACCTCCAGGTAATTCATATTGCCAACTGCTTTTTCCATTAGACTCCTGAAGGTGTCTGGGGTTCCAAAGATGTGTGGGGTGGCCTTTGAAATAGGTAAAGCCCTGTCAGCCATTGAGATTCAACAATAGCACGTTTCAAACACAGTCATGGAAATTATGGATTCCCTACTATGCAGTCTAGAGGCTAATATGGACACAGAACTCTCTCTAAGGCACAGAAAGATAACAGAACATTGATATCCCCCTGTTCTGAGTCTACCCTTTCCTATCATGAATTTTCCGTCTTCCCCTTTGCGTATTTGTATGTTTAGCTCAATAGTAGTTCTTAACCCTGACTGCCTATTATAATCTATGGAGTTTGTTTTAAAACATCTACCCCTGGGCCCCATTCAGCTCTAGAGTTCCTGACATTTTCTAAACACCTACTTTATGGGAGGCCCTGTGCCTGACCTAGAAGTAGAGGTGATTGAGTTATGGTCCTTGTGTCCATGTAGCTCACAGTACAGGGGCAGAGGAAGAAAATTTGAAAAGTATTATTCAGTGAGAAAATACAGTATAACTCCATTTCTTTTCTTAATCTAGCTTATTTCTCATGAAACTGTACATGTGTGGGTGAGGTCAACATGGATTTGTTCAACAAGTCCTCATGCAGAGGAGGAAGAGTTTCTTGGGTTCTTGGGTGACATAAATTGAGATTTAAAAAATATTTAAACTGTACATGAATGGCCATAGAAGTTTTTTTTAAAGATTTTATTTATTTATTTTTAGAGAGGGAAGGGAGGGAGATAGAGAGAGAGAGAGAAACATCATTGTGCGGTTGCTGGGGGTTATGGCCTGCAACCCAGGCATGTACCCTGGCTGGGAATCGAACCTGTGACACTTTGGTCCGCAGCCTGAGCTCAATCTACGGAGCTATGCCAGTCAAGGCTCATAGAAGTTTTATTTGTAATAGACAAAAACTGGAAACATCCATATGCTCTTCAATAGATGAATGGTTCAATGAAGTGGTGCATCCATACCTTAGAATAGTACTTAGTGAGAAAAAAAAAAGGAATGAACTATTGATACATGTGACAGCCTGGATGAATCTCCAGACAGTTTGTGCTGAGTAAAAAAGGCTAATCCCCAAAGGTTACGTATTGTGTGTTTTCATTTGTATACCATTCTTGAAAGGACAAAATTATAGGGGTGGAAGAATGTTTAGCGGTTACTAGGGGTTAGGGAATTGGAGAGGAATCCTTGTGGTGATGGAAATGTTCTATATCTTGATTGTAGTGGTGCTTTTATGCAAGGCTACACACGTGATAAAATTATATACAGCTAAACACCCACACCCCCACACATCCAGACACAAATGTGTACATGTGTAACTGTTGAAATCTGAGTACACACTGTGGATTATACCCATGTCAATTTTTTGGTTTTGGTATTACATTATAGTTGTATAAGATGTTAACGTTGGGGAATACTGAGGAAAGGGTGCATGGGACTCCCCTATACATTTCTTGCGGCTTCCTTTGAATGTACAAGTATTAAAAAACATAATAGCATAAGAAGTTACTAATCAGAAGCAAAAAGGATTATAAGTGTTAGACACATTTATAAATGCAAAACCATAAATGGCTACATTGGGAGAAGATGGCAGTATCATTCTTTTTTTTTTAATTTTATTTTTAATCATTGTTCAAGTACAGTTTTCTCCCCCCTACTCCCATTCCAGCCCACATTCTTCTTGGATGTTATAAGAAAGACAGTCTTCTCAGGGAATATTACATTTAGAAATTAGATGTTTGTTTCATTGTTTCTTCCAATTAAGAAACGAATGTTTCTTTTGAATAGTTAAAATATATAATTCAAGAAAGGTCACTAGTAATCCTATCATTTTGAGATAAGCATTTTTTCAACATTTAGGATACATCTTTTTAATCTTTTTTGTATGCATAAAATTAAAACAAAAATTTCACAATCAGCAAGAAAAAGATTTTTCCTGTCTTTAAAGAGACTTGTATTAATATCATTTTAATGTGTATACAGTATTCTGTCATAGGGATGCAGAATTATTATTTTTTAAATATATTTTATTGATTATGCTATTACAGTTGTCACATTTCCCCCCCTCACTCCCCTCCACCCTGTATACCCTCTCCCACCCACATCCCCCCCTTTAGTTCATGTCCATGTGTCATACTTATAAGTTCTTTAGCTTCTACATTTCTCATACTATTCTTACCCTCCCCCTGTCTATTTTCCACCTACAATCTATGCTACTTATTCTCTGTACCTTTTCCCCCTCTCTCCTCCTCCCACTCCCCTGTTGCTAACCCTCCATGTGATCTCCATTTCTGTGGTTCTGTTCCTGTTCTAGTTGTTTGCTTAGTTTCTTTTGGTTTTGCTTTAGGTGTGGTTGTTAATAATTGTGAGTTTGCTGTCCTTTTACTATACATGTTTTTTCTTTATCTTCTTTTCTTAGATAAGTCCCTTTAACATTTCATAAAATAAGGGCTTGGTGATGATAAACTCCTTTAACTTGACCTTATCTGAGAAGCACTTTATCTGCCCTTTCATTCTAAATGAAAGCTTTGCTGGATAGAGCAATTTGGGATATAAGTCCTTGTCTTTCATGACTTAGAAGACTTCTTTCCAGTCCCTTATTGCCTGTAAGGTCTCTTTTTGAGAAATCAGCTGACAGTCTGATGGGAACTCCTTTGTAGGTTACTGTCCCCTTATCTCTTGCTGCTTCTAGGATTCTCTCCTTCATTTTTACCTTGGCTAATGTAATTATGATGTGCCTTGGTGTGTTTCTTCTCAGGTCCAACTTCTTTGGGACTCTCTGAGCTTCCTGGACTTCCTGGAAGTCTATTTCCTTTGCCAGAATGGGGAAGTTCTCCTTTATTATTTGTTCAGATACATGTTCAATCTGTTGCTCTCCCTCTTCCCCTTCTGGTACCCCTATAATTCAGATGTTGGAACGTTTAAAGGTGTCCTGGAAGTTCCTAAGCTTCTCTTAATTTTTTTTTTTGAATTCTTATTTCTCCATTCTTTCCTGTTTGGTTATTTCTTTCTTCCTTCTGGTCCACTCTATTGTTTTGAGTCCCAGTTTCCTTCCCATCACTATTGGTTCCCTGTGCATTTTCCTTCATTTCTTTTATGGTAACCTGCATTTGTTCATCTAATTTGTGGCCCAAATCAACCAATTCTGTGAGCTTCCTGATCACCAGTGTTTTGAACTATGCATCTGATAGATTGGCTATCTCTCGGTCGCTTAAAAGGATGAGTCCTGGGGCACTGATTTGTTCTTCTGTTTGAGCCATCTCTCTCTCTCTCTCTCTCTTTTTCTATTGGTCTGGTCGTGCCTGTTACGGTAGGGGGCGGAGCCTTAGGTGTTCACTGGGGCTGGGCACCCCAGTTGCTAGATTGTGACGTTGTATGTGGGGGCGTAGGTGGGAGGGAACAATGGCAGTAGCTCCGTTCTCTGTGGGACCTTAGTCCCTTCTATGGGATCCCGGGCTGTGTGCTGTGCCCTGGTCCACAATCGCCACCTCACTGGGTCTGCCAGCTGCCGCTTGCGTACTCAGGGTCCACCCACTGCAACCTTGTGCACCCCAGATGCCTTATGTGCCCCCAGTTGCCTTATGCGCCCAACTTTTCGCTCTCCGTGCCTTGACGCTCACCGGACCGGCGCCTGGCTGCTGGTCTCCGCCCCTCCTACCGGTCTGGATGAACGGGTCTACTTCAACTTCATGGCTGTCTGACTTCCATTCAGATAAATTCTCTGTCAGTTCTAGGTGTTATTCTGCCTCTAAATTGTTGTTGTTCCAATCGTGGTTGTGCGTGGAGATACGGTGTGTCCACCTATGACTCCATCTTGGCTGGAAGTCCCCAGAATGAATTCTTTACCCAATCCTCTATTTTGGATATTTAGATTATTTTTGGTACTATAAATAATGCTGCAATACACATCATTTTACTTACATCATTTATGTATCTCTGATTACTTCCTCATTCTAAATTCTTAGGAGCAAAATTCTTGGGTCAAAGATTATGCAAAAATTTAAAACTTTTGTTATGTTTGGCTAAATTGCCTGCCAGGAAGATGGCATGAATAGTCCACCCCTGTTTTTTTCCACAGCACGTTCTTTGCTGCCGATGTTAGCACCTTGCTAGTGGGCTGGATAGACCCACTCTGGCAACTCTTCTGTTCCTTGGTATGGTTTATAGGACCTAGCACAATGCTGGGTATACACTAGACCCTCAGAAATATTTGCTGATTTAATATCTTTCATAATGTGTTCTTTGAAAGTCTGGTCTGGGGTTGGTGGGAAATGAAATCATCAAAATATTAGTGTGCTTTCACCCTGAAATATATCACTGACATCTAGTAAATAGTAAGGACTTGAGGGAACGGACAGGTGTGTTTTAATAGAGAGGAGGGACTTGGGAAAACTCTGGAGGCTTCTAAAAGTGTGAAGCCAAATCCATCTGAGGTTTCTGGGAACAGACGGAAGGGGCCAGAAAAACTGAGGTTTACTGGGAAGGAAGGTGATGCCTGGGGCATCTGGGTAGTTGTTGGGAAGATGGGAGAGAGGAAACCTTTTGCTTGATACTGGCTTCCCACTCCCCCCGCCCAAGGACTCAGGATGTTAATCAGCCTGGTAGCTTTTATGTAAAACATTAGTGTGCCAACTTCTCCCAGCAGAAGTCTGGGCATAATTATACTGAATTGTGCTTTTATGTTTTTATTTGGGAGGGTGGCTTTTCATCTGCCTTTGTAAGTTTTCCCCTTCATGTCCTGCATGTGCCTATTACTAGTCAATTGGGGCCAGTGGCCAGAGGTCTGGGCTTCCCATCATTGCTGCTCCTTCCACTCTCTGCCTGAAATACAAACAGGGCAGATGACCACACATGCCCCAGTTCTCTCTGAGAGGAGCCTGCCATGGTTTCAGAAAAGAGTAGGCCATGGCCAGCTCTGTTTAATCACCAGATGTGATTAAAAAATAAAAATATGTGAGCTCTTTAAAAATTATATCAGGCTCTTCTTGGATGACTTCATGTCATTTCATTTAATTTTTCTACAAACCTGGTAGGATAGATCCTTATTATCCCCATTTTACAGTTGAGAAAACAGATTTAATTAACTTACCTGGATCCCCCAGTTAGTGTGTTACAGATCTAGGGTTTGAAATTGGATTTGAAATCCCCTCTATCTTATGCCAAACACCTGCTGCTAATCACTGCCTGATCTGGGGCACATAGGGCAATGTGCTCTTCTAGAATTTATTTTATGCATCACATGTCTTATTTTCTTAGATTCCACTATTTGAGATTTAATCCCTTGGATTGTGAAGACTTTTCCTACCCAGAGATCCCTTTTTAAAAGGTGTCTGTCCAAAGGAGCTGCAATGGCTTAAGCACATCAGATAACGTTTGGGTGGAGGAAAATGGACTGTTAGCTAAATCTCCAAACAAAGGACATGGGCAACTAATTTAGTTTCCTGAAGGTAATAAGTTTTGGAGAATCAGAGCGACGGGATAGATTAGGTTAAGTATGAATTTTATATTGGTACCCTCAGTGGTTTGCTACCATTAAGATAGCCACCCCTCTGGGGCCTTCTCCATTGTGTTTGCATTCCAGATGATGGTACATACAATAAACAATGCATTTTCATTCTCAGAGGCCTCTGACTCAATGTTCTATAGCCTTTCTTGTCTTCTTGAAAGT
Organism: Phyllostomus discolor; assembly: GCF_004126475.2. Lineage (NCBI taxonomy): Eukaryota > Metazoa > Chordata > Mammalia > Chiroptera > Phyllostomidae > Phyllostomus > Phyllostomus discolor. The sequence goes on from NC_050198.1 coordinate 71,565,295, forward strand.
CCCCTTTAGTTTTCCTGATTGCAGGTAGATTGCAATATATCATGACGGAGTTTTTTTTTATTTGTTTGTTTGTTTTCAGCAGCAGGCTGGGACATTATGCTCTCACAGGCCCTTTGATATTTTGGTTTCACTGTACATTTTAATAGGTATTTGTTCAAACTATCAAGAATTTGTAAAATGTAACAATAATGGTTTTGAGCGTATATTACATTGAAGACACTGTGCTAAGCACCTTCCCTGCGTAATCTCATTAAAGTTTCTTGAGTCTGAGAACAAACACTGTCTCAGAAAGCCTAACTTGTTTGCAATCACAAAGATAGTATTGGACAGAACAAGGATTTAGGTCTAGTTTGACTTCAGAATCTCATAACCATGCCTGGTGGTAGCTATAGTTATATAATAATAATGGATCTAAATATAGACATTGGGGCCCTGAATAAAGGTGCTAGAGTATTTATTGACCAGCCACATGGTCTGTGCCATCATTTTGCTTATATGTTCCTGGTTAATTATCAATAATTATCAATAAAATGGCATATTTATAATTATAATATTTAATATCAATAACAATAATAATGATAATTATTACCTTTACAATTATTTTTATTTGAAGCAGTAGCCAACATCTTGAAAATTCAGTAAACAGATATTCACTGAGTGCTTCCTACATGTCAAGCATTGGGCGATGTTCTGCGGGTACAAAAGTGAGCAAACAATATGTGTTCCGTGCTTTTTTTTGTACTTATATTTTAGTGAAAGGAACAGGCATTAAAAAAATTATACTGGTGACTGTAATTACAGAGATCAGTGATTAGAAGAGACAGAACATGGTTCTCAGTGAGTGAATTACAAAAGACCCTGAAATACATGGTGGGCTGGGATCAGGGAAGTCTTCCCTGAAGAAGAGAAATAAAGATGAGTCGGAATGAACTGGGTGAGTAGCGGGTGGGAATGCGGAGCTGAAATGTACATCTCAGGGAAGAGAGCAGCATTAGCATGTCTTAAGGATCTGGTCTGTATCCTAAGAGCAGTGAGAAGTCACTGAAAGGTTTAAGTAAAGGTGTGCCAAGATCAGATTTACATTTTAGTAAGACCATTTGAGTTGATGCAGGATAATGGATTGGAGAGGAGCAAAAGTGGAGGTCAGAGGACCAGTTAGCAATAGTCCAGGCTTCAGACAATGACTCAGACTGGGGCGGTGGCATTGGGGATGCAAATGAATTTTGGAGGGGACAGATTTATTGAAGGTAGTGCTGATGGAACTTGGTGACAGATTCAGTAAGAAGGTACAGAGGGGAGAGGGCAGTGGTGACCTTTAATCTTTACAGCTACCTTATTCAAGGAGGTGTTACTATTCTCCCTCTTTTACAAATATAGAAAGTGAGACATCTCATTGCTTGAGCGTAGTCTACAGACTTTATAGGGGGAATATATAGTATAGGCAGTATACTATAGGCAGTATATAACCTAGGTTCTGTTGACTTACGTATCCCCATCTCCCCTCTGCCCTTAGCTTAGTAGTTTTCTGTGCTCCAGCTACTGTAGCCTTTCAGTCCTTGCTGTGCCAAGCTCCTTCTAGTCTTAGAGACCTTGCACATGCTTTTTGTTTGACCTGAAATGAACTCAGCTTTGTCTGGCTTATCCCTCCTTGGAGGAACCTTTGACCTACCAAACTGGGTTAGGCCTTTAGGATATCTGCTCTCATAGTGCTATGCACTTTTGCACTTACTGCAATTCTATCTAGTTTCTTGTGTGATTAATTTTGTACTGTTCCACCTACAAAACTGTAAGCTCCAAAGAAGGGATCTTGTCTGTCTTATTCGTCTCTCTATTCCCAGTGACTAGCATAGGTCTCAGCATATAGTAAGGATTAGACCATTCAACTAGTATGTTACATACATATTTATTGAATGAACAAGTGAGGCTTATAGAGGCTAAGTTAACCTGCCTACTATTGAACAGATAGTAAGTAACTGATGCTTCAACTGTCTAGCTAACAGTAGAGACCAAGCTCTAATCACTGCCCTAGACTGTCACTATGTTTGCAGTGGAAACATGACAATGGCCATATGGCAATCGCTGGGGAACTTAGAATCAGTTTTCTTTTTCTTCTCCTCCCCTCCCCACCCTTACCTTCCACTTCCCTCCTCTTCCCTCTTTTCTTCCTCCCTTCATATTTCCCTGCCTGTCCACCTCCCCATCTTTCTCTCTATTTTATAAGATTTGTGAGTGGTATTAGAGGTCATCTTGTCCAACCTGCACATTTTACAAATAATGAAACTTAAGCTAGACCATATTGCCAGCCTAAAGGCTATAGCTATTGCCAGACTTAATAGGTAACTTTACCTTTTATGGTGGGCAAAATTTTAGCAAAATCAACGGAGATCTAATTTATTTTTATCTTGTTTACCCAATATCTTTTTGTTATAACCAGGTTAGTGTCATCACTGACCTGGGTGCATGTTTTGTTCATTTCTACCTCAATAGCATGACTCACACTGATCCCTTTGCCTGGGATTTATTCTTTCTTTCCAGTCTATTTTATTCATCCTTCAAGCCCCGGTTCAGCTCTTACCTCCTCCATGCAGACTTCCCTCTCTGTTCTGGCTCCTGAATTCATACAGCAGTCTGTATCACTCACTTCAGACATAATCACGGGTACTTTCATTTAAAGGTTTTCAGGTGTGTTTTTCTTTCCAACAGAGTGTCCTTTCCCCAAGCTCATTAAGGGTAGGAACCATAAAGTGTGACTCTTTTGTAATTTGTTTATTCCTAGAAAAGCACTGGACATATAGTAGATACTCAAAGAATAATTCTTAAATGCATGAATGAATGAATGAAGGAATGATGTAAACAAGAAAAATGAAATGGTAAATTCTGCCATCTTGTGGCTGTTAGCTTTAAGTGTTCCAATTTCCACTGCTTTTTTTTTTTTTTTTTTAGTGTTGAAATTAGAAAAGTGGCACATGGTAAGAAACAAAGCTCATGATGGTAAATTTTGGAAAGTTTCTTTTTCTTTTGTACAATATACCAGTGGCATTATTAATGAAGTATTTCATAAGAGAAAACAGAGATTGAAGGAAACCAAAAACCAAACTAACCATGTGCCTAAGAACTGAATGTAGACCTAGGAAATATCGATTGAATTTTCTCAGATACAATCCCTCCTTTAAAAGCACCAAGTAAAAGAAATTGTTCCACGTGTTCAACAGTTCAGAACTCTGATTGCATAGCCACCCTTCTTATTTGGAGGGGATGTCTATTAAGAGACCTTTTATAAAAGTCATCTGGTGAAGAGAATTTCTGCCTTTGTGTTAACAGTTGTGGAATCCAGTCTTACTTTTGCTGAGCAACCTGTGTGAAGCCCATAACCTCTCTTGTGTCATTTGTCTTTTCTTTTTAAAACATTTTTATTTTTTATTTACTTGAAAAGCATGAGTTTTAACAGTGACATAGTATTCTTTTTTCAAAAAAGTTTTTGATTATGTTATTACAGTTGTCCCATTTTTTCCTCCTCTTTATTCCCTTCTGCCCTGTACCCAACTCCTACCATCATTCCTCCTCCTTAGTTCATGTCCATGGGTCATACATATAAGTTCTTTGGCTTCTCCATTTCCCATACTGTTCTTGACCTCCCCCTGTCTATTTTATACCTACAATTTATGCTCCTTATTTCCTGTACATTTTCCCCCACTCTCCCCCCACCCCCTCCCTGCTGATAATCTTCCATGTGATCTCTATTACTGTGGTTCTGTTCCTGTTCTAGTTGCTTGCTTACTTCATTTTTTTTTGTTTTGATTTTAGGTTCAGTTGTTGATAGTTGTGAGTTTGTTGTCACTTTACTGTTCATATTTTTGATCTTCTTTTTTTAGACAAGTCCTTTTAACATTTCATGTAATAAGGGCTTGGTGATGATGAACTCCTTTAATTTGACTTTATCTGAGAAGCACTTTCTCTGCCCTTCTATTCTAAATGAAAGCTTTGCTGGATAGAGCAATCTTGGATGTAGGTCCTTGCCTTTCATGACTTGGAATACTTCTTTCTAGTCCCTTCTTGCCTGCAAGGTCTCTTTTGAGAAATCAGCTGACAGTCTTATAGGCACTCCTTTGTAGGTAACTCTCTCCTTTTTTGTCTTGCTGCTTTTAAGATTCTTTCCTTACCTTTAATCTTGGGTAATGTAATTATGATGTGCCTTGGTGTGTTCCTCCTTGGGTCCAACTTCTCTGGGACTCTCTGAACTTCCTGGACTTCCTGGAAGTCTATTTCCTTTGCCAGACTAGGGAAGGTCTCCATTATTTGTTGCAAGAAGTTTTCTTTTTTTTTTTTTTGAATTTTATTTTAATCATTGTTCAAGTACAGTTTTCTTCCTTTTACTCCCATTCCAGCTCACCCACCCATCCCTCCCCACTTCCCTCCCATTACCACCCTCCCCCTAGTTTTTGTCCATGTGTCCTTTAAATTTGTTCCTGTAAACCCTTCCCATTCTCCCCTGAAATTCCCTCTTCTCTCCCCTCTGGTCACTCTCAGCCTGTCCTCTATTTCAGTGTCTTTGACTGTATTTTGCTTGTTTCTTTGTTTTGTTGATTAGGTTCCTGTTAAAGGTGAGATCATATGGTATTTGTCTTTCACTGCCTGGCTTATTTAGCTTAGCATAATGCTTTCTAGCTCCATCCATGCTGTTGCAAAGGGTAGGAGCTCCTTCTTTCTTTCTGCTGCATACAATTCCATTATGTAAATGCACCATAGTTTTTTGATCCATTCATTTACTGATGGGCATCTAGGTTGCTTCCAGCACTTAGCTATTGTAAATTGTGCTGCTATGAACATTGGGGTGCAAAGGCTTTTTTGTATTGGTGTTTCAGGGTTCTTAGGATATAGTCCCAGCAGTGGAATTGCTGGGTCAAAAGGCAGATCCATTTTTAGTTTTCTGAGGAAGCTCCATACTGTTTTCCATGGTGGTTGTACCAGTCTGCTGTCGCACCAACAGTGCACTAGGGTCCCCTTTTCTCCACAACCTCTCCAACACTTGTTGTTTGTTGCTTTGTTTATGATGGCCTTTCTGACTGGTGTGAAGTGGTATCTCATTGTGGTTTTAATTTGCATCTCTCTGATAGCTAGCGATATTGAACATCTTTTCATGTGTCTTTGGATCCTCTGTGTGTCCTCCTTGGAGAAGTGTCTGCTCAAAACTTTTGCCCATTTTTAAATTGGGTTGCTTGTCTTCTTAGAGTGGAGTCGTATAAATTCTTTATATATTTTGGAGCTTAAACCCTTGTCTGAGGTATCATTGGCAAATATGTTTTCCCATACAGTTGGTTCTGTTTTTATTTTGATACTCTTTTCTTTAGCTGTGCAGAAGCTTTTTATTTTGATGAGGTCCCTTTTGTTTATTCTTCCCTTTATGTCCCTTGCTCTAGGGGATGTGTCACTAAAAAAGGTTCTGCGTGAAATATCTGAGATTTCCTACCTACGTTCTCCTCTAGGACTTTAATGGTGTCATGTTTTATATTCAAGTCTTTTATCCACCTTGAATTTATTTTTGTATAAGGTGTAAGTTGGTGCTCAAGTTTCATTTTTTTGCATATAGCTGTCCAGTTCTCCCAACACCATTTGTTGAAGAGGCCATTTTCATTCCATTTTATGTTGCTGCCTCCTTTGTCAAATATTAACTGACCATAGAGACTTGGGTTTATTTCTGGGCTCTCTGTTCTGTTCCATTGGTCCATGTGCCTGTTTTTATGCCAGTACCAGGCTGTTTTGATGACAGTGGCCTTGTAGTATAGTTTAGTGTCAGGTGTTGTGATCCCTCCTACTTTACTCTTCTTTCTCAAAATTGCAGCAGCTATTCGGGGTTGTTTTATATGGTTCCATATAAATTTTTGAAGTGTTTGTTCTATGTCTGTGAAATATGCCATTGGTACTTTAATAGGTATTGCATTGAATGTGTAATTTGCTTTGGGTAGTATGGACATTTTGATGATATTAATTCTTCCAATCCATGAACATGGTATATGTTTCCATTTGTTTGTGTCTTCCTTGATTTCTTTCCTGAGTGTTATGTAGTTTTCTGAATAGAGGTCTTTTACCTCTTTGGTTAGGTTTATTGCTAGGTATTTTATTTTTCTTTTTGGTATATCAAATGGGATTTTTTCTTGATTTCTGCTTCTGCTGTTTCATTGTTGGTGTACAGAAATGCCTTTGATTTCTGGATATTAACTTTGCATCCCACTGTTTTGCCAAATTCATTTATTAGGTCAATCAGCTTTTTGCCCGAGTCTATAGGATTTTCTGTGTACACTATCATGTCATCTGCAAACAGTGACAGTTTTGTTTCCTCCTTTCTGATTTGGATGCCTTTTATTTCTTTTTCTTGTCTGATCGCTGTGGCTAAAACTTCCAGTACTATATTGAATAGAAGTGGTGAACATGGACAGCCTTGTCTTGTTCCTGATCTTAGTGGAAAACATTTTAATTTTTTCCTATTGAGTATGATGTTGGCTATATGTCTCTCATATATTGGTATGGTCCCTCTATTCCCACTTTGCCGAGTGTTTTTATCATAAGTGGGTGCTGTACCTTATCAAATGCTTTTTCCACATCTATTGATATGATCATGTGGTTTTTGTGTTTTCTTTTGTTTATGTGATGTATTGCATTTACTGATTTGCGAATATTGTACCATCCTTGCATCCCTGGAATGAATGCCACTTGGTCATGGTGTTTGATCTCTTTAATGTGTTGATGGATGCGGTTTGCCAGTATTTTTGTTGAGGGTTGTAGCGTCAGTGTTCATTAGCGATATTAGCCTGAAGTTTTCTTTCTTTGTTGTGTCTTTATCTGCTTTTGGGATTAGGATGATGTTGACCTCATAAAAAGAGCTTGGGAGTCTTCCATCTTTTGGGATTTTTTGGAATAGTCTGTGAAAGATAGGGGTTAGCTGTTCCTTAAATGCTTTGTAGAATTCTGTGAAACCATCTGGTCCAGGGCTTTTGTGTATTGATAGTTTTTTGATTACTGCTTCAATTTCTTTTGCTGTTATTGGTCTGTTCAGGCTTTCTGCTTCTTTTTCATTGACTTCTGGAAGATTATATTTTTCTAGAAAGTTGTCCATTTCACCTAGGTTTTCAAATTTCTTGGCATACAGTTCTTCATAGAAATTTCTTACCATCCTTTGTATTTCTGTGGTATCAGTTGTAATCTCTCCTCTTTCATTTCTGATTGTGTTTATTTGGGTCCTTTCTCTTTTTTTCTTGATGAGTCTGCTTAAAGGCTTGTCAATTTTTTTATCTTTTCAGAGAACCATCTCCTGGATTCATTGATCCTTAGAATTGTGCTTTTATTCTGTATGTCATTTAATTCTGCTCTGATCTTGGTTATTTCCTTCCTTCTACTTGCTCTGGGCTGTCTTTGTTGTTTTTCCTCAAGTTCTTGTAGGTGTAGGGTTAGGTTGTTTGTTTGAAATATTTCTGTCTTGTCTAGGTATGCCTGTATCGCTATGAACTTTCCTCACAGGACTGCCTTCACTGTGTCCCATAAGTTTTGGGTTGTTGTGAGTTCATTGTCATTAGTTTCCAGAAACCATTTGATTTCTTCCCTAATTTCATTCTTGACCCATTCATTGTTTAAGAGCATGCTATTTAATCTCCATGATTTTTATTGTTTTGGGTTTTATTTTTCCTTGGGGTTGGTTTTTACTTTCAGTCCCTTGTGGTCAGAGGAAATGCTTGGTATGATTTCAATTTTCTTGAAATTGTTGAGGCATGTTTTGTGTTTTATGATGTGGTCTGTCTTTGAAAATGTTCCATGTATATTTGAAAAGAATGTGTATTTATCTTCTTTGGTATGGAGGGCTCCATATATATCAGTTAAGTCCATTTCATCTAGGGTATTGTTGAGTGCCATGATATCTTTGTTGATATTTTGTTTGGAAGATCTGTCCATTTTTGACAGTGGGGTGTTAAAATCCCCTAGTGTAATTGTGTTGCTGTCAATATCTTTCTTGAAGTCCTCTAAGATTTTCTTTATGTATTTGGGTGTTCCTATGTTGGATGAATATATATTTACAGTGTTTAAGTCTTCTTGGTGGATTCTTCCCTTGAGTATTATGAAGTGACTTTCTGGGTCTCTTTTTATGGCCCTTTTTTGAAAGTCTATTTTGTCTGATATGATTATTGCTATCCTGGCTTTTTTTTTCCTGTCCATTTGCTTGGAAAATTTGTTTCCAGCCCTTCACTTTCAGCCTGTGTAGATCTTTTGTTCTGAGGTGGTCTCTTGTAGGCAGCATATGTGTGGTTCATGCTTTCTTATCCATTCAGCTATTCTGTTTTTAGATTGGAGCATGTAATCCATTCACGTTTAAGGTTATTATTGATAGGTACTTATTCATTATCATTTTCGTACCTGTGTTCCTATCTATCTATCTATCTATCTATCTAATCTTTTCCTTCCTTTCCTTAAAGCAGTACCTTTAGCATTTCTTGTAGAGCTGGTTTGGTGGAGGTGTATTCTTTTAGACTTCTTTTGTCTGGGAAGCTTCTTATTTGATTGAGAGCCTTTCTGGGTAAAGGAGCCTTGGTTGCAGGCCTCTGGTCCTCATTACTTGGATTATTTCTTGTCATTCTCTTCTGATTTGGAATGTTTCCATTGAGAAGTCAGCTGCTAATCTTATTGGGGCTCCCTTGTATGTAACTTCCTGTTTCTCCCTTGCTGCTTTTAAGAGTCTCTTTTCTCTTGGCATTTTGCCATTTTAATTATGATGTGTCTTGAAGTGGGCCTCTTTGGGTTCCCCTTGATTGGGACTCTCTGTGTTTCCTGGATTTGTGTGACTTATTATCTGATCAAATTAGGGAAGTTTTCCATCATTACTTTTTCTTTTCTTTAAGTTTTATTTATTTATTTTTAGAGAGGGAATGGAGGGAGAAAGAGAGAGAGCGAGAAACATGAATGTGCGGTTGTTGGGGGCTGTGGCCTGCAACCCAGGCATATGCCCTGGCTGGGAATCGAACCTGCGATACTTTGGTTGGCAGCCCATGCTCAATCCACTGAGCTACACCAGCCAGGGCTCCATCATTACTTTTTTCAAATAGGTTTTCTATCCGTTGCTCTTCTTCTCCTTCTGGCATCCCTATTATATGGATATTATTACATTTCATATTGTCTTGCATTTCTCTTAATCCCTCCTCATTCTTTCTGAGCCTCTTTTCCTTTTATTGCTCTTTCTGGGTGTTTTTTTCTAGTTTGTCCTCCAATTCGCTGATCTGGTCTTCTGCTTCATCAATCCTGCTTTTCATTCCTTCTACTGTGTCCTTCAGTTCAGAAATTTTATTCTTCATTTCCTGTTGGCCTTTGTTGATAGTTTCTATTTCCTTTTTCATGTTGATATAGTTTCCAGTGAGTTCATTGTAGCTTCCCTGTAGTTTCTGGTAGCTCACTGTGAGCTCATTGAGCTTCCTGATAATCATTGCTTTGAACTCAGTATCTGATAGTTGAGTTGCCTCTATTTCATTTAGCATTCTTTCTGAGGCTTGCTCCTTACCTTTCATTTGGGGATTGTTTCTTTGTCTTCCCATTGTTTGTGAAACTGTTCTTGTTAGCCTCAGCTTCTTAAATTGGTCTGTTCTGGCTCCCTGGGTTTATGGTGTGAACTTCTGTGGTAGAATAACTGTGAGAATCAGTGGTGCAGTCTCCTTGATCTCCCAAGCTCACTGGTCTTGGGCTGTCTTTTAAGTTGGCTCTGTGTTTGTCTTTGGGTTTTGATTATTGTCGGGTCTTTCTTTGGTGGGTCCTTCCCACCAGCTGGTTAAATGAGGGTCACTGTGACCACCGCCTGTGGTATTTTGTTGTGCTGGTGAGGATAGGTTGTATTGAAGCTAGTTCTTCCGTGTGTGTAAGGTTTTGAGGATTCTTTCTTGGTCTTGTTCAGTTGTTTGTACTGGGTAGTGTCTCTGCTGTTTAGTTGTATTTCCAGTAGGTCCTGGATTGAGGTTTGTGTGGTTTCCATTCCCTTTTTCACCTTCTTCTCTTGTTATCTGTTAGTGGTTCCTTTGTTGTTCCTTTGTTTCCTCTTCTAGTGGGTATCCTAGTGTTTATAGCTTTCACCTACTCTCATGCCACATACAAGGTAAATCTGAATTAGAACTGGGATCAAGGTGTTGTTTGATGTCTGTTCTGGAGTTCTGACCACTCTCTCCTGCTACTTCAAAGGAGATCACCTTGTATCTGAGGTCTCTGGAGCCACATTGTTACAAGACTGCTGGAAGGCTTTTTAGTTGCTTCTGTGCCTATAGTGGGCTGTTCTGAGGTGTGTATATGGCCTCTCAGGTACTGCGTCAGACAGAACAGTAAGCTCTGCCGTTTGAGGTGCCGTGGTCAGCCTGGAAACAGACCTCCTTGCTTTTGTTTGCTGTTCTTCATTTCTGTCTCACTTTGCTTTTCCTCTCACTCTGGATTTCTTGGAATAATGCCCTGGTTTTTCTGTTTGTTTGTTTCTCACCTCTGCTAGAATATAAGTTCTAACAGTCAATGGGTATGTCTATCATGTTTATTTTTGTGATCCAAGAAATTCCCAATGCCTGTATTGAGTAATTGTTCAAGGTGAATGCCAATGAATGCCAAATCCAGGATCTCAACTGATTTCATCAGAGATAGGTAGGATTACGTATTCTATATCTTTGTTTTCACCTCTTCAGAACAGCCCTAAAAAGAAGTACCAGGAGTCTGAATCCTCTCTCAGTTGCAAGTTTTGTAGCTGGCTCTGTGCCGCTGAATGACCGCTTCCTACAGGGTGGGTTTTTCACGGTTCATCCAGGAAGCAAGGCCTATGAGACCTGTAGTGCCCCAGCATGTTTGGAAGTGCTGGGTGCAGCAGGTGAATAGTCACAGAGGGCTCTGCTGCTATCAAGTCCACTACTGTGAGGACTAGGACATTAGTGAGAAATGACAAGAAAGGAAACAAGCACTGTGAAAACAACAAGCAGTCCTTTAAGATTACAATTGAGGTGAAAACTCCAACTTCTTTCTTGAAGAAAAGAAAGGAGAGGAAAGGTGAACAGAGGGTTGAGGGTATGATGAATCTTTGTGAAACTTGCATCTGATTGTCACATAGGTTCCCTGGGGCTGCTTGGTAAAATAGGCCTTTGATTTTTTGTTTTGTTTTCACAGCCAGGAGTTTCATGTAGTGATTAAATCTCAGCATTGTGTTCACAAATCAAAGAGAAAAGCAAGAGAGAAACTTGCACTTCAGAAAACTTTTCAGAAGATGTATGTATATGTGTATGTATATATACATACACACATACATACACACATGTACATATAAATATATACAACATATAATTATATATATATTAATATATAAACACAAATATATATATATTTTTCTTTTTTAAGAAGTCCTGAGAGGAGAAAGAGAATCAAACAAAATGAATAGAAACAAATAAGCTGGACATGCAACTAAGCTATGATTCACCCAGAGTTTAAACAAATCACAAATTTCACAATTTAATATAGGGGAAGGGGCAGAACAACGAACAAATAATACATGTCTCAACCTCACTAATAAAATGTGGCAAGACCTTATTGACTTAGAGGGTACAGATGAAAGCTAAATAAGTTTTTAAATCAATATTGATTATTGTGAGTGTTAGTCTTGGCTGTGCTGCTGGGGCAATTTCTGCTACATCTCACTGCAGCATAGAGTTAAGTCATGGCTTCTCTGTACAATGTTGCAAGTTTTAGTGTGGAAAGTTGCAAAGAAAAAAAAAACACTAGAAACCCCAAGTAATAATAGCAAAAAATTAACAACAATCATCATAAAAAAATTAAAGGATGCATAAACTGGTTTTAACTAAGCAGACCACACTTGGTGTGAAGTGTTATGGGTATCATTGGTTCTGATATGTATTGACCTAGCCCACAGGTGGCAAACACAAGGCCTGCAGGCTGAATCTAGCCTTCCACCTTGTTTTATCTGGCCTGGCACCTTGTTTCTACCTGGTGGTAGCGCTGAGTAGTTACATTTATATAGTCCTCAAATTACATTAGGCTTTTTGAAGGCAACTGTGAGGCTGATGTGGCCCCTGGTGAAAATGAGTTTGACACCCCTGACCTAGAGTAAATAAAAACCTTGTTATGAGACTAGTTCATACATCCCTAATACTGTTAAAAGTTATATACCTCAATTTCTTTCCTTTCACATGCAAAGAGATCACTTTTCATTATTTCCAGACTATGTATCTTCCTTTGAAGTCTGGTGGTTGGATTTTGGTCACCAACAACTGGTGAGGAAATGGGAGAAAAGGGTCTATGTGCCTGTGCTGCAAACTTACACTGAGTGTGTAGGAGGTGCACTCAGGGCCACAAGGTCAAGGGCCCTGGGAAGGGAGGCGGGGGGGTACAGGAGCTCGCCTAGGGCAAGGCAAGGGGTTCTGAGGGGTGGAGCAGCACAGGAGGCATGGGTAGCACGAAGCCTCAGGTGTCCTGGAGTCCCATCTGAAGGACAGGATGTTGAACAAGCTGTTACAGTAGCATATATTTCTTTTCATTGCTGGCACCTACAGTGAGGGAAGTATATTGCCTGCATAGGGCGCTAAAAAAATCTTGCCTTTTTGCATCCAGGGGTTTGTTATTTCAGAGACTAGAAACAACACATTTATGGAAGATCTATCCATTGTTGACAGTGGGGTGTTGAAATCTCCTACAGTGACTTCGTTTTTGTCAATATCTTGAAGTCCTTTAAGCTTTTCTTTATGTATTTACATCCTTCTATGTTGTGTGCATATATGTTTACAAGGGTAATATTCTGTTGTTGCATTGTTCCTTCAAGTATTTTGTAGTGACCTGCTTTTTGTCCTTTTTTATTGCCTTTTGTTTGGAAGTCTATTTCATCTGATATAAATATTGTTACCCCAGCCTTCCTTTCGTGTCCATTTGCTTGGAATATATTTTCTGTCTTTCACTTTCAACCCATATAAATCTTTTGTTCTTAGGTGAGTCTCTTGTAGACAGCATGCATGTGGGTTGTATTTTCTTATCCATACAGCTACCCTGTGTCTTTTGATTGGAGCATTTAATCCATGTATATTTAAGGCTATTATTGATAGGTACCACTGTATCCATACCTGTGTTTTTTTTTTCTCTCTTCCTCCCTCTCCATCTCTCTCCTTCGTTTAATAGCAGTCCCTTTAGCATCTCTTGTAGTATGGGCTTGGTGGAGACATACTCTTTAGCCTTCTTTTGTCTGGGAAACTCTTTATTTCACCTTCCATTTTAAATGAGAGCCTTCCTGGATAGTCTTGATTGTAGTCTTTCCTTTTTATTACCTGAAATATTTCATGACAATCCCTTCTGGCTTGTAGTGTTTCTGTTGAGAAATCAGCTGATAGCCTTATTGGAGCTCTCTCCCATCCAAGTGGTAACCAGGCCTGAATGACCCTGCTTAGCTTCCGAGATTAGACGAGATTGGGTGCATCAAGGGTGGTATGGCTGTTGACTGGAGCTCTCTTTTATGTTACTTGCTATTTCTCCCTTGCTGCCTATAAGAAACTGTCCTTGTCTTTAACATTTGGCATTAAATTATTATATGTCTTGGAGTAGGCCCATTTGGGTTCATCTTGATTCAGACCCTCTGTTCTTCCTGAGCTTGTATGAAATTTTTCCTCATGAAGTTAGGGAAGTTTTCTGTCATTATTTTTTCAGACAGGTTTTCTACCACTTGCTCCTTTTCTTTTCCTTCTCATATTCCTGTGATGTGAATGTTGTTCTGTTTCATGTTGTCCTGAAGTTCCCTTAAAGTATCCTCATTCTTTTTCAGTCTTTTTTCATTTTGTTGCTTTGTCTGGGTGTTTCTTTTCACTTTCTCTTCCAGTTTGATGATTTAGTCATCTGCTTCATCTTGCCTGCTTTTAATTCCTCCTAGTGTATTTTAAATTTCTTTTTTTTAAGCTTTCTTGAAATTGTTTTTCTTTTCTTTTTTTTATTTCAATCATTGTTCAAGTACAGTTTTCTCCCCCCTACTCCTGTTCCAGCCCCTCCACCCAACCTATTTTAAATTTCTGATATTGTATTCCTCATTTCTTTGTGATTCTTTTTAAAAATATTTTATTTATTTATTTTTAGAGAGGGGAAGGAAGGGAGAAAGAGAGAGAGACAGACAGAGAAACATTAATGTTTGGTTGTCTCTCATGTGGCCCCCACTGGGGACCTGGCCCACAACCCAGGCATGTGCCCTGACTGGGAATCGAACCTATGATGCTTTGGCTGGCAGCCCACACTCAATCCACTGAGCTACAGCAGCCAGGTTGTGATTCTTGTTCATAGTTTCTTTGTCCTTTTTCACACAGCTGTAGTTCCCACTAAGTTCCCTGTAGTTCTCATTGAGTTCCTTGAGCATCCTTATAACCATGATTTGGAATTCTATGTCTGATAGATTGCTTGCCTCAATTTCATTTAGCTCTTTTTTGGGGGATTCCTCCATTCCTTTGATTGGGTGTTCTTTCTTTGTCTCCTCATTTTACATGACTCTTTTTGTTTGTTTCTGCATTTCATGTTGCTCTGCGTTGCTCTGCTTTGCCTGCCTATCTTCGTGGTGTGGTAGAAGTTCTATGGGATTCAGTGGTGTAGTCTGTTTGATCACTTTATCTGGATGTTCTAGGGTTGCCCTTTATTCAGTTTGTGTGGGCTCTCTTGGTGTGCTTGGACTTTGCTTATTGGTAGCTCATTCATTGGTGGGTTGTCACTCCAGTGATGACTGGGAGTCACAACTCCTGCCATATCTTCTTTGTTGTTGTAAAGATGTTGGTTAATAAAGCAATATTACCATAAACCAAGCTCACACCAACAAAATACCCCCTAACTCATCAACAATATCAATGGAAATTGAGCAAACATTAATAAAGGTGGAGAGAGATTAAGAATATTATAAGACAGGAAAAAGGTAATATGAGATGACTAAAGGAGGGAAAAATGATTTTGAGTGGGAAGAGGGAGGAGAAATAATAGAGTAAGGAATAGAAACAAGGTGAAGAATGGGAGAAAATAAAATTTAAAATGTAAGTAAAACAGGGAAGGGTGATGGCAAAATGGAGTAAGACAAGGGAAGAGTATACTATGAGGTTTGAAATAAAATTAAGAAGGTATTGACCAAAGGGAACATAATTGCAGAAAACCACAGCAGGGCCAATAACAATGACAGCTAAGCAAAGATTAATAGAGGTGTAAAAGTAATAAGATATTGTACAAAAGAGAATGTGAGATGTTTACAGTAAAGAAAAATTACTTCAAGAGGATGGGGGAGGGAAACTATAAGAGTAAGGTATAGAATTCAGGCTAAGAAAGGGAAAAAATTAAAATAAACTTCATAACTGAAATGAGCAAGGGCAGGGGGCAGGCAAAATGGTGCAAGACATGGGGAGAGTAACCTATGTGATTTGAAGTACAAGCAAAAGTGAATAAATAGGAATACCAATTAAGAAAAACAGCAATAACCATAATATCCACACCCAACAAGCCACAGTTGCAAAGGTGTAAAGGAAATAAGAATATTATAAGAGAGGGATAAGAATGTGAGTTCACTAAAGGAAAGAAGAATGCTTTTGAGAGGATAGAGGGAGGAAAAATAGTGAGAGTAAGGAATAGGAACAAGGCATAGAGTGGGGGAAAATAAAGTTTTCAACATTAATAAGAAAGGTCAGGAAGAAGGCAAAATGGAGTAAGACAAGGGAAGGGTGCAATGTGAGATCTGAATTAATAATGAAATGAAGAATAATCTGAATAAAAATTAAAAATGAAAGGCCAAAAGTCATGAGTTAGTTGGAATATAATTGAAGCAAAAGGAGAAATATTAAAGGGCTATGTGAAAGGAAGAGAAGAAAAGAAGAAAAAAAGAAAACCTGCTGATTCTGAAGGAAAGTGAGGTGAAATTCATCTCAGCAGCATTTGGTGTTTGTCTTCTGTCTTCTCTTTCTGGATTCCCCTCTGGATTGTCCAATGTCTGGCATCACCACCTGTATCTCCACCTGCCTCTAGAGGGAGCTTCTGTTGCAATCGGGTGGGTGGGACCCCTGGGTCTCCCCTGGCAGGCACTGTTCAGTCTTCTTGGAAAATCGTGGGTGCGTTCCCCCTGCACCACCCATCTTGGCCTGTCCCAGCTTATTTCCAATAATGTATAGTTTCTGACTAAATAGCTGTCTGTGTCATGGCAATCTGTGTAAGAGTGTCAGCTCTCTCCTGCTTGGTGGTGATGGCAGCTGCATATGTCAGCTGAGGTTGGGTGGGACCCTGAGTCCCCCTTGCTGCAGTGCTTTCTGATCTCTCTGCTTTGCTGGCCTCAGTGAAATAGGGCCCTAGGAACCACTGTATTTTGTCTCCCTGAGAGAAGTTCAAAATGGGCCCTTTAGGTATTCCAAGAACACCTGCAGTATTCTTGAGCCTGCCCAGCCTGTTTTTTGGATCTTCCCCACTCCTGCAGGGGGTGGGGACTGGGTGCAACCTTCCATTCCCCGAGGTTCTGCTAGGGATGGTGGCTCAGTCTGGCTTTAAATAATCTCAGGTGTACTGTACCCAGTCTACTGCTCACACAGTATACAGAGGCCCACACTCTCTACTCTGCATAGCTGTGTCAGGCTGGGGCCGAGAAATCCTCTTGCTTTGCACCTTTTTGATCCATCTGCCCAGCTGCTCTGATTGAGAGCAATCCGTGCCCTTACTCCTTTCCCCTTGCTGGCAGGGCAGCTGTGTGTGGGGTCTCTGCCCAGCACACCTCAGCTCCCCTTTTCAAAAAGCTTCTCTGGGTGCTCCCACCAAAGTGCTGAGTCACTGACCAGTTTTCGGTACACACCACTTCTGCAAAAACTCAAGAGTTAATCAGTTATGGCAAGCCATGGCCTGCCTCCTCTACCAGACCCAGGTACAGATAGTGTCTGTCTGTCTGTCTGTCTCTGGCTCTCTTCCAGTTGGCATTTGCCACTGCTGCTGTCTGGTTTTCTTTTTTTTTTAAATATATTTTATTGATTATGCTATTACAGTTGTCCCATTTCCCCCTTCACTCCCCTCCACCCTATACACCCTCTCCCACCCACGTTCCCCCCCTTTAGTTCATGTCCATGTGTCATACTTATGAGTTCTTTAGCTTCTACATTTCCCGTACTATTCTTGCCCTCCCCCTATCTATTTTCAACCTACATTCTATGCTACTTATTCTCTATACCTTTCCCCCCTCTCCCCCCCCCCACTGCTAGCCCTCCATGTGCCTTCCATTTCTGTGGTTCTGTTCCTGTTCTAGTTGTTTACTTAGTTTCTTTTGGTTTTGCTTTAGGTGTGGCTGTTAATACTTGTGAGTTTGCTGTCCTTTTACTATACATGTCTTTTCTTTATCTTCTTTTCTTAGATAAGTCCCTTTAGCATTTCATAAAATAAGGGCTTGGTGATGATGAACTCCTTTAACTTGACCTTATCTGAAAAGCACTTTATCTTCTCTTCCATTCTAAATGAGAGCTTTGCTGGATAGAGCAATCTGGGATGTAGGTCCTTGTCTTTCATGACTTGGAATATTTCTTTCCAGCCCCTTCTTGCCTGTAAGGTCTCTGGAGAAATCAGCTGACAGTCTGATGGGAACTCCTTTGTAGGTTACTGTCCCCTTATCTCTTGCTGCTTCTAGGATTCTCTCCTTTGTTTTTACCTTGGCTAATGTAATTATGATGTGCCTTGGTGTGTTTCTTCTTGGGTCCAACTTCTTTGGGGCTCTCTGAGCTTCTTGGATTTCTTGGAAGACTTTTCCCTTTGCCAGTTTGGGGAAGTTCTCCTTTATTATTTGTTCAAATAACTTTTCCACTTGTTGCTCCTCCCCTTCTAGTACCCCTATAATTCGGATGTTGGAATGTTTAAAGGTGTCCTGGATGCTCTTAACCTTTTCTTTGATTTTTTGAATTCTTATTTCATCATGCTTTCCTGCTTGGTTGATTCTATCTTCCTTCTGGTCCACTGTATTGTTTTGAGACTCAGATTCCTTCCTTTCACTATTGGCTCTCCTCCGCGTATCTTCCTGCATCTCTTTTATGGTAACCTGCATCCTTTCATCTAAATTGCGCCTAAAGTCCACCAATTCCGTGAGCTTTCTGATCACCAGTGTTTTGAACTGTGCATCTGATAGATTGGCTATTTCTTGGTCGCTCATAAGGATGAGTCCTGGGGGACTGAACTGTTCTGCTGGAAACATGTCTTATGTCTTTCCCTGTCACTCCTACTATTTTATTTATTTATTTTTTTTCGGTCTGGTCGCCCTTGTTACGGTGGGGGGCGGAGCCGTAGGTGTTCACCGGGGCTGGGCGCCCCAGTCGCTAGATTGTGACGTTATATGTGGGGACAGGGGCGGGAGCGGGGACGGGAGGGAACAATGGCGACAGTTCCATTCGCCTGGACTCAGACACTTCCCTGGGCTTCTGGGGTGCGAGCTCTGCCCTGGTCCACAATCGCTGCCCCACTGATTCCCCCAGCCACTGCTTGCGTACTCAGGGATCACTGCTGCGTTCTTGCACCCCAGATGGCTGTCGCGCCGATTTTGTGCCAAATTTTCCCCGACCTCCGCGCGCTGCTGACCCGCGCCAGCCCTGTGCCCACTCGGCCTATCGTCCGCTACCAGTCTGGATGTAGGGGTCTACTTCAACTTCTTGGCTGTCCAACTTCCATTCAGATAAATCCTCTGACAGTTCTGAGTGATTTTATTATGACTGTAAATTATTGTTGTTCTATTCTTGGTTGTGCAAGGAGGTACGGTGCATCCAGCTATTCCTCCATCTTGCCGGAAGTCGCTATCTGGTTTTCTAAATGGCATTAAAATTTCAGAAGATCAGCTCACTCAGAAACCTTAGGGTACAAGATATTTTCTGCACTTCAGGGTTTCTCTTGTCATTGAAAGACACATTTAGGCAGTTTTAGTAATTTCTCTTTCTAGTGATTTAAAAACTTTAACAATAAAAAAAGTTAAAAGAAAAAATTTCTATTTCTAAAGTAAGTCATTTCCTTATAACTAGTGTGAGGCCAAATATTTGTGCTCAATTAAATATTAAATTAATTCAAAAGCAAATAATACTTAATAATATTGATAAAGTTTTAAACATCAAGATTGATATCCCTCCAAAACCTTATATTTATAGGAAAATGTTGTTCTTTATCACTTCTGAGCAAATACTCAGGTTTAATCAAATTGTTTTAAAGTCCCAGTATTTATCAGCCTAAGGTAGGTAAATGTTTAAGAATCTTGTTTCAATTTACATGTTATTTCAAGACACATTTAACTGTTTTCTAAAGCTTTGCATTTTCATCTACCACCTACAAAGATTTCTAGCCTTGTTTTTCTTTGGTACTTGAAAGAAGGGGAGCTAGAACACTTCATCATGTTTAATCTGTTAAACCTGCTGTGAAAGCCATGACTTGGAGGTGTGTTCTAAATGAACTGTGGGGATTGATCCAGGATTTAGAATTTTTTGATCTGAACTTTATGGTGCATAAAACAGTATCAGAAGTGCACATTTCATGGTATAAAATATGAAACACTTTTACAACTTACCTAAGGTAATGTATGCACCTTTTAGAAATTTGATGTGTGTTCAAGTGAAGCATATTAGAATAGCTATAGGTTGACACATTTTTTTCTGGAATTAAGAGTATTTGTATGGGGTTTTATTTGTTTACAAATAATCAGACTATAATGTTTAAACATGCAAAACAATCAACATAATATTGCACTTGTTTACTAAAGATACACTTGAAGTTGTTCCATGGGTATACACGTAGACACAACATACACGCAAATTCCTGCATTGAGAATCCTGAAGCTGGTAGTTTTGGTCAGAAAGATTGTTAACCTGTCATGAAGGTATAAATACTTTAGCAGTGAATGTTTTTCTGTACCATTCATGTCCAATGATACTCTAAATTCCACTATATACTACATGAAAATAAGTGGACATTCCAGAGCATAGATGCACTTAATTATTATTAAACCAATGATTTTTGAAAATTAGTGATGCATTGTTATAGAGTATAACTCATCATTTACAGTATATTTTAGGTGGTGGCATCATAATAATAGAAGGTGAATAAAGTATTCCCAATAAATTTATATAGCATTGAAGAATTACATCTTCTGTGGACATAAGTGCATTTTATATTGTAATAAATTTTTTCTCTCTTTAAAACATGATCCTATCTCCAAATACAGTTATATTTGGAGATACTAGGGAGTTAGGACTTCAACATGAATTTTGGGAGGGCCACAATTCAGCCCATAACATTAAGCCATATGCACTAGAAACATTTGTTAAGAATGTACTCATTAGGAATGTTAAGAATCCCATGCTCCATCCTAGATCTACTGATTCAGAATTTGCTTGTTGCTAGTCTTAGGACACATGGGTGGTTTGGCTGAAAAACCCTTTGAATGGTAGGACTTCACATGCTTCTCCTTACCGAGTATGTATGTCTGGAGGGAAGTCATGCTTCTTTGCCCCTGTGAATCCTAGGAGGGAAAAACTTCACCCTTTCATGCTACTCCTCTTAACCTCTTGACACAGGCCAGGCCCTGATATGTATACTACATCTGTCATAACAGAAGTAGGGTACATAAATCCCCATTCAACTCCACAGATTAGAAGGCATGTACTATTGTCTACTCTCAGTTGTCTTCAGTCGACCTTATATTTTTACACATATGGGGCTTTTTGCTTCTCGGTTCATGAGACATTGGTTTGTAATTTTCCTGTACTGTTTTGGTCTGGTTTTGTTATTAGGGTAATGCTAGTGTCATCAAATGCATTGGGAAGTGTTTGTTCCTCTATTATTTTCTGGTAGAGATTGTATAGAATTGATGTTATTTCTTTAAATGTTTAATGGTAAAACAATTGGAACCTATAGGAAGTCTGTCCAGAAAAAGTCCACCATTGTTAATATAACAAGACTGGTTTGCACGACATCAATGTAACCTGGCAGCCAAGCAGAGTGGATTAGAATACACATGTGTGAACAGTGACAACTTCACTGTACTAGTCAGTGGGAGCAGTAGACACCATTGAGTGAGCATGTGTACTGTGTGACCATCACATTCAAAGTGACTGAGCAAGAAGAGCAACAAATCTACATCGAATTTTGTGTTAAACTTGAACATTCCTCTGTGGAAACTGTTAGATGAATCAGAATGCCACAGTTATGGGCAACTGGTGATTGGCAGCTTCATCACAACAATGTGCCTGCTCATGCATCATGTCTCATGCAGAGTTTTTTGGCAAAACATCAAATCATTCAGGTGACTCAGCCTCCCTGCAGGAGGTACTCTGTGACTTCTGGATTTCCCCAAAACTAAAATCACCTTTGAAAGGGAAGAGGTTTCAGATCTTTGATGAGATTCAGGAAAATAAAATGGGGCAGCTGATGGCAATTGGGAGAACCGTGTAAGGTCCCAAGGTGCCTACTTTGAAGGGGACTAAGACATCATTGTCCTATGTACAACATTTCTTCTCATATCTTCTTCAAGAAATGTCTCTTTTTCATAGTACATGGTTGAATACCTTCTGGATAGAATTATACTTGGTTTTTGGAAGTTTTTAAAAATAAGACTTTAATATCTTTAATATTTATAGAAATATTCAGGTTATATATTTAATCTTGGATGAGTTTTCATAATTTGTGGTTTTCAAAGAATTAGTCCATTACTCCTAAGGTTTCAAATTTAGCGCATAGTGTTATTTGTAGTATTCCCTTGTTTTCCTTCTAATGTCTGAGGCATTTCTGCTGATAGTCTCTATTTTCATTTCTGGTATTGGTAATTTGTGTTTATATTCTTTACTTTATCAGTCTTTGTCAGGTTTATTAATTTAATTGATCTTTTCAAATACGAGCTTTTATTTTGATTGGATTGGTCAAAAAGTCTGTTTAGTTTTTTCCATTAAAAAAAGACACATTTTTAATTTTCACAACAGCGTTATTGATTTGGATATTTTAAGTATGTCCGCTGTCTCCCGCATGGTATAATGTTGATTGTTTTCACTTAATGTCCCAATTTGATTGCTATCAACTTCAACTGGTGTACCCAACCACAGCACATCATCCAGTGAGAAATCTCCAGCATGAAACTTCGCAAACCACTTTTGACACATTTGATCAGTCACAGCACCTTCTCCACATACTGCACAAATCTTTTTTTTTTCTGTATGTTTCAGTTGTGTTTTAACCTTTCTTGAAATAATAAAATATAATATGCTGAAAATGTGTATTTTCTTCCATCTTGAATATTTAAGTGGCTATACAAAAATTCACCAATTTTGATAAGATTTTAAAAAGTGCACATGGATATGACAGCTGTCACAATACAGTCTAATAAAATTGCTTTGAATGAAGTTAAAGACAAATTAGTGCTACTGGAGCCATCTTATGGGAAAAAAAAAACTTTGGCCAACCTAATATTTTTATCTTATCTATTTTTTTCTTTTCAATTTCATTAGTTTTTACTCTTACCTGTATTCTTTTCTTCTGATTGCTTTGAGTTTATTTCTTTATTCTTTTTCTAGTTTCATAGGGTAGAAGTTTCAATTGTTGATTTGAGATTTTCCCTCTTTTCTAATATAAGCATTCATTGCTGTAAATTTCTCTGTAAGGATTACTTTAGCAGCTTCCCACAATTTTGATGTTTTCCTTTTATTCTGTTTTATTATTTAATAACCCTTGTTAATTTTTCCATCTTTTGTCTCTCTGGATATATTTTAGAAAGAAATCTATTGCTGTTCCTTCGAGTTTACTTATCTTTCTTCTACAGTTCGTATTTGCTTTTAATCTATCAACTGTGCTTTTCACTTCAGATACCATAATTTTCATCTCTAGAGGCCTCATTTGAGGTTTTTTATATCTTTCATTTCTCTTCTGATGCTCGTATTTTTGCCTACCTTCTTGAACATATGGAGCATATTTATCATGGCTATTTTAATTTCCTGTATCTTATTGATCATGTCTTGGTCTCTTTCTGTTGACTTTTCTCTGATTAGGGGTCATTTATTTTTGTGCTTCTTTTTGTGACTAGTAACGTGGTGCTGAATGCTAGGCATTACTAGGTTTTTGTTATTTGGTTGCTAAATTTTGTTGTATTCCTTTAAATCGTGTTGGATTTACTTTTCTTGTTATGCAGTTAAGTTACTTGGAATTAGTTTGATCTTTTCAGCTTCTGGCACTTGGCTATTGTAAATTGTGCTGCTATGAACATTGGTGTGTATAGGTTCTTTTGTATAGGTGATTCAGGGTTCTTAGGCTATAATCCCAGCAGTGGGATTGCTGGGACAAAAGGCAGATCAATTTTTAGTTTTCTGAGGAAATTCTATACTGTTTTTCATAGTGTCTGCACCAGTCTGCATTCCCACCAAGAGTGCACTAGGGTTCCCTTTTCTCCACATTCTCTCCAATATTTTGAAGATTTATTTTTGATTTATTTATGATGGCCATTCTCACTGATGTGAAGTGGTATCTCATTGTGGTTTTAATTTTCATCTCTCTGATGGCTAGTGATGCTGAGCATCTTTTCATGTGTCTCTCAGCCCTCTGTGTGTCCTCCTTGGAATAGTGTCTGTTTAAGTCTTTTGCCTATTTTTTAAAAATAGGGTTGTTTGTCTTCCTGGAGTGGAGTCATGTGAGTTCTTTATATATTTTGGAGATCAAACCTTTGTCTGAGCTATCATTGTCAAATATGTTTTCCCATACAGTTGGTTCTCTTTTAATTTTAATGCTATTTTTTAAGCCATGCAGAAGCTTTTTAATTTGATGAGGTCCCATTTGTTTATTCTTTCCTTTATGTCCTTTGCTCTAGGGGACATATTGGTAAAAATATTGCTGTGTGGAATGTCTGAGATTTTCCTGCCTAAGTTTTCCTCTAGGACATTTATGGTGTGACAACTTATATTTAAGTCTTATCCACCTTGAATTTATTTTTGTGTATGGTGTGAGTTGATGATCGAGTTTCGTTTTTTTGCATGTAGCTGTCCAGATCGCTCAACACCATTTGCTGAAGAGGCTACTTTTACTCCATTTTATGCTTCTGCCCCCTTTGTCAAATATTAATTGGCCATAGAGACATGGATTTATTTTTGGACTCTCTGTTTGGTTCTGTTGGTCTGTGTATCTGTTCTTATGCCAGTAGCAGCGTGTTTTGATTACAGTGGCCTTGTAATACACTTTGATAGCAGATATTGTGATCCCTCGTACTTTGTTCTTCTTTCTCAAAATTGTTGCAGCTATTCAGGGTCATTTATGGTTCCGTATAAATTTCTGAAATGTCTGTATAATATGCCCCTGGTACTTTAATAGGGATTGTGTTAAATCTATAAATTGCTTTGAGTAGTATGGCCATTTTGGTGATGTTCATTCTTCCGATCCATGAGCATGATATCTGTTTCCATTTGTTTGTATCTTCCTTAATTTCTTTCTTCAGTGTTGTGTAGTTTTCTGAGTACAGGCTTTTTACATCTTTGTTTAGGTTTATCCCTACATACTTTATTTTTCTTGTTGCTATAACAAATGGGATTCTTTTCATGATTTCTGTTTCTGATATTTCCTTGTTGGTGTACAAAAATGTCTTTGATTTCTGAATATTGATTTTGTATCCCGCTGTTTTGCCAAATTCACTTATTAGCTTTAATAGTTTTATGGTGGAGTCTATAGTATTTTCTATGTACACTATCATATCATCTGCTAACAATGACAGTTTTGTTTCCTCCTTTCCAATTTGGATGCCTTTTATTTCTTTTTATGGTGTAATTGCTGTGGTTAGGACTTCCAATACTATGTTGAACAGGAGTGGTGAAAGCAGACATCCTTGTTTTCTTCCTGATCGTAATGGGAAAGCTTTTAGTTTTTGCCCATTGAGTATGATGTTGATTGTAGGTTTCTCGTATATGGCCTGTATTATGTTGAGGAATGCTCCATCTATTCCCCCTTTGCTGAGTGTTGCTTTTTCTGCATCTATTGATATGATCATGTGATTTTTATCTTTGCTTTGTTTATGTGATGTATTAAGTTTATTGATATGTGAATATTTTACTATCTTTGCATCCCTGGGATGAATCCCACTCGATCATGGTGTATGATCTTTTTAATGTATTGTTGAATTCAGTTTGCCAATATTTTGTAGAGGATTTTAGTGTCTATGTTCATCAGCGATATTGGCCTGAAGTTTTATTTCTTTGTTATGTCTTTATCTAGTTTTGGGATTGGGATGATGCTGACTTCATGAAAAGAGTTTGGGAGTTGTACTTCTTCTTGGATTTTTTGGAATAGTCTGTGAAGGACAGGGGTTAGCTCTTCCTTAAATGCTTGGTAGAATTCTCCTGTGAAACTGTCCAGTTCAGGGCTTTTGTGTGCCGGGAGTTTTTTGATTCCTGTTTGATTTCGTCAGCTGTTATTGGTCTGTTCAGGCATTCTGTTTCATCTTCATTAAGTTTTGGAAGATTATATTTTTCTAGAAAGTTGTCCATTTCACCTAGGTTTTCAAATTTCTTGGCATATAGTTCTTCATAGTAATTTCTTACAATCCTTTCTTTTTCTGTGGAATCAGCTGTAATCTCTCCTCTTTCATTTCTGATTGTGTTTATTTGGGTCCTCTTTTTTCTTGATTAGTCTGGTTAAAGACTTGGCAATTATGTTTAACTTTTCAAAAACCAGCTCCTGGATTCCTTGATCCTTAGAATTGTGCGTTTAGTCTCTATGTTGTTTAATTCTGCTCTGATCTTGGTTATTTCCTTCCTTCTGCTTTCTCTGGGCTGTCTTTGTTGTCATTCCTCCAGTTTTTGTAGGTGTAGGGCTAGGTTGTTTATTTGAAGTGTTTCTACCTTTTTTTTTAGGTATGCCTGTATCACTATGAATTTTCTTCTCAAGACTTGCTTTGTTGTGTCCCACGAGTTTTGGATTGTTGTGAGTTCATTTTCATTTGTTTCCAGAAACTTTTGTATTTATTCCTTAATCTCATTCTTGACCGATTCATTGTTTAATAGCATGCTATTCAATCTCCAAGAGTTTGAGTGTTTTTGCATTTTTTTCCTTGAGGTTGATTTCTAGGGTCAGTCCCTTATGGTCAGAGACATGCTTGATATGATTTCAATTTTCCTGAATTTGTTGAGGCTTGTTTTGTGTCCTATCATGTGGTCTGTCTTTGAAAATGTTCCTTGTGCATTTGAAAAGAATGTGTATTTAACTTCTTTGGGATGAAAGGCTCTGTATATATCGATTAAGTCCATTTGATCTAGGACATTGTTCCATACTGCAGTATGTTTGTTGATATTTTGAAAGATCTGTCCATTTTTGTCAGTGGGGTGTTAACATCCCTTAGTATAAGTGTGTTGCTGTCAATAGCTTTTTTGAATTCCTCCAAGATTTTCTGTATGTATTTGGGTGCTCCTATATTGGGAACATATATATTCACAGTGTTTATGTCTTGATGGATTCTTCCCTTCCGTATTGTGAAGTGACTTTTTGGGTCTCTTTTTATGGTACTTTTTTTTGAAGTTTATTTTGTCTGATATGATTATTGCTACCCCAGCTTTTTTTTTTCCTGTCCACTTGCTTGGAAGATTTGTTTCCAGTCCTTCAGTTTCACTCTGTGTAGGTCTTTTGTTCTGAGGTGGGTATCTTGTAGGTAACATATGTATGGGTCATGATTTCTTACTCATTCACCTATTCTATGTCTTTTTAAAAAATATATTTTATTGATTATGTTACTACAGTTGTCCCATTCTTGCCCTTCACTCTCCTCTGCCCTGCACACTCCCTCCCACCCACATTACTCCCCCTTTAGTTCATGTCCATGGGTTGTATATATAAGTTCTTTGGCTTCTACATTTCCTATACTATTCTTACCCTCCAACTTTTTCTTTTCTACCTACCATATATGCTGCTTATTCTCTGTACCTTTTCCCCCTCTCTCCCCCTCCCCTGTTGATAACCCTCCATGTGATCCTCATTTCTGTGGTTCCTGTTCTAGTTGTTTGTTTAGTTTGCTTTTGTTTTAGGTTCAGTTGTTAATAATTGTGAGTTTGCTGCCATTTTACTGTTCATATTTTTTATCTTCTTTTTCTTAGATAAATCCCTTTAACATTTCATATAATAAGGGCTTGGTGATGATGAACTCCTTTAACTTGACCTTATCTGAGAAGCACTTTACCTGACCTTCCATTCTAAATGAAAGCTTTGCTGGATAGAGCAATCTTGAATGTGGGTACCTGCCTTTCGTGATTTGGAGTACTTCTTTCCAGCCCCTTCTTGTCTGTAAGATCTCTTTTGAGAAATCAGCTGATAGTCTTATGGGCACTCCTTTGTAGGTAACTGTCTCCTTTTCTCTTGCTGCTTCTAGGATTCTCTTCTTCATTTTAATCTTGGGTAGTGTAATTATGATGTGCCTTGGTGTGTTCCTCCTTGGGTCCAACTTCTTTGGGACTCTCTGAGCTTCCTGGACTTCCTGGAAGTCTTTTTCCTTTGCCAGATTGGGGAAGTTCTTTATTATTTGTTCAAATAACTTTTCCACTTGTTCCTCTTCCTCTTCTCCTTCTGGTACCCCAGTAATTCAGATGTTGGAGTGTTTAAAGATGTCCTGGAGGTTCCTAAGCCTTTCCTCATTTTTTTTTTGAATTTTTGTTTCTTTATTCTTTTCTGGTCGGATGTTTCTTTCTTCCTTTTGGTCCACACTGTTGATTTAAGTCCCAGTTTCTTTCCTTTCACTATTGGTTTTCTGTACATTTTCCTTTATTTCACTTAGTGTATCCTTCATTTCTTCATCTAATTTGTGACCAAATTTGGCCAATTTTGTGAGCATCCTGATTATCAGTGCTTTGAACTGTGCATCTGATAGGTTGGCTATCTCTTCATTGCTTAGTTGTATTTTTTCTGGAGCTTTGATCTGCTCTTTTGTTTGGGCATTTTTTTTTGTCTTGACACCCCTGTCACATGGGAGAGGGGTGGAGCCTTAGGTGTTCACTGGGGCAGGGTACTCTAGGTCACTGTTGTGAAGCAGTATGTGGGAGAGGAATCTGAGAGGGAACAATGGCGCTTGTTCTGCTCTCTGCTGGATTTCAGTCACTTCCTCTGCTTCCCACAAGCAATTTGGGCTCTTCTGGTGCTGATTCCCATGTGGGTGGTTTGTATATGTTCTAGGACCCTGTGGGTCTCTTCAACAAACTCTCTTGAGAAGTTGGGAATTTCTCCCACCGGTGCCTAAACCCCTACAGGTGTTTTCAATCAGTAGTTTGAGGCTTTATTTCCCTGCGCTGGGGCCCTGGGTTGTGCAGTCTGTCCCACTCCCCAGTTGTTTCTCCCGGTTTCTCTGTGTGGTAATGTGAGACTGCCCAGGCCACAGTCCACTACCTCGCTGATTCTACCCACTGCTGCCTTGCCTACCAGCTGCAGCCTGTGCGCCCCACTCCACAATCCGCTGCCTCACTGAGTCTGCCAGGTACTGCCTTGCTGGGAGTCCTCTCTGCCAGGCTGCCTGTCTCCGCCCTTCCTACCAGTCTGGATGAATGTGTCTTTAACTCCTTGGTTGTTGGACTACAATAGAGTTCAGTTTTCTGTCAGTTCTGGTTGTGTTTTGTGTTTAAATTGTTTTTGTCCTTCTTTTAGTTGTGCAAGGAGGCACAGTGTGTCTACCTTTCACCTCCATCTTGGCTGGAGTGTTTACAGTGTTTCGTTTAGAGTGTTTAATCCATTTATATTTAAGGTTATTACTTATTCATTGCCATGTTTTTGTACCTGTGTTCCTCTCTCTCTCTCACTCTTCCCCCCCTTTTTTAAAGCAGACCCTTTAGTGTCTTTTGCAGAGCTTGTTTGGAGGAGGTGTATTCTTTGAGGCTTCTTTTGTCCGTGCAGCTCCCTATTTGGCCTTCTATCTTGATTGAGAGCCTTGTGGGTTTGAGTAGTCTTGGTTGCAGGCCTCTGGTTCTCATTACTTGGAATATTTCTTGCCATTCCCTTCTGGCTGGGGACGTTTCCATTGAGAAGTCAGCTGCTAGTCTTATCTGGTCTCCCTTTTATGTTACTTCCTGTTTCTCCCTTGCTGCCTTTAAGATTTTGTCTTTGTCTTGGACTTTTGCCATTTCAATGATGATGTGTCCTGAAGAGGACCTCTTTGGGTTCCTCTTGATTGGGAGTCTGTGTTTCCTGGATTTGTGTGACTTTTTGTCTCATCACATTAGGGAAGTTTTCCATCATTACTTTTTCAAGTAGGTTTTCTATCCCTTGCTCTTCTTTTCCTTCTGGTATCCCTATTATACAGATATTAATTACGTTTCATGGTGTCCTTCAGTTCTCTTAACACCTCTTCATTCTGAGTCTTTTTTCGATCTCTGGGTGTTTTTTTTTTTTTTCCTATCTTGTCCTCCAGCTTGCTGATCCAATCCTCTGCTTCATCTAGCCTGCTTTTGATTCCTTCTACTGTGTTCTTCATTCAGCAATTGTATTCTTCATTTCCTCTTGGCTACTGTTGATAGTTTCTATTTTCTTTTTCATGTTGATATAGTTTGTAGTGAGTGCATTGTAGTTTCCCTCTAGTTTTTGGTAATTCTCAGTGAGCTCAATGAGCTTCCTTAGAACCATTGCTTTGAACTCAATATTTGATAGTTGACTTGCCTCTGTTTAATTTAGCATTCTTTCGGAGGCTTCTTCCTTTCCTTTCATTTGGGGTTTGTTTCTTTGTCTTCTCATTGTTTGTGAAGCTCTTCTTGTTAGCCTCTGCTTCTTAAATTGATTTGTTCTAACTCCCTGGGTTTGTGTTGTGAACTTCTATGGTAGTAGACTTGTGAGATTCAGTGGTGCAATCTCTTTGACTTCCTGAAGTTGCTGCTCTTGGGCTGTTGTTTATGTTGGCTCTCTGGATGTGTTTTTTTTTTCTTTTAGATTTTATTTATTTATTCTAGAGGGGAAGGCAGGGAGAAGGGAGGGAGAAAATGGGGAAGAGAAACATCAATGTATAGTTGCCTCTCCTATGCCCCTTACTGGGGACCTGGCCTGCAACCTAGGCATGTGCCCTGACTGGGAATTGAACCAGTGAACCTTTGGTTCGCAGGCTGGATCCACTGAGCTATACCAGCCAGGGCGATGTATTTGGGTTTTGATTGTTTTGGGGTCTTTCTTTGGTGGGTCCTTCCCTCTAGCTGGTTAACTGAGGGTCACTCTGCCTACCACATCTTGTATGCTGTTGTGTAGGTGCGGACAAGTTGTGTCAAAGCTGATTTTTCTTTCTGTCCGAGGCTTTGAGGCTTCTCTCTCACTATTGTTTAGTTGTTTGTTCTGGGTAATTTCTCCACAATTTATTTGCACTTCCAGATTGGTCCTGGGTGGAGGTTAGTGTGGCTTCCACTCACTCCTTCACCATCTTCCTTTATCATCTGTTGGTGGTTACTTTGTTGGTGGGTTCTCTCTACCAGCAAGTATACTGGTGTTCATAGCTCCCATCTACTTTTTTTATGTGATCAGTTGGAGCGGTAAGGCAAAATGGACAGCAGGATTAAGACAGCAGGAGTATATTTTATGTGATTTAAAGTACCAACACTTTGAAGGACTAGGAGATCCTTTGGATAAGTATAGTGTGAACCATGATCTTTCACTCAAATAGACACTTTTTAGAAAAGGTGGAAAAAAGATAAAGACTCTTATGGGGGGGAAGGATTGTGAGTTGAATCCAGAAAGCAGTGAGCTTGTGGGAGATCAGATTATGAGATAAAATGAGAGTAAAGGATAGAAAATAGGTGTAGTGTGTGAGAGAATAGAGTTAACCACAACAGTAATAAAGTTCTGGAAGATAGTTTAATAGGCTAAGACCTGGGAGGGGTGCTGTGTAGTATTTACAATTGTATGGAACAACAATTATTACAATAATACTGGAACATCAATCATGTGACAAAATCTATATGACCTGAATAACAAGAATAGGAAGTACGTGACCTAGAGTTGTGTGCTATTAGAACACAAGTGAAGAACACTATGAAAGAGAGAACAAAGGAAACCAGTCAAGCAATGCAATTAAACAAACAAAAGAAAGAAAACTAAACAGAAAGAAGAGAAATTAAAAAATACTAATAAAATAAAAAGTAAAAATAGTGAAAAAATGATAATCGTATAAATAAAAAATAACTTGCAAATTATCTGGAATAGCAAAGTGAAATTTGTCTCAGTGTCTCAGTTGTTGGGATGACCCCTCTTTGGGTCTGACTCTGGTCTTTTCACAGCTCCAGGTTTTATTGTCTCACTTGTAGGGGGGAAAATGCCTCCTGCTTGCTTTAAACTGGCCAAGGGAGTTTTGTTAGTCTTCTGAGCAGCAGCAGGCTGAGGGGGGATGGGTTTTGCTTTTCTCCCTCCCTGCGGTTTTATGAGGATGAGGGCCAGGTCTGGGCTGCAGTCTTCACATTTGCCCAGCCTCCAGCCCAGTTCCTCAGTTTACTGCCAGTTACCCAGTACCATTGTGTGCTAGGCCTACGGCCTTTGGTCCACCAGTTGTGCTGTCCTTGAGGTACACCAATTAGGTATAACTCACCACCTTCTTGCTCTTTGCTGTGCTAGATGCTAGGGACTCTCAGAGTCTCTTCAGGGTAGTTTGGCTTCCCCACTGAGTTAAGTCTTTCTGGGGACTGCTAACTCCCTGAGCCCTGCTGCTCTCCTCTGCAAGGGGTACCTCTTCCTTCCTCTTAGCAGCCAGTCTGGCCCTGCAGGGTGGGAGTGCCTCTGTGGCTGCTGTGGTGGGTATGGGTGCCCTGCCTCTGTTGCTGTAGTGCGGGTGTGCCACTGCGGCCACAGGCATGGGTGTGCACCCTCCACTGATGTGGCCAGGGGGAGGGTAGGGTTGTGACCATGGTCATGGTGGCAGGGGTGGGCTCACGCCAGACTGTGGTTGTTGTGGGGGCACAGCTGCTACGGGAGAATTCCCTAAACAGCCATAAAGAGCCTTTTTTTTAAAAAACAAAACAAAACAACAAATTCCTCCTG
This sequence comes from Phyllostomus discolor, assembly GCF_004126475.2. Lineage (NCBI taxonomy): Eukaryota > Metazoa > Chordata > Mammalia > Chiroptera > Phyllostomidae > Phyllostomus > Phyllostomus discolor. Next base: position 71,597,287 of record NC_050198.1, read on the forward strand.
CTCAAACCTGCTATTCCTAATAAGCATCCCACCTCTCACAGAGCCCAACTTACCAACCAGAGTGGAGACTATCCAGGTCAGGACCCATCATGGCCCAACTCTTCTCCCTTCTCCAGGGATCACCTGGCTCCCCAATTTCTCTGGCAATGACCTGGCTGACGTCCACAGTCTCAGTGGGTGAACTGCCCCTGTGTGTGTGCCACTTTGTCTTTATTCCACCCAGTAACTTCAGGTATCCTGGTGCTGCTCAAATATAGGAGATCTTTTGAATCTGGCTGATGAAGTCTGAAGTATTATCAGCATTATGTGATCTCCATGCATTATTCTAGTTACTTTTGTTTCATGTTTCTTTCCTTGGACCTGGGTATTTCCCTGTCAACACTCAGTCAAAGACATAAAGGAACCCTGCTGCATATTTCTGGAACTGTTTTGCTATGTACCTTCTTACTCAATGATGGTCTATACCATAAATGAAAGCAGCCTTGGCCTCCCTGAACGCCAGTATGTTTCTCCTCAATTAAATGAGACTGCTGAGCTCTGTTTGGTTTCCTTCTCTTTGTGCTGCATCCTGGAACTGACTCAAGTCAGTAACCTGGTGCAATTGTAGAATTCACGTTGTTTGTTTCCATATGCTTGGGGCTTCCAGTCCTTCCCTGCATATTGACCAATGTCTGGAAAATATTCTTTCATGTATTTTGTACAATTTTATAGTTTTTAAGGCAGAAGAATAAATCTAGTTCCATTACTCAGTCTTGACTGAAAGCAGAAATTAAATTAACTGAATTTTAACTTTTATTTTGCTTTGTGTTTCTTAGCTTGCTATGCCTAGCTTTTAGGAGAATGAGGCAAACAGAGTAAAACAAGGCTGCACCAGGAATTTATTGGCCCTTGGGATGGAGGATGTTGGTGGTGACCTTCCCTTCCTGGAAAACTGTTCAATACTGGTGGCCTTACTTTCTCCTTCTCCTAGTCCCCTGCATGAGTGAGGTGGGAGACACAACATCTTCAACCTTTTTCTGGATTCCCTTGAAGTATAGGCATCTATTTGGAGGGATCCTCCTATGGAGCAGTTATTTCTCCCTCTCTTCCTTTTCTTCCTCTTTCTTCTCTTTTTCATTTCTCTCTCATTTTCCTTCTTCTTCCGAGTTTCTTGGGGGCTCTCTCTTGGACTCAGGGCAGGGAGGTGCTGGCTCAATGGCACCTCTGGTGGCCTAGGTTGCCTCATCTGTCCTATACAGGGTGAAGAGACTCCACTTTTCCTATGGATGTTAAATCTTTGTTGCTTTTCTTTTTGTTTATTTTTCAATTACAGTTTACACTCACTATTATTTTGTGTTAGTTTCAGGTGTATAGCATTGTGCTTAGACAACCGCATACTTTACAAAACGGTCCCTCTGATATTTTAAGTACCCACTTGGTACCATGCATCTTTATTGTAATATTATTGACTGTATTCTCTATGGTGTAATTTACATTCCTATGACTATTCTGTGAAGTACCAATCTGTACTTTTTAATTCCCTTCACCTTTTTCATCCAACCCCCCAAATCCCCTCTCCTCTGGTAACCCTCGGACTGTTCTCTGTATCTGCGAGCCTGTTTCTATTTTGTTTGTTCATTTATTTTGTTCTGTAGATTTCACATATAAGTGAAGTCATATGCTATTTGTCTTTCTCTGACTGATTTCACTGAGCATAATACCCTCTACATTCATCTGTGCTGTCGCCAGTGGTAAGATTTCATTATTTTTAATGGCTGAGTAGTATTCCATTGTGTATATGTGCCAGTACTTTATTTTTTTTTTAATTTTAATGCTCACCCGAGGATATGTTTATTGATTTTAGAGAGAGGAAGGGAGAGAGAGAAACACTGATTGGTTGCCTCACATCTGCACCCTGACAGGGGATTGAACCCATAACCTAGGTGTGTGCCTTGACCAGGGGTAGAACTCAAAACCTTTTTGGTGTACAGATGATTCTCCAGCCAACTGAGCCACCTGGCCAGGGCTGAACCAATACTCTTTTATCAGTTCATCTGTTAATGGGCATGTGGGTTGCTCCTATATTTTGACTATTGTAAACATGTTTCAATTAATTTGGGGGTGCATATATTCTTTGGAATTAGTGTTTTGCATTTCTTCAGCTAGATACACAAAAGTGGAATCAATGGGTCATAATGCAATTCCATTTTAAATTTTTTTGAAGATGATTTATATTGTTTTCCATAGTGGCTCCACCAATACACATTCCCCAACAGTGCCCAAGGGTCTCCTTTACTCCACATCCTCACCAACACTTGTTTGTTGATTTATTGATGATAGCCATTCTAGCAGGTGTGTGGAGATAACTCATTGTGGTTTTAATTTACATTTCTCTAATGATTAGTGATGTTGAGCATCTTTTCCTGTCTATTGGCTGTGTGTATGTTCTCTTTGGAGAACTGTCTATTCAAGTCTTCTGTCCACTTCTTAACTGGGTTATTTGTTATTTTGGTGTTGGGTTGTATGAGTTCTTTATAAATTTTGGATATTAACCCCCTATCAGATGTATCATTGGAGAATATGTTCTTCCATTCAGTAGGTTGTCTTTTTGTTTTGTTAATAGTTTCCTTTCCTGTGCAAAAACGTTTTAGTTTGATGTGTTCCTAGTTTGTTTTTTTCTTAAAAATTTTTTATTGATTGATTTTAGAGAAAAAGAAAGGGGGGGGGAGAGAGATTGATCAATTTGTTTCATTTATGCATTTATTGGTTGCTTCTTGTATGTATCCTGACCAGAGGTTGAACCTGCAACCTTCTTGCATTGGGACAATGCTTTAACCAACTGAGCTACCTGGCCAGGGCTATTCACTTTTCTTTTTTTCCTTGTGTGCAAGAAGATATCTCAGAAAAAAGATATTGGTAAGAGAAATGTCTGAGATTTTGCTTACCTATGTTGTCTTCTAGGATTTTTATGGTTTTGAGGCTTCCATTTAAATCTTTAATTCATTTTGAGTTTATTCTTGTCTGTGGTTTAAGTAGGTGGTCTAGTCTCATCTTTTACATTTAGCTGTCCAATTTTCCTAATACCATGTATTGAATAGACCATTTTTACCCCATTGTATATTCCTGCTTCATTTGTCAAATATTAATTGACCATATAAACATGGGTTTATTTCTGAATTCTCCTCACTTCCATTGGTCTTTATGTCTGTTTTTATGGCAGTACCAAAATGTTTTTTTTTTTACTTTTTATTGAATTTATTGAGGTGACACTGATTAACAAAATTATATGGGTTTCGGGTGCACAATTCCGTAACACATCATCTAGTAGTAATCTGTTTTGATTACTATAGCCTTGTAGTATATTTTGATACCAGGTAGTGTGATACCTCCAACTTATTTTTATTTCTTAAGATTGCCTTGGTTATTTGGGGTATTTTGTGGTTATATATAAATTTTTGGATTATTTGTTCTAGTTCTGTGAAAAACACCATTGGTATTTTGATAGGAATTGCACTGAATCTGTAGTTTGGGTAGTGTGGACATTTTAATAATGTTAATTCTGCTTCTTATCCATGAACATGATATAGGCTTCCATTTATTTGTATCTTTTTCAGTTTCTTTCTTCGATGTCTTATAATTTTCTGAGTACAGATCTTTTACCTCCTTGGTCATATTTATACCTATGTATTTTATTTTTTGATGCAATTATAAATGGAATTATTTTCTTAGTCTCCCTTTCTGATTGTTATTGGTATATAAAAATGCAACCAATTTCTGGATATTTATTTTGTATTTTGCTACTTAACTGAATTCATTTTTAGTTTTAGTAGTTTTTTGGTGGAATCTTTAGGGTTCTCTGTATCATGCCATCTGCATATAATGACAGTTTTACTTCTTCCTTTTCAATTTGGGTGCCTTTTATTTCTTGTTCTTGCCTGATTGTTGTAGCTGAGACTTCTAGTACTATGTTGATTAAGAGTGATGAGAGTGGACATCCCTGTCTCGTTTCTGATCTCAAGGGAAGTATTTTTAGTTTTTCCTCATTGTGAATGATGTTAGCTGTGGGTTTGTCATATATGCTTTTATTATGTTGAGCTATGTTCCCTCTTTTTCTATTTTGCTGAGAGATTTTATCATACTTTGTGCTGGATTTCGTCAAGTGCTTTTTGTGTATATATTGCTATGATCATATGATTTTTATCTTTCATTTTTTTAGTGTGGTATATCATGTTAACTGACTTGTGGATATTGTACCAACCTTGTATCCCAGAAATAAATCCCACTTGATCATGGTGTATGATCTTTTTAATGTATTGTTGAATTGAATTTGCTGATATTATGTTGACGGTTTTTTTAAATATGTTTTATTGATTATGCTATTACAGTTGTCCCATTTCCCCCCTTTCACTCCCCTCCACCCTGAAAATGCTCTCCCACCCACATTCCCCTCCTTTAGTTCATGACCATAGGTCATAATTATAAGCTCTTTGGCTTTCACATTTCCTATACTATTCTTACCCTCCCCCTGCCTATTTTCTACCTACTATCTGTGCTTCTTATTCTCTGTACCTTTCCCCCCTCTCTGCTCCTCCCAGTCCCCTGTTGCTAACCCTCCATGTGATTTCCATTTCTGTGGTTCTGTTTCTGTTCTAGTTGTTTGCTTACTTTGTTTTCATTTTTTTTTTAGGTTTAGTTGTTGATAACAGTGGGTTTGTTGTTATTTTACTGTTCGTAGTCTTGATCTCCTTATTCTTAGATAAGTCCTTTTAACATTTCATATAATAAGAGCTTGGTGATGATGAACTCCTTTAACTTCACCTTATCTGAGAAGCACTTTCCTTCCATTCTAAATGAAAGCTTTGCTGGATAGAGCAATCTGGGATATAGGTCCTTGCCTTTCATGACTTGGAATACTTCTTTCCAGTCCCTTCTTGCCTGCAAGGTCTCCTTTGAGAAATCAGCTGACAGTCTGATGGGAACTCCTTTGTAGGTAACTGTCTCTTTTTCTCTTGCTGCTTCTAGGATTCTCTCTTTAATTTTAATCTTGGTTAAGGTAATTATAATGTGCCTTGCTGTGTTCCTCCTTGGGTCCAACTTCTTTGGGACTCTCTGAGCTTCCTGGACTTCCTGGAAGTCTATTTCCTTTGCCAGATTGGGGAAGTTCTCCTTCATTATTTGTTCAAATAACTTTTCCACTTGTTGCTCTTCCTCTTCACGTTCTGGTACCCATATAATTTGGATGTTGGAATGTTTAAAGATGTCGTAGGGTTCCTAAGCCTCTCCTCATTTTTTTTTTTGAATTCTTGTTTCTTCATTCTTTTCTGATTGGATGTTTCTTTCTTCCTTCTGGTCCACTCCATTGATTTGAGTCCCAGTTTCTTTCCCATCACTATTGGTTTTCTGTACATTTTCCTTTATTTCAGTTAGCGTAGCCTTCATTTTTTCATCTAATTTGCGACCAAATTCAACCAATTCTGTGAGCATCCTGACTACCAGTGCTTTGAACTATACATCTGATAGGTGGCTGTCTCTTCATTGCTTAGTTGTATTTTTTCTGGAGCTTTGATATGTTCTTTCATTTGGGCCATTTTTTTTCGTCTTGATGTGCCTGTTACATAGTGAGGGGCAGAGCCTTAGATGTTCACCAGGGTGTGGTAACCCAGGCTGTTGCATTGTGATGCTGTATGTGGGAGAGGGGTCTGAGAGGGAACAATGGCACTTGCTCTGCTCTCTGCTGGATTTCAGTCACTTCCTCTGCTTCCCACAAGCAAATTGGGCCCTTTTGGTGCTGATTCCTGTGTAGGTGGGTTTATGCATGCTCTAGGACCCTGTGGGTCTCTCCAACAAATTCTCTTGTGAGGCTGGGAGTTTCTTCCACTGCCACAACCCCCACAGGTGTTTTCAATTTGTGGTTAGAGGCTTTATTTCTTTGTGCTGGGGCTCTGGGTTGCATGCAGTCTGTCCAGCTCCCCAGTTGTTTCTCCCAGTTTATCTGCATGTGAATGTGGGACTGCCCAGGGCACAATCCACCACCTCACTGTGTCCGCCAGCAGCTGCTTTGCCCACCCCAGTCCTCCACCTCCACTTTGCCATGGGTCCTCTCTGCCCGGCTGCCATCTCTGCCCCTCCTACCAGTCTGCATGAATGTTTCTTCTTTAACTTCTTGGTTGCCGGGCTTCCATACAGTCAGATTTTCTGTCAGTTCTGGTGTTTTTTTGTTGTTTGCTTGTTTTTAAATTTTTGTTTTCCTTCTTTTGGTTGTGCAAGGAGGCTCAGTGTGTCTACCTATGCCTCCATCTTCGCCAGAAGTCCTTGTTGAGGGTTTTTTTGCATCTATCTTCATCAGGGGTTATGGGCCTGTAATTTTCTTTCTTTGTCATGTCTTTACCTGGTTTTGGAATTAGGATAATGATGGCCTCATAAAATGAACATGAGAGTCTTCCCTCCTTTTGTATTTTTTGGAATAGTTTGAGGAGAGGTGTCAGTTCTTCAAATATGTATTGCTTTTCAAGTGGCCATTCTCCTGTCCTTTGGTCTTGATGGTGGAGTGAAGTATAAGTGGTAGTGGGGTAGAATAAATGTTCACATTCCCCTAGGGAACCTAAGATCTCTGGATGCTCGTGGAGGTCTGATGATGGTTATGGAGAGCCTCCTCAGACCCATGCCAATGGAGGAAATATGGTGTTGGTGAAGTAGCAGGACTGCATTCCTGAGGAGTAGAGTGTTAGGGGAGGAGCTGCACCAGAACCTCTCTTTTAATTCTTACAACAACTCTGTGGGATAACTATTGTTATGTCTTGTTTAAGGATCATGAAACTGAGTCGTCCAGGGTTACACAGCTAGTAAGTGGGAAGGAATGTCAAATTAAAACCTATGTTTGTCTCCAGAGCCTTTGTTCTTAACCAGGATAGGTTAGGCTGATTTGATTGCAAATCAGTAAACTATTTGAATGCTTGTACTGGCAAATGACTTTTTTTGCTACTGACTATAGCTATAAGGTTTTAAAGAGATTAACATTTTAAGGGGTATTATTGTTTGTTTGTTTTTTAATTGTGAGCGATTGGACCACCTACTGTTCAGATGTGGCAGACATAAGTAGAACATTTGAAGGGAATCAAATAAAAGAATCGAATTAATTGCTAATTGGACAACAAGTTCAAGTTACTTTGTCTTGATCAGCAAAGCCATATAAAGTGCTGAAGGAAGGAATTACAACTGGTAGCTAATGGAGGAGAAACACAAATTGAAGCAGAATTCCTCTCATTTGCCAACCTTCTTACCAAAGGGTTTCCTGATGAAACTCATCTGGACTTCATTTCTTTCCTTGAATGAGTCAGGAGTTTAGAATTCAGGCATCTGCCTGCCAGGAGGTCCCTGAAGCTCCCAGTGAAAGGTGTCAGCCAGAACTTTCCTGTGACTGCAATAATTACCAAGCTGTTATTGAAATGGGCTTTGGAAGGAAACTTGTTTAAAGGGTTATATACTGGGAATTTTTATTCCTCCAATGTTATTGAAACCCAGTTGCTGTTTTCTCAGTTAGGCAAATATTAACAGAAATGAAATATAAACAGAAATTAATTTCTTTTCTCTGACTTTTGGTTTAAGGACAAGTTACTGGTATACTGTGTACCTTTTAAAGCTCTGTTTTTGTTTTTGTTTTTTTTGAGATTGACAATGAACTTTAAAACCCATGTTTCTAGGAGAGAGCTTTGATGTGTCCAGCCTTTTTTGGTTTATCCAAATGGTATATTCTTGAATATGTGTTTTTTGGGCAGTAAATAGCCACCAAATAGCTATCAAGGAGGATGCAAAAGCTTCCATCTGTGGATCCTCACTTATTTAACCATTTTTCTCCATTTTCCTATTCCTGCCTCTAGCCAGCTTGTACTGATCACTCTGCTCCTCCATTGTAGTGTGCCCACAGCTGTTCTCCCTCTCTCTGTCAAGAACTTGACCTCCATCAAAATGTCCTTCTTCAGGGCTTTCTACTCAGTTTCTTGGCTTTTTCCTAGCATTCTTGGACCCTCATGTTCTTTGGTTTCAGCCTTGCTATACGTTATGTTGTGCCAGAGGCAACAATAAATATTTGTTGAATCAATTAATATGTAAATGAATGGATTTAAGTAATTCTGATGAACATGTCAGATCCTTTATTTTATTATATCTAAATAATTTAGTATGAAAAATTTCAAATATACAGAAAAGTAGAGGGTATAGTATAAAGGACCTGATGTAGCCATCACCCAACTTCAATAGTTATCAACATATAGCTACTTTTCTTTCATTTTTAGCCTCTCTACCTCTTGTCAGGCCCTTTAACTGACCGTAGTTCAGAGAAGCAAGTGCATGGTGGAAACACTTAAATAAAGAGCCACTATAGGTATCTGTTCATCATCTGAATTCATTTAGAACTCCTGCTCACCCTCTCTGTTCCTTTTTGCTGTTAAGTTTCCTGGTTTCTTCTTTGGCTCCTGTTTTTCACTTCTACCAGGGGTACTCAATATGGGTACAAGTTCCCAAGGTGTTCAAGGAAAAAGATTTTAATTATATCTCAAGTAAAAAAATAGAGGGGTCCATACATTTGTCTGGGAAAAAATACTGCTTTCTTTTCACTAGTTTCTAACTGAAATTGAACATTTCTATCATAAATGTAAGCACTGAACCACAGTAGTATTCACAATACCTGCAACACTGAAACCAGTAGAAATTCTTTTATGTCAAATAACAGAAGTTGTAGAGATTTCAAAATATCTCTTATGCTCATCACTGCTTTGAAATCATGGTAGTTATTGTACCCACAACTAGATTTTGTTCTTTAATGTGTTAATAAGGAGACACATATTACTAAATCATATATTAGATTTCCTTTGTAATCATTTATGTTTTACTTTGTGTATTTAAAAATATTGTTATGAAATGAAATCCATATTTCACCAAACTGCCAAAATGATCCATGACTCAGAAATGATTAAGAAACCCAGGTCTGGACACTTTTGTTAATAACATATTTGAACTCCTTATTCTAAATTTGACTTTCTGTCTTCCTCTTTGCCACCATTCCCCCTCCCGTCACCACTATGCTATTGCTTGTTTTCTGGCTAATGCACAGCGAGGAAGCAACTATCTTCCAAATTGTGCCTGTAGGGCTAATTGCCCAGGGCTTGCTTCTTTACTCCCAGCCTGAGCAACCTTTGCCAGCAACCCCAGAGTGGATTCAGCCAGTTACCATTTACTGGGAATAGTTGGGCCTGATGGATGTCCTTAATATTTCTTAGTTCTCCATTGCTCAAGTAATTCTTATAATTCAGCTGGCTTCATGTTATAATCTATTTGAGTCCCTGACTGTTGAGTAAATATTTAATCCCTGAGTGTTCTGGGGTTTGGGCAAGCATCTCAGCCCTTAAAATTGTAAAAGAAGAAGCAGATGTTCTGTGCCCTTCCACGCTTTCTTTTATCAATGTTTTCCCCACTCCAACTTTTCTATACATTCTCTGCTTCCTTCCCCTTCACACTCAAAGACAGGTTCATTCCTTCTGGGCCCAGGTGTCTGCTAGGTGGCAACAGAATCTCATGGCCTCTGTGCTGAATTTACAAGCATGAGCTGTAGGAGCATTGCTCAGGTTAAAGGGGCAGCCATTTTAGTTGTGTAATAAGTCTCTTATGCCAGAGGTTTTGTCTCACTCTTTGCCTCAGCTCTACCTAGCTGTCCCCATTTTCTCTACCTGTTACCATTCTTATCCTTCAGGGCACTGACTTGACCTGGACACCTAGCACGTGCTCTTTGTTGCTGTGGAGGTGGTGCTTCGATAGCAGGTACCAATACCCCAGGATGTTATATGTAATGTGCAATTTCCAATATCCAGTATCCAATTGTCAGGGAATAGGTAATGACTCTGTCTTCCATTTCTAAAGTCACTGTGACTATATTGAAGTGCCCTTTAGTTCTTTTATTATGACTGAGGGATGCTGCTATTTTTATAGATAATTTGCAGAGGAGAAATGATTGACATACTCTGATACTTCCCTTCTGCAGCTAACAGCTCCTGCCAGTTTCCTAGGTAACTTCTCTCCTTAAAAGGCAATGTTCTTAAAAGAATCTAATAACTGTGGTTTATAATGTCAAAATAACTTAAAACTTTTGGTTCTTTTCAGGCCTTTAAATGCGAAATCAGGCATGAGAATCTATAAAAATCTGAGGCAGACAGTTCAGGATTAATTTAGGCCTTCCCTAAATCACTTCATGTGTTAGCTTCTGCATCTCTCCAATTTTTGCTTTTATATCTTGGTTCTACATTTCTGTTAACCCCTCCAACTTGGTGATCTATGTTTTGGGCTCTACCAGCTTTTATCTTGGCTTCCTCAGGACTCTGCATTTGGAATCTGCTCCTTTACTCCATGTATTATGACCCTGGGCAAAAAACACTTTGGTTTCACCAGCAGTCCTTGGAATAGCCTTATCCTACCCCTGACTAATACAAATGCTGAGATTATTCACTTTCCAGGCATACAGTGTCACAGATTATGCATCTACCCTGTAGTTTAGCAAAGCAGCATCTGATGAGAATGGGACAAAAGTTGACCCAGCACATTAATTACCACCATCCGTGTGCAAAATCAAGACTTTAGTTGCTGCCCTGTTCTCAGGCCCCTTGTCAAGATGACCTTGAACTGCTTTTGCTTCTGTTATGGCTTCTCACTTCAAATACAGACATTAACACAGCAAAAACCAATTTATTCTTTTTCTATTGTGATAAAATATATATGATATTAAGTTTGCCATTGTAACCATTTCAAGTGTACAGTTCTGTGGCATTAATTACATCAATAATGTTGTGCAGCCATCACTCTCATCTATTTCTAAAATGTTTTTATCACCCCAAACAGAAACTCTGTACTCATTAAGCAGTAACTCCCTATTTTTCCCTCCCTTCCATCCCTGGATCATGGTAACCTCTAATCTATTTTCGGCCTCTATGAATTTGTCCCTTGAAGATATTTCATATAAGTGGAATCATAAATCATTTGCTCTTTGTGTCTGGTTTATTTCATGCTGCATATTTTTATGCTTGCTTTATGTTGTATCATATGTCAGTATTTAATTCCTTTTTATGGCTGAATAATATTGCATTGTATGGGTATACATTGTGTTTATCCATTCATCTATTGTTGGACACTTAGCTTGTTTCCACCTATTGTGAATAATGTTGATAAAACACTGATGAAGGGGTTCAGAGTAGGCTTCCCTAATATGTACCACATTAGCATGAGGGTCACTTTGAGCTGAAGGTAATTGAGACACTGCAGACACAAGAGAAAGTTTTACCTTTCCCTTAAAGAATTTAAATTAGGGCCCTTGCCCATACAGAGTTAATCAGAAATGACTTTTTTGATGTATCTATACAGCAGGGCAAACATCTAATCACTGAATACCTGCTCTTCTTAGTGTCCTGGGAATGACCTTCCTCCCCTCTGAAGCCCCAAGGAGCCTTACCTCATCCTTAGCTCAGAATGTCATATACACCTCATTTTCCCTTTCTGTCTCTGACCCCCTCATGTGTGTGTGTGTGTGTGTGGGGGTCTCTCTCATGTATGTGAAGTTCCCATATACATGTATGTAATTAAATTTGGTCATTTTTCTCTTGCTAATTTGTCTTATGTCGATTTGATTATTAGACCAGCTGAAGGAATGTAGGAAGGTAGAGGAAGGTTTATTCCTCCTCCACACTGGTATACAAATATTTGTTTGAAACCCTACTTTCAGGGGTTTTTTGGAAGGGGTTATATACCCAGAAGTAGAGTTGATGGATCATATAGTTCTTCTGTGTTTAACTTTTAGAGGAACTGCCAAACTGTTTTCCACAGTAATGACACCATTTTACCTTCTCATCAATAATGTGTGTGGGTTCCAATTTCTCCACATTCTCACTAACTTGTTATTTTTTTATTTTAAAAATTGTAGCCATTCTAGTAAGAGTGAAGTGCTATTTCTATATGATTTTGCTTTGTATTTCCCTAATGACTAATAATGTGGGCCATCTTTTCATGTGCTTTTGGCCATTTGCATGTCTTCTGGGGTGAAATATCTATTCAAGTGTTTTGCCTATATAAAAATTGGATGGTCTTTTTGTTGTTGAGTTGTAGGAGTTCTTTGGATGTTAAATCCTTATCAGATATGTGATTATAAGTATTTTCTCGTATACCCAACTCTGTGGGTTGTCTTTACTGTTTTTTAAAATGTGCCTGGTGTACCAAAGTTTTACATTTCAATGAAATGCAATTAAATAGTTTCTTTTTTGTTGCCTGTGCTTTTGGTGTCATAATTAAGAAACTATGCCCAAATCCAAGGTAATGTAGATTTGCTCCTTTGATTTCTTCTATAAGTTTAGGTTTGTGGTTCATTTTGAGTTAATTTTCATATCTGGTATAAGTTAAGGTCTACTGTGTTTGACAGTGTTGATTCATAAATTCTCTTGGCTCTTCATCCAAATTTGACTTCACACCATTGTTCCTACCTGTAAAAAAATCTGCACTTTTGAATTGGCTATGCAGCTAGGATGTGGGCCCTGTCAAGTCTCTGCAACTGTGAGACTTAAGAGTCACTTAATCTATGTGCTCTCAGCCAGTGCATCAGAGAATGACATCAGACATAAACACAGAGTACCAGATGATTGGTCACCAAGCCTAAAAGCAGGATGTTTTCTTATAAAATAGGAGAACCATGTGCTTATCACATGCCTAATTGAATATAAAAGGATAAGAGTATAAAAAGTAGTGTATATAATTATATAGTAATATACTATATAAGAAGTATAAAAGGATATTGTGATCAGAATTTGGGAGGATTGAAAAATCATGGGTTGCCAACAAAGAGCTGTAAGAACTGAGATCTGGCTCTCTCCACATTAGTGAGATGATTCAATCTCTGCTGCATGTTAATACTTGACAGTAAAAAGTACATATCTGAACCATTTAGAGTGAAGACTATACTCAGAGGATAAAGCCACTGCAGACAGGCCACTGTGGGGGATCACTTTGGGCAGGAAACACTTTTAGTGCTGCTAGGTGTGCACACCATGCTGTTGGTGGTTGACTGTGACAAAACAGAAAGCTGAGACCATCTGGAAGGAGTAATGAATTTGTACCTAATGTGAGAGAAAGTGACTCTGGAATGAAAACCTTGCTATGTCCCTACTCATACTGTAGATGACAGCATCCCTCTCTCAGTTTCTCTGCTGCCTACTGTTGTGGCATCTGCTAAGGAAGGTTGAGAATTGCTTCTTCCTTCTCTACTTGGGCAATTCAGTGAAATTTCACTAAGCATCTCCTCTGAGCCAGGCCTTCCACTAGATTGGGGATTTAAAAGTGAAAAAAACACTTGGTTCTTATTCTTGGGAGCATTGTCATCACTGTGTTGTTTCATTGCTGCCCTGCTTTATTACTTTATGGGAACTTGAGTCCTTTGGTCTGTACTGGTTTCTGGGGACATTTGAAGGGGCCTTCCTGTCAAGGAAACAGGATTTTACGCTGATGTTTAAATAGAGGAAAAGGGCTTTCAGGATGCGTGTGAGAATGGTATAGATTTGAACGAGGGAAATAGGGCATGGTTGTACAAGAAAATCTTCCCTCTGCCAACCACTATAAGGTTGTATCTTGTTAGATTGTTGGTGTTTAAAATATGTGTTGATAGTAATAATAATAATAATAATAATAATAGTTAATACTTAGTGAGCACTCACTGTTGTCAGGCACTGCGCTAAACATTTTACATGTATGAATTCATTATATATTTAGCTCAATCATATGAAGTGGGTGCTGTTGTCATCTCCATTTTATAGATGAGGAAGCAGAGGCGCATGGATGGATATGCTAGTTTTTCTGCCTATAGGTTGACATAAATGAAGCAGCACCCCTGGGGATAGGTGTATATTTTCAAGGGGGTGCCAGTCCAGTCAAGCTCTGCCTGAATTGGGGTTGCATTTACAGCCTAAGGATCTCTGGCTACCATGTTGATCCTGTTGGCATGGAAGATGTCCTTAAGGCTGTTGAACCCTCTTAGGGAAATATGCCTCTTCTGCCTTCACCAGGCACTGCCTCTGCCGAAAAGGGCTATGAAAAGCCTTAGAAACGTTTTGGTGAGGGCAGATCCAAGATGGCTGCAGAGTAGGTAGAAGCTACACAAACCTCCTCCTGGTGCCAAACTAGATTTACAGCTAAATTATAGAGCAGTCAACTTGAATGGCCAACTGAAGGGCAGCTGAACAGGAGTATTATATCCAAGGGAGTATAGAAGAAGCTTCACAGAGACTGGTAGAAGGGCAGAGACACAGAGAGGGCTGGCCCCTGTACCCAGGTGCGGTGGCTGAGAAGCTGGAGGGATATCTCAGCTGTAAAGGACCCTCCAGGGAGTGTGGGGTCTCAACTCCATGCCAGGACCCCCAAACCAGAGCACTAAGGCCAGGGAGTGGAGCCTCCATAGCATCTGGCAGCAAAAATCAGCAGGGACTCTGTCTGCTGGAGGAAGTTTTCTAGAAACCCAGGTTCTCTCCTAAAGGGCCATCACACAGGAGCTTCCTGCTCTGGGGCACTCACCTGGGGCTCTGTTAGAGGGAAGGCGACTGGGCATGTGGAAGCCATAAAGCACAAGTGACAAATACAAGGCCATAGGCTGAATCCAGCTCTCCACCTTGTTTTATCTAGCCCCAACACCTTGTTTCTCCCTAGCAGCAGTGCTGAGCTCTTGCTTAACTGTTAAGGAGTAGTTACATTTATACAGTCCTCAAATTACATTTGGCCCTTTGAAGGCAATTGCAAGGCTGATGTGGCTCCCAGTGAAAATGAGTTTGACACCCCTGCCATAAAGAGAAGACCTGGGTGGCATGACTCTGAGGACAGATCTGGAGGATCAGCTACTATGGTACCCATCTTTAGCAACACCCCACACCACCCTCCAGTGCCATCTCCCAGGGTTGGGCACTCCGATCTTACAGCACCAGCTGGGCAAGTGCACTGACCTGGTCCTACAAATACTGGTGACACCACCCTGCCAAGCTCCAGTAGGGCAGAAAGGAATGTTGGATGCACACAACAGGGGCCTCTGGTGTTCTGTTTTTGTGGAGAAACTTTAGGCAGGTACTTAGTCATTGAATTGTGTGGCTTTGGAATGGGGGCCAGTCTTGTCTCCCTCCCACAGGTTATGAAGATGTCACCCACAACTAAAGACTCCCTTGTCAGGGTCTCTGGCTGCACAGCTGCAGAGCTAAGGGGAGACATGCAGCCTACTCCCCTCTCCTCCCATGGACCTGTGCCACCCCCAACAGAGGGCTGCCTTGCTCTGTTTTCCCAGTCCTGCTGGCCCTATCCTGCTGAGCTCAATTCCACAGGGGGTGGAGCACAGCTTGGAGCTGGGACCTCCTGATTGGGGTCTCCGTTGGGGTCTCTGAAAGTTGGCTGTGCAGCTGGTGGGGAGGCAAGCAGTTTGTTCCCCTATCCCCTCTGGCTGGCCAGTGCCACAGCTAACAGAAAACTGTTTTGATTTGTTTTTCCAAGTCCAGCTGGCCCAATCCTGTTGGAGAAAAGCAACTCTGCTCAGAGCTGGGACATTTGGAGTGTGTTGCCCTCAGAGACTCCAGTCTGGGGCTTGAGCAGGTGTAGCTACAGAACTTAGGAGAGAAGTGCAGCTTGCCCCTTCTCCAGAGGCTCAGCCCGTGACACCCCTAACAGAAGCCTTTCTTGATCTGTTTACACCCCTAACAGAAGCCTTTCTTGATCTGTTTTCTCAAGTCCCAGTGGCTCAGCCCTACTGAGCTTGCTCACACAATCTGAACAGCTGGCTGCACCCAACTGGAACTTGTGGCGTGTTCCTCCCAGGGTAGCTAGAGTTAGAGATTCCTAGCAGAGACTGAGTGGTATGGCTGTGGAGTAGGGGCCACATTCTCCCCCATTGAATGCCTGACCATGCTGCCCCAAAGGTGGGGATCCACTTGTCCCATCTTACAGAGCTTGAGCTGTATGGAAGGGTCAGTGGGGCACAGCCATCTTGGTCCTACTCTACAGTCTTTCTTCATAAGACTCTGGAGGAAATCCAGGCAACCTGGGGTGGGATGTGGTTTGGGGTAGCAGACAAGTGGATGCTGACCTCAGGGAGCCCTAGACTTTTGTTGATCTGTCATCTGCTCAGAGCTGCAGGAGGCCGATCCTGATACACAACCTGGTTCTTCTCACATACATCCAGTCCCAGTGCATGCAGCCATAAACAGTGAATAGTATGGTCGTCCAGTCTGTTAGCCCAAGGCCAGTTACACACAATGTCTGAGACTGACCTGCACTGGAACCCCAGCTAAAGGGGCCCAGGACCAACACAGCCCGTGGTTGGCTTCAAACCACACCACAGCTACACCCAACTAGCCACACAAACAGGAGGTAAAACTGTCATTTGCAGATGATGTGATACTGTACATAGAAAAAACCTAAAGACCCCACCAAAAAACTACTAGAACTGATAAATATGTTTGGTAAAGTAGCAGGATACACAACTAATAATCAGAAATTGGTGGCCTTTTTATACACCAATAATGAACTGTCAGAGAAATTGAGAAAACAATACTATTTACTATTGCAGAAAAAAAACAAGGCACCTAGGAATAAATTAGGCCAAGTAGGTAAAAGACCTGTACTCAGAAAATTATAAGACATTGAAGAAAGAAACTGAAGATACAAAAAATAAAAACCACCCCCAAACAATAATCTGGTCTCAGCTTGGGCTCCTGGACCCCAAAAGAACACATAATGTTTAGGATCACTGTTGGGGACCCACCAGTTATTTCTCCTGTACCAAGTCTTGGGTGGTGTGCTTCCTGGGCTGCCCCAGAAGGAGGTGACTTTCTCTAGCATAGGTGCCCATCATATTCAGGAATTCCCAGATCATCTCCTCAGAGGTGTGGTTGCCATTCAAGAGGATCACACCCAGGAGAGGCATCAGAAAACCTTTTTTTAAAAGGAAATATACATGCATTGCTCATATTCCCCTCACTGATGTCATTTTGGTTGTTGACAAGGATGTAGGAGTTACTTTTGGGCTTGACTTCTTTCAATTCTAAGCCAAAGAACAAATCCATGTGCTCAGAGGCTCTCCTGAGGATCTCAAGGAAGTCCCTTCTACACCGTTTGTGGACTATCTTCAGTATGTAGTGGCCTGAGCACTTTTAAAACCTGGGGTCTCAGCTCTGTTACAGCATCACTTCTGCCAAGCACATAGGCATGGTGGCTGTTGTTCAGGAGAGTAGGCAGAAGTGTAAGCCAATGGACAGGTGATTTGGACACCTCAAATCGAGGCTGGTCCTGCAAATCCATCCACAGCATGAAAGAAGACAAGGGCATGCATAAGTCAGGATCCCCAGAGGGCTTTCAGGGGAGTTTTCTGTGTGTGTAAGAACTGGGCAGTGTCTGGATGAAGCTGCTGTGCTGCGTTAGTGATTAGGGTGGTAATGCTTCAAGGAACAACTGTGCTTGGAGTGGGGCTCACACTAAAGTAGGAACCTTGAATATTTGTTTTTCATTTTAAATTAGTACAGTTTAGTTCATGCAAAGTTATATCCTACTATATATTTTTTACATTAGATTGTGAGCATTTTCCCATTTCACAAGATATTCTAGGGATTTATGATTTTTATTTTACTTTTAATATACAAAAAAAGTTTTTATTTTATTTTTAATTGTTGAATCACAGTTGTCCCACCTTTTCCCTTGTTGCTCTCCCCTGCCCCCCACCCTCCCTACAGTCAATCCCCACCCCATTGTCCATGCCCATGGGTCCTCTATTCATGTTCCTTGACTTGCCTCTTCCGCTTCTTTCCCTGTTATCCCCCTTCCCTATGATCACTGTCAGTTTGTCTTTATTTCCCTGTTTCTGGTTCTATTTTGCTCGATTGTTTCTTTTGTTAATTAGGTTGCAATCACTATTCTCCCAAAGAGGTGGTTGTGAACCCTGGCTATATCAGTTGAAAAGAAATCAGTTGAAATATATGCCCATACCCAGTCCCCATATGCCAGGGTTTCTTATTGAATTGTTCTGAGGTGTGGATAGAGCATCATTACATTTTATGAAAGTGTTACTGGTGAGATGACTATTAAATCTTGGTTCTTGTCATTTTGAAGGAAAGATTTCAGTCAAGAGACAAAGCACAGTAAAGCAAGCAGGAATTTATTGGCTGCAGCAAAGCCATAGTAAGGACAGTGAAACAAGGAAGGACCTAGTAGAAAAGCCACAGGAGAGCCCAGGTGAGGCTGCTTTAGCTTACTGAGAAGTAAGAAAAAAGGGGTATTAGAGACACATTCAGGGGTTAGCCTGGGACTAGCTGCCACTGCCCACTGTTCCCCTGGTTGCACGTCTCCTGGAGTCTCTTAGAGTTTAGGAGATGTGTGCCTGTCGGGGTAGGAGAGGGAGTGAGGGAAGGCACTGGTGTGCCCCTGGGAGGGAGGACACTGGGTCCTTTGGAGGCCTTTATCTCTCTCTTGTGGGCAGAATTTTAGGGGAGGTTTCAGGGGAGTTTCAGCAGATTAGTCATCAATTTTCCAGGCGTGCCCTTTCATGGTCATGGTCTCCACTGATTGGTTGGTGCCAGGGCATGGGGTCATTAGTCAGTGTAGCTGGTTCTGGCATCGTCCACCTGGTCTTGCTGCTTTTATGGGCCTGGAGCTGAAATTCAGCTGAGGCCTAGATGTTATCTTAGGGAAGAAAAATCAGGGTGTCTAAACCATGACCAGCGATAACGCTTGGGGAGGAAAGGTTACCGTGGGGGTGAGGCCCTTGTTCTCCCAGTTTTGCCCATTGCTAACCACTGGGGCTTTCTGCCCTGGTGGCCTTCTCTACCTGGCTTATCATCCTTCCTTTGCTCATGTCTGTCTAACTGCCTACACAAAATGTAAAGCATTTAGTTTAAAAATGCCACTCTATAATATATTAAAAATAGCTCTTATAAATACATAGAATGTATTTTCTAGCTACCGGATTTCCTTTACTTGAAAATATTTGATCTGCCATCTGGCTGTCTGGCTGTTTATCTATCATCTATCTGTTTGTCTGTCTATCAAAACTGTTTCACCTATGGAAAAGCCTCTATTTTGTCACTAGTGTGTATGGCCAGATTCCTCAGACCCCCATTTTTTGGTTGGTATATTTTAGATTTTTCATTATGATACAAATGTAGAGAGAACATTGTAAAGAACCCCCATGTTCCCATCACTCACCTTAAATAATTATTACCCCATGGACAATCTTGTTACATTTATATCCCCATTACTCTCTTTGTACTTGTGTCTTAGTCCATTTGGGCTGCTACAACAAAAATACTATAGACTGTGATGACTTAAACAACAAACTTGTTCCTCACAATTCTGGAGGCTGAGAAGTCCAAAATAAAAGTACTGATTTATTTCATGTCTGGTGAGAGCCTGCTTCCTGGTTGTTGTCTCACTGTGGCCTTGTGTAGCAGAAGGGGCCAGGAGCTCTCTGGGGTCTTTCTTACAGGGGTACTAATTGCATTTATGGAGCCTCCACCTTCACGACCTAATTACATCTCAAAGACCCCACCTCCACACACTTACTACATACTATCACATTGGGGATTAGGTTACAACATACGAATTATGAATTGTGGGGGGAAACATTCCATCTCTAGCAACTTGGATGAGTGTGTATACATACATACACACTTGTAAATATATATATATATATATATTCCAAATGTTCTGTTCTTTTTAACAGGTTTATTGAGGTATAATGTACCTTCTTTTAGTGTACATGTCTGTGAGTTTTGAAAAACTCATACATACTATGATCAAGATATAGAATATCTGCATCACCCCAACATACTTCCTTATGCCCCTTTGTATTGTAGTAAGTAGTATTGCATGGTATGGATGTACCATACTTTGTCCTTTCACCCATTGAAAGATTTTGAGGTTGTTAACAAATTTGACTGTCATGTTAAAGTCATTATGAACATTTGCATACAGGTTTCTGTGGGAGCATAAGTAATTTGCATAAATATCTAGGAATGGGATTTCTGGATCATATGGAAGGTGTTTAACTTTATAAAACATTATTGTCTTTACGAGCACTTGATATTGTCAGGATTCATTATTTTTATTGTAGCCACTCGGCATGTGGCTTTAATTTCTATTTCTTTAATAGCCAATTGTGTTGAACATCTTTTCGTGTGCTTATTTGTCATCTGTACTATGTTGAATAGTGTCTCCCTCTAAATTAATGTCCAGCCATAACCTATAAATATGAGTTTACTTGGAAATAGGATCCTTACAGATATAGTCAAATTAGGATGAGGTTATACTGGATTAGGATGGGCCCTAATATAATGACTGGTATCTTTACAAGAAGAGTGAAACTTGGACACATATATACACAGAGGGAAGACAACCATATAAAGATCAAGGAAGAGATTGGATTTAAGCTGCCATGAGCCAAAGTAGACCAAGGGTTGCTGGCAACCACCAGAAGCTGGGATGAGACAAAGAAATAATCCTCTTCCACAGCATTCAGAGAGAGCACAAACTTGCAGACACCTGATTTCAAATTCCTGAACTCAAAAACTAAAAGAATGAATTTCTTATTTAAGCTACCAAGTTTGTGGTACTTTGTTATAGCAACTCTGGGAAAAGAATACAGCATCTATTATATATCCTCTTTGGTGAAATGTTTTTCTTCACTTTTACCTATTTTTCAATTGGATTGTTTTCTTACTGTTGAGTGTGTGTATATATATATATATATATATATATATATATATATATATGATCTGCCAGAAGATATCAAGCCATGTAATATGAAAAATAGAGACATTTATTGCATAAGATATAAGATACAAGAAACATTGTACATAGGACAATGATGCCTCAGTCCCCTTCAAAGTAGGTACCTTGGGACCTCACACAGTTCTCCCAATTGGCATCAGCAGCCCCATCATATTTTCCTGAACCTCATCGACAGTCTGAAATCTCTTCCCTTTCAAAGGTGATTTTAGTTTTGGAAAAAGCCAGAAGTCACAGGGCCCAAGGGCTGTAGGGGTGCTGAGTCACCTGGGTGATTTGATGTTTCACCAGAAACCCTGCCTGAGACATGATGCATAAGCAAGCACATTTTCATGATGAAGCTGCCAATCACCAGTTGTCCATAGCTGTGGCTTTCTGAGTCATCCAAAAAGTTTCCATGGAGGAATATTTAAGCTTAATGCAAAATTTGATGCAGATTCATTGCTTTGCTTGCTCATTCATTTTGAGTGAGACAGCCACACAGTGCACATACTCACTCATTGGTGTCTACTACCCCCACTGACCAGTACAGTGAAGTTGTCACTGTTCATGCATGTGCATTCCAGTACACTCTGCTTAGCTGCCAGGTCACATTGATATTGTGCCAACTCTTCTTGTTATATTAACAGTGGCTGCACTTTTTCCAGACAGACCTCATATATATAATGTATAGTATAATATATATATATATATATATATATATATATATATATATATATAATCTCTTATCTGCTATGTGGTTGACAAATATTTTCTCCTAATCTATGGATTGTGTTTTTATTTTCTTAACTATGTCTTTCCAGAAGGAGAATTTTTAAGCTTTGATGTTCTAATAAATAATTTTTTCTTTTATGAATTATGCTTTTGACATTATGTCTAAGAACTCTTTACTGAACCTCAGATGAAGAAAATTTTCTCTTACATTTTCTATGACTTGATTTTTTTTTGCATTTCATGTCTAATTGATCCAACATCATTTGTTGCAAAGATTATAATTTTCCCATTGAGTTTGAAAAACCAATTGAGCACATGTGTGTGAGTCAGTGACTGGACTCTATTCTGTCCCATTAATCTGTGTATCTATCCTACCACTCCTTGATTACTGTTGCTTTATAGAAAGTCTTGAGAGCATGTAGCATGAGTTCTACAACTTTGTTCATTTTCTTTATCTTTATTTTTTAAAAAGATTTTATTCATTTTTAGAGAGAGGGAAAGGGAGGGAGAGAAACATTGATTGGTTGCCTCTCGCACCCTGACTGGTGACCAAACCTGCACCCCAGGCATGTGCCCCAACTGGGAATTGAACTGGTGACCTTTCAGTTTCTGGGATGATGCCCAACCAGCTGAGCCACTCCAGTCAGGGCCAACTTTGTTCTTTTTCAAAATTGTTTTGGTTTTTCTATTTTTGTGCTTTTTCATATAAACTTTTGAATTAGCCTGTTGGGCTCTACAAAATATCCTGCTGGGATTTTTGACTGGATATATGTTGAAAGTATAGCTCTCAATTTAGAGAGAATGTACATGTTCACAAATAGAGTTTTTAACCCAATAACATGGTATATCTCTTCATTTATTTAGTTTCTCTTTAATTTTGCACCACCAACACAATGTTGAATAGGAGTGGTGAGAGCAGATACATCCCTGTATTGTTCTGACTGAAACAGAAGATATTGTATGTTTCATCTGTAACTATGACTCTCTATGTATATCTCTAAAAGAAAAATGTTTTGAAAATATTTGTATTACATTTGAATTAATGCCTTTCATATAATCAAATATTCATTCACATGTTAATATACAGTTGTCTTACAAATGTCATTTTTGTTTGTTTCAATGCAAATAAAGTCCATACACTATAATTAGTTGATATGTTTCTTACATTTATTTTAATTTATAGGTTATTCTCATATTTTTTTAATTCTTTGCAGTTTGTTTGTTGAAGAAATTAGGTTGTTTGTCTGGTAGTTTCTACAGCCTGAATTTTGCTGAAAGCTTTTCTATAGTACAGTTTAACATGTTCCTCTTTCCTCTGTACTTCCTATAAATTGGTAGTTGGGTGTAGATACTTACTCAGATTCAGGGTTTTTTTTAAATCCTTACCCAAAGATATGTTTTTATCTATTTGTGGGGGGGAGAGAGAGTGAGAAACATCGATGTGAGAGAGAAACATCAATTGGTTGCCTCCTGTATGTGCTCTGAGGATAGAACCCACAGCCTTTTGGTGTATGGGATGACACTGCAACCAACTGAGCCACCTGGCCAGGGCAGTTTAGATGCTTTTTAACAGCCTCAATTATTACATCTTTGGATCAAGTCATAAACAATATTATTGCAAAGGGCTGTCAACATGTTTAATCGATTCTAGTATTGTAATCGCTACGCAACAACTCAGTGATATACACAAACATGCATCATGGGGAGCAAGCACTATCAACCATCCATTCTGTAGATTAGCATTTGCCAATCTTGAGTAACTGTTCACTTCACTGAATATGGGTAGTTATTTTTCTTATTCATCTTGAGTAAATGATGGGATGACTTCAGCTCAAATGCAACATACAAACATTTTCTTACAAAAAAAAGTAATGAGTTAAAAACAAAATATTTTGCACAATTTACTACTAAACACCATTAAACTGCCTTAACTTAAGCTCTTTCTCACTGCACATATCGAGCAGGCTAAGAGTGTATCTTAGAGCATAAAGGATATTCTCTTATCACAGATGACTCAGCAGTTAAAACCTTCAAATGAAACCATCATCACTCTGGGGTCTCTTCTGTTAGGGCACTATTTCCATTCATGAGGTCATCAAACCTATGACCTAATCACCTCATCAAAGGCCTTACCTCTTCCTACCATCACACTGGGGGTAGGGTCATGCTTGCTGAAGTACCCTGTGGCTGCACTGTGGAACCCCAAATCTACCTTGAAGTTCTGGATAATTTCCCTTATGAACCTCTGGAAGAAAGCTTTGGGTCAGAAGGTCTGTTGATTTCCAGCCTGTAAAATATTACTTTTTAAGTCACTGACAGACTTAGTGGCCAGATAGTTTTGTGGGGGCTTTCCAATCAGTGGATTTGCAAGTAGAGTGCTTTATGCCACTCATTTCCTTTAACCTAATATCAAAATTGTAAGTTGCTTTATGTTTGTCTCTGCTGCTATACCATTAATGTGCTCTAGTAACCAAGCTAAAAAAGCTGCTCTATCAACCAATACCTAAACTTTTCACTGTTAGAATTGATATTTTTTATAAAGATTTTATTATTTTTAGAGAGAGGGGAAGGGAGGGAGAAAGAGAGGGAGAGAAACATCAGTTTGTGGTTGCCTCTTGTGCATCCCCTACTGGGGACCTGGCCCCCAACCCAGGCATCTGCCCTGACTGGGAATCAAACCAGTGACCCTTTGGTTCACAGACCCACGCTCAGTCCACTGAGCCATACCAGCCAGAGCAGAATCGATGTTTTTTAAAAGAGTTTTATATATATGTACAAATGTGCACACACATACATATATAGAGTATATGTATATGTGTGTATGGACACACAGAGATATATATGTAATTTAATTTTTTAAACTAGTAAGGGCTTTTTAATATAACCACAATGACATTATCACTTCTAACAGAATTAACAATAATTCATTAATATGGTTTACTGCCCAGTCCCTATTCAGATTTCCCTGTTCTTCTAAAAACAACAGTGGTTAGTTTGAATCAAGATCCAAAAAGATTCACACATTTTGTTTTGTGGCTGTGTTTCTTAAGTCTTTTTTATTCTATAATAATTCCCCTTCCTCTTTTTCTTCTCATGTGTTATGGGCTGAATTGGAATGATCCTGTCCCCTTGCAAAATTCATTATGTTGAAATCCTACACCCAGTGTGATGGTAGGAAGAGGTAAGGCCTTTGATGAGGTCATTAGGTCACGAGGTTTGATGGCGCCCTCGTGAATGGAAATAGTGCCCTTACAGAAGAGACCCCAGAGAGCATTCTTGTCCCTTTGACTGTGTGTGAACACAGCAAGAAGACAGCTCTCTGCAACCAGATAGCAGGCCCTCACCAAGAATTCCACCATGCCAGCACCTTGATCTTGGACTTTGGTCTTCCAGAACTGTGAGAAAAAAGTTTTTGTTGTTTATAAGCCACCCAGTCTGTTATATTCTGTTAGAGGAACCTGAACTAAGACATCATGCTGTTGGAGAAACTGGGCCATTTGTTTCTTAAAATGTCCCACTTTCTACATTTGACTAATTACCTCCTTCTGATACCATTTAACTTTTTCCTCTATGTCTTTTATTTCCTATATACTGGTATTTAGATCTAGACTAGAGGATTGATTTGTTTCAGATTCATTGCTTTTGGCAAAAATACTTTGTAGGTAGTGCTATGTACATTCTATTGTATCAGTCAGAAGGCACATCGTATCTGGTTGAACTTCTAATAATGAGATTGATTTTTTTGATGAGATGTGGTGACCTGTTCCTTGTTAAACTTTCACCTACTACCTTTAGCATTCATTGATGATTTTTGCCTAAATCCCATATTTCATTAGGAGTTGCAAAAATGGTGATTTTAAATTCCTATTATTACTTTTGCAATGATTAGTGGAATTCTCCATAATGAAGAACTTCCCTTATCAACTAGGTAGTGACTCTGAAATACTGTTTGACCAGGAAATGCAGACCCAGTGCTTAATTCTTGACCTTTATTAACTTTTAGTGTAATGAGTTGTTGCTCTAGAAACTTCCAGTGATGATCAATGAGTTCCTTTCTTGAGTATCATAATGAACCTGTAGAATTTAATATATTCAGTGTGTCTCAGTCAACCATAGTCATTTTTTAAATGCTGAATTTTATAACAATGTTGGTCAGTAGAAGCACCTTCAAGTTGGCTCCTGAGTCCTTTTGACGTATCCTTAGTAGTCTTTGATAGTATCCTTGCTTTCTCGTATGATGATTCCTCAGGCTTATCTTGAACGTTTTCTACCCCAGACCTAGAATCAGTCATTTCTCCAGGGATCCATGGATTCTTTTTTTTTAATTTATTTTAATCATTGTTCAAATACAGTTTTCTCCTTTTTACTCCCAATCCAGTCCCCCCTCCCACCCCTCCCCACTTCCCTCCCATTATGACCCTCCCCTTAGTTTATGACCATGTGTCTTTTAAGTTTGTTCCTCTGAACCCTACCCACTGTCCCCTTAAATTCCATCCATGGATTCTTTTAATGGGAAATACAGTGGACATAAGTTATTTTATTTTTATTTTTAAAATAGACTTTATTTACTTTTTCTTTTTTATTGCTTACACTATTACAGATGTCTCCATTTTTAGAGCAGTTTGGGGCTTATAGAAAATTTCAGCTGAAAGTACAGAAAGTTCCTATATATCCCCTTGTTCCCTTGTTCAGTTTCTCCTATTATTAACATCTGATATACTTGTTATACTTGATGAGAAAATATTGCTATATATTAACTAAAATCCATCATTTACATTAGGAGTTACTCTTTGTGTTGTATAGTTCTATGCATTTGGACAAATGCATTATTTCCTATGTCCTCCATTATAGTATTATACAGAATATTTTCACTGCCCTAGAAATGCCCTGTGCTCTACATTTTCATCCCTTTTCGCCAACCTTGAGCTGGCAAGCACTGATCTTTTCACTGCTTCCATAGTTTGTCCATAAATATATTTTAAAAGTTCCATCAGATGAAGGCAGTTGCTAAAAGACTAAATGTGAGGGTGAAATAATATCCAGAGGTGATAAGTGAAGGGCCTAAGTCCCTGTAGAGACAGGAGTAAATGGAATCTAGAACGGATTAGCCTCTGATAGAAGCATCCAAAGACACCAAGAAATGTTTACAAAAATTTACATAGAGAGGATTTACATAGAGAGGATAAGCCTGGAGGAAAATACTGCCCTAAGCTGAATTTCTACTACCACCTCCAGGGTTTGAGTGGGGTGCAGATCCTAGATATTCTTAGAAACACGCATCCTGTACCTTTATGTACCCAGGCTCAAAGGATCTAGCCCTTTTCTCTCCTAGCCTCAGAATTCTCTTCTTTCCTCCTACTCTTGGATCCTCCCCCTGCCCAACTCTTAGACAATGCAGTTCTAATACTTATCTCTAGGATAGCTGTGAAGCCTGAATGAGGTAATAACACATATAACTTATCCACAGATGCCTTGCACACAGAAAGCACTCCATAGTAATTAGATGTTTTTGTTAATGAATTAAGGCTCCAAACTAGAGAGTGTTTAGGACTGAAGGCCAGGAAACACACTACCAGGATTTAGAAATCTACAGGGAAGGAAGCTAGGTAGGCTTGAACTTAATATGTTTAGGCATTCTTCTAAGAAGCATTTTAGTGGCCTAGCTGGCATTTTGAAATCTAGGCGCCCTTCGATCACAACCCCTTCATTTTTTTCTAGACTAGTTATTTTGCAGTTAACAATGGATTAACTGCTTGGAAATGTTTACTTGACTGAGCTAAGATTTAAACTTGTTCCTGGGAAAATATCTTGGGTCAGAAGCTTGCACTGGGTAGTTGGTTGCCAAATGGGAATTAGATAGAGAGGGGATCCATCTCTATTAATCTCCAGTTACATAGTGATTAGACTTGTGAAGAGAGCTAAGAACTTAATTGTTCAGTGTCATCAGGAAGTCAATTATTTTAATCTCTCTTCAATAGTTAGCTATTAATTAACTGGGAATAAAGAGGAGAATAATTGGAGATGGATTTGTTCAGACTATCTTATGCCTTGTGGAGCAAATAAGTAGTCTTGGCTACTTAATGAGATCTTAGATAAAAGGAAGTAGGCACAAAAGGAGGCAACCAGTTAGAGGTGATACCTGGCTAAGAGAAATGATGGGTTAGACAGGCTCAAAGTATCCTGCATCTTCTCCCAGCTTTTCAGCATTTTTTTCCCCTAGGGCTCTACACAGCAGTCCTAACCCCAGGACTACCCAACTATAGACAGAAGATTCCATATGTAATGATTAAGAATATGGATTTGGAGTCAGATCTGACCTAGAATCCCAGCATGGCCACTAAGCCCCTGTATGACCTTGAATAAGTTACTTAATCTTAGTTTCCTCAGCTGCAAAATGACAATAATAGTAATACCACATGATTGTTTAGAAAGTTATTTGAAATTATTGCAGTAAAGGCCTTAGTGTAATGCCTAACAAATGAAAAAGTGCTTGTCAATGAATATTTGTTTCCCTTCATACTTGACCACACCAGGAATCTTTTGTGGTGGAAAAATCCCAACTACTCTGATCTTTATACATTCTTCCTTCCATTAGGCTGCTACCAGTGAAGGCTTGATTAATCCTTGAGCCCTGCTTTGATAAAACTGGGGTTTTATCCTTTGTATTCTCTGCCTTTGATAAACCCATCTCTATTCTTTCCAATGTGGTATAAGGGTTTTAAGTGTGGGTTCTGCAGTTAGCAGACCTGGGCTGGAATCCAAGCTCAACTACTTCTTGGCTATATAACTTTGGACAAATCATTAACCCTTTTATGCCTCAATTTTCTCATCTGTAAAATAGCAATAATAATATGAAGTTACCTCATGGGATTATTGGGAGGATTCAGTGATTTCATGCATACAAAGCATGTAGAACAATGTCTGGCACATGGTAAGTGCTCAAAAAGTAGTAGCTATACTATTATCTATATTATTCTCTTGATCCTGGCTCCCTTTCTCTTAGGGACCTGAAGGGTGTCAAGGTTTCATCTGACAGCCCTGACCAGTGTGGCTCAGTTGGTTGGAGCATTGGCTGTAACTGAAAGGTTGTGGGTTTGATTACTAGTCAGGGTACATGCCTAGGTTGCGGGTTCAATCTCCGGTCTGATTGTGTATAGGAGACAACCACTCAATGTTTCCCTCTCGCATCGATGTTTCTCTCTTTTTCTGTCTCCCTTTCTCTCTAAAAAGCCATGTAAAGTCCTTGTGTTAGGATAAAAAAAATTCATCTGACAAAGTTATGTAAGTGGACATTCAAGGGTTTAAGTGTCTCCTCCTCTACTACCATGGAACCAAAGACACCACTAACTAATGGCAGGTTATGGTTCCTAAGCTGTGACATTTTAAAACATGCCCCCTCAAATTTTTGATACTCAAGAGGTTATGTCTAGGCCCCTCCCTTTGAATCTGGTTTCTGTGAATGCTTGACCAATAGGATATGGAAGAAGTAATATTGTACCAGTTTCTGGTGCTATGCCTCAAGAAACTGGCAGCTTCTATTTGCTGTCTCTAGGGGTGTTTACTCTTAGAACATAGGCAGATGCTATGAGGAAGGCCAATTAGCCCACAAAGAGTCCCCTATGGAGAGGAAATGAGGTTCCTGGTTCTCATTCCTGGCTGAGCTCTCAGTTGACAGTCAGCACCAACTTTGAGAGTCAATGTGAATGAGCCATCTTAGATGTAGATCTCCTAGCTTCCGATTTAGCCACCTCAGCTGATACCACATGAAGCAAAGATCATACCACTTTGCCAAAGTTTGCCCATTGTTGTGACCAGGATAAGTGTTGTTTTAAGCCACTGTTTGGGGTAGTTTGTTACATAACAATAGATTATCAAAACACAGATTATTGGCAGCTGACCAATAGGTAGGGGAGATGTTTTGGGGCAGGCTGTTCCATGTATTGACAAGTACATAATGCAAGTAGTAACTGGTCCTATCCACATGTAGGGCTGGCCTTAGGCTGAATTATGGAATGAACTTACCATGAGATACAGCTATTAAGTCTAATGCTTTATTCTTTAAAAATAAACCATGAAAACAAAATGTTTTTGACCAAAATTGTTGAACAGTATTACACTGAATATTGATCCCCTCCCTGCCAAATGTATTGCTCCTCATATCCCATATCTCAGAAGTGACATCATGTTTCATCCAGTTACTTAAGTAAAACATGTTGGGGTCATCCATGAATCCACAACTTTCCCTGACCCCTTACATCTAGATCGTTAGAAAGTTCTGTTGTGTCTATCCTCAAAATATCCTAAATGTGTTCTTTCTCCATCCCCACTGTTACTCCTCTAGTCCAAACTATCCTTTTGTCTTATTTGGACTAACCTGCAGCAGACACAAACTTGAGTGCCTTCACAAATTCTTTTCCAAGATGCTTCCCATTTCCATATGGTGCTGCTGCCATTCCCTTTTTTGACATCCTTTGCAAACTTTCAGAACTAGGAGGTAGTCTAAGTTGCAGCCCTGAACCTGCATGACCTTCATGTTCTGTAAACTGAGCCACGTTATCGGTTGCTCCTCTTCCACACTTGGATAAAATGCTGTGCCATGGGCATGGGATCTGGCTTTGTGAGGAGCTGTCAAAGACCAAATGATGCAAGCTGGAGGCAAAAGGTAGTCTTGGGGTATGGAATTTGACTAGTGCAGATGAGGAGGCTTAAGGAAGCCAGGCAGATACATTTCTCCCACTATTTCCCTTCATTCACAATCCTGAAATGTGTTTTCCTTTCAACCACTTTGAGAAAACTTGGCAAATGACCTTCAGCTTAATTTGTCCAAAGGCCAGTGAGGTAATGCATTGCATTACATTGCTTTATATCTTTCCTTGCCCCACTTACCTTTTTCCTTGTCCTTGTTGCCTTAGGCTTTTACAACTCCCAAATGGTTAGTCTGTGAATTACGAACTCAGACTCTGTTTCAGAAGACCCTGGCTAAGCCCTGATGGGTATGGCTCAGTTGGTTAGGTGTTGTCCTACTAAGTGAAAGATCGCTGCTTGGATTCCCAAGTTTAGTCCTCGGTTGAGATGCAGACAAAAAGGTAACCAGTTGGTATTTTCTCACACATTGATGTTTCTCTCTCTCCCTTTCTCCCTCCTTCCCCTTCTTTCTAAAAATAAATCAATAAAATCTTAAAAAAAGAAGTTCCTGGCTAGGACATTTGATATTAGAAGTGTTATAGAAAATGCACCATCAAGATAGGGTTCTGGACTTGGATTGTTCACTTGTCTAAGGACCCTATTGGTGGTGCTTAGTGTGTGGAAAAAACCCTTGACATGAAGTGGCATTGCAATTACTTGAGCTTTCATCTATGGTATGTGGTATTTTATTGGTATGATATAGAGCTGCAGGACAATATATGGGAAGGTCAGATGGCTGTGGCACTTAATTAATATACAATGCTATTTATACAAATCTTGAAATAGAATGGTTACTTTTGACTGCAGTGGAAACTCTGCCTCTATGGAAGATTTAAAGGAGATCCTTATCTTTTGTAGCTGCAGGACAGACTGTACTAAAAATCAGGCTCAGAATCTGATAACGGTGGTAAAAAGACTACACGTACAACCTTGTGAGGCCCATTTTAAAACATCAGATAGGGAAAGAGTGGAACATAGAGATCTGGAATGCTTATTTGGTGGATGAATCTAAGTATTGTTTATTCTCCAATTTCCTTGAACTTTGCTTGTTGGCACAAGCTGCCACCTTTCTCTTGCCAGAAGAGAATAACTTCCCTTTTCATGGAGACCATGTCACAATTTCACCTGAAGCAGCTGCCTTGCAAAATGACTTTTTTTCCTCAAGATGCACTGCACCATTTTCATTATCTCCAGTTCAATACACAGAATCACATCTCAGCACAGCTTGGATAGAGAAGTACACGCCCTGCTCCAAAAGTTTCTTATGCTCATTAAATAGGGAGAATTGAAAGCAGTTCCCAACCTCAAAAACATCATTTGTGTGTAAGAAGTAAGATACACACAAAAATGTATAATGCGTGATTCCATTTAAATGACTTCTAGGAACAGACAATACAGATTTATGGAGAAAGAAATCAGAAAGTGGTTGCCTCTGTATCAGGGAATTAACTGGGCGGGGCAGGAGGGGAATTTCTGGGGTGGTGAAAATGTTGCATATGTTGTTTTGAGTGGTGGTTACGTGTGTGTGTGTATATATATATATATATATATATCTCTGCCACAACTAAGTTGTCTATATTTTATACGTAAATTATGTTAATAAAAAGTTAACAAGGCATTCACCTTTATTTGGCAAGGACATGCTCATTGTCTTACCTCAGGTATTTTGACTCACATGCTTTCTATATTAATATTGCATGTAGGAAGCTTAAACATCTTCACACTCCACAGAATATCTCACTGGCCCACTTTATTGATGAATACACACACACACACACACACACACACACACACACACACAGTGAATTTCTGTAGCTTGGGGTTCTGGGGCAGAACATCCTCTCTAAGGTAAAGGACAAAGTACTGTATTTTATATTTCCTACCACTGAGAAAGTGGCCCAGCATTCTTAGATCTTTTGAGATTTTGGATACAACACATGGGAACACTGCTCTGACTAGTTTCAAGTGAGGCGCAGGGCAAGAGAGGGCAGCAGGGCTAGCCACAAGCTGATCTGCCTCCTGGGCCATATGATGATATATCAGATCCAATGGTGCTACATTAAGTCTCTGGCAAACCCCTAGGAAAGTTACAGTGAGGATAGATATCTCAGGTTCTGAAGCAAGGCCATGCCCTTGGTGGCAGAAAACTTTTCTTTTAAAAACAACATCTGGTGTGCTAGTAGAGAATGAGTGCCCAATCATGGGGCACTGTATCTATGGCTGAATTATCAATGGCTGAATTACAGCATCATCATAAAATTAGCTGCTTAAAACACCACAATTTATTATCTGAAAGTTTCCATGGGCCAGGAGTCTGATCTTGACTTAGCTAAGTCCTCTGCTTAGGGTCTCACAAGGATTCAGTCAAGGTATTCACCACGTTACCTTCCTTTCTGGAACTTGGAGTCCTCTTTCATGATCACATAGTTGTTGGCAGAATTCAGTTCCTTTCAGTTGTAGGACTGAGGTCCCTGTTTTCTTGCTGTTTGTTGACCAGGGGCCTTTGTTAGTCCCAGAAATTGCCTGTAGTTCCTTGCCATGTGGTCCTCTTACAGTGTTACAGTTTAGTTCTTTTATTTTTATTTTAACTTTTAAAAAGATTTTATTTACTTATTTTTAGAGAGAGGGGAAGGTAGGGAGAAAGAGAGGAAGAGAAACATCAATGTGTGGTTGCCTCTCATGCACCCCCTACTGGGGACCTGGCCTGCAACCCAGGCATGTGCCCTGACTGGGAATTGAACTGGCGACCCTTTGGTTCACAGGCTGACAGTCAATCCACTGAACCACACCTCCAGGGCTTATATTTGTTTTTTTTTTATGTACATATATAATGTAGAATGATTACTGAGATCAAGATAATACATCAATCATCTCACATACTTAATATAGTCAGCTTGTGTGTGTGTGTGTGAATGCTTAAGATCTACTCTAGCAACTTTCAAGTACATAATACTATATTATTAACTATAATCACTACCCAGTTCAGTTCTTAAAGGCCAGCAGAAGCTCTCACTCCAGTCTGCCAAGATGGAGTCTTGGATAATGTAATATAATCACTGCAGTGATTATCCTGTCACTGTTTGCCATATTCTACTGGCTAGAAGCAAGTCACAGCTTCCACTTACACTCAGGGGAGGGAATTCACCTGGGGATGTTTCCACTATAAGCACCAAGCATCTATGAATATGAGCTTCTTACAGTGAGCTGGGTGTTATCTAACATGCCAAGTTGTAAGGTTGGGCACGGGCATCAAGAATCTATTGTGTGATGGAAGTGGTACACTTAGTATTGGGCTCAAGCAGGTCCAGTAGGCATGAACAAAGTGTAGGAGCAGATGGTTCAGACAGGTGTCACCTGTTGCTGCCATACCAGTGCCCCTGTTTCAATCCATACCTATGTTACTTTATGTTGGGGAGTGGGATGCTGCTGTCCACTGACAGGCAGAAAGGATTCTGGCCTGATTCACAGAGGGGTCAGTGAAATATGTTGGTCTTATGTGGAAATGGATTGCTCTCCCATTATAACCCCACTCAGCAAGTGGCTCTGAAGGACAGTGGGAAGGAAGTACTCCCAGTGGGTAGGCTTCCCTTCACCAAAGCTGATGTAGCATCTGCCACAGATAAGTGTCCAGCCTGCCCGCAGCCCTTTATACTGCACTGTTCTTCAGCGAGACCTGCCAGTTACCAGGTATCAGGTCAATTACTTGGACCCCTTCTTTCCTAAATGGAGTAGTAATTCTCCCTCAGCATAATGGTTATCTACTCTAGATATGGACTTGCTTTCTCTCTCACTGGTACCACTGTCTGAGGGCTTACAGAATGTCTGATAGAACAATAGAACAGGCTGTTGAAGGGTCAGCTAAGGTTCCAGAAGGAGGATTAAACGTTGTAGGGTTGGGTGCTATATATTATATATGCTAGGCTGTGGTATATGCCTTGATCCAATGATTGGTATACAGTACTGCATCCCTTATAGTTAGAATACACAGATCCAGGAATGTGAAAGAGTTGGGAAACATGAAAAAAAAAATCCTATAAATACTACAGGAGATGGGAATTTACTTCCCACCTTGCTGTGGAAGCATTGTTTGTGCTAATGGCAGCCATAGCTGCTGTCAGAGATATCCAAGGGTCCAAATGACGAATGCCATTGCCAGAGCAGCTGGGAAAACTTCATGACAGATGACAAGAGCAGAAAAATCAGGTAAATAGAAAGAATTTTGGGGGTTTTGGGTACAGTGAAGTTCTGGAAGCGTGGAGACCTAACTTTAACTCTACAAATTATCTCTATGACCTTGGCAATAGCTTTATCTTCTGAACATCACTTCCAATATCTATAAAACAGAGATAATAATAGTACCTACCTCCAGACTTATTGTGAGAATTAATTAATGTTTGTGGTAATGTTTGTAAAATGCCTACAACAGTACCTGGCAAAGATTAAATGTTCGATAAAATAATGTGTGCAGTGAACATATTCATCATTTTAAGGCACATGTGTTATGACTATAAAAGCAATGAGTTAGAGCTGTCACAAAAGCTGCTCCAGTGAGCTTCCTTGATGGTGCCTTTGGTAATCTGCCAGTGTTTGTGCCAAAGATTTACCTTGACACTAATCAAGCTTGAACTTTAGAGTTCTGTATTTGTACCTGCCCCATCCAAAACTCTGGGAGTGGCTCTAGTAATGTGTTCATATAACCATATTTTTTTAGCTATATCCTAAAATTTATTTTAATACAATTGCTTTAAAATTCCCTTAACACAGTCAGCTGATTTTTTTTTTAATTTCTGCATTTTATTTCTGGTGTCCTGAAACACCAGTTAGAAAGAATATATGTACCCTTATGTTCATAGCAGTATGGTTTACAATAGCCAAGGTCTGTAAACAATTCAAGTGCCCATCAGTAGATGAGTGAACTAAAAAACTGTAGTACATTTACATAATGCAATACTACACAGCCATAAAAAGAAGGAACTTTAAATTTTTGCAACAGCATGGATGGACCTGGTGATTATTATGCTAAGTGAAATAAGCCAGTGAGAGAAAGACAAATAACATGTGATCTCACTTATGTGGAATCTAATGAACAAAATAAACTGATGAACAAAATAGAAACAGAAGCATGGACACATGGAACAAACAGACTGACAGCTGTCAGAGGGGAGTGGGTGGAAGGACTGGATGAAAGAAGAGGAAGGGATTAGCCAAAGAACATCTATGTATAACCGATAGATACAGATATAGTGTAGTGATGGCCTGGGGGAAGGGGGGCGGGGGCTGGATGGAGGTGGGAGAAGCGGGGGAAATGGGGACATCTGTAATAGTGTCAATAATAAAAAATGAAGAAATAAGAAATGATCTTTCAGTCAGGTATTTGTAATAATTTTCTGCAAATGATATGTTGTCTGTATTTCCTCACTTTATGTAGCTCTGCTCTGGCCTCATGCACAGTTGTTGTTTGGGGACTTCTCATCTCTTCTATCACCTGTTTCCTGTATTTCACATGTTCCTCTCAAGAAGCTTCCTAAGAAAAGATGCATTGGAAGTAAATTCTTTGAGAATTTGATTATCTGAAAATGTCTTTATTCTTTTCTAGAACTTGTGGTTTGGCTAGGTATCTATTTCTAGATTGGGGAAAAAAAACTTCTGGTGTTGCTATTGAGGAATTGAATGTGATTCTGATTCCCAATGAGTATTATTAATTTGTGTATGTGTCCTGTTATGATTTCTTCCTCTAGTAGCTTATTATAACTTATTTTTATCTCTTATTTTTACAAGATTTAATGATGATAAGCCCTATGGGGATATTTTCTAAGTTATTGTGCTGGGTACTCAGGGGGCCCTTCTATCTGGAGACTCATATGTCCTTCAGTTCTGGGGAATGGTCTTATCTTGCTTCTTCAATATTTTCCTTTTCTTCTTTTTCTGTTATTTCTGTCTAGTACATCTATTAGTCAGATATTGAAAACCCTAAACTGGTATACTGATTTTATTTTATTTTTCTCATCTCCATATTTGATGTAGTCAGGCTACATCAGTAACTCCTAACCTGAATATAAGGGGAGAAAAAGCAGATGTAAAAGTGGTAACTGGTAACAGAATGGAGAAAGGGGTCTCATTCCATGTGCTCACAAAAGGAGATGCCGACAAAAAGTGAGCTAATTACCCTTTCAAAATTCCTGATAGTCTCAGGAATTGGAGGAACCATGTAACTTTGTCAGTAAGTACAGTGAGTGGCTCTAGTAATGTGTTCAATATAACCATTTTTCAACTATAGTCTAAAGTTTATTGTAATACATTTCCTTTAAAATTCCTTTAAAATAGTCAACTGATTTTTTTCTTTTAATTTCTGCATTTTGTTTCTGGTGTTTAATAAGGAAGGACCAAAGAAAATCTACTTATGGAACAGTTAGGCCTCCAATTTCTTACTTCCACTCAGTACAGTCAAGATGCCAAATCAAACAGGAGACGAGAAGAATAATCTCTAGCAAACTGGATCAGAGAAGCTCTGAGCTCTGACACACTAGATGCAGAATACAGCAGTGACCCATGACCCTCCCCCCAAAAAAGGTAAAATAATTGAAAATCTGCTTCTGGATTGATATACTCCCAGCCCATCTCTCCCATCCAACATCAGAATGCAAGCCATTAGTCTTACTCAGTACCCCCAGAAGCAGTTGATTAAAGAAACTTTCTCTGGAGAAACTGAACATCCCAGTGATATTAACATTTAGGGGAACCTAGAAAAATGCCAAAAGGCTGTACGTTTGTTCTAATATGCAGCCCAGCACTTGACAAAACCTGCTCCTACACACAGATCCCATCAGCATTTATAAGTTCAATATTAAATTAAATGAGTAACCAAGGATCAGTAGTTATTTGAAAAGGGCATACAAAATGCAAGACAGGGACAAAATGAGCAGAAGGGAAGCAAATCAAAAGAACAAGATATAGTTAAAAAACTAAAGAAAACTTCAAAGAGAATGTAACATTCTTACAGTGGTAAAATATTAAATCTACTCAACTAGAGTAGGATGCTATATAAAAGAAACAGAGAACAAGTGACTTTGGCACTCATTCTAGGACATGACTTTGGTTTTTGTCTGCCAGTGGTACACACCATGTGGTGAAAGGTAAGAGTATAGTTGTGAGCCTGAAAATAGGGGATGTAAGTAGCCAAAATGTGTACTGAATACTATATGAAAATACATTTCTACATTTTCTCATATTATAAAACAATCCATGTTGTTTAATTTTCTTTAAATTATGTAAGAAAAAGTGTAAGTTGTTGGCTGCCATAATGCTTAGGGTGTTTGCAATCTCTTCTGAGCATCCATCCAATCTTGGGCATGTGTGTGACCTTCCACATTCTCAGGAATATGTGGAAGCTTTCAAAACCCTCATTTACCAAACATCTCATTGCCCAGCCTTTCCTCCCAAGATTTTGGTTAGTCTATCATTTGTTCCAACTCTAACCCCTTGCTCCAGGTTGCAGTGACTAATATGTTTGCCTTCAAATGTTTTTGACAATAACCCCAACAACAGTTGCCTTCAGCCCTGGGAGAGTTTGGAGATAGG
Source organism: Phyllostomus discolor (assembly GCF_004126475.2). Taxonomy (NCBI): domain Eukaryota; kingdom Metazoa; phylum Chordata; class Mammalia; order Chiroptera; family Phyllostomidae; genus Phyllostomus; species Phyllostomus discolor. The sequence goes on from NC_050198.1 coordinate 71,635,069, forward strand.
CTCAACAAAGGCAAGGTCTTTGAGTTTGTCATTCAGGGAGTCAGCAAGCAAATTAAAACAGACACAATTCTTTGAGAATATGGTCTGTTCTTTCTCTGGTACTGGGTACTGGGTACTTGTACCAGGAATGTGGGCTATTGTTTTTTGAGGCTTCTGCTGAGCTGGTTAGCAGGGAGTGGTTCCAGAGTAAGTTAAAATGCCACAGAGCTCTCTTATTAAGACACAGCTGCTGCTTCTTGATTAAATATGCTCCCGTTTCTGCAAGCTTTTGATGACTATCAAGAGTTGTGAAAAATTTATTCTGATGGACTTTGCCAGTTTATTCATTGCTCTTGTGGAAGGACTTCAGGAGTTCCCTACTTCACCATTTTTGCAGATGTCACGTGGATTCTTTCCTTGTCTTTGGTGGCTTGACAGATTGGGGAATTTTTTTAGAATGCCCCGTCATTGATAGTTGTCTGATATTTTTCTTCATGATTATACTTGGGTTATGCAATTTTGGAGGAACACCACAGAAGTGCAGTGCCATTCTCACCACAATTATATCACAGATATATGCTATCAACATGGCTTAGTACTGGTATGAAGAGTGGAAACAAAGTATAGTGGTTTAAGAGCTGAGACTTTCAAGTCAAACACATCTGAATTCAAATCCTGGCTCTTCCAATTGCTTGAATGAATGATGGAACCTTTCTAAGTGTCAGTTTTCTGATATGGAAATCAGGAGTAATAATAGTACCTACTTCATAAAGTTATTGTGGATAATCAAATAAGAAAATGCATGTGAAGTAATTAACATGATGTCTAACATATAGTAAGTGCTGAGTATATGTGAACTAGTGGAATAACAAGATGTATATGTATATGGGGATACACAAGAAAAAAATTTAAAGATAGTACATTAACTTTGTGTGGTGGGTACACAATGCAATATACAGATCATGTATCATAGAAATATACACTTGAAACCTATATGATCTTCTTAACCAATGCCACCCCAATAAATGTAATTAAAAATATATTATAACAAAAAAGAGAATCAAATAAAAAAGTGCCATGATATTTCTGAAAATTTTAATGGGAAACTCAGAGTTCCATGGGGTTAGATATATTTGGATAAAATGGTAAACTTCATACATGGGGCATTATTCCTTAGGGCAGGCCAGATGGCTACTATAGCTATAGGTCCTGGGTAGCCAGGAGCTAGTATAAGGCCTGGCATTTGTGGTGAAGGAGGAACCTGAGAAGAAAAGAAAGAGGTGAACACTATATAGTAGTTAAAGGCAGTATTATTGGAATCATACAAACCAAGGATCAAATTTTGGCTGTCCTTTCATAGGCTCTGTGACCTTTGGTAAAATGACTTAATTTCTTTCAGCTGAAGTCTCCTTTTTTTGTAAAATGGGGATGGCAAATAGAGGGTTAAATGAAATAACCCATGTAAATGGCCCATAACATTCCCTGTCACATAGCTCAATCAATGTTAGCTGCTCATTCTACCTAACAGTTGTGAATTTGTCAGGAGGCACACCAGAGCAATTAGGAGTCATTAAGTCAGGGAGGACATTTTGTGTTAGGATGTAGCTTTGGGAAGCTCTGCTTTTCAATATAGAGCATGTTTTGGGCTCCTCCCCTTTCTAGTGGTCTCAGTCCCTTGTTCAGATTTGCTGCAAATTGTCTTAGGGGCATGATGCTTTTGTGATATTTGTGGTGACTAAAAATTTTAAACAAATATTTTCAGTGCACAATAAGAAAATGTAAACCACATGGTAAATTTAGCCCATTCCAATGTGTTCTTAGTCTCCCATTCTATACCCCACTAGGCCCTCTTTTGCAGATGATGGCTGAGAATATCCTCTTAGGTCAATAAATCACAGGAACATTAAATGCGTCCTTGCAGCTGCATGAGGGCTAGTTAGAAGGCTATTCAAGAAAAGGGCTTATGTGGAGGAGTTTTCCCCCATTCTTTTAAAAAAGGCACCTGTACCAGTTTTTGTCTTGTTTTTTAAGTGGAAATGATTTTAACATGTAATTTTCCCCCTCTACTTCTGTTTATGATGTACAAACAGTTCTTTGTTAGTAGGAAAAGAAAAAAAATCAAACCAAAATGCCAAACCTAATTACAGCTCTTTAGAGAAAGTGTGCCTCTTTAACTTTCCAACTTCCTTTCTAAGTTAGTAATTTAGGGGTTGGACAAGATGCAGGTGGAAGGAATTGCTTCATTGACAGCTGGCCCTAAATCTCACATTCCTGGAAGTGCACAAGTTCAGGGTACAGAGCTATCTGGGAACACTAGGACTGGTCTGGAAAGAGCACGTACTGTAATCTAAATCCTTTTCCTGTTGATTGGCAAAGTCCCAAAATTTCTTTGAGGCTAGGAAAGATAGCTTTGAGGAGAAAATTGGGACCAGATCATCTAATCCAGATGTCAAAAACCAGGCTGTGAGGAGGAAAAAACCCTTTTATTATAAACTAGGCCTTGAGGGAAGAAAATCTCTTCTTTATAAATTAGACCTTAAGGAGGCAAAATCCTTTCATTATAATCATATCAATTCTAGTTAGTTTCACATAATGAGGTTACCTGTGCAATTTAGTGGAGATGATAATCAGCCATGCAAAATGATTTAAAGACTTCCAGAAGGGCTCCCTGTATACAATAAAATCATCCCTGCTCAGGTTCATAATGCCTGATATTCCTTCATCAGTAATTCTTAACCCTTTTTTGGGTCAAGGACTTGCTTTAGAATCTAGTGAAAGCTACTGACCAAAAATTTCTCCCTCCCAATGCACGTTTATTCACACATCAGTGTTCATTTTTACGGGGTTCACAGACTCCTGTGAACTACCATGGGGAGTTGTTGGATGGTCACTGTTTTTCACGGTTGATTTTCAAGAGCCATGTAATGGATGCCCTGTCCACACATAGACGACCATTGAAGTAAATTGAAAAGAAGCTTTTTCACATTTTTATCACCATCACATTAAAATATTTTTACTAATAACCTCATATCAGGGAGAGGGATGGTATTTCAAGGCAATTTTTCACCAAGGCATATAGGTCTACCTTGGTGATGCACACCCTGATCACAGATCAGCTTCTATATTGAGTTGGTTCCTTTTCTTATTTCTACTAAATTTTTAAAAGTATCCAAACTGTAAAAACCTTAAAAATGCTTTAAGACAGTCCAGGATAGATGAAATAAGAATGGTAAAATTTGATAACCATTTGTGTACAGTTTGGTTCCTCAAAGCACAGTCTGAGGCAAGAAATTGGGGTGTTGTTCCAGAAAGCAGGATTAATATAATAGGGACTTACAGAAGGTGGAAAAGTCTAATGCAAAGGCGCATTATGAGGTTGTTACATGGGCAACAAGGGGTTGTTACATGGTCAGACTTCCTGAGAAGAATACAGAGTATCTCTCAGAGCTGTCCCCCTTATGGATGAGAGGCTGTAGCTCTCAACCACTGGTTCCTGTCTACCAATGGTTCAAGGTTATCCCCCAAAGCATTAACACTCCAATACTTTTAGGCTGTGCTCTCATGTGGGCTCTGGAGAAGGCATTGGGGAAGAAGTGGAAAGAGACCAGCTTGATCTTGAGGTGAGATGCTGTATGAGTGATAGGAGTCTGAGATCTCATAGAATTGTCCATCACACTTCTGGCTAAAATCAGAGTGGAATGAGGGGTTGTGTTGTAGGGCACTAGAGGCATTCATTACATTATCGAATCTGAGTAGTGTACACAGAGGTTCATTATCCTATCCCTTCTACTTTTGGGAATATTTCAAAAATTTTCATAATAAAAAGTTAAAAATCCTAACTCGGTATCATAGATCATTTGGTACTGCCTCAATTATTTAGTGGCTTTATTATACAGTTTTGGATGTTTGGAGCAAACATGGGCCCAGAAATTATAATGAACAGTTCCCTGCTGACACTTTGAAGCACTCCATTGGATGCTAAAGTCGAACAAATCACATGCAAAAGCTGGAAGTTTGAATAGTTCAACTTGGGAGATAGGTGGGTGTGGATTCCTAGGATTCCTAGGATTCCTAATCACCTCTTTCGCTGCATTCAGTCCTAGAAAGTGTGGCAGCAAGTTTTACTGAAAGACTTGGATGTGATATTTAAATATACCCAACAATATGTAGTCTCTTTCTGTGAAAAGTGAAGAAGTCACACGTTGGGGGGACAATCCAATTCTTTTTAATCCTCACCTAAGGATATGTTTATTGATGAGAGAGAGAGGTGGGGAGAGGGGGAGAGAGAGAGAGAGAGAGAGGGAGGGAGGGAGGGAGAGAGAAAGAGAGAGAGAGATGATACAGAAACATCGACTGGGGATCAGACCCAAAACCTAGTTATGTGCCCTGACTAGGATTGAACCCGCAACCTTTTGGTGTACAGGACGATACTCCAACCAACTGAGCAACCCGGCCATGGCTACAATCAAATTCTTGGTGATAAAACTGCATCATAGTTTGGCCTTTTAAAAAAATCTTGAGCCCTGGCTGGTGTGGCTCAGTGGATTGAGTGCCAGCCTGCAAACCAAATGGTCACCAGTTCGATTCCTAGTCAGGGCACATGCCTGGGTTGCAGGCAAGGTCCCCAGTAGGGGGCACATGAGGGGCTACCACACATTAATGTTTCTCTCCCTTTTTCTCCTTCCCTCCCCTCTCTCTAAAAAAAAAATAAATAAAATCTTGAAAAATACATTTTGATTATTTTATTTTTGACATTTAACATAGCAACATTTTATCACAGAAGTAATTAAAGTGTCTTCAAGATTCTGAATATATGGCTATGAAACCCCTCTTGGCCAAGGAGATTAAAATCTGATAAATGATCTTTAATAGCATTGTCATTGTCATAAAGCCCTTTCCCCCATCCCCTGTTTCATTTACTTACAGAAAAGTGGTTTCTCTTAACATCTGGCATGCATAGAGTGGAAAAGTGAAGTTTGATATCTGGTGCTTGTTATTTTTATAACATGCTGGGAAAACATAATGTTAGGGGCTACAATATGATTATAGTCACAATTTTTATGGTTTTATTCAACATGATCAGGGGACATAGAGCTTATCAATAACTGTTACCAGTGAATCAAGCAGTGACTGGCTTGGCATGTGGGTGAAACCTGTATTATTTGCATAGTAACATATTTCTGGAATGTGCCCATGGCTAATGCTTCTTAGAATTGATCCCTGTGCCCCTTTTTCAATCTACTTAGTGACTCATGCACATACACACGCACACACACACACACACACACACACCACTTGTTAACTAAATTAAAAAACTTTCCTCTTATGTGGAGAAAATGGATCATTCTTACATTGCTGGTAGAAATGTGAAGTGGTACCACCATTTTAGAAAAGAGTTGGACAGCTCCTCATAAAACTAAATATGTGCTCATGGACATTTATCCCAGATAAATGAAAACTTATATTCATAGAAAAACCTCTACACAAATGTTCACAGTAGCTTTACTCAAGATAGCCCCAAACTAGAAACAACCCAAACAACCCAGATGTTCTTCAACAAATGAGATGGTTAAATAAACTGTGGAACATACGAGGTCTGTCTGGAAAAGTCCAGCCGTTGTTAATGTAACAAGAACAGTTTGTGTGCCATTGATGTGACCTGGCAGCCAAGGAGAGTGGACTGGAATGCACATGTGTAAACAATGAAAACTTCACTGTATTAGTCAGTGGGGGCGGTATACACCATTGAGTGAACATGCGTACTATTGTGGCCATTGCATTCAAAATGATTGAGTGAGTGGAGCAACAAATCTCCATCACATTTTGCATTAAGCTTGAATATTCCTCTGCAGAAACTATTAGATGATTCAGAAGGCTGCAGCTATGGGCAACTGGTGATTGGCAGCTTCATCATGACAACGTGCCCGCTCATATGTCATGTCTCATGCAGTCTTTCTGCAAAACATCAAATTAACCAGGTGATTCAGCCACCCTATAGTCCAAATTTGGTGCCCTGTGACTTCTGGCTTTTCCCAAAACTAAAATCACTTTTGAAATGGAAGAGATTCAGACCACCAATGAGATTCAGGAAAATACAACAGGGCAGCTGATGATAACTGGGAAAACTGTGTGAGGTCCCAAGGTACCTACTTTGAAGGGGACTGAGGCATCATTTTTCTGTGTACAGTGTTTCTTGTATCTTGTATCTTCTTCAATAAATGTCTCTATTTTTCATATTACATGACCAGATACCTTCTTTATAGACCTCTTATTATGCAATACTACTCAGCAGTAAAAAGGAACACATTATTCTTTAAAGATTTTTTATTGTCAATATATTAAAATTGTCCACACTTTTCCCCTTTGCCCTCCTCTTTCTGTCCCACCTCCCACAGTCAATTCCTACACTGTTGTCCATGTCCATGAGTCATTTATACATGCTTGTTAACTGGCCTCTTTCCCTTCTTTCCACTCTATCCTCCTAGTTCCTCCCCTCTTATCACTGCCAGTCTGTTCCATGTTCCTATGCCTGTGGTTCTATTTTGTTGGTTAGTTTATTTCATTCATTAGATTCCTCTTATAAGTGAGATCATATGGTATTTGTCTTTCACCAAGTGGTTTATTTCACTTAGCATAATGCTCTCCAGTTCCATCCATGCTGTCTCAAAAGGTAGGGATTCCTTCTTTCTTCTGCTGCATAGTGTTCCATTGTATAAATGTACCACTCATTTATTGATGGGCAATTAGGCTGTTTCTAGCACTTGGATGTTGTAAATAGCACTGGTATGAACATAGAGGTGCATAGATTCTTTTGAATTGGTGTTTCAGGATTCTTAGGGTATAATCCCTGCACTGGGTCAAAAGGCAGTCATTTTTAGTTTTTTGAGGAAACTCCATACGGTTTTCCACAGTGGCTGCACCAGTCTGCATTCCCACCAACAGTGCACTAGGGTTCCCTTAAAAAGGAACAAATTATTCATACACACATCTTAGGGAAATCTATAAGGAATTATACTGAGTTAGAAAAAAAATGCCCAAAGGCTATATATTGTATGATTCCAAACATATCCTTGAAATGACAAAATCATACAAATGGAGGACAGATTAGGGGTTGTCAGTATTAAGATGGGGGTGGAGTTGGAGGTAGTGGCTCTGACTATAAAAAGATAACATGAGAAATCCTTGTAGTGATGGAAATGTTCTGAATCTTGACTGCATCAGTGTCCATATCCTGGTTGTGATATTGTATTGTAGTTTTGCAAGACACTGTTATTGGGGAAACTAGGCAAACGGTACCTAGTTTCTCTGTATTATTTCTTCCTTTTTAAGATTTTATGTATGTAGTTTTAGACAGAGGGGAGGGGAAGGAGAAAGAGGGAGAGAAACATTAATGTGTGGTTGTCTCTTCTGTGCTCCCTACTGGGGACCTGGCCTGCAACCCAGGCATGTGTTTTGACTGGGAATTGACCCTTTGATTTGCAGGCCAGCGCTCAATCCACTAAGCCACACCAGCCAGGGCACTCTCTGTATTATTTCTTATAACTGCATGTAAATACATAATTATCTCAAAATAATAAGTTTAATTTAAGGAAAGCCCTTTTCTCTTAAAGCATGTGATTTCAGGATCAAAAATGCAAAAAAAAAAAAAAGTCATGGAGCACCTCTCCCGTTTATGTATAACACACCTGTGCCAAGAATCTGCATATCAGTGGGTTTGCCTGACTCTCAAGTACAACATCTGGTGTCCACATGTGTTAGCAATTGCCCTTCTACATTGTATGCCATAGATATTATTGATGTCTAATGATGCTGTTTGTTACAGCAATTCTGCCAATAGCTCGTTCTGCTTTCTCTGTCATTTGTCATTAATGTTTTGACTGGTTTTACAAGCTTTTTGGCAATAAAGTGACATACTTTTTTTTGCCAAGAGGTCTTACAACTTTGAATGACACTGCTATAGATTTGCTATCTTCTCTACCTTAGTCACAATATTCATCAATTTCATACAGCAAAGAATTACTTCATGCTTATTCTCAAAAAATTCTATTGGTTTACCACAGGGTTTGCTGTACTTTATTTAATAATTATTAAAAGCCTTGATGACTTCATGCTACAATTTTATATGTTTAATTACAAATAGCATGCTGGAGACTAGGGTCAAATGGATGACAGGTGTAATGAAATCAAATTTTCAGATAGTTATCTTCTTCATATTTGTACTTGTGTCTGCATGTGTGATGTTGCCATGTGTACATATTTATTTGTCCCAGCACATACAGGTTCACATTCTGAATTCATACTAAATTACTTTTCACTATTTATGTTCATGGTGTTTATTGAGTTACAGCATTTAATTTACTATTTTTACTATTACTTCAATATTCAGTGAACCACTTTAACATTAAAAATATTTTTTCAATTATAGCTGTCACACAACTTAATATTAATATTAATTTTAGGTGAACAACATAGTGATTAGACATTTATATAACTTACAAAGTGACCACCCCAATAAATCTAGTACCCATCTGATGTGAAACATAGTTATTACAGTGTTATCAATTATGTCCCATGTACTGTACTTTATAGCCCATGGCTATTTTTTAAAGATTTTATTTATTTACTTTTAGAGAGGGGAAGGGAGGGAGAAAGAGAGGGAGAGAAACATCAAGGTGTGGTTCCCTCTCATGCACCCCCTGCTGGGGACGTAGCCCGCAACCCAAGCAGGTACCCTGACTGGGAATTGAACCGATGACCCTTTGGTTCTCAGGCCGGTGCTCAGTCTGCTGAGTTACACTTGCCGGGGCCCATTGCTAGTTTTATAAATGGCAATTTGTACTTAATCTCTTCACCATTTCAGTGAACAATATTTGAGTAATTGATTTGATTGGGGAATATAATGGTACACAGTAGTCATAACACAGAATATAAATTTAGCCAACATAAGCGGTAACATGTGAAAGGCACAGAGATATGTTAACAAAGATGAACTGTACCCTAATAACTGAGCATTTGTAGAGACAAATACAGTTATTGTTCATGCCCAACCTTTAAGAACATGAGGATTATTAAGAATGTAATGTGATTGCTGTGAAAAATCATAATTAGCCTTACATCTCAAATACATAGAGGGTTTGTAAAGCAATGACCTCATTGGCTTTACCTCTGCCACTTGCTAGGTTTCTGGGGTCAATAGCTGGCCCTGGACCACCCAGAGTCCATGGACAACACTTTGAAAACCAAGGCAAAAGAGCAAGATCATATGCTATGCATTAAACACAATTATTCATACATTAATCTTGGATTCTTTTTAAATTGGTTGTCAAGTTTCCATTCTGGTAGGAAATTGTGACAAAACAAATACCTTTTACTGAGAGGAAAGAGGGTATGGAATCATCCATAATAACAGATTACATCGGGGACAGGCTGTCCAGCTGGGAATTACATTTTCCAGCCTCCCCTTATGGTCAAACGTTGCTCTGTGATCAGTGGAATGTGAGCAGAAGTGATGTGTACTCATTGTAGGCCCAGCCCTTTAAACTTCACACACAGGCTCCTCTATGCTTTCTTGCCCTGTCTGTGAGCAGGAACATGAATGTTACTGGGACAACAGATTCAATTGGGTAGATGAGACTGCCACCGTAGAGGAGGGTGGAGAAACGTGATTGGATGGAATGAACCCAAATCCATGAATGACTGAAAGGAGCCATGAGCCATGTAGCTCACCTGTGCACTCTGGACTGTCATGTGGAGAGAAACTTCATTGTTCTTTGACTCATTGTATTGCTAAGTCTTTACATTATAGCAGCATAATTTCTTAATCCTGATGAGGAAGAGGAAACCCTGGAGGTCTGAAAGACCTAGGTAGACTGTGGGAAAGTGTGAGTGCTTCTTGGTGGCATAGGGCAGGTGAGAGGACAAAGGAGTCAGGACTTGTTGGAACAAGGCTAGCCACTATGGTAGGTAGGTATGTCAGGTGAATGCCCACCTGCTTTCTTTATTTGTTGTATTTTATTCATGCTATTACAGTTGTTCCCACTTTTCCCCTATTCCCCAACTCCACACAGCCCCCCTCCCTCAGGCAGTCCCATATCATTGTCTCTGTCCATGGGTAATACATATACATGTTTGGCTAATCCCTTCACTTTTTTTTCATCCAGTTTCCTCTCCCCTCTGACAGCTATCAGTCTGTTCCATATATCCATGCCTCTGTTTCTACTTTGTTCATCAGTTAATTTTGTTCATTAGATTGCACATATAAGTGAGATCATGTGGTATTTGTCTTTCACTGATGACTTATTTCACTTAGCATAATTCTCCAGATCCATTCATGATGTCCCAAAGGTAAGAGTTTCTTCTTTTTTTATAGCTGCATAGTATTCTATTGTGTAAATGTACCACAGCTTTTTTAACCATTCATTTACTGATGGGCACTTAGGCTGTCCTCAGATATTAGCTATTGTAAATAATGCTGCTATGAGGTACATACGTTCTTTTGTATTGCTGTTTCAGGATTCTTAGGATATAGTCCTAGAAGTGGAATTGCTGAGTCAAAAGAGAGTTCATTTTTAAAATTTTTGAGGAAATTTCATGCTGTTTTTTACAGTGGCTGCACCAATCTGCATTCCCACCAACAGTGCACAAGGGATCCCTTTTCTCCACATCCTCACCAACATTTGTTGTTTGTTGATTTATTGATGATAGCCAGTCTGACAGGTGTGAGGTGATATCTCATAATTTTAATTTGCAGCTCTCTGATGATTAGTGATGTTGAGCATTTTTTATGTCTTTGGGCCATCTGTATGTACTCTTTGGAGAAGTATCTATTCAGCCCTGGCTGGTGTGGTTCAGTGGATTGAGTGTCAGCCTGCGAACCAAAGGGTCAGTGGTTTGATTCCCAGCCTAGGGCATATGCCTGGGTTGCTGGCTAAGTTCCCAGTAGGGGGTGCATGAGAGGCAACCACACATTGATGCTTCTCTCTCTCTCCCTCCCTTACCCTCTCTAAAAATAAATAAATACAAAATCTAAAAAAAAAAAAGAAAAAAAAAAACAGACGTATCTATTCAGGTCCTTTGCCAAATTTTTAATTTGATTATTTGTCTTCATAGTGTTGAGTTGCTTAAGTTTTTTATATATTTTGGAAATTAACCCTTTATAAGATGTATCATTAGCAAATGTGTTCTCCCATACAGTGGGTTACCTTTTCACTTTGTAGATATTTTGTTTTTGTTTTTGTTTTTTAGCTGTGCAGAAGCTTTTTAATTTGATAGAGTCTCATTTATTTAGTTTCCCTTTGTTTCCCTTGCCCTATGAGATATATTGGCAAAAATATTGGTATGTGAGATGTCTGAGATTTTACTGCCTATGTTTTCTTCTAGGACTTTTATGTTTTGTGATTTACATTTAAGTATTTTATCCATTTTGAGTTTATTCTTGTGTATGGTGTAAATTGGTGGTCTAGTTTTCCCAACACCATTTATTGAACAGACTATCTTTGCTCCATTATATGCTCTTGCCTCCTTTGTCAAATATTAATTGACAAAAGGCATGGATTTATCTCTGAAGTCTTTGCTATGTTCCTTTGATCTATATGCCTGTCCTTATGCCAGGACCAGGCTGTTTTGGTTACAATGGCCTTGTAGTACACTTTGGTATCAGGTATTGTGATCCTTCCAACTTTATTTTCCTTCCTCAAGATTGCTGAGACTATTTGGGGTCTTTTTTGGCTCCATATAAAATTTTGGAGTATTTGTTATAGATCCACAAACTATGGCATTGGTATTTTAACAGGAATTGCATTGAATCTATAGATTTCTTTAGGTAGTATGGAGATTACAATTATGTTAATTCTTCCAATCCATGAACACAGTATATGTTTCTACTTACTTGTATCTTCCTCATTTACTTTCTTCAGTGTCTTATAGTTTACCAAGTATGGGTCTTTTACCTCTTGAGTTGTTTATTCCTAGGAACCTTTTTTGTTGTTGCAGTTGTATATGGGATGGTTTTCTTAGGTTCTCTTTCTGATAGTTCATTATTGGTGTATAAAAATGTCATCAATTTTTGAGTATTGACTTTGTATCCTGCTGCCTTCCTAAATTCACTTATTAGGTCGAGGTTTTTTGTTTGTTTGTTTGTTTGTTTGTTTTTGGAGTCTTTAGGATTTTCTGTGTACCATATCATGTCTGAATGATGACAGTTTTACTTCCTCCTTTCTAATTTGGTTGTCTTTTATTTCATCTTCTTATCTGATAGCTGTGGCTAGGAGCTTCCAGTACTGTGTTGAATCGGAGGGATGAAAGCAGACATCCCTGTCTTGTTCCTGATCTTAAGGAAAACATTTTTAGTTTTAGCCACTGGAGTATGATGTTGGCTGTAGGTGTCTCATATATGGTCTTTATTATATTGAGGTATGATATCTCTATTCTCACTTTGCCAAGAGTTTTCATCATAAATGGGTGCTGTATTTTATGGAATGCTTTTCCTGCATCTATTCATATGATCATGTGTTTTTATCTCAAATTCTGTTTATGTGATGTATAACATTTATTGATTTTCAAATATTGTACCAATCTTGCATCCCTGGGATAAATCCCACCTGATCATGGTGTATGACCTTTTTTAATTTATTGCTGGATCCCATTTGCTAACATTTTGTTGAGAATTTTAGTATCTATATTCATTAAAGATATTGGCCTATAATTATTTTCTTTGTTGGGTCTTTATCTGGTTTTGGAATTAGGATAACACTGGCCTTGTGAAAACACTGTGGAAGTCTTACTTCCTCTTGAATTTAACAAAATATTTTGAGAAAGAGAGGTGTTTTTCTCAGAATGTTTGGTAAAATTCACCTGTGAAGCCATCCAGTCCAGCACATTTGTTTCTTGGGAGTTTATTGATTACTGCTTCAATTTCACTAGGTGTAATCTGTCTATTCAGATCCTCTGATACTTTCTGATTTAATTTTGGAAGACTGTACGTTTCTAGAAATTTACCCATTTTGTGTAGGTTGTCCAGTTTTTTGTCATATAATATTGTTGTTCATAATATTTTCTTACAACCCTTTGTATTTCTTTGGTGTCAGTTGTTACTTCTCCTTCATTTCTGATTTTATTTATTTGGGTCCTTTCTCTTTTTTTCTTGATGGATCTGTTTAAAAGTTCGTCAGTCTTATCTTTTCAAAGAACCAGCTCTTGGATTCATTGATCGTTTGTATTGTTTTATTAGACTCCATTTCATTGACTTCTGCTCTGATCTTTATTATTTCCTTCCTTCTACTCACTTTGGGCTTTGTTTGTTTTTCTTTTTCAGGTTCCTTTAAGTGTGAAGGTTAATTGTTTATTTGAGCTTTTTTTTAGATAGACCTGTAATGCTATGAATTTCGCTCTTAGGATTGCTTTCCCAGTGTCCCACTGATTTTGGATTGTTGAGTCCTCATTTTCATTTGTTTCAAGGTATCTTTTGATTTCTTCCTTGATTTCATTGTTGGACCATATTGTTTAATAACATGTTATTAGGCTTCCATATCTTTGTGTATTTTTAAGTTTTCTTCTTGTGATTGATTTCTAGTTTCATAGCATTGTGGTTAGAGAAGATGCTTTCAGTCTTCCTAAGAAGAGATGATTTCAATCTTGTTAAATTCACTGAGACTTGTTTTGTGTCCTAACTTGGGGTCTATCCTAGAAAACATTCCATGTGCACTTGAAAAGTATGTATATTCTGCTGCTTTGGGGTGACATGCTCTGAAGATATCAATTAAATTCATTTTATCTTGTGTGTTGTTTAAGGTCACTGTCTCCTTATTGATTCTCTGTCTGTAAGGTCTATCCATTGAAATCAATGCGGTGTTAAAATCCCTGACTATGACTGTATTTCTTCTGTCAATCTCTCCTTTTATGTTCATCAAGATTAGCTTCACATATTTAGGTGCTCTTATTTTGGGTGTATAATTGTTTACTAGAGTCATATCCTTTTGTTGGTTTGTTCCCTTTATCATTATGTAGTGTCCTTCTTTGTGTCTTACTATAGCATTGGTTTTAAAGTCTATTTTATCAGATATAAGTACTGCTTTTTCCATTTGCATGAAATATCTTTTTCCATTCCTTTCTTTTGGTCTGTTTGTATCTTTTGATCTGAGATGGGTGTCTTCCCATTTTGGTTGCTTCTTTGTCTTTTCTGCCTTAGTTGTTAAACTGATCAGTGATATAGCCTCAAGCTGTAATCATCAGCCCAGCCTGGCTTAAGCACCACAGGGAAGGGCAGAGTAATTCCTGCAGGCAGGGCTATTGCTTCCCCTTAGACTGGTGACACTTGGAGGGGCATGCTCTGCCTGAGAAAGATGACCTCTGCAGCATGGGGAATGACTCAGCACAGGGATCCTGGTGGCTGTTCCTTCAGTTACTTCCCCATGGACAATAACCCTAGACTCTCCTCAAGTGTCTGTAGTCCACTCTGCCCTTCCTCTGCCAGAGCCCAGGGTAAGTGGCTGCAAATGAAATTTTGTTTGTTGACCCTTTAAGGGGCTCTCTGCATCCTTAGCTCTCTCTCCCTGGCAGACAGAAACCTTGCTGCTTTTTCACAGCTGGATATTATCTGTTTTTTTCCCCCTGGCTCTGATGCTGTAGGCTGGGGAGCCCAGCTTGGGGTTTAGACACCACACTTCTCAGAGTGAACCCCCTGCCAACAAAATCTCCCTCAAGAACTTCAGGTGCTGTTCCCCTGGGGGCCCAGCCCACCCTCTTGCACCTCCTCTGCAGTGCCTACTAGTCTCGTGTTGAAGTGGTTTCTTCTGTCTGTCCATGGTTATAAAGTTTCTCTCCAGCTAGTGTTAGTTGGTTATTCAGGATGATTTCTCTATAATGGGTTGTAATTCCAGTTTGGTCCTGGGAGGAGGTTAGTATAGCTTCCACTTAACTCTTCTTCCATCTTGGGTCACCTGCTATAAAGATTTGAAGCTAAAGAGCAAAATCTTACTTGCATTACAGTTTGGTGTAGGGTTGATCTAGTGTCTTGGCCACTACAAGGACACCTTTGTGTAAATTAGAAAAAGTGTTCCCATTTTTGTTGTACAGTTTAGGAATTTTTAAAATTTTATTTTTCAATTACAGTTTATGTTCAATGTTACTTTGTGTTAATTTAAGATGTATAGTGTAGTGGTTAGACAATCATATACTTCACAGTGCAGTCCTCCTAATATTTCTAGTACTCTCCTGGCACCATATATAGTTATTATAGTATTATTCACTATATTTCCTATGCTGTACTTTACATCCCCATGACTGGTTTGTAACTACCAATTTGTACTTCTTAATCCCTTCACCTTTTTCACCCAGTCCCCTAACTCCCTCCAATCTAGCAACCATCAGTCTATTCTCTGTATCTATGAGTCTCTTGCAATTTTATTTGTTTGTTTATTTTGTTCCTTAGATTCCACATATAGTATTTGTCTTTCTCTGTCTGACTTATTTCACTTAGCATAATATCTTCTAGGTCCATCTATGTTGTTGGAAATGGTAAGATTTCATTCTTTTCTATAGGTGATTAATATTCCAGTATGTGTATGTATACACACACACACACACACTCTCCATCTTTTTCTTTACTCACATATTGTTTAAAACTGCCATCCTTTTTGGGTACATGGCCTGACAAACACACACTGTATCATATTAGAAAAAGAAAGCACTGCTTGCTGAGTGCAATGCATTTTGTATTTTGTCCCATATTTGCTTCCATGTATGGGCATCTTTTTGCAGTGAATAACATGCACAACTGTACATGGTGGCCTTGCAGACCACCAAAATTCAGTGAAAGTAGAGAGTGAGATTGGAGGGTGACTCGTTGACCAGGAAAGCAAAAGGAAACAATTTCGGAGAAGCAAAAGTGAGCAGAGGGTTTGGGGGAGGGGGGTAATGGGGGAAAGAAGGCCAAGTCAAGGAACATGTATAAAGGACACATAGACAAGGACAGTGGGGAGGAGGATTGAATGTGGGGGTTGTGGTCAGGGCAGGGGAGAGTAATCGGGAGGAAATGGGGGCAAGTGTAACTGAATAACAATAAAAAAGTGAAGTGTGACTTGAAAAGGTTTAAACTTGATAGACAAAGGGACACCCTGCAAACATACAATGTATATTCTTATGTCAATACCTTTGCTCATTCTGTTCTAATCTGAAGCGTCCTCTGTAGTTACATAATTCTTACACATTCTTCAAAGTTTAGTTCTTTTTTTTTCTGTATTTTAAAATTTTTCAATTAAAGTTGACATTTAATATTTTATATTAGTTTCAGGTGTACAGTGTTGCGTGGGTCACCGGCCAGCAGTGATCACGGAACGCTGTGGATGGCTTGTCGAAAAACACACGAGAAAAAAACATGCACAGAGACAAACTAGTTTCTATGGGGAAGTAGGGACGAAATGGCCACCCCCCCTATTGGGGAGCACACTGATTTACCGTCCATACCTGCTTTTATTAGGCTCATTTTGCATAATAATTCAGGTAAAGTACAGTACTCATTAGGGGGAAGTAAGGAACCATAGAAAACAAGGAACTCTGCCAGTCTATTTTGAGTCCGGGTCAAAGAGCTGTAAGACTTTGAAGAACAAACTAACTTCCTCCTTGGACCCCTCTTATTCAACTGAGAGCATTCTAAACAAAGAAGGTTTCACAGGAATTTACATGTTCTTTCTTATGCCTGATCACCCGGGGAATCCGTCCTTTTCAGCACAGAGCTGCACCACCCTGTCATTGTTTCAGGCTTAGGTGGAGCAAGGGAACTAAGGCAACCAGGAGATGAGATTTTCTCCCAGACGATGAGAGCTCAGGCTATGTCAAAGCTGAGGAGCGAGGGTCCATCACCCCCTTTTGCTGCAGCCCCCCAAGTCCTTCTTTTGGGGGCCTCCCAGAGTGATCGTGCCTGTCATAGGTCGTTCCCCTTTGGGGAATTGACCAAGCTTTTGGGGGTTCAGTTATGAATAAAGCAGCAGAAGCAGCATTCCTGCCAGGGAGATAAGCTTTTGTCTCCTTGCTGGCTTACAGTTCCAAGGGCGTTCCCTTAGCCTTAGCCTAGGTGGGGGTTTCAGCTTCTGATACCAGTCAGGGCGGTTCCCAACAGTACAGAATGGTGGTTAGACAATTATGTAATTTTCATAATGACTCCCCTGATAATTCTAGTATCCACCTGGCATCAAGGCTCAGTTCTGGACTTGCCTCTCCAAAAAGCCTTCCATGACTTCTGGAGCCTACTGAAATAAGATCCCTGCTCTTTCCACTGAACTCTGACCATACTACAGTTGTTTTGGTCCCATATTCAGTGCTTAACATGACCTGGCCTGCTTTCATATTTGGTTAATGCCCTCTTTTCTAAAGCCCTTCATCCCTTCTCTTATGCCCCCTCTGTACCTACAGAAGTTTATTACATGCATTTGTTTACATGTATGTTTTACTGGATTCTAAGTTCTCCAAAGGCAGGGATGGTGGCTTATTACATCTATCTCCACCTAGCATAGGGCTCAACAAAAATTTGGTGAATAAACAAATGGGTAATCCATGCTTAAAAATATGTCTATTTGTTTGAGTAACCAAGGGTCTCGGAAATTTCTTCTTCAGCCCCAAACGATGTTTGTTCCAGTTTAGGGAACCTCCAACAAGCTCCCAAAAGCAGGATATGAGGACCACTTGAGACAAATCAACTCCAAGATGGAGGCATATGTAGACACACTGTGCCTCCTCACACAAACAAAATAAAGATAACAATTTAGAAACAAAAACCAACCAGTACCAACAGAAAACTCAATTGTATGGAAGTCTGACAACCAAGGAGTTAAAGTAGACATATTCATCCAGACCGGTAGGAGGGGCGGAGTCAGATGGTCAGAGAGAGGGGTCGTGGCAAAGCCATGCCTAGTGGACCCAGCAAGGTGGCAGATTGTGGAGGGGCACTGAGCACAAGTTGGCTGGAGGACCTGGTGGTCCCACATTCCCATGCAGATAAACCAGGCAAAACTGGGGAGTGAGACAGACCACACAACCCAGGGCTCCAGCAAAGGGAAATAAATCCTCAAAACACCGATTGAAATCACCTGTGCGGGTTGAGGTGCCAGAAGAAACTCCCAGCCTCACAGGAGAGTTTGTTGGAGGGACCCACAGGGTCCCAGGATGTACACAAACCCACCCAGATGGGAATCAGAACCAGAAGGGCCCAGTTTGCCTGGGGGAAGTGGTGGAAGGGACTGAAATCAGGCAGAGAGCGGGGCAAGCACCATTGTTTCCTTTTGCCCCCCCCCCCCGCACATACAACATCACAACCCAGCTACTGGGTTGCCCGCCCTGGTGAACACCTAAGGCTCCACCCCTCCCTATGTAACAGGTGCGCTGAGACAAAAAAATGGCCCAAACAAAAGAAGAAATCAAAGCTCCAGAAAAAATACAACTAAGTGATGAAGAGATAGTCAGCCTATCAGATACACAGTTCAAAACACTAGTAATCAGTATGCTCACAGAATTGGTTGAATTTGGTCACAAATTAGCTGAAAAAATGAAGGCTATGCTAAGTGAAATAAAGGAAAATATACAGGGAACCAATAGTGATGGGAAGGAAACTGGGACTCTAATCAATGGTGTGGACCAGAAGGAAGAAAGAAACATTCAACTAGAACAGAATGAAGAAACAAGAATTCAAAAAAATGAGGAGAGGCTTAGGAACCTCTAGGGCATCTTTAAATGTTCCAACATCTGAATTATAGGGATACCAGAAGGAGAAGAGGAAGAGCAACAAGTGGAAAAGTTATTTGAACAACTTTGAAGGAGAACTTCTGCAATCTGGCAAAGGAAAGAGACTTCCAGGAAGTTCAGGAAGGTCAGAGAGTCCCAAAGAAGTTGGACCCAAGGAGGAACACACCAAGGCACATCATAATTACATTACCCAAGATTAAAGATAAGGAGAGAATCTTAAAAGCATCAAGAGAAAAGGAGACAGTTACCTACAAAGGAGTTTCCATTAGACTGTCAGCTGATTTCTCAGAAGAGACTTTGCAGACAAGAAGGGGCTGGAAAGAAGTATTCCAAGTCACGAAAGGCAAGGACCTACATCTAAGATTGCTCTATCCAGCAAAGTTTTCATTTAGAATGGAAGGGCAGAGAAAGTGCTTCCCAGATACGGTCAAGTTAAAGGAGGTCATCATCACCAAGCCCTTAGTATATGAAATGTTATAGGGACTTATCTAAGAAAAAGAAGATAAAAATATGAACAGTAAAATGACAACAAATTCACAGTTATTAACAACCACATCTAAAACAAAAGCAAACTAAGCAAACAACTAGAACAGTAACAGAATCACAGAAATGGAGATCACATGGAGGGTTATCAGCAGGGGAGTGGGAAGGGCAGAGAGGGCTACAGAGAAAAAGTAGCATAGATGGTAGGTAGAAAATAGACAGGAGGAGGTTAAGAATAGTATAGGAAATGTAGAAGTCAAAGGACTTATAGATATGACACATGGATATGAAGTAAAGGGGAGAATGTGGGTAGGAGGGGCTGTGCAGAGTGGAGGGGAATAAAGGGGAGGGAATAGTACAGCTGTAATTGCTTAATCAGTAAAATATATTAAAAAAAGAAGGACTTCAGGCAAGATGGAGGCATAGGTGGATGCACCATACCTCCACGCACAACCAAGATTAGAACAATTCAGAGGCAGAATAACACCCAGAACTGACAGAGAATTTATTGGAATGGAAGTCGGATGGCCAAGAAGTTGAAGTAGACTCATTCATCCAGACTGGTACGAGGGACGGAGACGAGCAGCTGGGCGAGGGGCGCGGCGCTTGGAGAACAGGGAGAACCGAGCACATAAGGCAACCAGGAGTGCGTAAGGCATCTGGGGCGCACAAGATTGCAGCGGGTGGACCCTGAGTACGCAAGTGGCAGCTGGCGGACCCAGTGAAGCTGCGATTGTGGAGCAGGGCAGAGCACACAACATAAGATCCCATAGAAGGGACTAAGGTCCCACGGAGAACGGAGCTACCGCCATTGTTCCCTCCCGCCTCTGCCCCCCCATACAATGTCACAATCTAGTGACTGGGGTGCCCAGCCCAGGTAAACCCCTAAGGCTCCGCCCCTCACCATAACAGGAGCAACCAGACCAAAGAGAGGGAGAGAGAGAGAGAGAGAGAGAGAGAGAGAGAGAGAGAGAGATGTCTCCAACAGAAGAACAGATCAATGCCCCAGGACTCATCCTTTTGAGCAACTAAGAGATAGCCAATCTATCAGATGCACAGTTCAAAACACTGGTGATCAGGAAGCTCACAGAACTGGTTGATTTTGGGTGCAAATTAGATGAAAAAATGCAGGTTACCATAAAAGAGATGAAGGAAGATGCACGAACCAATAGTGATGGGAAGGAAACTGGGACTCAAAACAATAGAGTGGACCAGAAGGAAGAAAAAAAACAACAAAAGAGGAAAGAATGGAGAAAGAAGAATTCAAAAAACCGAGGAGAAGCTTAGGAACCTCGAGGACATCTTTAAATGTTCCAACATCCAAATTATAGGGGTACTAGAAGGGGAAGAGGAAAAGCAACAGATTGAACACGTATTTGAACAAATAATAAAGGAGAACTTCCCCAATCTGGCAAAGGAAATAGACTTCCAGGAAGTCCAGGAAGCTCAGAGAACCCCAAAGAAGTTGGACCTGAGAAGAAACACACCAAGGCACATACATCATAATTACATTAGCCAAGGTAAAAATGAAGGAGAGAATCCTAGAAGCAGCAAGAAATAAGGGGACAGTAACCTACAAAGGAGTTCCCATCAGACTGTCAGCTGATTTCTCAAAAGAGACCTTACAGGCAAGAAGGGGCTGGAAAGAAGTATTCCAAGTCATGAAAGATAAGGACCTACATCCCAGATTGCTCTATCCAGCAAAGCTTTCATTTAGAATGGAAGGGCAGATAAAGTGCTTCTCAGATAAGGTCAAGTTAAAGGAGTTCATCATCACCAAGCCCTTATTTTATGAAATGCTAAAGGGACTTATCTAAGAAAAGAAGATACAGAAAAAACATGTATAGTAAAAGGACAGCAAACTCACAATTATTAACAACCACGCCTAAAGCAAAACCAAAAGAAACTAAGCAAACAACTAGAACAGGAACAGAACCACAGAAATGGAGAACACATGGAGGGTTAGCAACAGGGGAGTGGGAGGAGGAGAGAGGGGGAAAAGGTACAGAGAATAAGTAGCATAGATTGTAGGTTGAAAATAGATAGGGGGAGGGTAAGAA
Organism: Phyllostomus discolor; assembly: GCF_004126475.2. NCBI lineage: Eukaryota > Metazoa > Chordata > Mammalia > Chiroptera > Phyllostomidae > Phyllostomus > Phyllostomus discolor. The sequence goes on from NC_050198.1 coordinate 71,656,323, forward strand.
TAGTATGGGAAATGTAGAAGCTAAAGAACTTATAAGTATGACACATGGACATTACTAAAGGGGGGATGTGGGTGGGAGAGGGTGTACAGGGTGGAGGGGAGTGAAGCGGGGGAAATGGGACAACTGTAATAGCATAATCAATAGAATATATTAAAAAAAAGGTTGGACACCTCTGCTTTATATGGTATGATGTTATCTGCAAATAATGACAGTTTTACTTCTTTATTTCCAATGGAGATGCCATTTATTTCTTCTTGTCTGACTTCTGTGGCTAGGACTTCCAGTAGTATGTTGAATAAAAGAGGTGAAAATGGACACCTCTGTCTTGTTCCTGATTTTAAGGGAAATGCTTGTGATTTTTTCCCATCGAGTGTGATTTGGGCAGTGAGTTTGTCATATATGGCTTTTATTATATTGAGATATGTTTTCTCTACTCCCAGGTTGCTGAGAGTTTTTATCATAACTGGGTGCTGGATTTTATCAAAGGTTTTTTCTGCATTTATTGATGTGCTAATATTATTTTATCCTTCATTTTGTTTATGTGGTGTATTACATTCATTGGTTTGTGCATATTGAAAAAACCTTGCATTCCAGGAATAAATTCCAATTGATCATTGTATGTGCTCTTTTTAATGGATTGCTGAATTCAGTTTGCTCATATTTTTTGAGGATTTTAGCATCTATGTTCCTCAGGGATATTGGCCTATATATTGTTTCCTTAGAATGTCTTCATCCAGTTTTGGAAGCAGGATAGTGCTGGCCTCCTATGTTTGGGAGTCTTCTCTTTTCTTGATTTTTTTTGGAATAGTTTGATAAAAATAAATGTTAGTTCTTCTTTGAATGTTTGGTGAGAATCATCTGTGAAGCAATCCAGTATAAAACTTTTGTTTGTTGGTAGTTTTTTGATTGCTGATTTGATTTCATTGGTAGTAATCAGTTTGTTTAGATTTTTTTGCTTCTTCTTGATTCAGTCTTGGAAAGTTTGTGTTTCTAGGAATTTATCCATTTCTTCCAGGTTGTCCAATTTATTGGCATATAGATTTTTGTAATTTTTTTACAATTAATTTCCTATTTATTTATTTATTTATTTGTTGTTCAATTACACTTATCCTCAATTTTCCCCCATTACTCTCCCCTACCCATGCCCACCTTCCATTTTCGACCCTCCCTCAGTTGTCCATGTCCATGGATCCTTTATACATGTTCCTTCACTTGACCCTTTCCCTTCTTTCTCCCCGTTATCCTCCTTCCCTCTCCCCTCTGGTTAGTGTCAGTCTGTTCCTTGTTTCCATGTCTCTTATTCTATTTTGTTCCCTTGTTTGTTTTGTTGATTAGGTTCCACTTACAGGTGAGATCATATGGTAATTGGTTTCACTGCCTAGCTTATTTCACTTAGCATAATGCTCTCCAGTTCCATCTATGCTGTCACGAAGGGTAGGAGTTCCTTCTTTGTTCCTGCTGTGTAGTATTCCACTGTGTAAATGTAATATTTTCTTATAATCCTTAGTATTTCTGTGGTATCAGTTGTCACTTTTCACTTTTCATTTCTGATTTTATTTATTTGGGTCATCTCTGTTTTTTTCTTGATGAGTCTGGTTAAAGGTTTATCAATCTTGTTTATCTTTTCAAAGAACCAGTTCTTGAATTCATTGACTTTTGGTATTGTTTGTTTAGATTCTATTTTATTTATTTCCATTGTGATCTTTATTATTTCTTTCCTTCTACTCACTTTGGGCATTGTTTGTTCTTTTTCTAGTTCCTTTAGGTATAAGGTTAGCTTGTTTGAGATTTTTTTCTTGTTTCTTGAATAGGCCTGTATTGCTATGAATTCCTCCTTAGGACTGTCTTTGTGGTGTCCCATCGATTTGGGGTCATTGTGTTTTCATTTTCATTTGTCTCAAAATATATCTTTTGTTTTCTTCTTTGATCTTATTCCTAACCCATTTATTCTTTAGTAACTAACATGTTACTTAGACCTCATGTGTTGGTATGTTTTTCAGTTGTCTTGTAGTTGATTTCTAGTTTCATAGCACTGTGGTTGGAAAAGATGGTTTATATGATTTTAGTCTTGTTAAAATTCTAAAAAGATCTTATTTATTCATTTTTAGAGAGAAAGGAGTGGAGCAAGAGAGGGAAACATCAATGTGTGGCTGCCTCTCGTGCACCCCTCACCAGGGACCTGGCCTGCAACCCAGGCATGTGCTCTGACTGGGAATAGAACCTGCGACCCCTTGGTTCACAGGCCAGCTCTCAATACACTGAGCAACACCAGCCATGGCTGATTTTAGTCTTGTTAAATTTATTGAGACCTGTTTTGTGGCCTAATATGTGTTTTATCCTGGAAAATGTTCTTTGTGCAACACTAACAGTACTTCTGACATCAGATGTATGAGTTTTCCAAAGAAAGCAATTGTCTGATGTCAGCTGGATGTGCTACAGTTTAATTGTCACTCTAACCAGACTCATTGCAGACCCCCCTGATTAAGGGCTCAGTCCCACAAGACTCTCCCTTCCTCTCTTGCACCATTCGAAAGTCCAGGTTGTCACTTGTGCATCTTACTGACTAGCTGTAAATTGGAGGTTCTCATGATCTTCCCCTTGGGTTTGGTAATTTGCTGAAATAGATCAAATAACTCAGGGAAATATTTATGTTTATTGGCTTATTATATACTAAACAATATGGTAAGTGAATACAGATCAATAGCCTGATAAAGATATACATAGAGCAAGATCTGGGAGGGTCCTGAGCACAGGAGCTTCTGTCCTATTGGAGCTGGGATCCACTACCCTTTTTGTATAGAGATGCATTCGCCAGCTTGGACGCTCTCTGAATCCCATACTTTTGGGATTTTTATAGAGGCTTCATTGCATAGGCATGATTAATCATTAACTCAATCTCTAGACCCTCTGCTCTTTCCAGTTGATAGGGGGAAAACCTGGAAGTTCCAAAATCCTAATCATGGTTTGGTCTTTATGACAATCAACTCCCATCTGGAAGCTATGCAGGAGCCCACCAAGAGTCATCTCATTAGCACAGCAGACACTACTATCACCCAAGAAATTCCAAGGGATATAAAAATGTTCAGAAGCAGGGTTAAGGACCAAATATTCAAACGAAATATGCTCTGATGTTCTTATCACTTAGGAAATTACAAAGGTTTTAGGAGCTCTGTGTCAGGAAATGGGGGTAGAGATCAATATATATTTTTCTATTATTTCACAGGGTCCCTTTCCAGTCCATCTTGGAATGGGTGAGGTGCCCTCCTTCATGCTCCTACTGTGCCTGCACTTCCACATTATACATTGCAAATGCTCATTTCCTTGTTTGTATGTCCCATTAGACCCTCAGCTCCATTAGTTTTTGGATTACATCAGTTTTTCCATTGTTGTATCAGCCATGCTAATATGCAGTAGAAATTCATTAAATGTTTGTTGATTAAATGAATACATGGTGAGACACTCCAGGCGTAGATCCTCTGAGGAGCCATAACCAGACAGGATTTCTCTGTGAAGTTTAATTTATAGATGGCTGAACAACTGTAGAGCCAGAGCCCCAAGGCCAGAGGTCCCTTTCACATGTAGTCCCTTTCAGGAGGTGGCAGTAAAACCTGTCTGGCCACCACTTTACCTGTCTGCTTCCTGTGTGTTGTGTGGGCCACAGTGGTGTTGGGAGGAACAATCTTCAATTTGAGGGTTTCCTACACAACTTCCAGGCTGCTATGGCAGCCAGCATCATTCACAGTATAGTTTATGTAATGATGCCTGGATGCTAGTAAATGAAAAATAGTCCAATACTACTCAAAGAATTCTGGGAAGTACTGTATGTGGGTCCCTGCTTGTGGAATGTGAATATGTCTTACTTCATGCAAGATGCTGCTTTTCTGAGTATTTATAAACCCTTCTTATTTTTTTTATTTTAACAGATCTTTCTGTGTGTCTTTGTGAACAAAAATAATAGCCTCTGTCTGCAGAGCCACTGGAGCCAGGATGGCAGCTTGAAGGCTGTAGGGCCTGAATAGATGGGTTTAGAAATCACAGGGGACAGGCTGGACAATAGGCCCCTTCTTCCTTCTTTTGAACTCTGCTGATTCTGTGTGTAGCAATCACAGAACATTCTCAGCGATCTCTAAGTGACCAAAACCCATTGCCTAGTCACTTGTAGAGATATTATATACATTTCTCAAAAACTTGCAGGTAGAGCTCACCTGTGAAGAGTTAATTTTATTTGGGAACAGTGGACAGGGAACCCAGAGCAAGTGAGGGTTAGAGCCATGAAGTGGCCAGTTGCTCCCAACATGCAAAAACTAGCTATGAATACTTATTGTAGGTTTTGGGTGCTTGGGTGAGGACTAGAGAGTTTGGCCCCAATTATACCATTTGAAAAAAATTACCTTTAAGCTTTGGAGACCCTGATTTCTTAACCCATTATCAAAGGGCAATTTAGAGTAACGTTGCTTTTATGGGGTCCCTGGGTAAGAATTTGCTAAGTTTGGCAAATAAAAATATGGAAGTCCAGTTAAATTTGAATTTCAGGTAAATGACAGGTCATTTTATTTTTTAAAATTTGTTCTTTTTAATTGAACTCATGATATTGGTTAATAAAATCATGTAGGTTTCAGGTGTACAATTCTATAATACTTCATCTGTATATTGTATTGTGTGTTCAACACTCAAAGTCAAGTCTCCTTTTATCAGTATTTATCCCCCTATACCTTCTTCTACTGCTCCTCAATTAATAGGTAATTTAAACATATTTTATATTTCAAACATTGCATCCTATAATTTACCTGGCAACCCTCTTCTCAGGTCATTATCACTAGTGGCAGCATGCTGTTGATCTGCTTAACAAGGCAAAATGCCCAAGAAGCCTCCTGCTACTGGGATGCCCTTAGCAGCTAGAGTCAGTTCACCTCCTCTAGTACTGCTGGAAGCTCTGAGAATCCAGTAGAGACTCTAATGAGTTAAACATTGTATGTGTGAGTGTGGTCTTCAGTAACCCTCTGCTGATGGTGTGTATAAAGATGGGGTTAGATGGAATACCTGGTCTACAAGCAGACCTGTTCCCCACTTCTTTTACTCTTTTCTTCTTGGTGTATGTCTTGAAAAACCTTACTACTTCACTGTACTCTGAACCTTTTTACCAGTAGTCAGCCTAAGTCATCAAAGGCTCTTGAAACTTTTGCCTAAAGTCAATTTATCCTGATAAACAAACTACAGGATTTGAAAAGAAGCACTACATGTGGAATACTCAACAGGAGAAAAAAACACAAGAGAGACTTGCTTACAGGCCTATATCTATTTACATGGTAAGAAACATGATAATCTGAGAGGACCACCAGGGTCTCCCTGAGCCATTTAAATTAGAGAAATGATGTAGATTCAAGTGAAAGACAAATTGAACTAGCAGTGGCATTGGAGTTTGGCAGAAGGGACTTTGGGACTTTGAGGTCCTGCTCAAGATGGCAGATTAGGTAAATGCCGTGCTCACCTCCTTCCACAACCACATCAGAATTGCAACTACATTAAAGAGCAGCCATCACTGAGAAGAACTACCTGAAGTCGAGCTGAACAAAAGTCCTATAACTAAGGATATACAGAAGAAGTTACTTCAAGACTGGTGGGGGTATTGAGATGTAGAATGGGTTGGTCCCACATCCAAATGTGGCCTTTAAAAATTAGGAAAGGTTGTTATGGCTGGTGTAGCTCAGGGTATTGAGCATGGGCCTGCAGACCAAAGGGTCGCTGGTTTGGTTCCCAGTCTAGAGCACATGCCTGGGTTGCAGGCTAGGTCTCCAGTAGGGGATGTATGAGAGGCAACTACACATTGCTGTTTTTCTCCCTCTCTTTCTCCCTCCCTTCCCCTCTCTAAAAAATAAATAAATAAAATCTTAAAAAAAATAAAAATTAGTAAGGGTATCTCATCTGTGGAGGTCCCCACTGAGGAGTGAGGCTCCCCAGCCCAGAGTTCCATAACTTCTGGCTGTGATAATCAACAGAGATTGTGACTGAGACAGAAGGCACCTGGAGTCCCTGGCATTTCTTTTAAAAGGCCCATGCATGTACTTACTCCCTGATGGACTCACTGGCTCTGAGCTCCAGCACTGGGGAAGCAGCTGCAAAGGTTCCAGGGACATACAAAGGGCTTTTATGGCTTCAGGATCAGGGCTGGAGCAGCAGCTATCTCTCAGATGGAAATGCTGGCAGAAGCCATTGTTCCTTTGTTGAGATCTCTCCTCACCCAGCCTGCACAGGCAGGTAGATACCATATCTTGGTCTCTATCAACCTAACTAACACCCTTCTCCCCATCCTGGTGATTCCCTGAGATCCCATCCCATCCAACTTGAAGGCCTACCCAGGCTGCTCCCAGTGTCTTTTCCATACAAATGGCCACATGCTGTGGACTTTCCTAAAGTCTCTCAAAGGTTCACAAATCAAAAACAAGGAGCATAGGGCCCTAGCTGGGTGGCTTAGTTGGTGGAAGCATAATCCCATACACCAAAAGGGTGTGGGTTCATTCCTTGTTAAGGTCATATACCTAGGTTGCAGGTTTGATTTCTGGTTGGTGAGTATATGTGAGGCCATTGATGTTTCTTTATCACACTGATGTTTCTCTTTCTATCTCTTTCTCCCCCTTACTCCCTTCTCCTTTCCTCTCTAAAATCCATAAACATATCCTTGGGTGAGGATTTTTTAAGAAAAAGGAGCATTTGGTCTCAGCATGCCCCATAGCTCCTGCTAAGCAGCCGCAAAGCCTGGCACTAGTGGCAGCTGGTTTCATCTTGCAGGATGGCTCTCCCAGGCACCCCTAAATTCAGTACAAGTGGCAACCATTTGCAGATCAGTTTCTAGCTCATACCAAGTGGCTCTGGGCAAGGTACAGGCAGTACTGACTTTGACCTTCATCAGATTCCCTCCTAAGAGGTCCTAGAATCAGCACACCTGGTGGCCAGCTTCAGACCACACCAGAACACCAACCAGCCATTTTCACAAATGACACAACCAAAGGGCAGACTTGGCAGGCACCAGAGCCCTGCTAAAGCAAATTCTGTTCCATAGGGTCAGTCCTTGCACAATAGCTCCTCCGATATAGTCATGGCCAGTTCTAACTACAAAGAAGCTTGAGAGTCAATTCCTCCCATTGATGTGCCAACAGCAATCAAGGCTCTACTACAATAGGAGGGAACACACAACCCACACAGGGGACACACCTGGAGCACCTGGCTCAGGTGGCCAGAGAGACCATATTACTGTGCCCAACAGGACACCTAGTAGATAAGACTGAGAGATGTAGTAGTTCTACCTAATACATAGAAAAAAACACAGGGAGGCAGCCAAAATTTGGAGACAAAGAAACATGCCCCAAATGAAGGAACAGAACAAAGTTCCAGAAAAAGAACTAAACAAAATGAAGATAAGCAATCTACCAGATGCAGAGTTCAAAAAACTGTTTACGAGAATACTCATGAACTCAATAACTTCAACAGAGATAGGAAACAAAAATGGAGATAGAAATCATAAAAAAGAACCAGTCAGGAATGAAGAATACAATAACTGAAATGAAGATTAAATTAGAGGGAATCAACAGAACATTACATGAAGCAGAGGATCAAATCAGTGATTTGGAGGATAGGGCAGAAGAAACACCCATTCAAAGTAGGAAAAAGAAAAAAAATAATGAAAAAAATTGAGGATAGCATTATGCTAAGTGAAATAAGCCAGGCAGTGAAAAACAAATACCATATGATCTCACCTATAAGTGGAACCTAATTAACAAAACAAGCAAGCAAAATATAACCAGAGACAATGAAATTAAGAAGAAACTGACAGTAACCAGAGGGGAGGTGGGAGGGGATAATGGGGGGAAAATGGGGAAGGGTTGTCAGGAACATGTATAAAAGACACATGGACAAAGCCAAAGGGGGATAGGATCAATGGTGGGAAGTGGGGATGGTTGGGGTTGGGGGGAGTGGTGGTGGGAAAATAGAGAAAACTGTACTTGAACAAAAATTTAAAATATGTTAAAAAATAGTATAGGAAATGGAGAAGCCAAAGAACTTACATGCATGACCCATGGACATGAACTAAGCATGGACAATTGCTGGAGGGAAGTGGGATACTGGGTGGAGAAGGATAAAGGGGAAAATATTGGATCAACTGTAATAGCATAATCAATAAAATACCCTTAAAAATAAGTAAGTTAAAAATGAGGATAATTTAAGGTACTTCTGGGACAACATCAAGGGTACCACATTCATATCATAGGGGTACTAGAATGAGAAGAGAGAGAGCAAGAGATTGAAAACATATTTGAGGAAATAATGATGGCAAAATTTCACAACCTGGCAAAGAAAATAGACATATATGTCCAGGAAGCACAGAGAGTCCCAAACAAAATGAAGCCCAAAAGGCCCATACACATCATAATTAAAATGCAAAGTTTAAAGACAAAGAGAATATCTTAAAAGCAGCAAGAGAAAAGCAGTTACCTACAAGGGAGCTCCCATAAAGCTGTCAGCTGATTTCTCAACAGGAACTTTGCAGGCAAGAAGGATTAGGCAAAAAATACTCAAAGTGACTAAAAGCAAGGACCTACAACCAAGATTACCCTACCCAGCAAGAACTCTTTTGCACTGTTGGTGGGAATTCAAATTGGTGCAGCTGCTGTGGAAAGCAGTATGGACATACCTTAAAATTAAAAATGAAACTGCATTATGACCAGTGATTCCACTTCTGGGAATCTATCCAAAGAAACCTAAAACATTAATTTGAAAGAACATAAGCACCCCTATGTTCATTGCAGCATTATTTACAGCTGCCAAGATATGGAAGTGGTCCGAGTATCCATCAGTGGATGAGTGGGTAAAACAACTATGGGACATTTACACAATGGAAGACTACTCAGCCATAAAAAAACCCCAAAATTTCACTCTTTGCAACAGTATGGATGGATCTGGAAAACATTATGCTAACTGAAATAAGCCAGTTAGAGAAAGACAAATACCATAGGATTTCTTTCGTATGTGGAATCTAATGAACAAACTGAGCTAGCAAGGAAAATGGTAACAGACTCATAGATGGAGAAAAGGATGAAAGATAGTGGGAGGGGGTCAGAGGGTGGAGGAATTGAGAGAAAAGGAAAAAGTACTCATGGACATGGGCAACAGTGTGGTGATTGTAGGTGGACGGAGTATAAGGGGGATAAATTGTAATGGAAAAAAAAAGCTATCATTTAGAATCAAAGGACAGCTAAAGAGCTTCCCAGACAGGAAAATGCTAAAGGACTTCACCACCACCAGACCAATATTATATGAAATGTTAGAGGTTCTACTTTAAGATGAAGGCAAAAGGGGTCAAAGATAAGAATAATAAAATGGCAATAAATACATACCTATCAACAAATATTTTACATACAAATGGATTAAATGCTCCAAAGGCATATGGTTTGGACCAGAAGGAAGAAATAAACATTATACCAGACAGAATGAAGAAACAAAGATTCAAAAAAATGAGGAGAGGCTTAGGAACCTCTGGAACACCTTTAAACATTCCAACATCCAAATCATAGGGGTACCAGAAGGAGAAGAGGAAGACCAAGAAAATGAAAATTTATTTGAACAAATAATGAAGGAGAACTTTCCCAATCTGGCAAAGGAAATAGACTCCCAGGAAGTCCAGGAAGCTCAGAGAGTCCCAAAGAGTTGGGCCCAAGGAAGCACATACCAAGGCACATCATAATTATATTACCCAAGATTAAAGATAAGGAGATGATCTTAAAAGCAGCAAGAGAAAAGGAGACAGTTATCTACAAAGGAGTTTCCATTAGACTGTCAGCTGATTTCTCAGAAGAGACTTTGCAGGCAAGAAAGGGCTGGAAAGAAGTATTCCAAGTCATGAAAAGCAAGGACCTACATCCAAGATTGCTCTATCCAGCAAAGCTATCATTTAGAATGGAAGGGCAGAGAAAATGCTTGCCAGATAAGGCCAAGTTAAAGGAATTTATCATCACCAAGCCCTTATTATATGAAATGTTAAAGGGACTTATTTAAGAAAAAAAAAAACATAAAAATATGAACAGAAAAATGATAAGAAACTCACAATTATCAACAACCAAACCGAAAAAATAAACAAACAAAACAAAAACAAAAACAAACTTAAGCAAACAACTAGAACAGGAACAGAATCACAGAAATGGAGGGTTTTCAGTTAGGAGGGGTAGAGGGAGGATGGGGGAAATGTACAGGGAATAGGTAGCATAAATGGTAGGTAGAAAATATGGAGGTTAAGAATACATAATATAAGAAATGTAGAAGTCAAACAACTTATATGTACGCCCCATGGACATGAACTAAAGGGGGAGGGGAATGTGGGTGGGTGGTGGTGTGTAGGGCAGAGGGGAATAAAGGGGGGGGATGGGACAACTGTAATAGCATAATCAATAAAATGCATTTAAAAAAAGATTGGAATCTTGTCATCTATAACAACATGAGTAGACCTAGAGGGCATTATACTAAGTGAAATAAGTCATACTGGAAGGACAAATACCATATGATTTCACTCATATATGGATTCTGGAAAACAAAATAAATGAAGAAACAAAGCAGAAACAAAGTCATGGATACAAAGAAAATTTTGAATGTTGCCAGATGGGAGTGGGGTTGGGGGATGAGTGAAAAAGGGAAAAGGATTAAGAAGTACAAGAAAAGTTACAGAATAGTCATGGGGATGTAAAGAACTTCACAAGTAATATAGTCAATAATAATGTAAGAACCATGTATGGTATCAGATGGGTAACAGATTTATTGGAGTGAGCACATCCTAAGTTGTGTAAATTTCTAATCACTATGTTGTACACCTGAAACTAATACAATATTGTATGTCAACTGTAATTGAAAAATAAAAAAAAAAATTAAAATAAAACAGCAGTGGCTTTTGGATTAGTGAGAGAAAGGAGATGCTCTTTGTTTCCCTGCTGATGTCTTGTAAGCTCCTGCAAGGGAAGAGCTTTACCCACATGATCTTCAGAGTTTGGGAGGGTTTATTGTTAGGTTACCTGCTCGAGCCTTTTCCCAGTAGGGAAGGGCAGCTTGATCCAGTTGAGACTGAGGTTCCTGGGAAAAACTCAAATCACCATCAATAGCTTCCAAGGGTCTTGAGTTCAGGGAACTGTTGGAAAGACACAGACATGGGGGTGGTCTTATGGGCTAGTAAAAATATGGGGGTGGTTGTGGAGGTAGTATAGGGATAATTTATGCCCCTCTGTTCAGCTCCCAGGGAAGCTCGCAGTATAGTGATTCTAAGACACTATTTGGTTACCTGACAGTGCTTCTCAATTTCTTCCCCTCTCTTTCCCTCAGTTCAGATGATGTGAAGGCTTAGTTGACAAAGCATGGTACAGGTAAGGCTTAAAAAGAGAGGTCTGGTGAGACTGATCCAGACTCTTGGGCAGACTGTGGTTAAAGATGTATCAGCATTGTCAGACTAGTACATTCTGACATGTGACTAACCACCTGTAGTTAGAACTGAAAGAGGCTTAGCTGGAATTTGGGCAGTGATTTTCCACACACAGCTGTCAAATCAAGCCTGTGGTCTGAGACCAGCCCTGGTTCAGCTCTCATGGAGGCACTTTGCACTGGTTGCCTTTTTCTCTTGGGCAGGAAAACTCTGGCCTTTGAGGTGGGTTTTCCTAGGCTTTCAAGAGTGAAGCCTTGGCCAAATATGGGATAATTTATGGACCAAAATATTTAGGTACACAAATGAATTAGAAACCATTGAATAAAATTCAAGTCCAGTAGTCCATAATGACAATAAGTAGATAAATAAACAGGGAAGAAGGGAGGTTTCTTGCTTACATTAGAATGCTGAGGAGTTAGATGGAGGAGTGCTCAAGTTGGAAAATGATTTTGCAGCTATCATAGTAAAGACTGGATCAGGCAATTATTATCAATGGATGCTAAATTTAGGGGAAATTTTTTATGAGGAGCAGGATATTTGCATTCTTAACACATCTCACGGAATTTCTTATTACTTACATGGGAGAAAAGTTAAGTAACTAAACAGTGAAGAAATTGGGCAACAGCTTGGCTGGATAATAAAAACTAACATTACCAATGAAAGACAGGTGGATATCATGTGTTTCCAGATGCGAAACCCTGAGAAGGACACATCACCTATGCAGTGTTCCAGTTGGGAATGCACAGCCTGAAACTAATCATGAACATCAGGCAACCCCCCAATGAGGGATGTTCTAGTTTTGTTTTGTTTTTTTAAAGTAAAGGTAGTATATATTTTCAAAAAAGTTAATATCATTAAAGACAAAGAAATGCTGAATCACCAGCAAATATGAACACAGGTGGTAGGTTATGTAAAATATGGTGTAAATATTAAATTTACTGAAGTTATGGTCATATAAAATATTCTTATTTTTAGGAAATACACACTGGTATATTTAGAAGGAAAGAGCTATGATGTATGAAACATTTTCAAATGGTTCAGAAAGTAGGGAAGCAGAATGATCGATTAATATTAGGTGAATCTGGGTAAAATATAAAGGCTATATGTGTATTCTTAATTTTTTTATTGTCCCTGCTTTTCTGTAAGTTTGAAATTATATCCAAATAAAACTTTTTTTTTAAAAAAATAAGAGTGAGGCCTGGAAAGCAGGTGCTGATCCCTGTAGAAGGATCCATGAGCCTGCCTCTGAGGCCTGTGTTTCATGGCAGTTCTGCTTTCTTGGGCAGGTTAGAGGCTGGATAGGAGGCCAATTTCCCCAGAAATTTATTTTTTCTTTCTCTCTCTTTTGACCTGCCCTAAGCTAGAAAAAGTGTCTCATCTGGAGCCTTGAAAGTTTCTTTCTCTTCTCTTTCCCTATCTTCCTTTTCTACTATTCTTAGCAATGGTGGTTAAGGGAGCAGGCCTTAAAATCAACTGTCTGAAATAAGATTTTGGAAAGCCTGAGACTTCTAGTCAAGATGGCAGACATGGCTCACCTCTTTGCATAACCATAACAAAATTACAACTAAAATACAGAACAACCATTGCTCAGAACCAACAGAAATTGAGTTGAATGGCAGTCTGACAACTATGGAATTAAAGAAACCACATCTATCCAGATTGGTAGGAGGGGTGCAAATGTGGAACGGGCTGGTCCCACATCCACATGTGCTGGATAAAAATTTGGAAGGGATATCTTGGGAACAAGGAGTCCCAGCCCCACACCAGGCCCCCCAGCCCAGGGTACCAGTGCCAGGAAGAGAAGTCCCCATAACCTGGCTGCAAAAACCAGCAGGGATTGAGTCAGTAGAAGAATCTAGAGCCCCAAGAAGTTCCTCTTAAAGAGCCCACACAAGCTCACCTACTCAGACTTACTCGCTCTGGGCTCCAGTGCTGAGGAGGCAGCCTGAGGGGCACTCAGGGGGAGGTTGAGGTGTCTGACATCAAGGCCATTGTCTCTTTTCTGGGCCCTCCCTCCACAGATCCGGCAGAGTGGTGCCATATCTAGTTCCACCAACTTGGCTAACACAATTTGACCAGCCTTGGAGATCTCCAGAGACTCTGCTCCAACCAACTTATGGGTCCACCCAAGCTACTTTTCCATATGAATGACTGGTTTTGGTTCATGCTTTACAACTTCCTAAATCCTCTCAAACAAGCAGCAGCTGGCCTCAGTGAGCACCAGGCCCCATACTAGCAGCCTAGATTCAGAGCTTGGCTTCACCTGGAAATCTCCAAGATCTGCTCAAGTAGCAGCCATCTTTGATTGCTTTATAACTCAGGCAAGGTGACCCCAAGTAAAACACAGGTGGGGCCTGACCTAGGCCTGCACCATCCAGGAAACCCCAGGGCAAGCACACCCAGTGGACAGCTACAGACCATGTTTGAGCACCACCACCTTGCCTGTGCACAGCTGATACTTCGCAGAGGATGGAGGTTGGAGGTGAGTTGTCACAGCTAATCCCTGTAGCTGGCAGGCCTGGGTAAATCCCTCCCACTGATCTGCCAACAGCAACCAAGGCTCAACTACAAGAGGAGGGTGTCCTCAGCCCACATGAGGGGTGTACCTCAAGTACCCAGGTTGGGTGATAGGGGAGGCTGTTCCACTGGATCCTACAGGACACCTACTACATTAGGCCACACTACCAAGATAGGGAGTCATAGCAGCTCTACCTCATGCATAGAAACAAACACAGGGAGGCTGCAAAAATATGAAGACAAAGAAACATGGCATAAATGAAAGAACAGAACAATAAAGAGCTAAATGACATGGAGGTAAGCAATATATCAGATGCAGAATTCAAAACACTGATTATAAGGATGCTCAAAGAACTTAGTGAGGACCTTAACAGCATAAAAAAGATCCAGTCAGAAATGAAGGATACACTAATTGAAATAAAGAACAATTTACAGGGAAACAACAGTAGAGTGGATGAAGCCAAGAATCATGTCAATGATTTGGAACATAAGGAAGCCAAAAACAACCAATTAGAACAACAGGAAGAAAAAAGAATCCAATAAAATGAAGACAGTATAAGCAACCTGTGGGACAACTTTAAACAATCCAACATTAGCTTCATAAGGGTGCTAGGAGATGAAAAACAGCAAGAACTTAGAAATCTATTTGAAAATATAATGAAAGAAAATTTCCCTAATTTGGTGAAGGAAACCGACATGCAAGTCCAGGAAGCACAGAGAATCCCAACAAGAAGGATGCAAAGAGGCCCATACCAAGACAAATCATAATTAAAATGCCAAAAGTTAAAGAGAGAGATAGGAAGGTGAGTATAGGAGAATGGGTGAGAGGTGAGAGGATTAAGAAATACAAATAGTTACAGAATAGTCATGGGGATGTAAAGTACAGTATAAGAGAGGGATTAGCCAAATAACTTACACACATGACCCATGAACATGAACAAAGGTGAGGGACATAGTCTGAGGGAGTAGGGAATGTTGGGTAGAGGGGGGCAAAGGGGGAAAAATCAGGACAACTGTAATAGCATAATCAATTATATATATATATATATATATATACACACACACACAAATTTTTCTCTTTTTTTAAAAAAAGATTTTATTTATTTATTTTTAGAGAGAGGGGAAGGGAGGGAGAGAGGGAGAGAAAGATCAATGTGTGGTTGCTTCTCTCACACCCCCTACAGGGGACCTGGACTATAATGTAGACATGTGTTCTGACTGGGAATCAAACTGGCACCCCTTTGGTTCATAGGCTATCACTCAATCCACTGAACCACAACAGCCAGGGCCAATAAAAAATATTTTTAAAAATTAAATAAAAAAATCAAACTGTCTGGGTTTGAATGCTGGCTCTACCACTGTATGACTCACAACTGGTTTCTTAAAAAAAAAAAAAAAACTTTGAAAAAAGTTCTCATGCAGAACCTAGGCTCTAACAAAAGACCTGTGAATAACATTAGGTGTGCATAGGGGATATCTGCTTCCTACTAGAGGCTGCTGCCACTGCCCTCCTGTATATTTCTTGATATGCTAAGTAATGCTGTGTGCTCTGGACACTGCTATCTCCTGCTACGGAAGAGCCACTGGGGTCCTTAAGATGCTAAAGCCAGGCCACATAATTGTTATAAATGAAGGAGAATGCCTCTTTCCATTATGATACCCTCTGTCAGATGAACAACCAAGCAGGTTTGCTTGCTTATACACTGATGTCCTACTAAGGTTTTGTTGAGTTTTTTTTTAGAGATTCCCTCCTTCTCCTCCATTTCCTTTTTCTCAGAAGATTCAGAAATGATTTGAAAGTCAGGAGGACCAAGAGATACACACACATATGCATTCAGAATTTCCCCTTCCTTCCCAGGACTAAGAAACAAACAAGGATAGTGTAAGGAGCCTCTGGGACAACTTCAAGCATTGGTAAAATTTGGGAGGTGGTTGGTAGTATGATCTTTCATACACCCATAGGCTGGCAAGGCCTGGGGAAGCTCGAGTAACATACAGCTCAGAGGAAAACTGTGCCAAAGCAAAGTTAGTCAAAGACATCACAGAACAAGGGGTACATGTTCTTATAAGGGAGGTGTCTTATAAAACTCTCAGATAGGCCTTCTAAATATAATACATGGAAGGAAAGCCTGCAACAAAGATACTAGGTATCCTGCTTCATCATTATTGTGAATTAGCCACTTGATCACTAGCCGTCACTTCAATGAATCCAAGTAATTTGAGGCCAGCTATCTGTTTGCTAGGAAGACAGAGCTATTAGGGTAATGTCTGGATGAGCTATTGAAGGGGAGGGATACACTCAGGCACAAAATGGGCCCTCGAAATAATTTCTGGTTTGATGGCTCAGAAAGAAAAATAGGACTCCAGCTCTTTGCATGGCAGCAGTTATCATTTGCTAATGTTTGCTGCATCTGCACTGGAGTGGGGTCTATGAGCTTCATGTTGACCCAGGTGCTGGGGAGGGTTTGGAGAGGAGGAAACAGGCTGGAAACACTCTTGTCAGCGTCAGCCCTCTAATGGGGGATGGCTGGGGAGAAGCAGCTGCATTTGGTCAGGTGGTAGAAGTGAGAGGAGAAGGAGCAGAGGCTTGCTGGATTCTGTGCTTCTCCCATAGGGACAGCACTTACTAGCCCAGCTCTGTCCTGTGAGCCCTGTATGAAGTGTGCCCTGATCAGCAAACGGGGGAAGGGGTGAGTGGAAAGGAGCTCCTGGGGCCACAATCATTCATTGAGGCTGGGTTTTCAGTGGATGTTTTCATGTGTAAGGGGTGCAACAAGGTCATGGATTGGTGTGATTCCAAGTTCTTTTTTGTTTGTAATATTTCAAATTCCTGGTCCCTGGGTATTTATCAGCAGAACAATCTGGTGGCAAGGAACTGCTTACCTCATATCTGCTTAGGAAAGGAGACTTCTGCTGAACTCCATAGAGGAGCCGCAAGGAGTCTCTTCTCTCCTCCTGCAGCTCTCCCTTCCTTCAGTTTTTACAAAGCACACCAGGAAGCCACTTTATTTCCCTATTTCCATGGGAGAAGGAAAGTGGGATAATAAGGAAAAGTCGATATTTGTGGAAGACTTTTCATGAGGCAAGCATTTACAATGATCCTGAGAGGTAGGTGTTTATATTAGCTCCATTTTACAGATGAGGACATGGAGGCTCATTTACCCCTGCTTATTTCCTTTATAACACTGACCACTATCTCTCTCTCCCTTTTTTTTAGGTTCCTACATTTTATTTTATTTTTTGATTCAGTCTTACTTTGTTTCTTTAAAAAAATATTTTATTTGTTATGCTGTTACAGTTGTTCCACATTTCCACTTTGCCCCCCTCAACCCAGCCTACTCCCCACTTCCATAATCAGTCCCTTCACCATTGTCCAAGTTCATGGGTCCTTCATGTATATTATTTGATTAATCCCTTCTGCTTATTTCAATCAGTCCGCACCTCCTCCCTTCCCTCTTACAGCTGTTAGTCTGTTCCATGATTCTATGCCTCTGGTTCTATTTTGCTTGTTAGCTTATTTTGTTCATTAGATTCCTCTTATAAATGAGATCATATGGTATTTGTCTTTCACTGACTAGCTTATTTCACTTAGCTTAATGATCTCCAGTTCCTTCTTTCTTTCTGCTTCAAAGTATTCCATTGTGTAGTTGTACCAAAGTTTTTTTATCCACTCATCTATTGATGGGCACTTAGGCTGTTTCCAAATCTTGGCTACTGTAAAGAGCACTGCTATGAACTTGGGGGTGTATAAATTCTTTGAATTGGTGTTTTGGGATTCATCTGGCATATTCCCAGCAGTGCAATTGCTGAGTCTAAAGGCAGTTCCATTTCTAATTTTTTGAGGATATTCCATACTATTTTCCACAGTGGCTGTACCAGTCTGCATTCCCACCTGCAGTGGACTAGGGTTCCCTTTTCTCCACATCTTTGCCAGCACTTGTTTCTTGATGTATTGATGATGGCCATTCTGACAGGTATGACATGATATCTCATTGTGGTTTTAATTTGCATCTCTCTGATAGCTAGTGACATTGAGCATTTTTTTTTCGTATGTTTATGGTCCATCTGAATGTCCCCTTTAGAGAAGTATCTGTTCAGGTCCTTTGCCCATTTTTAAAATGGATTATTTGCCTTTCTGGTGTTGAGTTGTATACGTTCTTTATATATTTTGGAGATTAAATCCTTGTATGATATATCATTGGCAAATACATTCTCCCATAATGTTGGTTCCCTTTTCACTTTACTGATGGATTGTTTAGCTGTGCAGAAGCTTTTTAATTTGATGTAGTCCCATTTGTTTATTTTTTCCTTTATTACCCTTGCCCTAGGAGATACATTGCCAAAATATCATTACACAAGATATCTGAAACTTTATTGCTTATGTTTTCCTCTAGGATTTTTATGGTATATTTAATTTTATATTTATTAAAATATATGGTATATTTTATTTTATATTAAAGTCTTTCATCCATTTTGAGTTTATTATGGTGTATGGTGTACGATGGTATTGTAATTTCATTTTTCTTTTGCATGTACCAGTCCGGTTCTCCCAACACCATTTACTGAAGAGAGTGTCTTTATTCCATGAGTGTATGCTCATTATGCCTATTATTTTGAATTCTATGTCTGATAAGTTGTTTGCTTCAATTTCATTTAACTCTTTGCCTGGGGATTCCTCCTTTTCTTTTCTTTTCTTTTTTTTGGGGGGGGAGGTTGTTTTTTTATCTCCCCATTTTATCTGTCTCTTTTTGTTTGTTTCTATGTATTACATATATGTGCTTTGATTCTTCATCTTGTGGGGAAGGCTTATGTTGTAGGAGTCCTGTGGGGCCCAGTGGTGCAGACTCTGATCTCCTGATCTGGATGCTCTTCCTAGAGTCTTTGTGTTGGTTATATAGACTCTAATGTTGCATTTGAGTCCTGAATGTTGCTGGTTTATTATTTGGTGGGGTCTCCCCTCTGGCTGGCTGACTGAGAGGCTTAATCCCCACCACATCTTATATGCTGTTGTACAGGTGCTGGCAGAACAAAGAAAACAACACAAAAAGTGAAATCTAAATAAGCAACCCCCTCCAACAACAACAGCATATCAATGACAAAAGATCAGAAAATAATAAAAGTGGAAAGAAAAATGGAATATTAGGAAAAGGGAAACAAAAGAAAAAGAAGAAGATCAAGAGACAGAAAAGTGATTATGGGAGGAGGAAAGGGAAGAGAGCTAATACAAATAGTGAATTGAAAGAAGAAAACAGGAAAAAGGGACAAAGATAGAGAAAGAATAACTAAATTAAGAAAAGAAGAACGGAACAATGGGATAATCAAAAGTAAGAGTAAAATAAAAGATATGAAAGAAAAAATAGAGCAATAAAAGTGGAAGCAAAAGAAAAAATAGAAAAATAATAAAAAGGATATAAAAATAAAGAAACTAATGAAAAATAACAAAATGGAATTCATCTCAGCAGAATTTAGGGCTTGCCTACTGGGTTCTTCCATTGGATATGGCTCTGACGTGTCTGAGGCAGTGTCAGGTGCTGTCCACATCTAGCCCTCAGCAGCCTGTTTGAAGCTACAATTTGTGGCTGATTCCTCTGGGCTTGGCTGCACCCAGGATGGGCCCAACTGCTCTGCAAAGCTCAGCTTTATCAGCACTGGGCCAAAGGGTATGTCAGCAAACAACCCGAGTCACTGCAGGATCTGCCTCTGCCTGTCTCTGCCTGCTGGCCTGCTGTCAGTCTTAGACTGGTTACAGACCTGACTGTTTCTGAGAAGAACCAGAGGGAATGGGATTCCTGGATCTCCTGTGACAGGTGCCTTTCAGAACTCAGGGAACATGGTGGGTGTGTTCTCCCACCCTGAGCCACTAGTCTGAGTCTGTCTGGGATTTTTTGTCTGTACTCAGCAGGACAGGGCGCCCAGCAGGCTAATGGATGGGGTCTTCAGAGACCAGATTTTGGGTCTGCTGGAAACTGGGAGGGTGTTTCTGTGGCTCTCTCATGAGCGGGGATCACCAATTTGTTTCCTGGGAGAGTGTATGGTATGACTGCACCACCCTACAGCCTGTCTCTCATACCCCCTGAGTCTGTGTATGTTGCTGTCTCCTCAGTAGGTATTAAGATGCAGGATGGGAGAAAAGAAAAAAAACAGACAAAACAAGACAAAAAAAAACCCAGAATAAACAATAACAAAAAAAGGTGCAGGGTGGGTCGAGCTGCATTCCAGATGGTGGGGGACGTGGTATCCCACAGGGTAAGGTAGTTGTTTTTCCCCTGGGAGGGGCTTGCTCTTCTCAAGAAAGATGGCTGCTGTGGACTCCATGTATATCCTGACACAGAAAATCCTGCAGCTGCTCCCCAATGCCTCTCCACAGTGCCTTTCCCTTCAGACTCTACTCACTCCAGTCTGTGCTGCCTTCCCTTTGCTGGGGCCCAAGATGAGTGGCTGTGAACACAAAACCTATGCTTTGGCTCCTTTAAGAATTAAATAAAATAGTGGCTTTGTCTCCAGTGGGCCTTGTCTTTCCCCAGCAGAGACAAACCTTGTGGCCTTTTGCCACTGGATGCTACATAGTTTGCTGATCCCAGCACTAGCACTCTCTGCTTGGGAGCCTTGATTGTGGCCCCAGCTTCTCTCCTTTCAAGGGGAAGCTTCCACCACCTTGCTACCACCTTGGCCTGCCATCCTTGTGAATGGGGCTGGCCACTTTAACAATCTCACCCTTCCTGCTGGTTGTGGTGTTTTTTTCTTCTCATCTTTGGTTAAAAGTCTCTTTTTCGGGTAGTCTTCAGTTTATTTTGGGTGTCTAGTCCTCTCTTTAGTTTATTTCTAGTTTGGTTCTGGGAGGAGGTGTGTGATATATCCTCCTAGTCCACTGCCATCTTGTGCCCCATCTGATCACAATCTCTTATCATCTTTTTTTTTTCATACTCTTATCTGTCTGCCCCTTTAGAGTGTATCCTGTATGAGAGAGGAGTTTTGTTTGTTTTGTTCACTGCTCTGTGTCTGGTGCCTAAGAGTGTGTGTGGTGCATCGCAGCTTCTCATTAGGTTGTGTTTTCCATTAGGTCTGAGGTTTGATTTTACCCCACTTACAAACTCATAACTTAGCCTATTACTGTTTCATGGGTCCTGGAAGAAATCATAAGACTCCTGGATCAGAGACAATGGACTATATTACAGCATAGCAAGCAGCATGAACATTAGCATGTTTGCATCAGTTCCCCTTATCCCCTAGTCTCATGGGGATAATACAGAGGACCCAGATGCATGCTTTATATGTAGCCAGTTTACATCACAGCTGAAGAACACTGAGCTTGGGGAGCCCAGCATTATGTAGCCAGAAGTAAGCATGCCTACTCTTTCCCAGGGGGAGATAATTAACTCATCCCTAAAGATTGCTTGCTGCAAACATAAACCTGAGAGCTGTCCCTAATAAAGAGGAGTCAGGGCCTTCTATTCTTGGCATAGTCCAGCAGGAAACATAGGAACATGAGAAACCTATGGAAGAGTGTCTCCCAATATCCTCCCCTCTCTTCAATTCTGATCCCATGTGGGTTCTTGGCAGAACTACCTTGTATCAGATTCTCTTTAATGCATAGGCCTTATCTCTACACCTGGTCTGGACTGTAAACTTATTGGAGATAATGCCCCTGTATAAATACTCATTTTAAAAATATTTATTTTTTAGAGAGAGGGGAAGGAAGAGAGAAAGAGAGGGAGAGACAATTGATGTGAGAGAGAAACATCAATTGGTTGCCTCTTGCAGTGCCCTATAGGGGACCAAACCCACAACCCAGGCATATGCCCTGGCCAGGAATTGAACTAGTGACCTTTTGCTTTGTAAGACAATGCCCAATCAACTGAGCCATGCTGGCCAGGGCATGTAAGTACTCTTTGTGGTTCTTATAACTGTGCTAGTGTACTGCACACAACAGGTCCTTAGTAAACAGCAAAGGCTGTCAATAACTGCAGCAGCAGCAGGCTTTGGAGTCACAGACAAGGTTTGCATTTCATTTCTGCTTCTAACTCATTTTGTGACTTGGGGTAATTTGCTCCACTCCTCTGAACCTGTTTCCTCATCTGTAAAATGGGTGCAATACAAGATATGTATTTCAGAGAGCTCTTGTCATTGAAACAAATTAATCCAAATGTGGTGAATGGAAAAGGGCCTGGCATATAATAAATATTTAATAAATGCTAGCTATTTATTTTTGCTATTATTATTACCAAGCCCCTATGTGCCAGGTACTTTAATATTCAGTTTTTGACAGGCACGTAGACGAATGGAACACAATAGAGAGCCCAGAAATAAACCCAAGTCTCTACAGTCAATTAATATTTGACAAAGAGGGAAGAAGCATAAAATGGAGCAAAAATAGCCTCTTCAACAAATGGTGCTGGGAGATCTGGACAGCTACATGCCAAAAAAAAAAAAAAAGAAAGAAAAGAAAAAAGAAACTTGATCATTAACTTACACCATACACAAAAATAAATTCAAGGTGGATAAAAGACTTAAATGTAAGTTGTAACACCACAAAAGTCCTAGAAGAAATATTGGCAGGAAAATCTCAGACATTCCACGCAGCAACATCTTCACAGATATGTCCCTTAAAGCAAGGGACATCAAGGAAAGAATAAACAAATGGGACCTCATCAAATTAAAAAGCTTCTGCATGGCTAAAGAAAACAACATTAAAATAAAAAGAGAACAAACTATTTGGGAAAACATATTTGCCAATGATACCTTGGACAAGGGTTTGATTTCCAAAATATGTAAAGAACTCACAGGACTCCACTCCAGGAAACAAAAAACAAACAAACAAGCAAAAAAAAAAAAACAATTAAAAAATGGGCAAAAGACTTGAACAGACACTTCTCCAAGGAGGACATGCAGAGGGCCCAGAGACATATGAAAGGATGCTCAGCATCACTAGCCATCAGAGAGATGCAGATTAAAAGCACAATGAGATACCACCTCACACCGGTCAGAATGGCCATCATAAACAAATCAACAAACAAGTGTTGGAGAGGATGTGGAGAAAAGGGAACTCTAGTGCACTGTTGGTGGGAATGCAGACTGTTGCAGCCACTGTGGAAACAGTATGGAATTTCCTCAGAAAACTAAAAATGGAACTGCCTTTTGACCCAGCAATTCCACTGCTGGGATTATACACTACAAGCCCTGAAACACCAATCCAAAAGAACTTAGGCACCCCAATGTTCATAGCAGCACAATTTACAATAGCCAAGTGCTGGAAGCAACCTAGGTGTCCATCAGTAAATCAGTGGATTAAAAAAAAACTATGGTACATTTACACAATGGAATTCTATGCAGCAGAGAGAAAGAAGGAGCTTATACCTTTTGCGACAGCATGGATGGATCTGAGCATTATGCTAAGTGAAATAAGCCAGGTGGTGAGGGACAAATACCATATGGTCTCACCTTTAACTGGAACATAATCAACAAAAGAAAAAAGCAAACAAAATGTAACCAGAGACACTGAAATTAAGAACAATCTAACAGTAGCCAGAGGGGAGGAGGAAGGGGACAGTGGGAGAAGGGCTTTCAGGAACTACTATAAAGGACACATGGACAAAATCAAGGGGGAGAGTGAAAGCAAGGGAGGGAGGTGGGTTTGGAGACCGGAAGGGGGAGGGGTGGGGAGAAAATTACAACTGTAATTGAACAACAATAAAGTTATTTCAAAAATATTCAGTTTTTGAAATATAATCTTTATCATATTCCAGCATAATAGATGTTATCCCTTTTTTATATACATGAAGAAACAGGCTCAGAAAGATTCAAGTAAGTTTACTACAAAGTGGCAGAGTGAAGTTTTGAGTCTTCTGTTATGTCAGTAGTGAATTGAATGTTTTCATTTTTTTCTGATGGAGTGGGATGGTGAGCTTCCCCACTTAAATTCTTTCTTTAATGAAATGCTTTAGACCCTCAGCCAGCAAGCCACCAATGATCTTACAACTTTCCCCAGAAACCTGGCCTTGGGGAATAGGGGAGGAGCAAGGCTGAAGGGCAGAGGGGGAGGCTGGAGTGGGAGTTGGGGGTTGCCTTTCTGGGGAGCTGAGGGGGACAATAGTGTGTTGAGGGAAGGCAGAGCAGAATTAAATCCAAATGCAGGTTATTTCACAGAGGCCAGGAAAATAACAGCTTTCTGGCGCCAGAAGGGAAGCCCTGTCCACCAGAGACAGCAGGCACTGGCTCCTTGCAGCTGAGAAGGCTCCTGCACTCAGTACACACAGGCAGTTCTTTTGGGTCCAATGTTTGTTTTCCTTTCTCCTGGGACTTGTTCAGGGATGGCTATAGGGAGAGGTGCAGACCAACAAACCATCAAAGACCAAATAACCCAATTCAAGTTCAAACAGATGCTCTCTTCTTGAAGGTGTTCAAGGTGATTTGATCTGCAACAGAGTCACTTGTTTCCCCACCCTTTGTATTGGGGGAGAGCTTATCTCCTTCTCTTGGGATATGAGTCAGCTGGGATAGATGCTTCACTAAAAGACATGTTTACACTTTGTCCCAGATCTGAACTCACTGTAAAGGGCCTTTGAACTCATCAAGCAACTCCAGAAAGTGGAAGAGGATCAAAGAGCAGAAGAGAATCATATTTTAGGCCTCTTTTAAAGTCTAGTCTAGATGTACTGGGAAGAGAAAGGAGGTAGTGTCCTTGCACAAAGAGAGCTGTGAGTTCTCAGAGAGGACCACTTGCTGCATAAGTACCCTGGCAAGGGAGAAATGGGCCTTAGAACATGCAGATTATTTGGCCTCTTCTCAGACCCTCCAAATCAGAATTTCCCAGGCTGGGTCCCAGCAGTTAGCAGTTCTTTTTTTTTGTTTGTTTGTTTTATTAAAGTATGGTCAGCATACAATATTAGTTTTGGGTGTACAACATAGTGATTTGACATTTATATACCTTATAATGTGCTTACCACACTAAGTCTAGTAACCATCTATCACCATGCAAACTTATTACAATTTTATTGACCATGTTCCCCTTCATCTTTTTGGCCCATCCCTCCATTTTCCTCCCCCAGCATTTGAAATAAGTTCCTCAGGTGATTCTCAAGCACAAAGACAGTTTGAGAACAATTAGGTTAAAGCATAGTCTCTAGATAGTTCCAATCACATTTTGACTGCTTACCGACTGTATGATTGGTCTTGGGCAAGCTATTAAACCTCTCAGAGTTTTAGTTTGTTCCTTATAGAATGGGATAACAATAGTACTTCCCTCACCCTGCTATTGGAAGGATTAAATGAGATAATGAATAGTTATTATTAAGTCTCCTGTCCCCTACCATGCACTTTTACCTACTTTCTCTTTTAAGTGGGAAATGCGAACTTATTTTTCTCCCCATGATGAATACCCCTTTCCTCCCCTGAACAGATGCTTGGTACTTTTTAAAAATAGTGTTAAAAATCTGGGCAAAGCAGAGGGTTTGTATAGTGGCTGCAGATGTTTACCACATGGCACACCATTCTGAGAAGTGCCTACCTGGGAAGTGCCCCCTTTCAGATTGCCTTCTCTCTTCTTCCTACCTCCCTACCCCTAAATTAAAATCTATGCATCCAGTGTTCAATCTCTGTATAGCCTTCCTCTCTATTAGGGTTATGGTAACTGTGATTTAACCATGTAGCTGCATAATGATGTAGCCTATGTTGTCAGTCTCGAGAGTTCGATGAATGGGAGTTAATCCCTCAAGAAAAGCCTTCAGGGGGCTGACAAAATCGTTTCCTAACTTCTAAAACTAAAAGCTGTCTTTTGGACTTAAGTTGTCCCCATGCAGACACAGGTCTTCATAGTCACATCCTCTGTGTTACCCTTAGCCATAGCTTAGTCATGCCCCCCAACTCTACCTTCAAAACATTTCCACTCACTGCCCCTTTTGTTTTTTTCCCTTGATAATCATTTGAACCTGATTCCAAGTGTTTTATTTAGTGAATATTTGCCAAGAGTCATACAAGTGGTATCCTTTGCAGAGGGATTATGCCAGAGATTGCTGTTACTCATAATATATGAAGAGTTATTTGACTTTTTCAATAAGGAATTAACACTGCCCACATGTAGGAGACCATTCTGCATGGCGTGGGCCCAGCTTCCACTTGGAGATACACAGGACCCATGCCCACGGATAGGTTCTCCCATGGGAAATCAGGCCTGCAATGTGCCTAGGTTGCTTTGAGTCTTGCTCTTGCTAAAAAACTCCCTCACCCTGAATTGAAGACATTTACTGCAAAGTAACTTCCTAAAATCCATACTAAACCTTACAAGGATGAATGTAACTGGTTCAACCACTTTTGCCTTTTCATTTGCAAATATCCCTCTTCTGTGACATGATTAGCAGCATTGGCTCCTTTGTTTTCTGTAAAAGGTAACCACCTAAAGCGAACCTATGCATAGTAAATGAGGACCATAATGTAATGTTCTGAGAAACCCAATAAAGGCCGGTCATGGCAAGGGCTGTGGCTTTTGATCTCCTTGAGAGAAAAGCCATGCTGTCCCTTTTCCTCTACCAAACTCAGTAGTCTGTGTGAATGTCTCATTTCATCCATAATGATGCAGACACTGTGGGCTGGTATCTGCATCACCTACACATTAGGATCACCTGGTTAGCTTTTCTTTTTAGCTTTTAAAAAGAGATTCATGGGTTCTACTCCTAGAGGTTCTGATTTGATTGGTATCACTAGGTTTTAAAAGTACTCCACCCCTGTGAGTCTAATGTGTAGCGAGAGCTGGGGACCACTGCTTTAAACTATGTGAATTTTCTCATTCCACATACATTGAGTGCTTATCATGTGCCAGGCACTGTTATAGGCCCTGGGAAGGTAACCATGAACACAATAGACCAAAATCCCTACCTTCGTGGAGTTTATGTTTTAATGGGGAAGAAAGATTAATAATTGGCAATTAAATATATGTTATGTTAAATGATGATACGTACTTGGGGAAAAATAAAGTAAGGAGAAGGTAATAGGAATGCCATGGGTGATTTGTGATGCACTTTGAATTGGAATGGTTGTCTTAGTCCATTTGGGTTGCTATAAGAAAAAATACCATAGACCAGGTGGATTAAATAACAGACATTTATTTCTCACAGTTCTGGAGGCTGGGAAGTCTAAGATCAAGGCACTGGCAGATTTTGTGCTGGTGAGAACCTGCTTCCTGGTTCATAGGTAGCCTTCTTGCTGTGTCTTCACATGATAGAAGGGGTGAGTGAGCTCTCTGGGATCTCTTTCATAAGGGCACTGATCCCATTCATGATGGCTCCACTCTCATGACCTAATTACCTCCCAAATGCCCCATCTCCACATACCATCACATTGGAGGTTAGATTTCAGCATATGAATTGGAGGGGGATGCAAATAGTTGTTCTGTAACAGTCATCAAGGAAACTTCACAGAGAAAAGCACAATTAAGAAAGACCTGAAAGAAGTTACTGGGGTAAGCCATGCAGATATATGGAGGAAGAATATTCTTGGCAGATGGAATAGCCAGAGCCAAGTGCTCTCAAGTCAGGAGTGTGCTTGGTGTATTCTCAGAAAAACAAGGAGAGTGGCTGGAAGGAAGTGAAGGGGAGAGAGGTAAGGATGTGTGAATTACTTAGGGCTTTGCAGGCCATTGTAATGACTAGGGCATTTACTCTGAGATGAAGAGGGATTGGATAGCTTTGAGCAGAGAAATGGCATGATCTGACTTACAGAGGATCACTTTGGCTGCTGTGGAGAGGATAGAGTAAAGAGGGGCAAGGATGGACGGAAGGAGGCTTATATTAGGGGTTAGGGGAGATTCAAATTTGTCTGGGTATTCTGGTTCATTCTTATCCTTTCTCCTTGTGGGGATGGCAGTGGAAAGTTCATGACCCTGCACATTGTGCCACAAGGATAAATGGAGAAATAACTGAGATATGAAAGTGTGCCTAACATTTGCACATGTGGCTTCTCTGTAATTAAGAGCTAGACAAACGCACTATGGCAATTTGAATCTCTTCCTCTTTTGTCTCTTATTCTACCTCAGATCCCCCTCCTGCCCTATGCCTTGAGGATTATTAGACACATTCCCAACCCCCATAGTGACCTAGGTCCCTTCTCCTGCTTTACCTCCCACTTTTGAAAAAGAGATAAAGACTTCTGCATTGATGTGAGTGGAGATCTTATTATAGTGGCCACCTGTGAAACAGCAACGGGCAGTAGAGACACTTAATGTGTAATATGTTCTCTGTCTTAGAAAAAATCAATGCCATAAATGTGGGCTTAATGGGACCCCTTGGGGAATGGGAATCCGGGCAATGTAACATTCTAATTAATTGAAAGGTAACCCAGTCCTCACCTTTTCTTTTTTCCTCCTTTTCTTT
This sequence comes from Phyllostomus discolor, assembly GCF_004126475.2. Taxonomy (NCBI): domain Eukaryota; kingdom Metazoa; phylum Chordata; class Mammalia; order Chiroptera; family Phyllostomidae; genus Phyllostomus; species Phyllostomus discolor. Next base: position 71,684,652 of record NC_050198.1, read on the forward strand.
GCATTAGCTCTTGTTTCTGAGTATAAAAATAACGGTTTTTACTGTGTACTTGTAATGTGCCAGCCACTGTGCTTGGTGTTTTATAGAAATTATCTTATTTAATGCCCTTAATCACTCATGATGTAGATGTTATCATTATCCCCATTTGAAATTTCAGGAAACTGAGACTCAGAGAAATTAAGTAACCCACCCAAGGTGGCACAGCTAGTGAATGGCTGAGCCAGTCTGTCCAATGCTTAGGATTTGCCTCAGTAATTGGCATTGGCCTGCCATAGAGTCTATTGTGAATGGTTCCTGGGCTTCAGACGGTCTCAGCATTACCAAGTTGGACATCTGGGAGGTGATTCAGGGCTCAGCAGTGCAGTAAGAGGATGGTCAGAAGCCTGGGCTATGCAGTGGAAACCCTGGGCATGAAGTCCATTTTTTACTATTTTTTAAAAAATAAAGCCCCAACATCAGGCTTTTCTAGTATGCTGCAGAAAAGCAATGTTTAGTTCACTAATAACAGTGTTATAATGTTACCATAAGCATTAAAGCTCCTCAATTTTATTTTTTGGGTGTGTGTGTGTGTGTGCAAGGAAACCAACCTAAATTAGCTATAAATCTGAAATCCAGGCTATTTTCAATAAACGTAAAAAAAAGAGTTTCACTCCTTTCAGTCACATTTAGTAACGTGAGCTAATGCTGTCATAGTGAGATTGATTTTAATAAATAGATAAGAACAAATTATTCATTGTTCTATGCAAATGTATTCTACCATAGTTTAAAACCATCTGGAATGTTTACTTTTTTCCTAGAGGATGGAAGATCTTCTTGCCATTTAGTTATCCTGCTTATTTGCTTAACAAAGCTAGTTTTCACAGATCAATTCATAATTCCTTGGTCTCAGCTCAGGTCTGAAATTTCCGTAAATTTGAATAATTTCTGTGATAGTTTCCATCTGCTCCTTCAGATACTCTCCCCACCCTTTTTTACCCTGCACTCTGCTTGAGGAGGCTGACTTACAGGGATGACATCAGAGGCTGGGCCATCTTTAGTCAGGCCTAGATGGTAAAGGTGTCCCCAACTCCTGTTACTAGCCCTGGGTACCCTGCCTGCACCTTTCTTTATAACTAGTCATTTTAAAAACCTTCCCTCACAAAGATACTTATTTTCAGTGTGTCATCTACTTCCTGCTGGGATCCTGACTAGTACAGGTTTTGAGTGATGTCAATATCTTTGTTTCACCTATAGGTCTGAGTTATTGATTTTGGAATGATATTACTATACTACTCATTTGAATGTACAAAGCTCCATACAATTTCAGTGACTGAGTAGTGTCAGGGAACACCAGAGTCAAAGGAACAATCACAGACCTAGCCATCAGATTCTTGTGATGTGTGCTTCAGATATGTGTAATGTGTGGGTACAGATAGATCATGACTGGGCAAATGATAGGACCAGATCAAGAGGTAATGGTGAACTGTCTGGTCTCTTTTTTTCCCTATCAAAATCTTTCTGGTAATGCACCTCAGGCATGGTGTTAAGGCAGGAGACCCCTGTGGACTGAATTCACTTCTCACAGTTGGTCAAAGGAGTAGGGTAGGAACACCCAATTCAATTAAGGATCTTAGGAAAGGAGTCTGGGCCAAGAATCAGACTGTGTGACCCAGGAGAACACTGTATTATAAGCTCTTTGAGGAAAGACATTGTGATGACCCTGCTCACTGTTGTACTGTCATTAGTACCTAGCCAATAGACTGGCTAATATTGGGTTGGTCCAAGAGTTTGTTTAGTTTTTTCTACAAAATGAAAGACACATTTTTCATTGTCACCAATAACTTTATTGACTTGGATATTTTGAGTATGTCGGCGGTCTCCCATGTGGTGTAATGTTGATTTCTCAGTGATTTGATTGCTATCAACTTCAACTGTTCTACCCAAATGTGGAGCATCGTCCAGCGAGAAATCTCCAGTAAGAAACTTTGTAAACCACTTTTGACATGTTTGATCAGTCACGGCACCTTCTCAATACAATGCTCAAATCGTGTTTTGCATTTCAGTCATGGTTTTACCTTTCTTGATATAAAGCATAATATGCCAAAAAATGTTGCATATTTTCTTCCATCTTCTACATTAAAATACTACACACAAATTCACCAATTTTGATAAGTTTTTTTAAAATGCACGCTGACATGACAGCTGTCACAATGCAATCTAACAAAATTGTTTCAAATAAAGTTATAGACAACTAAGCACTACTAGAGCCCTCTTATGGGAAAAACCAAATGAACTTTTTGGCCAACCCAATAGTAGGCATTCTATAAATATTTGAGTGAAAGGATGAATATAAGATGAAAGAACATATTAACCTAATACACAGAGAAGCTAAGGAGCTACCTTAAGGAGAATCCTAACCCAGGTATCAAGGTCCATCCTTGGCAATGACAGTAGTTTTCCTTCTCGGGCTAAAAAAGCCTGAGCTGTGCACTGCAAATCACCCTTTGGGCAAGTTAGACTATTATAACCAAGGACTAGAACCCATGGTCAAGTTGCCCATTGCTAGCTTTAAATAGAGAGGATTTTGAGTGAATGGGAATATGATTTCATGAAGGTCTTCTTGGGGCTTAAGTCAGTATTCAAAAATGCAGGGAGATTTTTTTCTACTGAAAGCAAAATGTGCCAATAGGATCTCCTTTACCAAAAACATGAACAATGTCATTTCAGGCATTCCTGTCTAAGAACACTAGGTCACATAGAAGATCTAGTGGCAAAGTGCAAGTGAAATGTTTTGGGATTTTAAAAGTGACTGTGTATGTGATTAGAGGATCTTTGCACTATCATTTCTCCTTAGGCAGGCCTCTTGAGGACTTTGTCCTGCCAATGATTGGCAGGGAAGAGGCACTTAAAGTCACCCTCTACTTTATTTTTTTTATTTTTAGTTTTTATATTTTATTTACTTATTTTTAGAGAGAGGGGAAGGGAAGGAGAAAGAGAGCGAGAGAAACATCAATGTGTGGTTGCCTCTCATGTGCCCTGTACCGGGGACCTGGCCTGCAACCCAGGCATGTGCCCTGACTGGGGATTAAACCAGCAATCCTTTTGTTCACAGGCCCACAGTCAATCCACTGAGCTACACCAGGCAGGGCACCCTCTACTTTAAATTAAGAAGGTAAGTTACAGCACTGGAAGGCTAGATGTTTTGGACATATCAGAGTTCAGTTGGGGGAGCCTTTTCAATTTCACAGTTACCTCCCCATTGCCATGTTGACCAGTATCAGTTGGGAATCACCAATTTAAATTTTGTATCAATTTGGATCAGAATTCCCCCTTCCCGAGATCTTAAATGGGAGGTTAGCCTGAATTCTAAGAAGCGTGAAGAATAGTTTGGGAAAGATTGAGTCAGTAAGGTTTTAGGTTCAACCAATGGTAATGAATTATGGTGATCCAAAGTGAATGTCCTCCTGTCCACTCAGTCCCTGAGCTTTTAGCATTTCAGGTCAGCACTGGTAGCTAGAGCTGATGAGAGAGCGCACAGCACCTTCACGGCCCTGCTGAGCACCACTCCTGACAAAAAAATAATAAGGTCATATCTTCCTTTTACACAATTTAATGTAATCCTCACTAGCATTAGCGAAAATTGCTTTTTGGTAGCTGGAGGGAAGTAAAGAGCACTTGACTGTCTTAACATCCTCTTCCCTGACAGCCTCTGTTAAAATGGAAAATTGTTGCAGTGGGGAGATTAGCTTCAGAGACTATGACAGAGGGCAACAGGTTCAAATCAACCTTGATTAATCCATCTTCTTTGAAAATTGGTTGTATAAAATGGTCAAGGTCATAAGCAGACACTTTAGTTTCAGTATTCTGTACATAGTAAATGTTCAGACATTCACATAGAACATTAAGCATGCCACAATTATGGAGGGGAAAAGGGATTCAGAAGAGGCAAAGGAAGGCAGGGATGGGAGAGAGGGAGAAATGTTTAGAGAGCAGTGATGAAAGTAAAAGATGGAGGGGATGTGAAAAAGTAAGGAGTGAGAAAAGAAATTGGAGGAGGAGGAAAAGGAGGTTATAATTTGGCCCCTGCAGTGTATTATTAGAGCCACAAGAGCATGCTGGGAGGAAGTGAGGGGGAGCTGAGGAATAAAACCTAGATTAGCAGGAAGGGAAAATGGCATAAAAATCCAGTTTTCCTGTATGTGTGTGTGTGGGGGGGTAGGGGGTGATGGTCTAAATATCATGTCTAAATAGGAAGGGGGCAGACTTAATCTCATGGAAACTATAGGACTCTGTAATTATGGAAAGTATGACAGGAGTGCAGTTTGGGGGATACAAGGTAGAGATGGTGACAATGCCTAGTTCTATACCTGTCTTCCTCAGAGTTCAGTCAGAAAGGGCTCAGTTTAGCCCTAAGGATAGCATTATGTGGGATGGAGCCTAGGGCAGACACAAGCCACCAGTATCCACAGGGCCTAGGTAGATATAGAGAGGCCAGTGGCATAGCTTTCTGTGCTATTTAGGACTTCCTGTCAAAGAGGGCTGCAAGGAGGTTGCAATCTGGCACTAGGTAAGCTGAGTGATTCCCAATACTCCGGCAGCTGTGTGGGCCAGGCCTAAACAGTGGTGCCTCCTGCTTCTCCTAGTGTGCTATGAGAGAGGTGCAGCTTGCAGACCTCTCACCTGAATATCAGTCTGCTTTTCTGGGCCTGGGATAGCGTGAGGACTGCATTTGGAGGAGAGCAAGTCTGAGAAAAGAAACAAGGTGGAGAATGGAGGAGGCATGGAGAACAAAGGATGGAAGAAGAAAAAAACAATTGAGGTGTAAGAGCAAGTTGTAGAATCACAGATTTAAGAAACTGGAGAAAAAGAAAGCTTGTTATGGTAAGAGAAGAAACAAGTGGAGTCCCTGCTTCCTCACATCCCCAATTTTGAACCTGTTATCAATTTCTGAAAAACAGTCTTGTGCTTTATTGTTGATTCATGGGCAGAATGGTTTTATGGATTCTCTGCTAATTTGACCCTGAGCAATTTTTTTTTTACCTCAATGGTGGCATACTGCATATTCTAGATGTAATTATTCTAAAAACCCTAACTGTTGCTCAGATACCATCCTATATGCTGTGTCTAAGATTTATCTGGGTTTTGGTGGTAGTGCTGATGGTGCTACAGTGCTGAATAATATCAAGTGAATGCTCTCTGGGTCCTTATCCTTTCATATACACTAATAAGCTTCCACATGAGAAAGGATGTGGGCTGTTCAGCCAGCCTGGCCCTGCCGTGTGTATGGGTCCCCAGCTGCTCCACTCACTAGCATCCTTTTGAAAGATTTGGCTACTCATTTACCCTGGTCTCCAAGGTGGTGAGGTGTGTCTGGCCTCCCTTGCGAGATGTGCTGGCTGTTTCTTTCAGTGCCCCAGGGATCCAGTTTTCAGTGACTCTTTATTTGCTATTTCTAAAAGAAATGGAGATGCCTGTGTGCTTTATGTGTTGCTTCTGGCCAACTGCTTGCTGCAGGCTGAGAGAGCCAAACACCACAAATATTTCTCTGAGGTGGTGGTTATCCAGAATCTCCAAAAAATTAATGCTAAAAGCAGGAGTCTCTCATTGGCCTTTGGAATGCATCTGGCTGTATTTGATTAATTTCACATGTTTGGTAACTATCCCTAGTTTATGGGAACACTTAACATTTTGAGTTCTTTCCTAGTAGAAGGAAGAGGTTATTACTATTGCCATTGCTAGTCAACAAGCATATTTCTGGAGCTATATGGTACATTGGAAAGAGCATTTGATTCTGGTTCTATCAGGTATCAACTTGGTGAATTTGGACACCTGGGTCTCAATGTTGTCACCTGTAACAAACAATAAAACAAAGAAATCAGACCTGTTATGGAATACATATTTGCAATATTATCACTATACTAATTATTCTTTATGTTTAGAGTAATTTATAGAATACAAGTAAACTTATATTAACAATTTCATTAAATATTTACAAGGCCCTGTGAGTTAGGCAAGGTAGAGATAATTAGTCCCATTTAAAAGAAGATAAAACCGAGCCTCAGCAATACTATGTCTTGCAGTATCTTGGTTCTAAATAGAACAGATGGAATTAGAACTTAGGCCTTTCAGTTTCTAAGCCAGTCTTCTTTTTACTGCACTGAGTAGTATCTAGCTCAAACTAATTCTGTTCCTGGAATCTCTTGTTTATTTCCATTGCCAGCATTCTACTCAAGTCCTGTTTGAGACCTCTGCTTCTATCCCTTTCCTTTTTATGTCCCTCTATTCCAGATGAAAGACTAAGTTGAATATTCCTGAGATACTTTTTAAGCCTGGGAAAAGAAGGTAGTTTAAGTCATACTCTTGCATTTCAAGGACAATGTGTGTCTTAGGCACACAGTGCCCTCTTGCCTGAGTAAGCCCTTAGGGAGTAACTATATATTAAGTTCAACTGTAACATAAGGGTAGCCATCTACTCTGTCTGTCCTTAGAAGGAGTCCTGGGTTTCAAGAGCTGATGGACTAGACTGGCAGATGTCTTAGTTCCAAGTGATGTGGAACAGCTGGGGCCAATGAGGGTATGCAGGACTCAAAAAGCCTTGCCATGGATGCAGACAAAAGAGATGTCAGGGAAAGCATCCTTTGTAAATTACATCAGATATATGCATATATCTCTGGGTGAGTTCAAAGGGGGGAAAACATTTATTCAGGTGCTTTCTCTGTCTACTCAAATGCAGTCATCTCACTTCTCAGAGCAATCACAATGCATTTATATCTCTTTATATTTTAGTCCTGATGAACTGGACTTGACATCCTCAAAGCCCTGAAAACTTCATGTTCTTATAGTCAAACCCAAAGCCAATTCTAGGAAGGCCTTCTTCCCTATAGCTACCTTTCCTGGATAGGATAAAGATGGAAGAATATGTACTTCATTTTTGTTTAACTTGTTATCGTGGACAATTCCAAACACATATTGTAGCAGATGATGCTCTCATAGCATCCCCTTGGTTCTTTTGTGATTTTAGCCACAGTTCTAATGGACAGTTTCATGCAAACTCAGACTCATCTTCAAGTAACAGTCTCCTACCTTTAATGTGTTCCTGTTGTCTTTCTACATTTTGCCCCAGGCACTTTTCTTATACTCTGGGTAACCTACAAGTAATGAGGATGGATGAATGTGTTTTTCCCTTACCCTTTAGATGGTCAATTTTGGGAGGCATTCTGTGTGCATCTCAGGTTGTACTTGCAAATTTGAGTGACCACTGTCCACGGCAGTGACCTCAATAACTTCCTTATGCTGGATTTTTCACCTCTATTTCACTCTTCAATTCCCTTAATCTTTCTCTCTAGAATCAACTCCCAGATAAATCACCAGCATCCACATCTTTGTCTTAGGATCTGCTTTTAGAGAACCTAAACTAAGAAATATGCAAAAGTAGATGGAACTGTAAAATGAATATCCCCATGTACCCATCGCCCAGTGTAACAGTTACCAACTGATGGCCAATCTTATTTCATACCCCATCAGTCTCTGTCCCCCAGATTATTTTAAAGCAGATCCAAGATACCATATAAAGATGTACTTTAAGCTGCCTTGAAACACTTTTCACTCAGGAGGGTAAAATGATCAGAACTAGTTGTAAGGACTGAGATTTCATGACTTTTATTTTTTCTTACAGGTTCTGAAAAGAACAAAGAGAAACTTGTTTTTTTTTTTAAAAGAACAGAATACAACTTAGTTTGTCTTGGTAATTACTATTGAGTCCATTGAGCCCTTTTATAAGGTTAACATACATTATGGCACCTTACTGATCTTATTTTTCTTATATCTTAAAAAACTGCTATTTCAACATCCTGGGATTTATTGCATTATTACTCATTAATTAGTCTCCACTATGTTAAAAATACTAAAATAATAATATAAGAATCATGGAATAGCCCAGAAGGATAATGTAATTCTGGAAGAAATCATTATTCTTACACCATCTTTCAGGTTTTTTAAAATTACATTCTCAAAATCATGTGTTGTCCTTTAAAAATGTATAAAGAAGTCTGAAACACATCTCTGTAGATTTTTTAAGGGTAACCACAGTTGAAAATTCAGAAATTTAAACTTTCTACTAAGAGAAGAAAATTGAGAGAGGATGATGTTTCCCAATTATTACATCAATCAGAAAATGAATCCAAAGAGACAAGTGATATGCTAGACTAATGGTGATGGTGAAATTGGTCATATAAGGGAAATCTCAGACTATGACTCTACAGATGTCAATATCCTAGATACAATTTTTCAGACTTATCTATGAGGAAACAGTATATTTCCAAAGACAAAAAGAAAATATGGTATTTTTATCCAGCTAATCATACAATAGGAAGGACTTTATCAGGCAGTACTTTGTGACAGGACCTGGATTATCGTGTTTCTGTAGGAAAATTTACTTGCTATAGTTCATAAGTGGATGCATGCTGAAAGCAGTTGTACATCCAAAGATGAATAGATGGAAAAAGATGATGTAGAAATGGAAAGTAAGACATCATTAAATCAATCATTCTACATGATGTTTAGCATTATAAAAATAATGTTTTGCAATTATGGTGCAAAGAGGTTGGTCATCTTCTCTTTACCAAAATTATGAGCCATCAGATTTCCCAGAAGTATTACATTTTGACATTTTAAGTAAAGGGAGAAGGACCAGAAGCAATGACAAACTAAAACCTATAAAAGAAATATTTGAAATCTGGAATCAGTATTTACATGATGAATCTGTTCTAGATTTGTGTATGACAGTTGATGAGCAGTTAGTTACAATCAAAGGATGTTGCTGATTTGGGGGTAGATATACCTTCAAAGCCAGAAAAATATGGAGTAAAATTTTGATTTACTATGCCTAAATTCTAATTAAACTTTCTAATAAAACTTTTTTATTATCCCCTTATCCTTCTCTTGATTATTTATATGATGACTTAAATATAATACTATAAAAAGATCCATTGGATCTAGATGCTGAGTGGTTATGACTGTTTTTCATGATATATTGAGGGTTAAACAGGAGGATAAGCTGGTTTCAAAGTTAATAAATGATATTCAGGGGGTTTAACTCAGATTGACCAGTCTCCACTTTCCATGTCATGATATCTTTGAACAGGCCTGATATCTTTGCTTATAGTTCCTGTGAGATGGATATTTCCAATGCTGGAGATGGATGGACAGACCTGTCTTGACAGTAGGGTGGCATAACACTGACTATCTGAATGGACGAGTTGGTCTTAAAAATTGCATCTGGGAGCTGAGGACTTTGGTACTTCCTAGTATTTTTATGTAATTGTGTTGTGTACTCATGGTTCATCTTATTTCCCAGTATGGATGTAAGCCTTTAGAGAGCATGGGCAATAATAGTGTCAATTTCTTTGCTTTAATTAAAAAAAATTTATTAAATTTATTGGGGTGACATTGGTTAATAAAATTATATAGGTTTCAGGCATACAATTCTATAATATATCATCTGTTTATTGTATTGTGTGTTTACCACCCAAGTCAAGTCTCCTTCCATCACCATTTATACCCCCTTTAGCCTCTTCTACCTGTCCTACCCCCTTTCTTTTGAATTCTCCTCTTCTCTCTAGCATATAAGCAAATATATCAGAAATATTTCCTTAATAGACAAAACTAAACCTAAGCAGAAAACAAAATCAAGTTCCTCATTGTGATGGAGTGGAAAGAAGTTGGTTGAGCCAACTTCTTTCATTGAATACTAGTCATTGAATACTAGTTCTGTGACAGGCCTTGTGCTGGAGATGTGCTACCTGTTCCTGCCCTCAAGGAGCTCTTGGTCTAGCAAATCATATAACCCAGGGAGAACAACAAAATGCCTGTTCCCTTGCTGTCTGTGGTGTTAACGTATACATGTGCTGGATCTCCTAGCACTAGGTTCTGTTACGCTATGTGCTTATACATAGCAAGCAGGCCTTTGGTTCAGGGTTTGAGGCTGACTGTACTCCAGTTTCTTAGCACTGCCAGTTTCAGGGTTCATTCTTTGACTCCCATTTCTGGCCTTTGACCTGCCTCTTCACTAGCAATAAACCCTTATGGCATATTTTTCACTATCTGAGGTGTCAATATTGTCAAGGATCTACTAATTAACAAGGCCCTGGAGTTCTGGCCTTAGACTCATCCACATATCTTTGATCTAATACGTGATCAGAAAACAAAGCAGACCACTATCTGCATAGAGATTTGAATGAACGAACAGATTGAAAGGCAGTATTTCTAGGTATCTGGTTCATTTCTGGCTCAGCAATTTGTTATGATTTGGGTCCAAGGGCACTCCAAGCCATATAATAATGTCCATCCATTGAAATTTAGGCAAACTATTGAGGATACAGCTCTGTTTTGCTTCAGGGCTCAAGTGTGAATGCAAACCATGAGTACTGGCAACTCATAGAATTGGGTTCAGATAGGTCACTTATTGTATGACCTTTGTCAGGTGTCTAATTTCTCTGGTATGTCTCAGTTTCCACATTTGTAAAATAAGGTAATGTTGTACCCACATCAGGGTGGTTGTGTGTGTTCAATGAGCTTATGGGTATAAAGCCCTTGGTACAATACGTGGCACAGGGTAAGCTCTCAGATGATAGCTGCTACTGGTATTTTGGTCAGCCTGACCTCTGAGACCTTGCCTGAAGGCAGTGAAGCATGGTTGTCACAGAGCTCCACTGGGGCTTATTGCCATTTCTGGCAGCATTTTTCATCTCCAGGTGTTCCCTCTGAGGTGGTGGAAACTCCAGGCTCAGAACTGGGTCAGGGGTGAAATTATGCTGCCCCTTGCCTGTGCGCATGTCCTCTGAGCTAGAGATGGCTGTGTTGAGGGAGCAAAACTTGTGTTGACAGAGACGTTGCTAGGGCTAGGGGACTGGGGCATTCACATTCCTCTGGCTTTGACTTAATGTTTTTGGCATGCCTCCTGCTCTGCCTCACATGTGCCATCTGCTATCTGCCTGCTGTTTGAAATACACTTAGGGTTTTACTTAAGAATCCAAAGAAGGCATTTATTTTCATGAGAAATGGTTTCCCTTTATACATTCTTTCTTATGAATACAGTAAAGTTAGAAACATATAATATGAATAGGTAACATCCACCCTCCCCATCTCTACTCTCCAGAGATAATCCCAGTTAAGTTTGGCATATATTCCTCCTGATGTTCTGCCTACAGTATTAGGGGCATCTGTGCTTTATGCAAGGAATGTCCTGAGGGCCCCACATAATTAGAATTTGGCATTATTTGAGACCAGTCTTAACAAAGGAAAACCAGATTTTGTTTATCAGCTGAAGTGGTGCCACCATGTGGTAATAGTGTAAACATAACATAATTCACATGGCCTTAAAACTTTGAAATTATGTGATTCTTGGTGACATTTTAATTTGGGAAGCTCTGAATTTTTTCACATGTTATATATAAACTGGAAATAAATATTTTTATATTGAAATCTTTCAAATTCTTATAATTTAATTTTATTTAAAATGTGACTCTACTGTGCCAACTTCAAAAATGGGGTCATATTACAAAAGCTGTTACAAAACTTGATTTTTAAATTAAGATAACAGTATGTTTTGGGTCCTCTCTCATGTCAGAAAATATACTTTATCTCTTTCTATTTAAAGTCTGTAGATCATTCCCGTATAGTAGTATATCCTAATATATTTAACCAGTCATCCATTTTGATAGATATTTATCCCCAGGAATAAGTCCTCCCTTCCCCACCTTTCTTTCATCAGATTTATATTCAGTACCAAAGATCTGGACAAATCTAAGTATTTCTTAGTGCCAAAGACTTGAAGCCAGATCTCATCAAACTTCTGCCTCTTGGTGACCACTAGGGTAGTGGCAGCCCTGACCAAGGGCCCCAGAAGTCATGTGCCTTTTTCTTCTTGAAGCATTCTTGGCATTGTCACTGAACTGACCTAGTCTAGTGTCACAGGGTGGATTCTGTGGAAGCAGATGCTGAAATAGAGTTTAGGGTGCAAGCTATTTATTAGAAATTTAATACCAGTGAAGTAAAGGAGCAGGATTGAGCAGAGGGAGGTGAACTGCAAAGCAGGCCTGTCAGAGTAGGCCAGCCTGGTGGAGAAGGTCTGGATCAAGGACTGTTCAGCAGAGCTGTCCTGTGTAGGGCTACAATGGCTTGGCCTTTTTATACTTCTGCCTTGCTCAGTCATTGGATGCAGGTCATCCATGGAAGGACATGATCTCAGGTGAGGCAACACTTTGCAGCTGAGTCTGACCAAAAGGAGCTGCCATCTGGAGGCTGTCAGCTGACCTCATTCCTGGGAGCTGGGCATAAAGTCCTCCTTTGAAGCAGAATCTGGACAGTCCAACTCTGTGACCACCACATCTGGTCTCCCATTTCCTCCCATGTGCATAGTAGAATCCTCTAGAGGTCTGGCAGCCTCAGAGATTTTACATATAATGTCCAGCTAGGATTTTGGAAATTTGCAAAAAGAAAGGGCTTGCTGCCTTATCATGTAAGGGTGGCTGGGCAGAGTAGCAAGAAATTCTCTACTTGGATACAGACACTAGGCTAGGGACTAGGTTTCCAGATAGGCAGGGTACTAGTATGCATTGTGAGGATGTCTGTTCACTTATGCATGTACCTGAGTGAGATATGGTTATCCTACTATCTTCGGCTGCCTGCATGAAGTATGTAGTAGCATTCAAGGAATTCTACTTATTGATTGATTGTTCATAGGATTTCAGATAGACTATCTGGGTTGTTTCTGTCACTACCTCTCCCAGATTTGTTTCCTCTGTAAATTGGATGAACCATGAACTTCATATTTGCTCATGACCTGCTATGTTTGCCTTAGGCCATGCTTTGAAAACAAGACACTAGAAGACCATACTCTCAGCATCAACAAGACCCCATCCACAGAATTAATAAGCTCCTCTCAGAGTGGATTTGAGCAGTACCTCGCCATACTTCCTGGATCAGAGTCTCTAGCTGGGGTACTTGCATTTGAACAAGTTCCCAAGATGATTCTGATGAACAGCCAAAAAATTGACCACTGGGTAATTGGTTGCTTTAATTGTTCCCTTAGCTCTTCTCATGTGAGTTTCATTTCCCCGGTCAGATTGTTTGCTTCAAGAGGAGTATTGTGTGTTGTGATGCTATGAGCTGGTAGACATGTAGTAGAGGCTTAGTTTGCTATGGGTTACTGTTTGTTTGCCTGTGTGTGCATGCACAATCCCATAAGTACTGGTGGGGATCTCTAAGATCAGAGATGAGGAAGTGTGTTATGTGCATGCATGCATACACACACATTGGAGAGGACAATAATCTATGGCAATGATATCTTTTGCTAACTTTTGATATGTATAACATTTCACATGCTCTTTTCCATGCAGTTTGAATTTTTAAATAAATATCATGACTAAAAGCAAATCAAACCATTATTCCAATAATATGCTTTTATAAATTATACATTTGGATGTTCCTCGTCCCTCCAAAAATAAACTACATAACTACAATAAAGTGTCATTAATTCAGTCAAATTGGGGGAATTTTGGACAGTGAGAAATATGAATTGATGAATAAAGAAATAGTATATCTTTCTAAAAAATTCTCACCCACATCCCAGCCAAGGTGGAGGCATAGGTAGATACACTGTGCCTCCTTGCACAATCAAAAGAAGGACAGCAACAAATTTAAAAATAAAAACCAACCAGAACTGACAGAAAATTGAACTGTATGGAAGTCCAACACCAAGGAGTTAAAGAAGAAACATTCATCCAGACTGGTAGGAGGAGAGGAGATGGACAGCCAGGAGGACAGGACTTGTGGCAAGGCAGTAGCTTGTGGACCAGGTAGTCCCAAATTTGCATGCAGATAAACTGGGAGGAACTACTGTGCAGTGAGACAGACTGTGAAACCCAGGGTTACAGTGTGGGGAAATAAAGCCTCAGAACCTCTGGCTATAACAACCTGTGGGAATTGTGGTGGTGGGAGAAACTCCCAGCCTCACAGGAGAGTTCATTGGAGAGACACACAAAGTCCTAGAATGTACACAAACCCACATATCCAGGAATCAGCACCAGAAGGGCCAAACTTGCTTGTGGGAAGTGGGGAAGTGACTGAAAGCCGGCCAAGTGGCATTGTTTCCTCTTGGACCCATCCTCCACTTAGAGCACTGTGACACAGTGACCTGGGTTGCCCCGCCCTGGCAAATACCTAACTCTCTGACCCTTATTACATAATAGGTGTGTCAAGACAAAAAAAAATATGGCCCAAGTGAAAGAATAGATCAAGCCTCCAGAAAAAAATACAACTAAGTGATGAAAAGATAGCCAACCTATCAGATGCACAGTTCAAAACAGTGGTAATCAGGATGCTCACAGGAATGGTTGAGTGTGGTCACAAAATAGAGGAAAAAGTGAAGGCCATGTGAAGTGAAATAAAGAAAAATGTACAGGGAACCAACAGTGAAGGGAAGAAAACAGGGACTCAAATCAATAATTTGGACCAGGAGAAAGAAAGAAACATTCAACCAGAACAGAATGAAGAAACAAGAATTCAGAAAAGTGAGGAGAGGTTTAGGAACCTCCAGGATAGCTTTAAACATTCTAACATCCAATTCATAGGGGTGCCAAAAGGAGAAGAGAAAGAGCAAGAAATTGAAAACTTACTTGAAAACATAATGAAGGAGAACTTTCCCAATCTGGCAAAGGAACTAGACTTCCAGGAAGTCCAGAAGGTCAGAGAGTCCCAAAGAGGTTGGACCCAAGGAAGCACACACCAAGACACATCATAATTACATTACCCAAGAATAAAAATAAGGAGAGAATCTTAAAAGCAGCAAGAGAAAAGGAGACAGTTACCTACAAAGAAGTTGCCATTAGACTATCAGCTGATTTCTGAAAAGGGACCTTGCAGGCAAGAAGGGGCTGGAAAGAAGTATTCCAAGTCATGAAAGGCAAGGACCTACATCCCAGATTGCTCTATCCAGCAAAGCTTTCATTTAGAATGGAAGGGCAGAGAAAGTGCTTCTCAGATAAGGTCAAGTTAAAGGAGTTCATCATCACCAAGCCCTTATTTTATAAAATGTTAAAGGGACTTATCTAAGAAAAGAAGATAAAGAAAAAACATGTATAGTAAAAGGACAGCAAACTCACAATTATTAACAACCACACCTAAAGCAAAACCAAAAGAAACTAAGCAAACAACTAGAACATTTGAATTGAACCTGCAACCTTGATGTATCGGGATGATGCTCTAACCAACCGAGCTACCTGGCCAGGACTTAAATGCTATTATTGTTTATAATATGATGATGAAGATCATGTCTGTACCCTTATTTGCAACCCATCCTAATCCATGTAACCTGGAGCAAGTTACCTTACCTACCTGACTTCAAGTTTCCTAGTCTGTAAAACAGGGACAGTGAAACTTGTTTGATAAGGTGGTTATGAGGATAAATTGTTGTAGAGAGTGTTTTTAAACTGGAGCTCATGAAGCCTCACATCTACCTTACTTAAACTGTTTATTTGTTTAAATAGATCTTTCATCCAAAATAGTAACAGTATACACTCCACTGCAATTTAGGTGCAGTCAATATAGATTTTGAATGAATAAAAGGTTTAGATGAAAGAAGAGATATATATTTTTAGAATGCTCAGTAGGAATATTATTGAGGGACCTTGCTCTACAGGCTGTAAGGAAGATCTATTCTTAAATTACGAAAAGTAACATTTCAGTTGTTGAGCAAATACTCTAAACAGGCAGGAAGGAGATTAGTTGTGACCTTAAAACTGGACAAGGCCACATTTATGGGAGAGTGGATGCTTATCCTCATCAGGAGGAGATAGCCTCTTGTCCTAGAAGGACTTGGGCTGGTTGAGTAGTGGGCTTTGGCCAAAAAGCCATTCAACATGAAGATAACCTCCATGGTGATCATCAGACAGTTCCTAGAAGCCTGTGAATACAAATTCTCCTAGTTTTCTTTTAGTATTTGGGGGTTCACAGAATTTCCTGTGGAAAATGAATGAAACCTTTGAGAGGCTAAGTGAATGACTAGCAGCAATATTTATCCAAAGATAAAATAGCAAGCAATTTGTGCTTCAGAAGACATTTAGATTTGTAGATCAATCAGGGATGTTGCTTCAATTTCATTACTTATTGATTTAATAAGCTTTAGTAGCAAAGCTGCTTTCAGACAAAATGCTCAAGGAATGGAATTTTTCTGGCTAACTTACCTTTCTGAGCTGACCATGTATACCTACCGAATTTTTTGGATGGTAAGATGCATTCAACCATAAGATGCACCTAGGTTTTAGAGGAGGAAAATAGGAAAAAAAAATTTGAAGCAAAAAATGTGGTAAAATATTTAATAGCATAAATAACATAGGATGCCCCCCCCCCCACACACACAGTGAGCCAGGTAAGTTACATTCAAACTATAAGACGCACACCCATTTTCCTCCCAAATTTGTGGGGGGAGCATCTTATAGTCTGAAAAACATGGGTTATTGTGAAAATGCAATTGTTAAAATTGATTTTCAAATTAGAATCTAAAAACCTAAAGGAAGAGGATATTTGTACATGAAAAGGTACAAAATAGTATTGCTAATATTCTTCTTCTCCCTTCTCAGAGAACACTTAAGTTTTTAAACATTCATGGCAAACAGGAAAAAACAATTGCAGGAATTCCTCAGTTTGCAACTCCTTTGCATATATGTTTTACATATTTTCATATTTTTCTGGAAATTGTTTATTTTATTTTTCTTGAAGTAGGATTTTTTTAGTGTTCACATGTTTATTGGAAGTGCCCTTTGGATCAACACTCATGAAAAGGAGAGGGAGAAGACAATTAGGCAGAGGGAGGAGTCAGTCTGTGATGCAGGTCCTGCATCCTGAGCCAACTAACTGCATAGGGAGCTTTTTAAAGGGCCGCCAGAGTTGTCCTGCCTCCATCAGTCGAAAACACCAGTGCACATTGTTGGGGTCAGTTCTTCCTCCACGCAACTGTGAGGTGTCTTGAATTCATCCCAGGAGACCACTGCTGCCTGCTTCTCCAGCTTTTCCCCTGAAGAACAGCCTCAGTACATTGCTGAGTACATTTCAATCCAGCTCTGAGTTTCAGGGGGTGTTCAGAGACTGGTGGAATCAGGCTAGAGGCCAAAGCAGGACTTAATTTACAGAATAAGTCACCCACATTTGTACTGTAGATATGTTTTGTAGATATTTTGCACTTCGAAATGTTGGGGCTCTGCATCTCTATGGTGTTTTTTGAATGTTTCTGTCTGCAAGAGTAAATGTGCCCAGGGGACTCTGGTTTATTCAGTTGGCTTGTGGTTGGCTGGCTTCTCACTTTTTGGTTAGAAAAAACATTAGATTCAAGAATGCTCCATATCTGGAGGCTTCAACACAGTGTGAAATTCCAAGCTTTATGACTTATTATGACTGTTATCAGCATACATAATTACAGCTTTCAAAGTGACTTTCTCAAGCTTTTCTGCTTTTGTCTAAAACCTTTTGTTAGGCAGCTTTTAGTGTGAGGAACTTCATCTATTCCTGTCTTCTCCATAGCCTTAGTCATCTATTCTGGCAACTTCTGCTCTAAAAACAGATACTACTTCAGGAAACTTATAAATACTTACTAATTAAGATGATCAAGTTTTGATCATCTTAATGCCTACTTAGTGAAAAGCACTGTGCAAAGCCTTGTAGAGAAGTAGAAGGGGCAGTAAGTTCCACTACCTAGCTTGTCCTCACTACCTGGTTGAAACCACAAGGGCTTACTAATATTTTTGTTCTCTTCTTCCTGAGTATACCACCAGACTGCCTTGCTCTGCCTCCTTGGTCTAAGTGGGCTGTGTCACAGTCCTTGCCAATGGAGTGTGACCTGAAATGATGAGTGCCACTTCTAGTCCTGGCACATTAAAGCATCTCTCATGAACTTCTGTATGCCCTCTTTTCATCTCCCTGATGGATAAAGAGGATCCAGTGGAAAACTCAGGCCCTAAAATATGCAGGTCTGCATAGTGGAAAGAGCCTGGATATATGAATGACTGCCTGGAGTGAGCTTTCCTTCTCACCTCACACCATAATTCATGCTAGACTATGGCATGAGTGAGAAATAACCATTAAACTATTTTATCTTAAGCCACAGATTCCTTTTAAAATAGTCACCCACCTTTACTGATAAACTTCACACCTGCTTCTCCTTATTGGGCCAGGATGAGCACCTGACCCTTTAAGGACAGCAAATTTCTCACTGGTTTCTGACCCCATGGCCTAGCATGTAATATGAGCTTGGACAATCAGTTTGCTTCCTTCATGAAGAGCCTCAACTGGAAGCAAATGTAGTAGATAAGAATCTCAGTCCATATTATATTACTTACATGTGCTGGAAATGTAAGATTTTCCCCCTGTATCTGTTATAATTGTCCTATTTTATTATTAGTCATTGTTGTTAATCTCACACTATACTTAATTTATAGATTAAACTTTATCATAGGTATATATGTATGAGGTAAAAACAGTATATATAGGATTTGGCGCTATCTATGGTTTCAGGCATCTACTGGTGTCTTATCCATGGGGGTGTATGTCCCATGGATAAGGGGGGACTACTGTACTATCATTCAATTTTTAAAATTTTTAAAATATATTTTATTGATTATGCTATTATGATTGTCCCTATTTTTCTCCCCTTTGTCCCACCCCCCTGCACCCCCTCCCTCCAGCCTTCCCCTGAACCTTAGTTCACGTCCATGGATTGTACATATAAGTTCTTTGTCTTCTCCATTTCCTATAGTATTTATAACCTCCCCCTGACTATTTTGTACCTATCATTTGTGCTTCTTATTCCCTGTACCTTTTCCCCCATTCTCTCCCATCCCCCTCCCCGCTGATAACCCTCCATATGATCTCCATTTCTGTGATTCTGTTCCTGTTCTAGTTGTTTGCTTAGTTTGTTTCTGTTTTTGGTTTTCTTTTTAGGTTTAATTGTTGATAGTTGTGAGTCTATTGTCATTTTACTGTTCACAGTTTTGATCTTCTTTTTCTTAGATAAATCCCTTTAACATTTCATATTATAAGGGCTTGGTGATGATGAACTCCTTTAACTTGACCTTTTCTGGGAAGCACTTTATCTGCCTTTCTATTCTAAATGATAGCTTTGTTGGATAGAGTAATCTAGGTTGTAGGACCTTGCTTTTTATCTGTTTGAGTACTTCTTTCCAGCCACTTCTTGCTGGTAAGTTTTCTCTTGAGAAATTAGCTGATAGTCTTATGGGAATCTGTTTCCTTTTCTCTTGCTACTTGTGACATTTTCTCTTTATCTTTAATCTTGGGTAATTTAATTATGATGTGCCTTGGTGTGTTCCTCCTTGAGTCCAATTTCTCTGGGACTCTGAGCTCCCTGGACTTCCTGAAAGTATATTTCCTTCACCAGATTGGGAAAATTTGCCTTCCTTATTTTTTCAAATAAGTTTTTAATTTCTTGCTCTTCTCTTCTCCTTCTGGGACTCCTATGATTTGGATGTTGGGACATTTAAAGTTGTCCTAGAGATTCCTAAGCCTCTCCTTATTTTTTTTTTTGAATTCTTGTTTCTTCATTCTGTTCTGGTTGAATGTTTATTTCTTCCTTCTGCTCCAAATCATTGATTTGAGTCCCATTTTTCTTCCCTTCACTGTTGGTTCCCTGTACATTTTCCTTGATTTCACTTCACATAGTCTTTACTTTTTCCTCTATTTTGCACTTGTACTCAATCATTTCTGTGAGCATCCTGATTACCAGTGTTTTGAACTCTGCATCAGATAGGTTGCCTATCTTCTTGTCACTTAGCTCTTTTTTCTGGAGTTTTGATCTGTTCTTTCATTTGGGTCATATTTCTTTGTGTTGGAGTACCTGTTATGTTGTAAGGTGTGGATCCTTAGATATTTGTCAGGGCAAGGCAATCCATGTCACTCTGTCATGGTGCTATCTGTGGGGGGAGGGGTCAGAAAGGAAACAATGCTGCTTGCTTGGCTCTCACCTTGCTTTCAGTCACTTCCCTCACTTCCCACAAGCAAATGGGGCCCTTCTGGTGCTGATTCCTGGATATGTGGGTTTGTGTACATTCTAGGACCCCTTAGGTCTATCCAATGAACTCTCTTGTGAGGTTGGGAGTTTCTCCTGCCACCGCAATCCCCACAGGTTTTTATGGCCAGGGGATTTGAGACTTTCATTTCCCCATGCTTGAACGCTGGGTTGTGCAGTCTGTCTCATTCCTGGTCGTTCCTCCTGGTTTATCCGCATGGAATGTGGGAGCACACAGTCTGCTTGCCGCTGCCTTGCCTCCCTAGTTCACTAGCTACTGCCTTGCTGCGCATCCTCTCCACTCTGGCTACCCATCTCTTCCCATCCTTCTAGTCTGGATGGATGTTTCTTCTTTAGCTCCTTAGTTGTCAGACTTCCATACAGTTCTGGTTCTGGTAGTTCTGTTTTTGTTTGTTTGTTTGTTTTTTAATTTGTTGTTGTCCTTCTTTTGGTTGTGTGAGGAGGCACAGTGTATCCACCAATGCCTCCATCTTGGCCAGAAATCTGTTATTATACTTTAAACTCCTTGAGGGCATGGACCATGTCTTAAATAGCTTTGTATCCCAAGTAGATAGCATGATACCTAGAACAAGGTGGGTATGATAAATGAATATATAAGTTTATAAAATGTTGATATAATTTATATAGCACCCATTATGTGCCATGCATGATGCTAGCAAGTTTTCATATTACCTCACTGAATCCAAAAAACAATTCTGGGAAATATGGGTTATTGTCCCTGCGTCACAAACAAAGAAAAGATTCAGAATTAAAAGACTATACACAGTTACACAGCCAATGGTAAGTATAGGATTTAATCCCAGATCTTCTAACTTCAAATTCAGTATCTTTGTTATTATCTATGGGTGGCAAAAATAATTTTAGGGGGCTATATGCACTTATAAGAGTTTTCTATTATTGTATAACAGGTTACCACAAACTTAGTGGCAAAAAAACAAGACTCATTTATTAGCTCACAGTTCTTTAGGTCAGAAGTCTGGATGCAGTGTGGCTTAGTCAGCTCCTCTGTTTAGAATCTCATCAGGCTGAAATTAAGGTGTCAGCTAGGCGGAGTTCTCATGTGGAGGCTCTGAGGAAGAACCTGCTTCCCAGCCCATTCAGGTTGTTGGAAGAATTCAGGCTCTCGCTTTTGTAGCACTGAGGTACCAATTTCCTTGCTGGCTGCAATCTGGGGGCTGCTCTCAATAAATAGAGGACACCCATGTTCTTTGTCATATTGCTCCCACCATCTTCACCACAGCAACTGTGTCAAGTTCTTGTATTTAAACCTTAGATTTAAAGGGCCCACATGAAACTTTCTGTTATAAAATAAGTCATGGGATGTAATATACAGCATAAGAAATAGTTAATAATATCATAACTTTGTATGGTGACTGATGGTTACTGGATGTATCATAGTTATTACTTTGTTATGTATATAAATATCTAATCACTATGTTGAAACTAGTATAATAAAATAAAAATGGTATATATTAGTTATAATTTAATAAAAACTAAAGAGATAAAGGCTTAGGGAACCACAACAATGACAAAAAGGGCTAATGTGATGGGTCAGGTCCATTCAAATAATCTCCTTATTTGAGATCAAAAAGCACCTAGGTTTGTACTTCATTGAATAACTGTGAAAAGGTGTATGTATACCAGGGGACTGAATCTTGAAGATTATCTTAGTATTCTGTCTACCCTACTGCCTTATGCTTTATATGTGAAATTTTGTCTTCACATATACTATTTCATTTTCTCTTTTTTATTGAATTTATTGGGTTGATGTTTGTTAATAAAATTATACAGGTTTCAGGTGCACGGTTCCACAACACATCATCTGTACATTGTTCTGTGTGTTCAACACCCCAAATCAAGTCTCTTTCCATCAGCACTTATTCACCCTTTAACATTTCCTACTGCATTTTCTGACTTCCAACAACAATATTAAATAGGCAGGGTGGTATTATGGATACTTTAAAAAATACATATGAGGAAACTGGAGCAATGAAAAGTAGCCAGCTAATGACAGAGAGTAATCAAAACATTTTCTTATTCAGTGCTCTGTATTTTAATGCCATACCCATTATTGCTTTCAAAAAATTTATAATACAATTTAGGTATAATAGAAATTAAGAAAAATCACAGTCTAATTTAAGTAGATTTTCTCCAATGTAAAAAGACTTACATTGCAATCCAATGTATTCTAATCCATTTGTATAAATATTTACACTAAGGAATGATTAATCATGTTAAAAAATGATTTACAGTAGAGCCCTTTGAATTGTATCCATTATCACCCCTACCTGCTTAGTGACTAATGGTGATAAATAAAATATTTGTTCATATTTTATAGTTTGTAAAATACTTTCATCCATGCTTTATTTGTTTTTGTGCTCACTATCAATGAAAATTATGTTTATACTAATAAATATTTGTTCATTCAAAAGTGATTTAGGAAAGTCATTTAACTTAGAGTTTAAATTGACATTCATTTATATAATTTTGATATTTACTAAATTTTCAGTAGTAGCTTTTTGTGAAAAATGAGATATGCCTATAGGAGGTGTAGGGTGTGTGTGTGTACAAAGAAATTCAACTGATTCAGATTTTGTATGCAAATATAAACCCATAGCTATGGTATTTCTTTGTAGTTGTACTGGTTTATTGAAAGTCATATTGATGGAGGAGTGAAACCAGGGGAAAAGTGGAGGACCAGGATGTGTGTGCACATCTGTCCTTTCTGTGGTGGGGACACACAGAAAGTCACTAAAAAACAGTGCGAAGGGAAGTTGCAGAGTGAGAGCACTTAAATATTTGCTTGCAATGGGCATGGATTCTCCTTTGCCTAACTATAATGGGAAAGTTAGTTCTTTCATAACTAACCTGCTTTCCACCTCCTCTTCCCAGCTCTGGTAGCTCAGCCACCTGAAGGATATTTGGTAGCAGCTTGAGAGGGAGGTATTTCTATACTGCTAAGAACTCTCTTTGCCTCTCTCCTGCCTCTCAGAGAGGCCATATCTGTGGTTCCTCACTATGAACAGGGTCAGCTGGGGCAAGGGATGGATTTTAGTCTCCTGCATTCTCCTTCAAACTCTTTTTTTTCTCCACTTTTGCTTTCTAGGTGCTCTGAGCTCTTAATGTGTACAAATTTTGAATAGTGCTAAAAATCTAGCATTATGCACACTGGCAAAGATTGCTGGTATGACAAGCATAGTATAAAAATAAATCCTTACTAGTATTATTACTTTCAGAAAAACATTAATAAAATACCACCTACCACCTGAGGACCACAGGAACACAAACAAAATATCACTCATTTCTTTTTTTTAAAATTTTATTTTAATCATTGTTCAAGTACAGTTTTCTTCCACTTACTCCCATTCCAGCCCACCCACCCAACCCTCCCCTCTTCCCCCCCATTACCCCCCACCCCTAGTTTTTGTCCATGTGTCCTCCAAATTTGTTCCTGTAAACCCTACCCATTCCCTCCTGAAATTCCCTCTTCTCTCCCCTCTGGTCACTGTCGGTCTGCCCCCTATTTCAGTGTATTTGGTTATATTTTGTTTGTTTCTTTGTTTTGTTGTTTAGGTTCCTGTTAAAGGTGATATCATGTGGTATTTGTCTTTCACTTCCTGGCTTGTTTCGCTTAGCATAATGCTTTCCAGCTCCATCCATGCTGTTGCAAAGGGTAGGAGCTCCTTCTTTCTTTCTGCTGCATAGAATTCCATTATGTAAATGTACCATAATTTTTTGATCCATTCATTTACTGATGGGCATCTAGGTTGCTTCCAGCACCTAGCTATTGTAAATTGTGCTGCTATGAACATCGGGGTGCAAAGGTTCTTTTGTATTGGTGTTTCAGGGTTCTTAGGATATAGTCCCAGCAGTGGAATTGCAGGGTCAAAAGGCAGATCCATTTTTAGTTTTCTGAGGAAGTTCCATACTGCTTTCCATAGTGGTTATACCAGTCTGCAGTCCCACCAACAGTGCACTAGGGTCCCCTTTTCTCCACAATCTCTCCAACACTTGTTGTTTGTTACTTTGTTTATGATGGCCATTCTGACTGGCATGAAGTGGTATCTCATTGTGGTTTTAATCTGCATCACTCATTTCTTTAAAAAGATGTTTTACTGTAAGTTATAAAGAATTGGTGTTAAATTTCTAAATAACAACTAGTATCAGTATTAGAAGCAATAAAGTTTATGACAAGGATTATGGGTATGGGAGATACTATATATTATGACAGGATATATGTGTATATAGTAAAAAGTAAAGCATTGAACAAAAATAAAACATGAAGACTGCACTGGAACAAATCACACTAATTTGATCAATGTAGAAGGCAACCTGGTAGAGCAGAAAAAGAATAGATTTGTGGTTGAGCAGACTTGGATTCCATACCATAGTTTATTATCTCTAAAATGGGTATTATCATAATTAAAATCTTTTTATTATAAAATGAATTTAAAAAAAACTAAACACTCATCAAAGGAAATAATCCTTTTATTATCATTGAAGGAAACAAAACCTCCAATACACATAGGAATGTCTTTCCTTAGCAATTGTTCCCCTAATAGCCTGTACTTATTTTCATGATTCACTTTGAATCTTAATTTTATACTCCAAAGCCTTTCAAAGGCAAACCTCTAGGATGGCATCAAATTATCTCCACCTCCTAGTGTTTATTTTGTGTAATCCTCTTTTAGCAGAAGCTGGAATCTGGTGACTTGCTTCTAAAGAATAGAATATAGACATAGAAATTAAGAAAAAATCCCACTTCCAATTACATCAAAATACCTATGAATAAATTTAACATAGAATGTAAAATAGTTGTACTCAGAAAATTATAAGATATTGAAGAAAGCAATTGAAAAAGATAAAAATAAATGGAAGCATATACTGTGCCCATGGATAGGAAGAACTAACATTGTTACAATGTCTATACTACCCCCCAAATTTATAGATTCAGTGCAGCCCCTACCTATCAAAACACCAATGGCATTTTTCACAGAACTAGAACAAATAATCCAAAATTTACAGTACATGCAACCACAAAAGACCCCAAATAGTCACAGCAATTTTGGGAGAGAATAACAAAGTTGGAGGTATCATACTCTCTGATATCAAACCATACTACAAGGTCATAGTAATCAAAACAGCATGATACTGGCCCAAGGACAAAGTTGGAGGTATCATATTACTTGATATCAAACTATACTACAAGGCTAGAGTAATCAAAACAGCACTTTACTGGCATAAAAACAGGCATATAGATCAATAGAACAGAATAGAGAACCCAGAAATAAACCCACACCAATATGGTCAATTAATATATGACAAAGGAGGCAAGGATATACAATGGGGTAAAGGCAGTCTAGTCAATAAATGTCTTTGGGAAAACTGGGCAGATACATAAAAAAAAAAACAAACCCCAAACTTAGACCACCTTCTTACACCATATACAAGAATAAACTCAAAATAGATTAAAGACTTAAATGTAAGACTCAAAACTGTAAAATACCTGGAAGAAAACATAGGCAGTAAAATCTCAGACATTTATCTTAGCAATATTTTTTTGATACATCTTCTTGCGCAAGGGAAACAAAAGAAAAGAAAAAAATAAACACAAATGGGACTTTATCAAATGTAAAAGTTTTTGCACAGCAAAGGAAACCCTCAAGAAGATGAAAAGACAACCTACTGAATGAGGGAAGATATCACCAATGATATATATGTTAAGAGGTTAATACCCAACATTTATAAATAACTCATACAACTTAATACCAGAAAACCCAAACACTCCAATTAAAAAATGGGCAAGAGGACCCACCCAAGTAGACATTCTTCCAAAGAAGCCAATAGACATATAAAAATATGCTCAATGTAACTCACTACCAGAGAAATGAAAATTAAAACTACAATGAAATATCTCCTCATGCCTCTTAGAATGGCCATCACCCAAAAGACAAGAGATAACAAATTCTGGCTTGAGTATGAAGGAAAGGGAACCCTTGTGCACTGTTGGTGGGATTGTAAATTGGTATAGTCACTATGAAAAACAGTGTGAAGTTTCCTTAAAAAATTAAAAATGGAGTCACCTTATGACCTAGTAATTCCACTTCTGGGGATATATCTGAAGAAATCCAAATCACTAATTTGAAAGAATATATGTACCCCTATGTCTATTGCAGCGTTATTTATAATAACCAAGATGGAAGCAACCCAAGTGTCCATTGGTAGATGAGTGGATAAAAACGTGGTAGTCCATATATACAATAGAATGTTACTTGGCCATAAAGAGGAACGAAATCTTACCACTTGTGGCGTCAAGGATGGACCTACAGTGTATTAAGCTAAGTGAAATAAGTCAGACAGAGAAAGACAAATACCATGTGATTTCACTTATGTGTGGAATCTAAAGAGCAAGATAAATGAACAAACAAAATGGAAACAGACTATAGATACAGAGAACAAACTGATGATTGCCACATGGGAGGGAGACTGTGGGAGGGGGGCTGGGTGAAAAAAGTGAAGGAATTAAGAAGTATAGATTGATAGTTATAAAATGGTCACGGGAATGTGAAGTACAGCATAGGGAATATACTCAATAATATTGTAATAACTATGTATGGTGTCAGGTGAGTACTAGAATTATCAGGGAGATCACCTTGTAAATTATGTAAGTGTCTAACCACTATGTTGTACACCTGAAAGTAATATAAAATAATATTGTATGTCAACTATAACTGAAAAAAGAATAGATCATAGCAAAAATGGTGGAATATCACTCCTGTGATAAGGTATAAGACTGGGACTTCCATCTTGCTAGCTGACTGTCTTCCTGCTGGCTTTGAGGAAGCAAGATACTGTGTTGGAGAGGCCCAACTGGCAAGGAATTGAGGTAGCAACCAGCCAATTACTATTGCTGGACGTTGGGCTGACATCCTGTGAGGACCTGAATCCTGCCAACAACCACATTAATGAACTTAGAAGGGGATACTCCCTCCTCTGAGCCTTGAGATGATACCCCAGCCCTGATTAACACCTTTATTATATAGCCTGTGAGAGCCCCTAAAGTAGAGAGCCCAGTGTACCTATGCCCAGATTCTTAACCCACAAAAACTCTGAGATAATGTGTTGTTGTGAGCTGCTAAATTTGGGAGTGATTTTTAATGTTTTAGATAACCAATATGCCTGGAATTTACACTCTAGTATATTTTTTCCTTCAACACAGTGTATGTTTTATTGAAATGTTTCAAAAATGTTAGGAACTATTATTATTGTAAGAAGATAAAAATCTTACTAAATTAGAATATAGCTCAGGCAGCTACTTAAAGAGAATAATAATGAGAGAAAAACATTTTTCCTTGAAAAAATATTTGTCAATAGATTCTGAGACAATTCAACTCACTTAAATAAATAAGTTGTTAATACAACATGCCTACAAATTCTTTCCAATGTCTACATTTATGGGTTAAAAACTATCACTTTGCCTCTTTCAAATTGATAAACCCAGAGTGTATAATTACTTGCCTGGAGACTGTCCTAAATTTCTATAAATATTTCTTACTTTGTCAGTGAGATTCAATGGAGAGAAAGCACAAAATGCTAGCATCTTGCCATAACACGCCTTTCCACTTTCCCCTTCATAGCCAATACATTTTTAAAAATTATTTTATTGTTCAAGTACAGTTGCCTGCATTTACCCCCACCACTCCCCCACCACCCCAACCATCCCTACCTCCCTCCCCTGCTGCCCCCTACCTTGGTTTTGTCCATGTGTCCTTTATAGTTGTTTCTGAACCCCTGCCCCATTATCCCCACCTACCTCCCCTCTGGTTACTGTCAGATTGTTCTTAATTTCAATGTCTCTGGTTCTATTTTGCTTGCTTGTTTGTTTTGTTGATTAGGTTCCACTTATAGGTGAGATCATATGGTATTTGTCTTTCACTACCTGGCTTATTTCACTTAGCATAATGCTTTCCAGTTCCATCCATGCTGTGTCCAAGGGTAGGAGTTCCTTCTTTCTTTCTGCTGTGTAGCATTCCATCATGTAAACATACCACAATTTTTTGATACATTCATTTACTGGTGGGCACTTAGATTGCTTCTAGCACTTGGATATTGTAAATTGTGCTGCTATGAACATTGGGGTGCATAGGTTCTTTTGGATTGGTGTTTCAGGGTTCATAGGACACAATGCCAGCAGTGAATTGCTGGGTCAAAAGGCAGTTCCATTTTTAGTTTTCTTAGGAAATTCCATACTGTTTTCCACAGTGGCTGCACCAGTCTGCATTCCCACCAATAGTGCACTAGGGTTCCCTTTTCTCTCCAGCCTCTCCAGCACTTAATGTTTGTTGATTTGTTTATGATGGCTATTCTCACTGGTGTGAAGTGGTATCTCATTGTGGTTTTAATTTTCATCTCTGATGGCTAGTGATGCTGAGCATCTTTTCATATGTCTCTGGGCCTTGGTATGTCCTCCTTGGAGAAGTGTCTGTTCAAGACTTTTGCCCATTTTTAAATTTTTTTTTGTCTTCCTGGAGTGGAGTTGTGTGAATTCTTTATATATTTTGGAGATCAAACCCTTGTCCAAAGGTATCATTAGCAAATATATTTTCCCAAATAGTTGGTTCTCTTTTCATTTTATTGTTTACTTTAGCCATGCAGAAGCTTTTAATTAATTTATTTTTCATTTAATCTTTTTAAAATATATATTTTATTGATCATGCTATTACCATTGTCCCATTTCCCCCTCTTCACTCTCCTCCACACTGCACATACCCTCCCACCCACATTTCCCTCACTTTAGTTCATGCCCATGAATCATACATATAAGTTCTTTAGCTTCTACTTTTCCCATACTATTCTTACTCTCTCCATGTCTATTTTCTACCCACCATCTATGCTACTTATTCTCTGTACCTTTTCCCCCTCTTTCCTCCCACTCCCCTGTTGATAACCCTCCATGTGTTCTCCATTTCTGTGGTTCTGTTCCTGTTCTAGTTGTTTGCTTAGTTTGTTTTTGTTTTTGTTTTAGGTGTGGTTGTTAATAATTCTGAGTTTGCTGTCATTTTACTGTTCATAGTTTTGATTTTCTTTTTCTTAGATAAATTCCTTTAACATTTCATATAATAAGGGCTTGGTGATGATGAACTCCTTTAACTTGACCTTATCTGAGAAGCACTTTATCTGTCCTTCCATTCTAAATGAAAGCTTTGCTAGATAGAGCAATATGGGATATAGGTCCTTGCCTTTCATGACTTGGAATACTTCTTTCTAGCCCCTTCTTGCTTGCAAGGTCTCTTTTGAGAAATCAGCTGACAGTCTGATGGGATCTCCTTTGTAGGTAACTGTCTCCTTACCTCTTGCTGCTTCTAGGATTCGCTCCTCAATTTTAATCTTTGGCAATGTAATTATGATGTGCCTTGGTGTGTTTCTTCTCGGGTCCAACTTCTTTGGGACTCTCTGAACTTCCTGGACTTCCTGGAAGTCTCTTTCCTTTGCCAGATTGGGGAAGTTCTCTTTCATTATTTGTTCAAATAACTTTTCTACTTGTTGCTCTTCCTCTTCTCCTTCTGGTACCCCAATAATTCGGATGTTGGAATGTTTAAAGATGTTTTGGAGGTTCCTAAGCCACTCCTCATTTTTTTTTTTCTTTTTGAATTCTTATTTCTTCATTCTTTTCTGATTGGATGTTTTCTTCTTCTTTCTGGTCCACTCCATTGATATGAGTCCCAGTTTCCTTCCCATCACTAATGGTTGCCTGTACATTTTCCTTTATTTCACTTAGTGTAGCCTTCATTTTTTCATCTAATTTGTGTCCAAATTCAATTGATTCTTTGAGCATACTGATTACCAGTGTTTTGAACTGTGCATCTGATAGGTTGCCTATCTCTTCATTGCTTAGTTGTATTTTTTCTGGAGCTTTGATCTGCTCTTTCATTTCAGCCATTTTTTTTTTGTCTTGGTGCTCCTGTTACTTAGTGAGGGACAGAGCCTTAGGTGTTTACCAGGGCAGAGTAACCCATGTCTCTGGGTTGTGATGCTGTATGTGGGGCAGGTGTCTGAGAGGGAACAATTCTGCTTGTTCTACTCCCTGCCAGATTTCAGTCACTTCCTCTGCTTTCCACAAGCAAATTGGACCCTTCTGGTGCTAATTCCCATGTGGGTGGATTTGTGTACATTCTAGGACACTGTTGGTCTCTCCAATGACCTTTCCCGTGAGTCTGGGAGTTTTCCCCACTGCTGCCTCAATCCCCACAGGTGTTTTCAATCAGTGGTTTGAAGATTTATTTCCCCACACTGTGACCCTGGGTTGTGGGTCTGTCTCACTCCCCATTTGTTTCGCCTGGTTTATCTGCATGTGGGACTGCCTGGTTGGCCAGCTGCTGCCTTGCTGTCCAGCTGCAGCCTTCTGCACCCTGTTCCACAATCCACCACCTCCCCTTGTCTGCCAGCCACCCCCTTGTGCACCCCAGTCCACCAGCCACCGCCTTGCCTTGAGTCCTCTCTGCCCCAGTTGCCCAACTCCGCCCCTCCTACAGGTCTGGATGAATATATCTTCTTTAACTCCTTGGTTGTTGGACTTCCATACAATACGATTTTCTGTCAGTTCTAGTTGTTTTTTGTTTTTAAATTGTTGTTGTCCTTATTTTGGTTGTGTGAGGAGGCACAGTGTGTCTACCTATACCTCCATCTTGGCTTGAAGTCCCATGCAGGAGCTTTTTAATTTGATGAGGTCCCATTTGTTTATTCTTTCCTTTATGTCCCTTGCTCTAGGGGACATGTTGGTGAAAATATCACTGTGTGGAATGTCTGAGATTTTTCTGCCTATGTTTTCCTCTAGGACTTTTATGGTGTCACAACTTATATTTAAGTCTTTTATCCACCTTGAATTTATTTTTGTGTATGATGGAAGTTGGTGATCGAGTTTCATTTTTGTGGCTGTAGCTATCCAGATCTCCCAACACCATTTGATGAAGCAGCTATTTTTACTCCATTTTATGCTTTTGCCCCCTTTGTCAAATATTAATTGACCATAGAGACTTGGGCTTATTTCTGGCATTTCTATTCTGTTCCATTGGTCTATGTGTCTGTTCCTGTGCCAGTACTAGACTGTTTTGATTACAGTGGCCTTGTAATACAGTTTGATATCAGGTATTGTGGTCCCTCATACTTTGTTCTTCTTTCTCAAAATTGGTGCAGTTATTCAGGGTCATATCTGATTCCATATACATTTTAGAAATGTTTGTTCTATATCTGTGAAATATGTCATTGGTACTTTAATAGGGATTGTGTTGAATTTATAAACTGCTTTGGGTAGTATGGCCATTTTGATGATGTTAATTCTTCTAGTCCATGAGCATGATACATGTTTCCATTTGTTTGTGTCTTCCTTGATTTCTTTCTTCAGTGTTGTGTAGTTTTCTGAGTACAGGTCTTTTACCTCCTTGGTTAGGTTTATTCCTAGGCACTTTATTTTTCTTATTGCTATATCAAATGGCATCCCCCCTCCCGATTTCTGTTTTTGATATTTCATGTTTAGTGTACAAAAATGCCTTTGATTTCTGAATATTAACTTTGTATCCCACTGTTTTGCCAAATTCACTTACTAAGTCAAATTGTTTTTTGGTGGGGTGTATGGGATTTTCTATGTACACTATCATGTCATCTGCAAACAATGACAGTTTTGCTTTGTCCTTTCCAATTTGGATACCTTTTATTTCTTTTTCTTATCTGATTTCTGCGGATAGGACTTCCAATACTATGTTGAGTAGGAGTGGTGAAAGTGGGTATCTTTGCTTTGTTCCCGATCTTAGAGGGAAAACTTTTAGTTTTTGCCCATTGAGTATGATGTTGGCTGTAGGTCTCATATATGGCCTTTGTTATGTTGAGGAATGCTCCCTCTATTCCCATTTTGTGGTGCACTCTAGTATTATTTGTTCCCTAGAATTCAAAAGACTGATCCCTGCTGGACTTTCAACATGGACATCTATATGAACATGAACTATCTATATGAACATCTATATGAACAAAATCTAACATGAACAACAATAATGTTGTCATTTAATGAACATTTTATTTGTGCTAAGTATTGTATTAATTGTTTTACTGTATTAAATTCATTAGCTTATTTAATCTTCATGACAACTCTGAGGTAGGCATTGTGATCTTTGTTTTACAGATTAGGAAACTGAATCTCAGAGAAATTAACTTGTTCAAGGTAAAACAAATAGTGGCTTGGATTACTTCAAAACTTACATTTTTAATCAGACAAATACAATTGGCTTCATTGCAATATGATTAATTAGGACAGGGTGTCACTCATTTTCACCGGGGACATATCAGCCTCACAGTTGCCTTCAAAGGACCAAATATAATTTCAACTCCTTAATAGTTAAGAAGTAGTTACATTTATACAGCTAATATTATTTCAGCCCTTTGAAAGCAACCACAAGGCTGATGTGGACCCTGGTGAAAATGAGTTTGACATCCCTAACTCAAGATGTACTCTAATGTAAAGGTCTCCAACCTCCCTCTTTCCCATCCTGGACTGCGTTGCATTACCACATGAGCTCCCCCTCCTGTGTCCCAACCCCCTTCCTGGCCTGAGCTGCACTTACTGTGTTCTCACTCTCACTCTGGTCAGTAGAAAAATTGTCCTCCACGAAGTGGTCTCTGGTGCCAGAAAGGTTGGAGACAGCTGCAGTCATACATAATAGGTGCTCAGTATATGTAAACTATGTTTATGGACTTCCAGCAAGATGGAGGAATAGGTGGACACACCGTACTTCCTCGCACAACCAAGATTAGAAAAACAATAATTTACAACAATAATTTACTATCAGAATAACACCCAGATCCGGCAGAGGATTTATCTGAATGGAAGTCGGGCAGCCAAGAAGTTGAAGTAGACGTGTTCATCCAGACTGGTAGGAGAAGATGAGCCGGGCGGGCGCGGGGCTGGCTCGGGTCAGCGGCGTGCGGAAGTCGGGGAAAGTTTGGCGCGAAATCGGCGCAACAGCCATCTGGGGGCAGAAGAACGCAGCGGTGATCCCTGAGTATGCAAGCTGTGGCTGGCAGACCCAGAGGGGTAGCGATTGTGGACCAGGGCAGAGCTTGCAGCCTGGGAGCCCAGAGAAGGGTCTAAGTCCAGGAGAACGGAACTACCACCATTGTTTTCTCCCGTCCCCGCTCCCGCCCCCACATATAACGTCACAATCTAGCGACTGGGGTGCCCAGCCCCGGTGAGCACCTAAGGCTCCACCCCCCACCATAACAAGAGCAACCAGACCGGAAAAAAAAAAAAAGGAGAGACAGGGGAAAAACATGTTTTCAACAAAGCAGATAAGTCCCCCAGGACTCATCCTTTTGAGCAACCAAGAATTAGCCAATCTATCAGATGCGCAGTTCAAAACACTGGTGATCAGAAAGCTCACGGAACTGGTTGATTTTGGACGTAATTGAAATGAAAGGATGCAGGTTACCATAAAAGAGATGCAGGAAGATATGCGGAGGAGAGCCAATAGTGAAAGGAAGGAATATGAGTCTCAAAACAATACAGTGGACCAGAAGGAAGACAGAATCAACCAAGCAGGAAAGCATGATGAAATAAGAATTCAAAAAATTGAGGAAAAGATTAAGAGCATCCAAGACACCTTTAAATGTTCCAATATCCGAATTATAGGGGTACCAGAATCGGAAGGGGAAAAGCAACAGATTGAGCACGTATTTGAACAAATAATAAAGGAGAACTTCCCCAATCTGGCAAAGGGAACAGTCTTCCAAGAAATCCAAGAAGCTCAGAGAGCCCCAAAGAAGTTGGACCCAAGAAGAAACACACCAAGGCACATCATAATTACATTAGCCAAGGTAAAAACGAAGGAGAGAATCCTAGAAGCAGCAAGAGATAAGGGGATAGTAACCTACAAAGGAGTTCCCATCAGACTGTCAGCTGATTTCTCCAAAGAGACCTTACAGGCAAGAAGGGGCTGGAAAGAAATATTCCAAGTCATGAAAGACAAGGACCTACATCCCAGATTGCTCTATCCAGCAAAGCTCTCATTTAGAATGGAAGGGCAGAAAAAGTGCTTCTCAGATAAGGTCAAGTTAAAGGAGTTCATCATCACCAAGCCCTTATTTTATGAAATGCTAAAGGGACTTATCTAAGAAAAGAAGATAAAGAAAAGACATGTATATTAAAAGGAGAGCAAACTCACAAATATTAACAACCAAACCTAAAGCAAAACCAAAAGAAACTAAGCAAACAGCTAGAACAGGAGCAGAACCACAGAAATGGAGGTCACATGGAGGGTTAGCAGCAGGGGGGTGGAGGAGGAGAGAGGGGGAAAAGGTATAGAGAATAAGTAGCATAGAATGTAGGTTGAAAATAGATAGGGGGAGGGCAAGAATAGTACAGGAAATGTAGAAACTAAAGAACTCATAAGTATGACACATGGACATGAACTAAAGGGGGGAAATGTGGGTGGGAGGGGGGTACAGGGGGGAGGGGAGAGAAGGGGGGAAATGGGACAACTGTAATAGTATAATCAATAAAATATATTAAAAAAACGATGTTTATTAGATCTTGTACTGAAGCAAAAGCTCCTCTGTCAGTTCAAATTGAAAAACCAATTCTTCACACCCTGTGGGGGTAAACAGTCTTGCTCATAGTAGTCACATTGGTGCACACATCCTTAACAAGGTCCTGCTTCACCAAGTGATCTTAATAACTGGTCCAATTATGTTCTCTCGGGAGGCCCATCCAGCATGTTGTGATATTCTGAGATCATTTTCATTCTGCTTGGTTACTATTATTGAGCTCTGGGAGCTCTTGATCTGTTCACATAGGTTACCCACACCTATATACAGATGCTGGACTATTTAGAATAGTGATTAAATTTGAGGCACCAGTTGCTTTCCAATGATATGTTGCAGCTGAAATTAAATACCTTTCTTTTATACATCTACAAGGCTTGGTTAACTTCTATTTACAGATGGAATTTTGCAGCTAGCATATTTTATAGAGCATTTACCCTAATGACAATAACAGAAACACCTAACAATTGTGTCAGCTTGACTTTTTATAAAATACTTTCATAGGCATCTCATTTGAATCCATGGCACTTCATCTATGCCTCATGAGATGAATTACTTCCTATCTTGTATTATGGCTATTTATATACATGAGGCAGTATGGTCTTGTGGGGAAAAATCACATTCTGGCATCAGATAGACCTTAATTTGAATTCCAGATCCACCACTTACTAGATGTGTGATTTGAATAAAGCTATGATCCTTACCGGATTTTTCCTTATTTGTAAAATGGGTTTAATTATGCTCACCTTATAGGGTTTTTTGTGAGGAATAAGGTAACATGTAAAGTTCAGGATAATTAATAAGAACTCAACTAATATTTTCTAAAAATATTGTTAGTTTGTATACTGTTAGCTAGCAAAATCTGTGACTTTTCTTAGTACCACCAACAGGCCTGGCATTGTGTTTTCTATGTTTTAGGAAGAAGTTCAATACATACTTCTTATGTGGACAAGTCTGGAGGCAGTCAGGGAAGTTATTATCCCAGTAGATGGAGGCTAAATAGCCTGCCTAGGGCTCACACAGTTGATAAATGATAGAACTAGAGTTTGAATTCTGGTCATTTTCTGCCTAGTCCAATGCGTCTTCCTACAGTCTTTTGGATTCATTTACAAGATTGATGTGCTGTGAATAAAATCTGTTGTGGAAGAGAGTCTAGTGAAAGCCTAGGATAGGTTCTCCACTAGGACTCAGATATTTTTGGGCATGCTTTAAAGGGGATTCCCATCCACTGTCCCATGGACTACCAAGGAGACTCATGAGAAAGAATGCCATGTATAATACACATGGTGGTTCAGTAACAGAGCCTAAGTTGTTAGAGGGCTGGGGCAAGTATGAGTACAGTCTATTGCCTGCCATCCAGCTTTAGGATAGCTCCCCAGAGCTTTGTGTCTAAATAGACACAAAGGTCAGAGACACTAAAATTCAAAACAAAATACATGCAGGAAAAACAGTAGTTTCTCTAAAGATCTCTGTGAGGCATTGGAAGGAAGATAAGGCAGGGTGATTTTTATGTCTACCCAATTGAGAGTTAGCTGAGAACATAGACAAAGGTAATGGCTATAGCTGAGAACATAGACAAAGGTAATGAGAACATGGGGTTATCAGGGAACAGAAATCAGTTTTGGCTCTTGGCTCAGTGACACAAGGGGCAGCACATAGCTATAGATGCTCCCCAGCCTCCAGTAACTGGCACAGCAGAGCACCTGATGCCATTTTGTTTCAAGAGCAGCACAAGGCAGCGTCAGTAGCTTAATATGGCTCTGGAGGCTTTGGGAACAGAAGGCAGCAATATCCTTGGTTATAAATGTCAACGCCCTCAGAAGGTGAGCACTGGCAGCACTGATAAGGTGCCTGTGGTATCACTTCTACAGGTAGTGTAAGCCTAGGAAGTCCATAAGGCTGAGAAATAGACTTGACACAACCACTAGGGAGTGTGAGAAATAAATGGAGGACTTATGTTTGGGTGAAAACCAGAGAAAGGCTGTTTATGACCATTAATTAATAATCTTGTTTTTTCTTTTACCTATAACTTGGTATAGTTTGGGTAATTACAGATTAGTAACATGATACTAAAACTCAGACAACAATTTACCCTGTAGCCTGGAGCCCTTCCTGCTTCCATTTCTTGATATGAGAAGTACTAATTGTCAGAGGTAGACTCCTACCTACTTCCCCCAACACCCCACAAGTTCAATCTTCTGTGCTATTGAGCAGAATTCCTGAAAGAACAGAGATTAGAAAGAGGTTTCAACTGTGACTCCAAATCTTCATCTGACCATTTGGGGGTAACTCCAGGCAAAAGGCTAAGACTTTCAGGATGATTTGAGTGAGGTTTGTAAGCATTTGGAGCTTCTCAGGTATAGGGGTAGGGTAGATGGGGCCAGCCTAGAGGAAACTGCCAACATTAACTATATACACAGAGACTGCTAGTCATTTGTCTTGCAATGGGTGGCATGACTGTGCTTCCCTCTTACAAAGTGTTGCCCATGCTAGGGCTAAGAGGGTGGCATGATGCCTTTGCTGTTAGTGATACTAATTAATATGACTACTCTGAGAGAAATAAAATAAGCTTCTTTCCTTCACAATGATCTAATCATCTTTCTTGTCCTTCAAGGTTAGCCAAAGATGTGGTAAAGGCATTAAGTACATGTCAAGAATGACACCACCACCAGCAGCAACAAGAGTAAATACTTATAGAGTGCTTATTCCGTTCCAGGCACTGTTCTAACATACATAAACACACATATGTACACTTTTTGTTCTGAAGAAGTTTGTTTCTTTATGTAATTAATGAGAGGAAGTAAGCCATTGTTTCTTTAAAAAGCACAGTAATTTCAATAATGAGAGAGTATGAAACAGTTGTCTAAAAATATAACAATAACTTGTTTAATCTCACATTAATTAGTTGCTAAAAACACTATTTTTTTATTCCCTTTCATTTTTTCACCCTTTCCTCTGGCAATCCTCAGTTTTTTTCAGTTTCTATGAGTCTCTTTTTACTTAGTTTGGTTTGTTTGTTTTGCTTTTTTAGATTCCACATGTAAGTGAGATCATTTGGTATTTGTCTTTCTCTGTCTGATGTTTTTCACTTAACACAATACTCCATAGTTCCATTCATGTTGTAGCAAGTGGCAAGATTTGATTATTTTTATTGCTGAGTAATATTCCATTTTGTATGTATATATCACATCTTCTTTATGTATTCATTTATCAGTGGACACCTAGGTTGCTTCCATATGTTGGGTATTGTAAATAATGCTGCAGTGAACATAGAGGTGCATATATCTTTGCAAATTAGTGTTTTCAATTTCTTTGGATAAGTACTCAGAAGTGAAATTTCTTGGTTGTAGATCTATTTTTAATGTTTTGAGGAATGTCTATACTGTTTTCATTAGTGATGGCACCAGTTTACAATGCCACCAACAGTGCATGAGCGTTCCCTTTTCCCTTGGGGAAGTTTAGTAGGTGATATACAAGAAAGGCTTCCTTGATCAAGTAAGTTTAGGAGATATTGGGTGATACAGTGTAAGTATATTTCCCTACTGAAGGCCTTCCCAGTGGGCTCACATGTATGGAGACTTTGAGAGGGGAAAAATAATAGGTGAAATATGAAGAATTCCTCAAAGAAAGGCAGAAAACCAAGGTGTTGAGTGGGGGCCACTGGCAGCAGACTTTCGGGGTTGAGAATGCAGCTGGGATCTGTACCTTGCTAGTTATAGGAACTTGGAAAAGTTTATTTCATTTTTTTGTGCCCCATTTGTCTTTATCCATGAAATGGGGGATGGTAATGGTAATACCTCCTATCTCATAGAGCGGTTGATATGTATATATTCACTCTTGGTTGTTAGGAAATTCTCAATAAATACAAGCTAATATGATTAGACTCTCTAACCCTTTTCCTGAAAAGTACTTCATAGCATTAGGGTCTTAAGGCACACATACAGTTTGGAAAATGCTGAACCTGAACTG
Source organism: Phyllostomus discolor (assembly GCF_004126475.2). Lineage (NCBI taxonomy): Eukaryota > Metazoa > Chordata > Mammalia > Chiroptera > Phyllostomidae > Phyllostomus > Phyllostomus discolor. The sequence continues at coordinate 71,723,278 of NC_050198.1, forward strand.
GGTCCTTTTGGTAGAAAGATTATAGGGGGATAGCATAGGGGAAGAAAGCAAGTGAAGGAGGTCAAATCAAGCCTGGGCTGAAGGACTATAACTTTGTAGTCCAAATCTCAATTTACGTTTTCTTTCTCAATCTCCAGACATTTTTTTTTTTTATTTCTAAGGAGATAATCATTTGCCAGCCTCAAATTGATTATGCATACCTTTTTGGAAAAAGGAGAATGGATTAAAAGACTGAGGTGTTTTGTCAGTTATCCAATGGCTTAAATGTGTTTGATTTCTGCATCTGAAAAGTGGATTTACTTTTATTGAATTGCACCTTGGAGTTTTGCTTGGACAAAGGGATGATACCAAAACATTTAAAATTAATCCAAGCCCATGATCAAATTGAATTACCTTCTTGTACTCCATCAGAAAATGGCAAATGACAAGAAATCAAGTGGTATCCTGATTGGGTAGTGGTTGTGTGTGTGTGTGTGTGTGTGTGAATGTGAGAGAGAGCTGAATGTTCTATACTTCCAACTACATTTTAGAGACAGGCAGTATCATTTTGAATGGTTCTCCAATTGTCACATGTATCAGAATCATCTGTGTGGCTTGTTAAAGTACAGAGGTCTGGGTCTCAACTAGAGTTTTGTTTTAGTGGGTCTATTGGTGGCAGGTTTGGGGAGAGGGCTGAGAACTTTGTTCCAACAGCTACTGCTATTGGTCCAAGTACTACATTTGAGAACTGCTGATAAAGAGGTTAAGGGAATAGGCCCTGAAATTGGACAAACCTGGGTTTAAATGTTAGTCTCACCACTTAAACGGTGTGGAATCTAGCCCTAGCTGGTGTGATTCAGTGGATTGAGTGTTGGCCTGTGAACCAAAGGGTCACTGGTTCAATTTCCAGTCAGGGCACATGCCTAGGCTGCAGGCCAGGTCCCCAGTAGGGGGCACACGAAAGGCAACCACACATTGATGTTTCTCTTTCTCCCTCCATTCCTCTCTTTCTAAAAATAAATAAATAAAATATTAAAAAAGAAGGAATCCTGAATCACCAAATCAAAAGAACCTATGCACCCCTGTGTTCATAGCCACATTATTTACACTAGCTAAGTGCTGGAAACAGCCTAAGTGTCCATCAGTAAATGAATGGATGAAAAAACTGTGATACATTTACATAATGGAATAATATGCAGCAGAAAGAAGGAAGGAGCTCCTACCCTTTGCGACAGCCCTTCACAACAACAGCGTGGATAGAACTGGAGAGTATTATGCTAAGTGAAATAAGTCAGGAGGTGAAAGACAAATACCATATGATCTCACCTGTAAGTGGAACCTAATCAACAAAACAAACAAGCAAGCAAAACAGAACCAGAGACATGGAAATAAAGAACAAACTGACAGTGACCAGAGGGGAGTGGAGAGGTGGATAGTGGGGGAAAGAATGGGAAGGATTGTCAAGGAACATGCATAAAGGACCCATGGGTATAGCCCATGGGGGAGGTAGGATTGAGTGTGGGAGGAGGGGGTGGGGGAGAGAGGAAAATGGGGACAAGTGTAGTTGAACAGCAATAAAAGAAGGAATATTCAATAGATGAATTTTTAATATCATCAAGCTAAGAAAGGCACAGTAAAATTGATCTTACCAATGGAAAAAAAAAGAACATTGATATGCCATATCATTCCCTTTTAATTTGCCATTGAAAAGGGACATTAACAGCCTTTGCTGGTGTGGTTCAGTGGATTGAGTGCCTGCCTGCGAACCAGAGAGTTGCTGGTTTGATTCCCAGTTAGGGCACATGACTGGGTTGTGGGCCAGGTCCCCAGTAGAGGGCGATTGAGGCAACCACACATTGATGTTTCTCTTCTTCTCTTTCTCTGTCCTTTCCCCTCTCTCTAAAAATAAATAAAATATAGAAAAGGTACATTAATGGTAGAAGTCAACACCTTGGTTTCCTAGAGATGGAGATGCTTTGGGACAGAGCTATCTAAACCCTGAGGGTTGATTTGCACTCCTCTGTCTTCTGGTTGACTGGTCTGTCTTACTCCCCATCATCTCCACCACACAACATGCTTGCGATCCTCTTTTAGCAAAGCAATAATGGTATGGTACATGTTTGGCCACAGGCCTCTTTAAGAATCTCATGGTAATATTTTCATTGCAGGGGAAATTTATGAAGTGCTCACTTATGGTCCAGCCTCCACCGTTTGATGTCTCTAGTAGAGTCTCAGCTAATTATCCTGTAAGAAAAGTCCCAGTTTAAAGTTCTGATACCTTTGGTAAGTTGCCCACAGAAGAGATATTTATTAGTTTATAATCCATTCACCCTGCCCTTAGGTGTGCCTCCCTTGTCCTAAGGTTTACTGTGTACCTCTAGTCCTGATGATAATTAGAAAGCTTGTTAGCATTATCAGGATGCAGCTTTGTGCCCTGGTTGGGGGAAGGTGGATACATCTGAGAATAAGGTAACCCACTTTTACTCTCTTTGGATGACAGTCCAGTGTGATTTTAAAGATCAACTCCTGCCCTTCGTTGTGGGGCTGATTCTGGTATGCTGAAGGGGAAGGTTAATAACACCCAGTGGGTCCATTAGCTTTAGCCAAGTCTTTACTGATTTACTAAAATGGAGTGCAGTTATCATCCACAGTGGCTTTCTCCCTCTGCTCATTAGTTAATGTCAGCACTTTAATAGTACAGAGCAAAAGCAAGGGGGATGTTTGTGTGTCCCCATTTGCCTTTTCCCTTAACACTCATAAGCTGAGAGTAATTTGTTTCTTTCTACTAAGGGCAATATGCTATACATGGGAAAAACATTTTTTCTGGAACCAGCATCCCCTCTGACTTGTTCTATGACCTTGGATGTATTAACTAGATTTTCTGGGCCTTTGTGTCCTTTCCTGTAAAATAGGGTGATCCTGATTTTCCCATCTCACAGGGTTGTTGAATGTCTAGTGAGATAATATAAATGGCAATGCTTTCAAAACCTATTAGTGTTGTATGGATATGAGAGATAATTATTATACACAACAAATTTGGATTAGAGATTGGCTTTTTATCTCACATCCACCCAGCCCTATTTAATGAGATTAATAACATTTCTTATAACTTTTAAAATAAGAATATGAATGAAATAACTGTATATTTTACAAAAATAAAAATTAAATTACAGTTAATTATTTTTCAAAGGGCAAAAAAGTGCAGGGGAATTTATCTATTTGGTGCTGTAATGGATTACATTCAGAAATAAAGTAACATTTTAGAACTGACCAGTAGATGTCAGTATTTGACAAGCACAGGGTTATTTGCGGAGGCACCCGCAGTAGCGTTTGGCTTCATTTCAGCTCTTAAGTTTCTCTGCAAAGGAGAGGGAGTTTGTGTTACTGAAGCAAAGATTTTGCTTTCTCACTTCTCGCCCCATCTTGTGGAAAACAGCCTGATGCTCTGGGTAAGTCACCGTTATCTTCACTTTCAGTGATTCCCTTTATAGATCTGCAGCCTGCTGAGAAGTTTAAAACACAAAGTTAAACATGTGCTTAGCTCCCTGAAGGCCATACTTGTTTTTCTTCACAAAGGTGCTTTTGTTTTTTCTACACCAGCCTTCCTGTCCTCTCCTTTGTGTAATATTAATCAAATATAGCAAGGAAATACTGCCCTTTGGGGCCCATGTTCCCAAGCTTTCAAAACAAGGTCTCTAGTTTTTTGCTACAAAGTGACACTTGCTCTGATTTCAGATCATTTTCTAAAAATGGCAGCTACTTGGTATGTCATTTTTAAAAAGAAAATGTGGTCACATTGTAGCTGTGCTAAACAGCCTCTTACAGTTCTCTTTCATTTTACACTTATACTGGAAGGCTTGAAAAGAGGTGACGTAATTAGGTCCCAGTTCCTTCTGTTAAACTCAGAGATGCTCACCTGCTATGAATCCAGAGATGAATTCCTGTTATGCTGGTTTCTTATCACATCCTGTATTAAGGAGGAAATGTGCAGTGAATTCAGACTGAAGCTAGTGATAAAATCCACTTAGCTATGTGAAAAGGCCATCTGCTTTGGGGTTTTGGAATTCTGATTTGCAGGACTACTACTCTTGTACAATTTTCTAATGACTGGGTAGTCAGTTTTTTGTGTCTCTTTTGCCCTTCATAGGCAGCCAGCCCAGATGCATCTAGAAAGCATTCTGCAGAATGATTTGGAATTGCAATATCCATTCCTTGGTTTGCTCTGATACTTTTTGCCCTGCAGTTGGCCAAAAGGAATAAAATGGTTTAGTGACAAAAAATCAGAGGTGGCTTTTGACTTTGGCCACTCCTCCTGGAGGCCAGTGGAGGGGGTTCAGATGTGACAACACCTACCAGTGCAGAGCAGTGCCCTGCTGCAGTCTCCTTAGTGGCTGGTGGCCAAGAGCTGGTCTTGTCCTGGGGAATGAGTCATCAGATATAAGCAGCTTGCTGTTGGAGCATGCTTACCACTGGTTTCAAAGTCCTGTTGATGCATGTCTGCTCCCATTTAACTGTGGCTCAGCCTCCCTGGGTCTCCTTAGTATTTGTAGTCTTAGAGGAAAAAAGGCCCTGCACCCTTTTTCAGGCTCATTTTCCATCATCTTGCCACTTCCCAACTTGTTCCTGAGACCTTATCTCTTCCCAACTCCTGAAGGACCTTTGTCTCATATATATCAGGTTCCAGTCTGGCATCTTCAACTTCTTCCTCTCCTCACTGCCTTCCTACAAAGGAGAGAGTTAAGGACAACTGTTTTAGGTTCAGACACTCAGCCACTTGCTACCTGTTTGACATAAGGAAATCTTTTATTTCTGAGTCTCAGTTTCTTAATAACAGTACTTACCTTGTCATGCTTTGTAAGGATTAAATGAGGTAATGTATGTAAAGCAACTCATACTTTGTAGGACTTAGGTAACCATAGCTGCTACTGTTAATTTTATTGTTATGATTATTCAAATTGTCTGCCTGCTCTTTTTTCTCTCTTCTTTGTTCAACTGTTGCATATTTCTAGTGACTGGGTTGTTCTTACATTTACTCACTATCTATTTCCTCTTGTTTTGGCAATTATATATATTTTTTGAATTACAGAATGCCTTTTATTTCCACTTACTATTCACAATCATATTTTAAATTCTAGAGCTTTATCTTGTTTTCTCCTTGCTTATAGTATCCTGTCCATATTTAATAGGTGCAAAGTTTATCTCAAATCACTCTGAAAAAATAATTAGAATAAAAAAATTATCTTTAGTTCCCGGAATTACCTATATTACAGGGTCTTTTTGTTTTTCCTCTTTGCTCAATCATCCTTCCTTCTCTAATTATTGAAATTTTATCTTTTTTTTTTCTAAGCCTAACTGAAATGCCACATCCTCCATAATGTCATCCTTAAGCCCCCAAATTAGAAGAAAATATTTCTTCTCTCCTTCACTTCTGTAACTAAGTGATGGTTTTTGTGGCTTAATATGACTTTCCTTTTGGAATGTAAATTCATGGGGTCAAGAACTGTGCTATGAATGCTAACCTCCCTATGGGCTTGCTGCCTTTATGGGGACAAGGAGGGACTTTGATGGTTACCACAGTAGTGTGAGAAGTATATATGAGGTCTGTCCAGAAGGTATCCAGCCATGTATTATGAAAAATAGAGACATTTATTTAAGAAGATACAAGATACAAGAAACATTGTACACAGGGCAATGATGCCTCATTCCCCTTCAAAGCAGGCACCTTGGGACCTCACACAGTTCTCCCAATTGCCATCAGCTGCCCTGTTGTATTTTCCTGAATCTCATCCAGGGTCTGAAATCTCTTCCCTTTCAAAGGTGATTTTGGTTTTGGGATAAAGCCAGAAGTCACAGGGTACCAGGTCTGGGCTGAGTCACCTGGGTGATTTTATGTTTCATGAAAAACCTCTACACGAGATGTGACGCATGAGCAGGTGCATTGTTGTGATGAAGCTGCCAGTCACCAGTTGCCCATAGCTGTGGCCTTCTGAATCATCCAAATAGTTTTCACGGAGGAATGCTTAAGCTTAACACAGAATTTGATGCAGATTCATTGCTCTATTCACTCAGTCATTTTGCATGTGACATCCACACAGTACACATGCTCACTCAATGGTGTCTACCACCCCCACTGATTAGTACAGTGAAGTTGTTAATGTTCATTTGTGCACATTCCAGTCCACTCTCCTTGGCTGCCAGGTTGCACTGATGTTGCACAAACTGTTCTCATTATATTAACAATAGCTGGACTTTTTCTGGGCATATCTCATAAGACTTAAGTATGTACTGGTAGATCAAAGATTGCAGTATTTGATAGAGCAGGTGGTAGCTCTTTTTCTAGAACTCTTTGCAAATGGCTGTGTCCTCATTGGACTGAGGTGAGTGAACTGGAGACTTGCCCAAAATTAGAGCATGGACAAAATGAACTGTTGTGATTCTGTAAGGACAATGGTTGTGGCCTTGTGGGACTGCATTGCTGGGAGGCCCTGTTTCCCTGTAGCAAATGACCAATAGCTTTAAAGTACGTGTGTGTCAGCAGGGGCCTGGTTCAGTAAGTTCTCAGCAGTGGGTTTGGACTGCATTAGGTTTTCTTTAGATGGGATTAACACATATCTGAATGTTTTAACCCAAAGTACCCAGCAGGGAAGTCTTTCTCAATAAACATTGTAGTACAGCTGAGAAGATTGCCTTTCATTCTGCTTGAGGCCTGTCAATCTCATATATATAACACAAGGCAAGGCCAAAGCCAAGGCCAAGGCCTGACTGATTCAATTGGTATAATGAGTCACTTTTAGATTGAGGATACAGTGAGTCACTTTTAGATTTAGACAGTTTAATACTTACATAGACAGGGAAAAGAAGAATAAGCTGAAAGTATCAACTCCCCATGGTCCTTGTCTCATACACTAGATGCTGTGGAAACAAAAGGGGCTCTATGGCTGCCCTGTGAGTTTTGGGACACCCTGTTGCTGAGAAGCCCAATCTAGGATGCCACTAAATAGTTTTATATTCTGCAGAATATATTTTATATTAATTTATATTTATAAATTATATTTATATCAAGTTTGCATTTTATAAATTTATATTTACATATTTTATACTACAGCAGTTTTATAGTCTGAGAGGGCAGGGCGGAAAATTCTATACCTCATTAAAACCCAGGAAGTGATAAGAAACTACCTAATGAGAGCCTCCCATGGGAGGTAGGAGGGGTGAATAGGAGAAGGCCCTATAGCAGGTCCTTACAGGCCTCCTATCCTCTCATGTTCCAGGAGGATCATAAAGCACTCCAAAAGACTCAAGCTGCAGTTTGAGCCTTTGTCTGTGTGACCTATGTGGATGTGTACAAGGTCACCAGGGGGCCATGGCAGAGCCATTCCCTTACAGGGCTCCTGCTTTGGAGCCCAGTCAAATGTTAACCTGTAGTAGCTTTTGTTTCTGTGACAAAAATTTTGTGCTGGGTCCCCCTCCCCCACCTGCTTCTCTGGATTCAGAATGTAGATGGTTTCCAACAGAACTATTTACACAATTTTCCTTTATTCACATTTTTCACCATGACCGTTATGCTCCTTACTCAAGTTAAGCTGATTCAGTTCCTTGAGTCCTCATTCAGGATTCTTTCATCATAAGAAACATCTAAGAAACTTGCTAATCAGGACAGGGATTGACCTCTGAATCTGGGTCTCCTTGAGCCTGGCACCTCCAATGTTCTCTCATGTTCACTTTATCCTGACCATTTGGTTTCTCCAGGTCTTCAGGATTCTGAACACATATATGTCCTTTTTCCTAGAGGCTTTTCCCTCTTTTTGTCACACATGTCCGTTTGATTCCTGACTGCTTTGTTCAGCCTTGGAGCACCAGTTTGATTGATCTGTCAAATCCAAGAGCCTGCAGCTTTGCACTCTCCTGTCTAGTTTCTGTTCCATTGTTCTCCTCAACCTTGGGTTCACATGTGCTACTTGACCCCTGACAACCTCTCTGCTTAGGTACTAAGTATTGCTTAGTCTAGAGCCCTCACTTTGACACATTGCTGGCTCTCTGGATCCTGGTTCTCTGCCCTGGGTCTTCCTGCCTATGTTCTTAGCATCACCAGATTTCATAAAACTATATATTGAGAGAGCCTAAAGTAGCACAGTGAGGCTATGAACCAGATGTGAGTCCTGGCCAAAACCAGTGCTGTTATAGGACAGCACTATATTTATATTTTTGACTCAATGTCAGTACTATGATATAGTGCTTACTCTTTCTGTTAGATATGATAGTTAGGGCTTTTTAAAGTAAGTAGAATATACTCTAGCTCTGTTCCCTTGGAGTTCATAGCTAGACATACAGCACTTAGTTATGACAGGAGAGTTGGGTGTGAAGAGTCACCAGTGTGCTTGTTCCCTCTACTACTAGTGAATGGGGTAGCGGTGGGTCTCTTTGGGAATGGCCATCTTGAATAATACACTGTTAAAATGTTTTATTTTTTAGAGCAGTTTTAGGTTCATAGCAAAATTAGGAGGAATGTACAGAGACATTCCAAATACCTCCTGCCTCCACTCATGCACAGCCTCCCCCACCAGAGTGGTACAGCTGTTATAATTGATGTATCTACATTGACATGTTATAATCACTCAAAGTCCAGTTTCTATTAGGGTTTACTCTTGGTTGTGTAAATTCTATGCATTTGGAAAAATGTATAATGACATGTATCCACCATAGTATCATACAGTATATTTTTATTGTCCTAAAAATCTTCTTGTGATTCACCTGTTCATCCCTCTCTGCCCACTTGGCAACCACTGATCTTTTTACTGTCTCCATAGTTTTCCATAATGTCATGTAATTGGAATCATACAATATGTAGCTTATCATATTGGCTTCTTTCACTTATTAATATGCATTTAACATTCCTCCATGTTTTCTCATGGCTTCATAGTTCATTTATTTTTAGTGCTGAATGATATTCTGTTTTCTGGATGTACCATAGTTTATTTATCCACTCACTACTGAAGGACATATTGGTTGCTTCCAAGTTTTGGCAATTATGAATAAATATCCTATAAACATCCATGTGTACCTTTGGGCAAATACCAAGGAGCACAATTGCTGAATCATATGGTCAGACTATGTTTTGTTTTGTAAGAAGCTGCCAAACTACCTTCTAAAAGGGCTGTACTATTTAGCATTCCCACTAGCAGTGAATGAGAGTTTCTGCTGCTCTATAATCTCATCAGCATTTGGTGGTGTCAATGTTGCAGATTTTAGCAATTTTTATAGATATGTAGTGTTATCTCATAATTGTTTTAATTTGCATTTCCCTGATGACATATGATATGGAGCATGTTTTCATATGCTCAGCATTTATGGAATTATCCAATTATGGTTACAGGTTCAGAGTAGGGACTCATTCATTCATCTATCTATCCATCCATTCATCTATTCAGCAAATATTTACCGAGTGTTTTTATGGACCAGGCACTGTCTTAGGCCCGTATGTGAACAAGACAGATACTACTCTTTAAATTATCATGCAATTCTAATTGGTGATATAGAGGGGAGAAAACATTAACTAAGTAAACAAAAACAATCAGATGAAATCAGTGTACTTATCAGTGTTATAAAGAAAATAAATTGTCAATATGCTAATGTAGACATGTGCTAGATCAGAGAAGCTCATCTGAGAAGAGAGCATGTGATTTATGTAAATTTCAGAAGGAATAGCATCCTAGGCAGAAGGAAGCTAGTACAGAGACAATGAGCTGGTACTCAGCAGTCTAGGCTGAGGGAATATGAATAAAGTCATGGTGGCTCAGATCATCTTCATGAAAGGCCATGATGATGGGTTTTGGAGGGGAAAGAGGTGGTACTGTGAAGATGTCTTAACTGGACTTCCTTCCATCAATATCCCTCCAAACATAAGAACTGAGGTAACTGGAAAGCCCCTTGACCAGACACAGAGAAAACTAAAAGTGATGTTTTCTGTCTCTGACACCTATTCTGATGTTGGCAGAGATGGTGGTGAATACATTTGTAGGAGGCAGAAAAATAGGACTTTGTTTCCCTCTCTACTTATCTCATCTCTCTATATATACCTAGTGAAAGAATTTGACAGATTAATTTATACTAAACTGTTAGTGATTGCATTTAACCCCTCCTATGGGAATTTGCCTTTGTAAATAAGACTTTAGGGAAAAGGCAACAAATATAGGATTGAATGAATGAATTGACTAAACTTCTAATGTTGGAATTTTAAACCCTGGGCTAGCTAAGTAAAGGAGAAATTCCCATTAAGTCTATTAACATGTCTCATCCACACTTTCCAGTTCATGATGTCATGTCTGCACCTCTATCTAGACTCCTTACTAACATTACTTCCCTATCCCAGATCTGGAGGCAGTTCTAGATGTATGCATAGCAGCCTTTGGGGACCATCTGCATTGTCTATCTGCTGCTGGAGCCCATTCTCCTGAACCTTGGTTTCCTGCCTGAAGACAGGAACAGTGTCTACTCCCCCATACACACTTAAGTTTGGAAGGCTGACAGAGATGATTAAGATCATTACCATCAAGTTTTTATCTGCTATAAGCAAAAACAATAAATCAAGAAATAAAGGCACAGCTCAGCAATAGCTTCTGAGTGGGTAACATGGGAGAAGTTTTCTTTAGATTTCTCTTACCATGTACCTTCCCAATCCACATGTTCTTAGTCAGACTTTTTTGCATATGAGTTTCTAAGGATGACAAAAAACTTGCCCTTTTCTTTACTATGGTTCTCAGAACCAGATTATCCTATACTTAGTTGAGACCTCTTACCAAACCCTTTGGATAAATAATACCCTGGGCTCAGGGAGTGGGTGTTGAATAGAGATTTTACGACTCATAATGGAGTGTCAAAATAGTCAGTGGGGTAGGGGTCCTTTATCAATTTTGGAAATGACACAGGGTAGACGGATACTCTCCTCTTGTAATGAAATGTTATAATTGAGGCAAAGTTCCTATAAGAGTGTTCAATATCTCTTGACATTTAAAAGTTCCACATTGGGCCCTGGCCGAGTAGCTTAGCTGGTTAGAGCATCATCCTGATATGCCAAGGTTGTGGGTTTGATCTCTGGCCGGGGCACATACAAAAATCAACCAATGAATGTGTAAATAAGTAGAACAACAACTAACTATCTCTGTCTCTCTGTCTCGCTCCCTCTCTCTCCCTCTTCCTGTCCGTCTCCCTCTTTCCTCTCCCTTCCTCCCTGTCTCTAAAATCAATAAAAAAATTAAAGTCCCACATTGAATGGTGGTATTTTCCAAAGGTGACTTGAGTTTAGCTTGAAAAGGCAGCTGTCAACAGAGGAAGGGACCAGAGTATTTATCCCAGGGTAGGGCAGTCCAGGACCTAAGCTGCCAGGATGAAAGGAGAAAAATACTGGCATTTCCCTGGCCTATGTCTAGAGGTGTTTGTTACCCAAGGGAGCAAAGGGTCAGGGTTATATGCTTTTCCTAGAGTAGACTGAGACAAATCTCATGCTATCAGGCAATTAAGCTATATTTCCAGGGCTCAGGCCTTCACTATTTTGTCTGTTCTCTAGAGGAAATGAAAAGTGTAGTTCTCTCACTAGGCTCATGGGTCTGAGGGCAGTCTTACCTTGAACAGATCCCTTCTCTTGGGATATTGTCTCAACTACCATGCTCTCAGCATAGGCCCCATTAGTAAATCCTTCTCATTAGTGATTGTTCTGTAGTAATCAGGTTCCATGATATACCTCTTGGATTGTTAGTGGTCCTTGTACATACCATTCAAACAACAAATACTTATATCTACTATGTTCATGATACAGTGGGCTACTTGAAAACAATATGAAATATATTCCTGCAGCTCACGAGTTTAAGAGCTAGTTGAGAAGATAAAAAACCTGGAATAAGTAGAGAAAAAATATAGGTCAGCATAAAATGGGGTGCTAAATTGTGTGATTCAGACTATAGAGCTTAGTGGGGAAGAGGAGGAAGAAGTAATGTGAACTAGCAAAGCTAGGAAAGTCTCCTTGGAGGGTGCAGGGCTTAAAGGATGGATAGAATGTGGTTAGGTAAAGAGAAGAGAGTGCATTTGAGGCAGAAGGGCCAGCAAAGGTATGGAGACAGGATTGACTGCAGTGTATATATGCATGGGGTCAGGAAGTGATGATCTAGTAAGAAGATTGATATATCTGAAGTGGAGTGTTCTTGTTTCGGGAGTTATGGGACTGGCAAGCTGGACAGGCATTTGGGGCCAGATAATGAGAATCTCAGAAGCCAGACAGCATTTGATTTGAACTGTTTTCATTACTGTTTGCAAGGGATACAGAATCTTTCAAATTATCCTAAGGAAAGGGGTGGGGGATAGTGTAAAAGAGCTATAAGGGAGAAAGATATTTTAGACCACAAAACCATCAGGAACCAGGGTACAGTGGGACTTCATGTGAACTGTACTTAATGCATGGCAGCTTCAGGGACCCCAGCAGTAGGATTCTGAGACTTTTTCACTGTAGTGTTCTACCATGAACATGACTCATTCAGCTCTATCCATCCTTACTACTGCCTGCTTTAACTTTCCCTGTAGGTCAGGTTATCTTTTCTATAGTTCCCAGCTTTTATTTTACTCATTGTTTTTGCTTTCTTTTAATTTTGGTTTAGAAGACCCACCAAGGCACCAGCTTTCTACTTTTTCCCTCTTCCTCATGGCTCCTCTTTAGGAATCTTTCAGCTTCACCTCTCTTCCCTCCCCTTCTGGTTCTCCTCCCTTCCCCCCAGTGACCCCCTCCCCCTCTAATATTTTAAGGTCAAATTCCTGAGGGAGTATGGGATTATCCTAGTTTATACTTTTGTACCAGACACTGAGTTAGGCCACTGGCCAGAGTTTAGATTGGCAGCCCTTGGACCAGGTGTTTATCCTTGGTTCTTTCAGCTGGGTCTGGGGGGAGAGTATGTGATATCAGAGAAAGTATATAAGAGATTGGTCTTGGAGGAAGTGATGGATCCTGGATTTAGGTTCTGGCATTGAGAATGGAGAGGAGCCCTGGCTGGTATGGATCAGTGGATTGAGCACCAGCCTGTGAATCAAAGGGTTGCAGGTTCGATATCTAGTCAGGGCACATGCGTGGGTTGTGGGCCAGGTTCTGAATAGGGGGTGCTCGAGAGGCAACCATACATTGATGTTTCTCTCCCTCTCTTTCTCCTTCCCTTTCCCTCTCTAAAAAATAAATAAAGTCTGTTTAAAAAGACTGTGGAGAAGAAAGGATTCTATAAAAGATATTTCAAACAATTTCTAGCCCTGGCTAGTGTGGCTTAGTTGGTTGGAGCATTGTTATGTAACCAAAGGGTTGCGGGTTCAATTCCTGGTTAGGACACATACCTACATTGTAGTTTGATCCCCAGTGTGGGTGCATATGATCCCTGGTCTGGGTGTGTGGGGAAGGTAACCAATTGATGTTTCTCCCTCACATTCATGTTTCTCTCTCATATTCATGTTTCTCCCCCTTCCTCTTTCCTTTCCTCTCTCTCTAAAAGCAATGAAAAAAAATATCCTCGGGTAAGGATAAAAAAATAAAGAATATTCTAATATTCTATTATTTGGATAGAATGGATACCGGTAGGAGTCAGTGTCCATTGGCTATAGGGTCTGGTAGAGAGAGGGAAATTAATGATAAATTCTATATCAGGTCTGGGTGAGTAGAATGATAAGGTAATGGATAAGGGAGCTGGGATAGGGAGTTAGTTTAGGAGAAGAGACAATGAGTTCTGTGTTTGTCATGTTGAACATGAATCAACAGTGGGCTTTATTGGACACCTTTGTTGTATCCTTTGTTCAGTGACATCTTCCTTCCATAACTGGGACACCCAGTTAAAAAAGAGTACTAAGTGGTTCAGGTGATTTAAGCCAGGGACTAGAATATATGTGGAAAGCTTCTCTGAAAAGGTTTATTTTACTGATTTTCTTCGGAAGGGTAGTAAGGAAGGCAGATTTGAGGAGGCCCTTTTCAGTCCTTTATGAAACCTGATTTTTTGTTGTTGTTGTTGTTGCTGGTTTCTAAATATTCAGAACTGAGAAAATGGGTAAAATTGTAAAGAAATGAATTGAAGAAAGGGGCAAATAGGCTTGAGCAAGTTAGAAATAAGCTATTGATACATATTCATGACTATTCCATAACCACTTTGATAAAAGCATTTGAGAAGAACATGCCAAGTAGAGGCCACACAAACAATTAGAGACCCAAGTGAAACTAGCTAAAAGGGATTTTCCAGGAAGGGTACCTTATAACTCACAGGTTTCGACAAAATTCTGAACAAACAGAACTTGAGAAGGGTGGGAACTAGTGCAGCTTCATTGGATTTAGGGAGTGAAAACTAGAGATCCAGATTCTGTTAGGACTCTGATTCTCATCTCTGTTTCTCTCTGCTGACTTCGTCCTATTACACTGAAGATAGGGATCTCTATATGATAGTAGATTTTGCTGCTTTAGCTCTGAGCTCTCATAAAGCTCTGTGACCAGAGAGGAAAGGGTCTATTCTTGCCAGTTCCAGTCCAAGAAAGCTCAAGGAAAAGCTCCCATTGATTTGTCTTCCATTATGTGTCTAGCACCAGACTAATTCCTGTGGACAGGAGTATAAGACTGTCCATTCTAAGTTTTGTAGCAAACATTCATTTTTCAGCCATTAGTATGGCCAGGGATATTGAATCATGTAAAAAGAATAGCAGCTACAGTTTGGGCCACATGCCTAGAGGTGGAGAGGAAGAGGAGTGGTTCAGTAAAGGAAGGAAGGGAGAGGCAACACGGACAGGGCCACTGGGATATCTATGTGAACCAGGTAGTCATCCCAATTTGTGTTTTTCCATTGCAGTTTAGTAACTTGATGATGATGGAACAAAACTATAACGTAAGAAGTCTCACATAGAAACAGAAGGTGTAAGGATGCAATGTATGTCTTTTTAGTATTGCCACTTGCCTTCCTTTCTCCATCATCTGCCTTACTTTCCCCACCCCATAGTATGCTAAAGTCAGACAGATTTTTTTCAATTCCTTAAAAGCACTGTGTCCTTTCTGTTGTTCTTTCAGCTTTACTTTATCCTTCAGGGTTAATTTTGGGTGATACTTTCTTTGGGGAAATAAGTGCTCCAATTATCTGCCCCTACCTTGGTCAGGTATTCATTTTATTTTTTTATTTTTATTTTTTGTCTTACTCTTTAATATATTTTTTCCATTACCATTTAGTCCCCTCACACCCCCGTACCCCCAGCAATCACCACACCATTATCCATGTCCATGAGTCCTTTTTCCTTTTTGTTCAATCCCTCCATCCCCACCCCCCTGTCACTAGCTGTCATCTTCTCTCTCTCCATCTATGTGCTTTTATGTGATCTTATTGTACCCTGTACTTCTTCCTAGATTTTATATGTTTTTTGTTACTTATATGTCTCTCCACTCTCCAATGTAAGCTCCATGCAGGTGGGGATTTGTCTTTCTCAGTCACTAATCTCTCTAAAATGCTTGGCTGTGTGTTAGATGTGTTGCTGATCTCAACAAATATTTGCTGAATGAAATAATGGATGAAAGAATGACAGTTCCCAGGCTCAGGTGACAGGGCCAAATACCCTGAAAAGACCCAAGAACAGCCCAGAAACAAATAAGAAACAGAATGGGATTCCTTCAGATAGGTAGTAAATAATACCTAACTTTTGTAGAACTTAAAGAAAAAATTAATTTTTTACATTGTATGCTTTTATCAACATTTGAGGAAGGTATCATAGTTCTCTCTTGTCTATAGTTTTTCTTTCTGTGGTTTCAGTTACCTGTGGTCAACTGTGGTGTGAAAATATTAAATGAAAAATTCCAGAAATAAATAGTAAGTTTTAAGTTGTGTGCTGTTCTGAGTACTGTGATGAAATCTTGCACCAACCCACCCAGGATATGAATCATCCCTTTGTTCAGTATATCCATGCTGTATATGTGCTACCCACCCATTAGTCACTTAGTAGCTGTCTCATTTATAAGATTGGTTAGAGAGAGACAGATCACATTCATATAATTTTTATTACAGTATATTGTTATAATTGTTCTATTTTATTATTAGTCATTGTCGGTAATCTCATACTATACCTAATTTATAAATTAAACTTTATACAGGTATGTATGTATGGGGGAAAAACATAGTGAATATAGGGTTTGGCACTATTTGTGGTTTTAGGAATCCACTGGAGTGTGGAATCTATGCCCCATGGATAAGGGGGTACTACTGTACTATCATTCCATTTTTATATTATATATATATATATATATATATATAAAATTGATTATGATATTACAGTTTTCTTATTTCCCTTCTCTTTATTCCCCTCCACCCTGCACAGCCCCTACCACGCACATTCCCCACCTTTAGTTCATGTCCAAGTGTCATAATTATAAGTTCTTAGCTTCTACATTTCCTATACTGTTCTTACCCTCCCCCTGTCTATTTCCTACCTACCATCTATGCTACTTATTATACCTTTTCCCCCCTCTCCTCCTCCCACTTCCCTGTTGATAACCCTCCATGTGATCTCCATTTCTGTGGTTCTGTTCCTGCTCTAGCTGTTTGCTTAGTTTGTTTTTGTTTTTGTTTTAGGTGTGGTTGTTAATCATTGTGAGTTTGTTGTCATTTTACTGTTCATAGTTTTTTTATCTTCTTTTTCTTAGATAAGTCCCTTTAACATTTCATATAATAAGGGCTTGGTGATGATGAACTCCTTTAACTTGACCTTATCTGAGAAGCCCTTTCTCTGCCCTTCCATTCTAAATGAAAGCTTTGCTGGACAGAGCAATCTGGGATGTAGGTCCTTGCCTTTCATTACTTGGAGTACTTTTTTCCAGCCCCTTCTTGCCTGCAAGGTCTCTTTTGAGAAATCAGCTGACAGTCTGGTGGGAACTCCTTTGCAGGTAACTCTCTCCTTTTGTCTTGCTGCTTTTAAGATTCTCTCCTTATCTTTAATCTTGGGCAATGCAATTATGATGTGCTTTGGTGTGTTCTTCCTTGGGTCCAACTTCTTTGGGACTCTCTGAGCTTCCTGGACTTCCTGGAAGTCTCTTTCCTTAGCCAGAATTGGGAAGTTCTCCTTTATTATTTGTTCAAATAGCTTTTCCACTTGTTGCTCTTCCTCTTCTCCTTCTGGTACCCCTATAATCCATGTTGGAATGTTTAAAGATGTCCTGGAGGTTCCTAAGCTTTTCCTCATTTTTTTTGAATTCTTATTTCTTCATTCTTTTCTAATTGGATGTTTCTTTCTTCCTTCTGGTCCACTCCATTAATTTGAGTCCTAGTTTCCTTCCCATCACTATTAGTTTCCTGTACATTTTCCTTTATTTCACTTAGTGTAGCCTTCATTTTTTAATCTAATTTGTGACCAAATTCAACCAATTCTGTGAGCATCCTGATTGCTAGTGTTTTGAACTGTGATCTGATAGGTGGCTATCTCTTCGTTGCTTAGTTGTATTTGCTGTGGGGCTTTGATCTGTTCTTCCATTTGGGCTTTTTTTTTTTTTTTTGTCTTGCGCACCTGTTACATAGAGGGGAAGAGCCTTAGGTGTTCACCCAGGCTGGACAACCCACATCAGTTGTGATGCTGTATGTGGAGCAGGTGTCTGAGAGGAAACAATGGCGCTTGCTCCACACTCTGCTGGATTTCAGTCACTTCCCCTGCTCCCCGCAAGCAAATTGGACCCTTCTGGTGCTGATTGTCATGTGGGTAGGTTTGTGTACATCCTGGGACCCTGTGGGTCTCTCCAAGGAACTCTCCTGTGAGGCTGGGAGTTTCTCTTGGCACCTCAACCCCCATAGGTGTTTTCAATCAGTGTTTTGAGGCTTTATTTTCCTGTGCTGGGACCCTGGGTTGCGCGGTCTGTCTGGCTCCCTAATTTTGCCTGGTTTATCTGCGTGTGAATTTGGAACTGGACACACCATACCCCTCTACAATCTGCTGCCCCAGTGGGTCCACCAACTGCCGCTTTGCTTGCCTGGTCCACCAGCCTCCCTGCCACAAGCCCTCTCTGTCCCTGCTCCCTGACTCCTCCCCTCTTACCCAGCTGGATGAATGTGTCTACTTTAACTCCTTGGTTGTCAGACTTCCATACAATTCAATTTTCTGTCAGTACTGTTTTTTGTTGTTGTTGTTTTGTTTTTAAATTGTTGTCCTTATTTTGGTTGTGCGAGGAGGCTCAGTGTGTCTTCCTATGCCTCCATCTTCCCATTTTGATTTTTTATTTTTAAGTATATTTTATTGATTATGCTATTATGGTTGTCCCATTTTTTCTCCCCTTTGTCCCTCCCACCCTGAACTCTCCCTTCCACCTACATTGCTCGTCCCCCCCCTTAGTTCATGTCCATGGGTTGTACATATAAGTTCTTTGGCTTCTACATTTCTTACACTATTCTTAACCTGACCCTGTCTATTTTGCACCTACCATTTATGCTACTAATTTCCTGTACCTTTTTTCCCTTTCTGCCCCCTCCCACTTCCTGCTGACAACCCTCCATGTGATCTTCATTTCTGTGATTCTGTTCCTGTTCTGGTTGTTTGCTTCGTTTGTTGTTGTTTTTGTTTTTCAGGTTTGGTTGTTGATAATTGTGAGTTTGTTGTCATTTTACTGTTCATGATTTTGATCTTCTTTTCCTTAGGTAAGTCCCTTTAACATTTCTTATAATAAGGACTTGGTGATGATGAACTCCTTTAACTTGACTTTATCTGGGAAGCACTTTATCTTCCCTTCCATTCTAAATGATAGCTTTGCTGGATAGAGCAATCTAGATTTTAGGTCCTTGCTTTTCATGACTTTGACTACTTCTTTCCAGCCCCTTCTTGCCTTTAAGGTTTCTTTTGAGAAATCACCTCATAGTCTTATGAGAACTCCTTTGTAGCTAACTGTCTCCTTTCCTCTTGCTGCTTTTAAGATTCTCTCATCTTTAATCTTGGGTAATGTAATTATGATGTGCCTTGGTGTGTGCTTCTTTGCAACTTTCTGAGCTTCCTGGACTTCCTGGAAGTCTATTTCCTTTGCCAGATTAGGGAAGTTCTGCTTCATTATTTTTTCAAATACGTTTTCAATTCCTTGTTATTCTAATTCTCCTTTCTCACAACCCTACCTTTCAGATGTTGGGGCATTTAAAGTTGTCCCAGAAGTTCCTAATTCTCTCCTCATGTTTTTGAGTTCTTGTTTCTTCATTCTGTTCTGGTTGAATGTTTATTTCTTCCTTCTCCTCCAAATTGTTGATTTGAGTCCCAGTTGTCTTCCCTTTACTGTTGGTTCCCTGTACATTTGCCTTCATTTCACTTTGCATAGCCTTTACTTCTTTCTCTATTTTGCATCTGTAGTGAATCATTTCTGTGAGCATCCTGATTACCAGTATTTTGAACTCTGCATCTGATAGGTTGGCTATCTCCTTGTTGCTTAGTTCTTTTTCTGAAGCTTTGGTCTCTTCTTTCATTTGGGCCAAATTTCTTTGTCTCAGTGCACCTGTTACCTTGTAAGGGGTGGAGCCTTAGGTACTCACCAGAGCAGGGCAACCCAGTTCACTACATTGTGGTGCTGTATATAAGGGAGGGGTAAGAGAGGGAACAGTTCCACTTGCTTGGCTCTTGCCCTGTTTTCAGTCATTTCCCTCACTTCCCACAAGTGGATTGTGCCCTTTTGGGTCTGATTCCTGGGTGAGTGGACTTGTGTATGTTCTAGGATCCTGTGAGCCTCTCCAATGGACTCTCCTGTGAGACTGGGAGTTTCTGTTGTTGCCACAACTCCCACAGGTTTTTATAGCCAGAGGCTTTGAGGATTTATTTCTCTATGCTGGAACCTTGGTTTGTGCGATTTGTCTCACACCCCAGTTGTTCCACCCGACTTATCCACACGCAAATGTTGAACTGCCCAGCCTGCCAGCTGTCAACTCGCCTGCCCCAGTCTGCCAGCTATCTCCTTTTTGTGCATCCCCTCTGCCATGGCTGCCTGTCTCTACCCCTCGTGCCAGTCTGGATGAATGTTGGACTTCCATAGAGTTCGATTTTCTGGTTGTTTTTAAATCAGTTGTTATTCTTCTTTTGGTTGTGTGAGGATGTGAAGTGTATCTACATATACCTCCATCTTGGCAGAAAGCCCCTATCATTCCATTTTTAGATGCTTAAAGGGGTGAAGTAAGGGCTGGGAATTAAAATTCTACAGTTATGCTTTTACCTCATGCAAGACTGCTTCCCTGACCTGTATCTATGTTTGTCTGGTTTCATTCCATTATACTCTTTAAACTGTACTCTGGCAGAGCTCTAGTGATTCTAAGACACTCCCTTAGGGTCTACTAAGGGGCCAGAATGAATGGGGTGCCATGAAAGGTTGGGGGAGGATGCTGTATTTTAAATTACAGGTGCTTTGCCTTTTTCTATTTAAGATAGTAGATTTGGTGGTAAGATTTATTTAGAGGAAAGTGTCCCAAGAAAATTTGCAAATCAGTTGAAAGGTCAGTTTTCTAGTTCGTGGAGAGATGAAAGCAGGTACTTTCTTGGATAAATAGACTTTTACATAGGCACAGCCTCACAGGGTATGAATATAAATCTAAGCAAACATTAAAGCCATGTTTGGACCTAGTGGAGAAGAAAAGTGGGCTTCTTAGGCAAAGAGGGATGTTAGCATTCTGGCAGTTTAGGGCAGTCTGATAGAAGAGGAATTGGGTCCTTCTCTTCCCTTAAGGTAGACAGCACTTCTAGTCCATAGGTGCTAGCAGGTACGTCAGTGTCAGTTCCGGTTGAGTTTGGGGTTTGTTGCCTTAGGTGATCCTAGAGAAATTTCAGCTCCTGCCAAATATCCCCAAGTACCAGTGTGGAGCCAGATAGTTGTGTTAGTGTAGCCTAATGGCGGTAGCCTGGAGGCATGACTATATGGAGGCATAACCAGGTGTTGTAGGGGCTGGGCACTCCATGCAAAATTAATTCCCTTTTTCTTTTAAAAAAACAGATAGCTAAAAGCTGAGTAGATACCTCCATTTGAACACACATGGCAGTGGTATCTCTGAGAGTCAGTTTTATGGGTCAATTTGCCTAGGCTACGGTGTCCAGCTTTTTGGGCCTATACTAGTCTACATATTGCTTCAGTGGTATTTTGTAGATGTCATTAACAGCTATAAGCAGTTGACAATAAGTAAAGCAAATCACTTTACATCATGTGGGTGGGCCTCATTCAATCAGTTGAAAGCCTTAAGAGAAAAACTGAGGTTTCTGGCAGAGGAAGGAGTTCTGCCTAAAGACTTTAATATAGAAAGTTTGCCTGAGTTTTCAGCCTGCTGGCCTGCCTTATAGGTTTTAGACTTGCCAGCCTCCACAGTCATGTGAGCCAATTTTTTAAAATAAATGTGTGTGTGTGTGTGTGTGTGTGTGTGTGTGTATACACACATACTTTGGTAGTTCTGTTTCTTTGGTTAACCCTTAGTGATACAGTATGTAAATTCAAGCTGCTGTCATGCAGTCAGTTTGTGTCTGCCAGCTTTCTCTCTGAGGCCTATAGGCTTTAACTATTCTAGAGAACACTATAGCTATGAAAGAAAGTTTTGTTTGGAAAGGCCTACATTCCCCTTAAAGGGATCCCTACCAAACACCACTTCACTTTCACATTCTTATGTTGAAGAGGCAAAACAATGATGTGTGATGGATTTTCTTAGTCCAATTCAGGAGAAAATGCCCCTGAATTCCCAGAGAGCCATCTAATAGTTCTCTGGGGGCTAACAGAGCAACTTTCTCTACCTGAATTATACATATAGTGTTTTTTACTGTATTTGAAAGTGCTTTCACGCACATTATCTTGAACCTTTGATGTAGTTGTGACAGAGGCTGCTATTTGCTTTTTAATACAGGTTTCTCTTTCTTCCCTAGTAAAAATTCTTAATATTTTGCCAAGTTAATTGCTTCTCAACTATGGTAGTCCTCCTTGGAGCTAGGTGAGGCCTAGCTTGTTTTGGAAGGGTAGCACTGTGCTTAGGCACCCTGATTCTGGAGCCAGGCTATATAAGGTTCAAATCTTTGCTTCGTCTAGTTCTAGCTATTAATTTATGTCTTTGTGCCTCAGTTTCTGAATCTGTAAAATGGTATAATAGTGCCTGCTTATTCAGTTTCTATGATGAATTAATGAGTTTATATTTGTCAAGCCTTTAGAATAGTACTTAGCACATAGTACTTAGCACTAGGTAAAACAGCACTTAGCACATAGTAAATCTAGAAATACTAGCTGTTATTTTAAAATTTTTGGCCAACAAGATGTAAGTGGTGCATGAGATACTTAGGAAGTGTAATTAAAGGGACAAGCAAGCCCTTCTGTTCCTTCTTATGTTCTCATAGCTAAAATGTGGATGGAGCTTGAACAGCCATCTTGGAACATGAGGCAACAAGCTCAGGGTGGTGTAATATCAAGATAGAGCCTGGGCCCCAGATAGCTGTGCAGGTGTCAGAGCAGTGCTGGACTGCTTATCTCCAGATTTCTCTCTGTGAGAGAGAAATGAGCTTCTATCTAATTTAAGACACTGTTGTTAGTTTTGTCTTTATGTGTAGCCAAACTTAGTACTAAGAAGTATGACAAGACATTATTACCCTCTTTTTACAGCTGAGACATTATCTCCCAGTAAGATTACCTTGTAAGAGTCAGAATGTTGGATTGGAGGAAAAGCAGTTCTTAAATAACCTTATGCAGTCCAGATTGTGACCTAGTATGAGGGAAATTTGCCAGTCCAACATTTGGAGAGATGTCCCTTTTTAACTCAGTTCTGTCCTCACCTGTTTTCCCCAAACCAGGCAGAACTACTTGGTCATTAGCTGACTTTTTCCTCTGTGTGGAAGTCATGAGAAGACTGGAACCACAGTGATAACAGTATTTAAGAAGCAGTTAGGAAGCATAGTCATTTTCAATTCTATAGTTCATTTTCCATGAAAGTACTATTTCCTTTCAAGGAAATACAGAGGACTTTCTTAATTAGTGATGTTTGGGATAATGTTGATGGATAATAGTAATTATTTGGAGGTACCAAGAATATGCATTGATGTTCTGGGTAATGGAGTTTTCAATTTCATTGAGAATCTAAAGTTTCTATTTTGTACGCAGATTGCCAATGATCAACTTATTGGTTTTCACTTCCAGTTTTACCCTTCAGTGACTCCTTTATGACAGTGAACTGGACTCTTTTAGCATTTCTTCTTTTTTAAAAAAATTTATTAGCCCTGGCTGGCATAGCTCAGTGGATTGAGCGCAGGCTGCAAACCAAAGTGTCGCAGGTTTGATTCCCAGCCAGGGTACATGCCTGGGTTGCAGGTCACAGCCCCCAGCAACCACACATTGATGTTTCTCTCTCTTTCTCTCTCTCTCCCTCCCTTCTCTCTCTAAAAATAAATAAAATCTTTAAAAAAGATTTTATTTATTTATTTTAGACAAAGGAGGAGGGAAGGAGAAAGAGAGGGAGAGAAACCTCAATGTGTGGTTGCCTCTTACACACTCACCACTAGGGACTTGGCCTGCAACCCAGGCATGTACCCTGAGTGAGAATCGAACCAGCAACCCTTTGGTTTGCCGGCTGATGCTCAATCCACTGAGCTACACCATCTAGGGCACATTTCTTCTTTATAGGGAACTCAATGTTAAGATTTGTCAGCTATCAGTTGAGGGAACTGAAGTAAGGGGCTTCTTGTCCTGGTCCCAGGTGCTACATTTTTCTTTTTTCTTTTTTTTTTTGCTCTAGCTGCATGGCCCTTCTGTGGTACATGGGTGTGAGGACATCTGGTGGTCCTCTATCCCAGCTGTGCATCCAAAGTACACAGTCCTTCTGTGATCCTGGCCTGGCTAAGGTGACTACCTCACTGTAGCCTTCTCAATGTTGATGTTGTGTATTCCAAACATTGTATCACAGCAGCACCCCAACTCTCATTGGATACCCAGTTACCAACCTTGGCTTACCTGCATTCTAGAGGGTTGTTTTCTTGTTCCTGGTAACTGAAGACTAGCTATGGCCTCAGCCACCAGAGAACTTCCCTGTCATTTACTGGTCTGCAATCAAACTTTCTCCAACAAGGTCTGACCTCTAGCCATAAGTGCTCCCTCTAACATTGTTCTTTCTTCTATCCTATCTGTCATCCCCAGGTTTCCCCTTTGAGTTGTCTTTATAGTTTGATAGTTGTTCTACTATAGTAACTTAAAAATTCTTAACTTTAAACTTCCGTTAAGTTACTGTGTGATTTCTATTTCCTGATTGGGCCCAGTCTGATCTAGGAGTAATGGAACACATCCGCCCCTGCCCCAAGGTTCTAATTTATGCTTTCAACATGTGTACTGTGTTGAAATAAAAGAGGGAGTTACAGCCTTTTATTTTCCATGGTGGAGTCCTTCTCCAGATTCATTGAAGTATTATTTCTATTTCCATCTTCCTGAAATCTTTATTTTCCATTTTGCACTGTATTTGAAACTAGTTGATTCTTTCAGGTCCAACTCAAAACCCTTTCCTTCAGACAATCTTCTCTGATGATTCTAGCTCCTTCTTAATAGCTTTATCTATGGTTCTAGCAGGGAGATCCAACTTCTTGTTGCTCCATGATAGAAGGAAACAGGAGCCTTCATTACCCAGGAAGGTTTAAAAACAATGCCCATAACCCTGGCTAGTGTGGTTCAGTGGATTGAGTACTGGCCTGTGAACCAAGGGTCGCTGGTTTGAATCCCAGTCAGGGCACATGCCTGGGTTGTGGCCCAGGTCCCTAGTTGTGGGTACGTGAGAGGCAACCACACATTGAGGTTTCTCTCTCTCTCTTTCTCCCTCCCTTTTCTTCTCTCAAAAAATAAATAAATAAAATCTTTTAAAAAAACCCATGTGCATGAAGCAATGAAGAAAGAAGGAAGTCAGTTTTTTTCTATGCAGCCAAATTAGCTGAATGTAATCAGTGGAGTGACATGTCACAGATGACCTCTCATCTCTGCCCCTCTTTGAACTTACACAATTCTTTTAAAAATATATTTTATTGATTATGCTATTACAGTTGTCCCATTACCCCCCTTTGTTCCCCTCCACCCTGTATACCCTCTCCTACCCACATTCCTCACCTTTAGTTCATGTCCACGTGTCATAAGTTCTTTAGCTTCTACATTTCCCATACTATTCTTGCCCTCCCCCTGTCTATTTTCTACCTACCATCTATGCTACTTATTCTCTGTACCTTTTCCCCCTCTCTCCTCCTCCCACTTCCCTGTTGATAACCCTCCATGTGTTCTCCATTTCTGTGGTTCTGTTTCTGTTCTAGTTGTTTGCTTAGTTTGTTTTTGTTTTTGTTTTAGGTGTGGTTGTTAATCATGTGAGTTTGCTGTCATTTTACTACACATGTTTTTTATCTTCTTTTTCTTAGACAAGTCCCTTTAACATTTCATATAATAAGGGCTTGGTGATGATGAACTCCTTTAACTTGACCTTATCTGAGAAGCACTTTCTCTGCCCTTCCATTCTAAATGAAAGCTTTGCTGGATAGAGCAATCTTGGATGTAGGTCCTTGCCTTTCATGACTTGGAGTACTTTTTTCCAGCCCCTTCTTGCCTGTAAGGTCTCTTTTGAGAAATCAGCTGACAGTCTGGTGGGAACTCCTTTGTAGGTTACTGTCTCCTTATCTCTTGCTGCTTATAGGGTTCTCTCCTTAATTTTTACCTTGGCTAATGTAATTATGATGTGCCTTGGTGTGTTCCTCCTTGGGTCCAACTTCTTTGGGACTCTCTGAGCTTCCTGGACTTCCTGAAAGTCTATTTCCTTAGCCAGAATGGGGAAGTTCTCCTTTATTATTTGTTCAAATAGCTTTTCCATTCGTTGCTCTTCCTCTTCTTCTTCTGGTACCCCTATTATTTGGATGTTGGAATGTTTAAAGATGTCCTGGAGGTTCCTAATTCTCTCCTTATTTTTTTTCAATTCTTATTTCTTCATTCTTTTCTGATTGGATGTTTCTTCTTTCTGGTCCACTCTATTGTTTTGAGTCCCAGTTTCCTTCCCATCACTGTTGGTTCCCTGTGCATTTTCCTTCATTTCTCTTATCATAGCCTTCATTTGTTCATCTAATTTACGACCAAAATCATCCAATTCTGTGAGCATCCTGATCACCAGTGCTTTGAACTATGCATCTGATAGGTTGGCTGTCACTTGGTCGCTTAAAAGTACTGGTTCTGAGGCTTTCAATTCTGTTTGAGCCATCTTTTTTTTCCCCTTTGGTCTGATCACACCTGTTATGTATGAGGGGCGGAGCCTTAGGTGTTTACCATCTCGGCACACCCCAGTAGCTGGGTTGTGACATTGTATGTGGGGGCGTGGTCCGAGAGGGAACAATGGCGCTTGCTCTGCTCTCTGTTGGACCTCAGTCCCTTCTGCCACTTCCCCCGAGCAAACTGGGCCCCTCTGGTGCCAGTTCCCATGTGTGTGGGCTTGTGCTCCCCATGGGACTTTCCAAAGACATCTCCTGTGAGGGTGGGAGTCTCTCTCTGTGCCTCAACCCCCACAGGTGTCCTCAATCAGTGTCCTGAGGCTCTATTTCCCTGCACTGTGATCCTGGGTTGCACGCAGTACCTTGCTTCACAATCCCCACCTCACTGGGCCTGCTGGTTGCCACCCCTCAGCCGGGGTCTGCCAGCTGCCGCTTGCATGCTCAGGGTCCACCTCCTGCAGTCTTTCACATCCTGGATGCCTTACGCACCTGGTCCCAAGGCTCTCTGCTCTCCGCACCGTGACCCACGCTTGGCTGCCTGACTTTGCCCCTCCTACTGGTCTGGATGAACAGGTCTGTTTTAACTTCTTGTTAAAGAAGTTAACAGACTTGGTTGTCCGACTTCCATATAGTTCAATTTTCTGTCAGTTCTGGTTGTTATTCTGTTTGTAAATTGTTGTTGTCCCTATCTTGGCTGTGCGAGGAGGCACAGTGTATCTACCTATGCCTCCATCTTGGCCGGAAGTCCTGAATTTACACAATTCTTATTTATGTCATCCAGATGTCAGCTCAAGGTTTGGGTTGATGGAGAAGTTTTGTATTGCCATAATAACAAAGAACAATTTGGCTTTCTCTCCCTTATTGCCTAGGGCCTCCCTTTTCGTACCCCAAACATATTTTATGTAGAGTAGTCCATAGTTTGCAAAGTGCATTACTTCAGTAGCTCAAAGAACAAACAGAGGCTATGAAATGTATATCTTTCTTCTCCTTTCCCACTAGTGCCTGTGAGGGTGAGGGAACATATCCCCAGTAGTGTGAAATCTGCTTCCTCCTTTAGAATTCAGAAACAGAAAAATTAGTTTGTGGTTTAAAAAAGAGTTTTTAGCCCTGGCTGGTATAGCTCAGTGGATTGAGCATGGGTATGCGAAGCAAAGGGTCGCAAGTTTGATTCCCAGTCAGGGAACATGCCTGGGTTGCATTGGGGGACATGTGAGAGGCAACCACACATTGATGTTTCTTTTCCTCTCTTTCCCCCTCCCTTCCCTTCTTTCTAAAGATAAATAAATAAAATCTTTAAAAAAAGTTTAAAAAAAATCATTGTCACACTGATAATACTTGCTATGTATTGTTTACTATGGAAAACACTATGTGAAATATTTTATGTACATTATTTCATTTCATCCTCACAACACTATGTGTAGGTATTATTACAGCACCTATTTCACAGGTAAGGAAGGAGACTCAGGAAGGTTAAGTAACTTGTCCAAAGTCACACAGCTGGTATTTGAACTCAGGTCAGTCTGACTTCAAATTCCATGAGTTCAACCATACACTTTATTGCTTTTCTTGTCAGTGTTCCTTACTTAATCTGTATGATTTAATTAATTATTTTGCAGTGTGATATAGTTAAAATAATGGCTCTGGCATCAGACCTGAGTTTGAATCTGAACTTGTTCTCTTGCTAGTAGTTTGATCTTGGGCATACCTATATCATTTAAATGAATGAATGAATGAATGAATGAGTGAATAAACAATGCATTTTGCAGGAATGTGGTAAGGATTAGATGTGAACATGCCCAGCACATATCAGATACTGGATGAAATTTTTCTCCAACTGTTCTTCCCTTGCTTATGTTGTTTGCTTGCATTTGTCCAGTGAGATTTCAAATACATTAAGGACAGAGACCATGTCTTTGATTTCTTGTATAGCTTTAGAATCATACATAGTACTGGGCATATTATAGGAAAGCAATTAATGCTTTTTGTATTGATGTTTTTGTGTTTATGTAATCCTATTATATTTTTATTTTCAACACTAAAAGGAAGGTTTTTTATTATATTACTAAATGTTTGAACTTGTAAAAGTGATCAAGTGCATTAATAATGCAGATTATTCTTTAAAGTATATGATATATACCTATGACATTGTGTATAGCCAAAAAAATCTTAATAATTAGGAAATATTCTTCCACTATTAAAAACAATTATTCCGTAAAGCAAAAAATCATTTGTTATTCAAGGAGTGAAAATGGGTGGCATTTCAACATGTATCTTTGTTGCTTCATTGTCCTATTTGTTAAAGGAGAGTAGCTCTAATTCCTAAAAGAATTGGTAAATGATGTAAGCAAACATTTTACTAAAAGCATATCAATACTAAATACACACCTGAAAAAATACTTTTCATGAATACTTAGGGAAATGTAACTAAAACAGAGAGCATGACAAACTTAGAGCTAATATTAATAAAAATTGAATGAATCAAGATTTCACTAGTGTGGGGAAATGCAACCCTCATATACTATGAGTAAGAATGCATAAAGGTATAATTAGTTTAGATCATACTTTGTGAGATTCTTCAAAAGTTAAACATTAAACTTATGAGACATGTTTGCACAGTGAACATTTATATAAAATTCAAATCAGTTAGATGGCTCCTCAGAAATATTTCTTCAGTGTCATTACACTGAATAAAACCATAATACATTCCCTAATATCTGAACTTTTATACACTATGAACTCTCTGATTTCAAAAGTATATAGATTTATGGCTAAAGATTTCCCACATTCACTTCACTCTTGAAGCCTTTAAGCAGTGTGAACTCTGGTTAAGGAATCCATGGCTACAAGGTAAAAGATTTCCCCACATTTGATGTCCACATAAGGCCTATTTCCAGTGAACTCTCTCAAGAGAAGAGAAGAGAGATCAATAGAAAAAAAAATTCCCACATTCACTGTACTCATAAGGCCTTTATACAGAGTGAAAATTTTTTATCATAATGGAGGTATTAGTGCTACAAGTAACAGATTTCTTACATTGTCTGCATACATAAAACCTTTCTCCTGTGTGAGCTCTCTGATTATAACAGAGGCCATGGGTAAAAGGTAAAAGATTTCCCCAATTTTTTGAACTTATGAAGACTTAGTGTGAATTCTCTAATATCAATGAAAGCCATGGCTAGTGATAAAAGATTTCCCACATTCATGACATTCAGAAGGCCTTTCTGCAGTGTGAACTCTCTCCTGATAATGGAGGTTATAGGTATGAGAAAAAAAGATTTCCCATATTCACTGCAGGCATAAAGTTTGTCTAGTGTGAACTCTGATGATAACAGAAGGCAGTGCTTCTGGTAAAGGATTTCCCTCATTCATTGCAATCATAAGGCCTCCCTTCAGTGTAAAGTCTCTTATGATTATGGAGTTTACTGCCACTGGTAAAAGATTTCCCACATTCACAACACATAAAATACTGTCTTGCAGTAAGGCAACCCTGGTCCCGAGCAAGTGTGTGGTCACAGCCAATGATTTTCTTGCATTGTCTCAAGGTGTAATGATATTTTATCCTTTGAAAGGGTATTCCAGACTTAGAGATTTCATTTTCACTGCCCATGATGTGAATGG
Organism: Phyllostomus discolor; assembly: GCF_004126475.2. Taxonomy (NCBI): domain Eukaryota; kingdom Metazoa; phylum Chordata; class Mammalia; order Chiroptera; family Phyllostomidae; genus Phyllostomus; species Phyllostomus discolor. The sequence goes on from NC_050198.1 coordinate 71,753,089, forward strand.
CCAGTTGCTAGAGATGTCCTGAGCTGACCAGGAAATGTTTTGCAACCTGACTTGAGGTACAAGGCTTCTAATATGATAGATGTAAATTCCAGCTCTTCCACATTGCTTATGAAACAATTCTCTCTTGTGTGCTGTTCCTGGTGCTGGTGAAAATTCACACTGAAATGCAATCATTTTGCACACGCTCTGCATCCCAACAGTTTCTGGCTGAGTTATGTCCCCTGCTCTTCAACCAAGTGAAAGATGTCTCTCAAGGGCAGCCCACAACTATCACAGTAGTGTTACAGAAACAAACCCCACACCTGGGGTCTTTCTGTACTATGGTTCTTCTTTGCCCACCACTGTGTTAGGAACTGTGGCTCTTAATGTCAGAATTTGGTAAAAAGGAAAGAAACTATTTAATTAAAAGTTATACAGGTTTAGAATAATGGTGGAAGTCTACTGTTAAATCTCACTCCCTTTAGAAACAAAGATATGCCCATAAACACACAGGCCTGCACTCCCTACTTTACCCATTCAGTCCAGTCTCAGAGCATGCCAGTTAGAAGTACCACCTTCCCGAAAAAAAAACAAAAAAACCAAAATACAAAAAACCAGAATTCTGCAGCTCACTTCTCCCAGTTCCTCCCAGTAATCCATGCTTGGCTGGACAGGTCTTCCAAGGTTCCCAGCACCATCAGCTGTGTTGCTGTGATCTGCAGTTCTTAGTCCAAAACAATGTAGCACCTCCTCATGGCCCACCAGCAAGAGTCCTTTCACCCCTTTCCTTCCCACATGGACTCACATTATTCCCCATTGTCTCACATTGTCCCTGTCTTACATGGTGGCCCACCTTTTTGTTTAAATCCCAGACTGGAACCTCCTCTATAAGTCCATTTCAGACTCCTCCCACAATCGGCTACACCTACCAGCACTCCCATGTTCTGTGCCTTTCTTGGTTGCCATAGTTAGTCTGGGCAGGGGTGGCCCTGTGGCATGGAGTGAACCATCTCCAAGCTCTCATGCAGGCACTGTAATGGGGGGCGGGGGAACTGCCTTCCAGATGCATCATGGGTCAAAGTCATGCCTATCTCCCTGGATCTGTGTAGGCTATGAAGCTAGTCTGTTGTTATTGATATACAAAATAACTCTTAATCCCTGTGCTCTTGCTTTTACCAGCCCCCAAGCTAGGCTTGTAGGGGGTCTTTGGGCCTCTCACCCTGTACCCCATGACAGTAGCTCTTCTGGGAAGAGAAAGCTGCTTTGGCATCCATTGCTTGTGCCACTCGTTTAGAAACACTGTATTCAATGAGTGAGTCCATATTCTCTGCTCCACAGCAACAACCTTCACCAACTGCCATTCATCAATGTCAAACACCTGAGCCCACCCTGCCATGGTGGAGTCATGCTCCTCTTGTGATGTACAAAGGACTTCCAGTTGAGCCATTACATGGAATACAGATGATACATGTCCTCAGCAGGCACCTCAGGGTGTCCTCTGCCATTGGACTCTGTGAGCTGAGCAGGGCAGGAGCAGCAGGAGAAGAGTGGGCCCTGTCACAACCCCTGTGTGGGGTGCTTATGCAGCCTTACTGAGCCTCACACATGTTGCAGTGACCACTACTCTCATGACTTCTTGACCTGACCCTATGTAATATTTTTTAACTTTAATTTTTTATTGTTGACACTATTACAGATGTCCCCATTTCCTGCCCCCCTTTGCACACCAGCTCCTACCCCCCTTCCCTCAGGTCATCACCACACTGTGCCTGTGTCTATGGTTTATGCATATGTGTTCTTTGGCTAATCTCCACCTTCTTTTATAGACTGACAGATCTCAGAGGGGATTGGGGTAGGAGGTTGAACTTTTAAAAAAATTGAACAAATAACTTTTGTTTCTTTCTTTTAAAAAAATATTTTATTATTTATTTTTACAGAGAGGGAAATGGAGAGAGAAAGAGAGGGAGACAAATGTTGAGTGGTTGCCTATCATACATGCACCTCCTCAGGGGACTGAACCCACAACTCAGGCATATGCCCTGACTGGGAATCTAACAGGCAATCATCTACTTTGCAGCATGGCACTCAATGAACTAAGCCACACTGATCAGCGCTTTCTTTCTTTTTTTTTTTAAAAAGGAAATCTTTTGTATTAAAATTTGATACCCATAAAATATTTTAAGATATTTTTCTTCATCTTAGAAACATGTAATTAACTGGGGAAGTACTGTATATTGCTATGTATAATGTGCACCCATGTTTTGGGCCCAAACTTTCAATAAAAAAATCTTTTGTTTTAATTTTTAAATTTATTTATATTTTGATACTTGTTTTTGTATTATAAAGGAATTTTAGCATTTATTTTTGAACATATTATGATATACAAATTTACATAAAAATAATTACAAAATACAAGAACAGATACAAGGTATTTCAGGTACTACCCATGTATCATGTGCATTCTTATTTTTCCCTCAAAAATTTGGGCAGAAAAATGTGCATTATACACAGCAAAGTACTGTACTATCTTGGTCCTTTGCCTTTCTAGTATGTGACAATAGTATAAGCTTGTTTTTAAATGCTTTAGCAATTCTTTTCTAATTTATAACAGGGAGGATGAGTAACAATTTTCAAGTCCTTTTTCAAAATAAGAATTAGTTTGTGATTTGAGAATAACTTAAGAAATCCTTTGCTGGTCCATTTCTTTTATGGCCATCTTTAGGGCATTAATAACAGTTGGTGTACTCAGAAGACTACTCAAGTTAAAAAAAAACTAGCCAAGCTATTTGACTGAATTGTCTCTTTTACTAGGTAAATTGACAGGGTTTTAAAATCAAAGTTAGTAAGGGCATACATCTTGATATTTTAGCATCTTATGTTTAAACTACTATTCAAGACCTTTAAAGTGAGGCTAAAAAGCATGGAGGAGAGATTTAAAAAGCCCAACATATGTCTAAAACAAGTTCCAAAAGGAAGAGCTAGAGAGAATGAGGGGAGAGGCCATTGTTAAAGAGATGATGATTGAAAATTTTCCAGAATTGATGAATGACATGAGTCATCAGATGCTGATGGCATGAATCCTAAGAAGAATGAATAAAAATAAAGCAGATTTCTAGACACACCATGGTAAAACTGCAGAACACCAAAGACAAAGAAAGCCCTTAAGATTAACTTGCTAAAGATCATGGAGCTAGTAAATGGTGAAACCAGTATTCAAACACATTTTTAATTATGAGTACCAGATCCTCTAATTATAGGCTCTCATTTACTGGTGAGGTAATTGGGTGAAGAGATGGCAGAGATTTGTTTTGGGATATTAATGGTAGTAGGTCTTGAAGTTACACTGGCCCCTTTACCTCAGAAGTAAGAGAATGCTCATTGTGAGTGGTAAGAGGAATCATGCTATACATTGAACACAATAAATCATGGATTTTAGGCTGTTGTTTCCAGGGTGATCAGCAGACAGTACATAACATAGTTAACAGGAACACCCAACACTTATGTAGTACTTACCATATGACAGATATTGTTCTCAGTTTTTAACATAACAACCCATTTAATTCTTATACCGACACAGTGAGTTGGGAACTAGTTTTACCATGGTTTTCAGATGAGGAAATTAAGGTGCACAGTGATTTGCCAAGGTCACAAAACTAGTAAGTGCAAGAGTTGGATTCATACCCTAGGTCATCTGATTGCAGAGTCCTTAACCTTTACGCTATACTGCCTCTAGCTTAAACAAGATAAATCCCGTAAAGTCAGGAACTGTGTCTGTCTTGTTCACTGCTGTATTTCTAGAATCCAGTGCAATGCCTGGCACATAATATATAATAAATACACATTCATTACATTAATGAAGTCATAGATAAATGAATAAACTTAGTTTGTAATGCATACCCATTGTGGCTGTATGTACTGAACTGTTTCACAACCAGCTAGCTACTTAGTAATAGTGAAATTTCTTGCAAATAGGACCAGTTTGTTTCTTGTGATGGAAAGCACCTTGGCAGTTAGAGTTGTACCTTAATGCCCTTTGCTCACAACATCAGCTTTGACTTGCAGGCGTAGTGATTTGTTTAAGAGGATCCCCTGGTTCTGAGTCCCACCTCTAAACTGTAGCAGAAATGTAGGTGTCACTTGCCGATTTGTGACTGTTTGGGCTCAGAGGCCACAGGACCCTGGGTGGAGAAAGTCACAACTAGGATTTAAAATGTGGGTCTGTCCACGATTAACACTATACATAGTGAAAGGATCTCCTATATCTTCCCTACTTGCTACTACTGTAAATAGCATAGAATTCTCTGTTGCTGTCTTAAACCATTTTGCCTTCCCCTCCAACTGATGACAAAAAAGAATAGGTGGAGGAGGTGAACACCAGGATACCCACTGGAAGAGGAAACCCAACAACAAAGGAACCACTAACAGATAACAACAGAAGAAGGTGAAGGAGGGAGTAGTAACCACACAAACCTCAATCCAGGACTTATCTGGAAACACAACTAAACAGTAGAGACAGTACCCAATACAAACAACTGAACAAGATTTCTTTAAACCTTGTACACACAGAAGAACCAGCTTCAACACAACCTGCTCTCACCAGCACAGCAAAATACAGAAGGTGGTGGACAGAGTAACCCACATTTAACCAACTGGCGGGAAGGAACCACCAAAGAAAGACTCAACAACAATCAAAACCCAAAGGCAAACACAAAGCCAACTTAAACGACAGCCCAAGACCAGCGAGCTTGGGGGGTCAAGGAAACAGCACCACTGAAACTCACTGCTACTCTACTAAAGAAGTTCACATCATAAACCCAGGGAGCCAGAACAGATCAATATAAGAAGCTGAGGTGAACAAGAAGAGTCTCACAAACAATGGGAAGACAAAGAAATACTCCCCAAATGAAAGGAAAGGAGGAAGCCTCAAAAAGAATGCTAAATGAAACAGAGGCAATTCAACTATCAGATACTGAATTCAAAGCAGTGATTGTCAGGAAGCTCAATGAGCTCACAATGAGCTACGAGAAACTACAGGGAAGCTACAATGAACTCAATGAAAACTACATCAGCATAAAAAAGGAAATAGAAACTCTCAACAAGGGCCAAGAGGAAATGAAGAATACAATCTCTGAAATGAAGAACACAGTAGAAGGAATGAAAAGCAGGATCGATAAAGCAGAAGATCGGATCAGCAAGCTAGAGGACAAAATAGAAGAAAACACCCAGAAAGAGCAAGAAAGGGAAAAGAGGCTCAGAAAGAATGAAGAGGGATTAAGAGAAATGCAAGACAATATGAAACGTAATAATATCCGTATAATAGGGATACCAGAAGGAGAAGAAGAAGAACAAGGGATAGAAAACCTAGTTGAACAAGTGATGATGGAAAACTTCCCTAATTTGATGAGACAAAAAGTCACACAAATCCAGGAAACACAGAGAGTCCCAATCAAGAGGAACCCAAGGAGGCCCACCTCGAGACATATCATAATTAAAATGGCAAAATTTCAAGACAAAGAGAGAATCTCAAAGGCAGCAAAAGAGAAAAAGGAAGTAACGTACAAGGGGGCCCCAATAAGGCTAACAGCTGACTTCTCAATGGAAACACTCCAAGCCAGAAGAGAATGGCAAGAAATAATCCAAGTAATGAGAACCAGAGGCCTGCAACCACGACTACTTTTCCCAGCAAGGCTCTCAATTAAGATAGAAGGCCAAATAAGAAGCTTCTCAGACAAAAGAAGTCTAAAAGAATACACCTCCACTAAACCAGCTCTGCAAGAGATGCTAAAGGGACTGCTTTAAGGAAAGAAAGGAAAAGAGAGAGTGAGAGAGGATCACACGTACATAAAAGGCAATGAATAAGTACCTATCAATAATAACCTTAAACGTAAATGGATTAAACGCTCCAATCAAAAGACATAGAATAGCTGATTGGATAAGAAAACATGACCCACACATACACTGTCTACAAGAGACCCACCTCAGGATAAAAGATCTGCATAGGTTGAAAGTGAAGGGCTGGAAACAAATTTTCCAAGAAAATGGACAGGAAAAAAAAGCCGGGGTAGCAATACTCATATCTGACAAAATAGACTACCAAAGAAGGTCCATAAAGAGAGACCCAGAAGGTCATTTCATAATACTCAAGGGAAGAATTCACCAAGAAGACATTAATATTGTAAATATATATGCATCCAATATAGGAGCACCCAAATACATAAAGAAAATCTTAGAGGACTTCAAGAAAGATATGGACAGCAACACAATTATTGTGGGGGATTTTAACACCCCTCTATCAAAAATGGACAGATCTTCCAAACAAAACATCAACAAAGATATTGTGGCATTGAACAATACCCTAGATGAACTGGGCTTTACTGATATTTACAGAACCCTCCATCCCAAAGAAGCTAAATACACATTTTTTTCAAATGTACATGGAACATTTTCAAAGATTGACCACATGATAGGACACAAAACAAGCCTCAACAATTTCAAAAAAATTGAAATCATACCAAGCAATTTCTCGTACCACAAGGAACTGAAATTAGAAGCCAACCACAAGGAAAAAAACCCAAAACACTCAAATTCATGGAGATTAAACAGCATGCTATTAAACAATGAATGGGTCAAGAATGATATTAGGGAAGAAATCTAACGGTTTTTGGAAACAAATGAAAACGAACTCCCAACAACCCAAAACTTATGGGACACAGCCAAGGCAGTCCTGAGAGGGAAGATCATAGTGATACAGGCCCACCTAAAAAAGTTAGAAACATTTCAAACAAACAACCTAACCCTACGTCTACAAGAACTCGAGGAACAACAACAAAGACAGCCCAGAGCAAGCAGAAGGAAGGAAATAACCAAGATCAGAGCAGAATTAAATGACATAGAGACTAAAAGCACAATTCTAAAGATCAATGAATCCAAGAGTTGGTTCTTTGAAAAGATAAACAAAATCGACAAGCCTTTAAGCAGACTCATCAAGAAAAAAAGAGAGAAGACCCAAATAAACACAATCAGAAATGAAAGAGGAGAGATTACAACAGATACCACAGAAATTCAAAGGATTGTAACAAATTACTACAAAGAGCTGTATGCCAAGAAATTTGAAAACCTAGATGAAATGGACAAATTTCTAGAAAAATATAACCTTCCAAAACTCAATAAAATGGAAGCAGAAAACCTGAACAAACCAATAACAGCAAAAGAAATAGAAGCAGTAATCCAAAAACTCCCAACACACAAAAGCCCTGGACCAGATGGTTTCACAGGAGAATTCTACAAAGCATTTAAGGAAGAACTAACACCTATCCTTCACAGACCATTTCAAAAAATCCAAAAAGATGGAAGACTACCAAACTCTTTTTATGAGGCCAACATCATCTTAATCCCAAAACCAGATAAAGACACAACAAAGAAAGAAAACTACAGGCCAATATCGCTGATGAACATTGACGCTAAAATCCTCAACAAGATACTGGCAAACCGCATCCAACAGTACATTAAGAAGATCATACACCATGATCAAGTGGGATTCATTCCAGGTATGCAAGGATGGTACAATATATGCAAATCAGTAAATGTAATACATCACATAAACAAAAGCAAAGACAAAAACCACATGATCATATCGATAGATGCAGAAAAAGCATTTGATAAGGTACAGCACCCATTTATGATAAAAACACTCAGTAAAGTGGGAATAGAGGGAGCATTCCTCAACATAATAAAGGCCATATATGAGAAACCTACAGCCAACATTATACTCAATGGGCAAAAATTAAAATCTTTTCCACTAAGAACAGGAACAAGACAAGGATGTCCACTTTCACCACTTCTATTCAATATAGTACTGGAAGTTCTAGCCACAGCTATCAGACAAGAAAAAGAAATAAAAGGAATCCAAATCGGAAAGGAGGATAGTGTACATAGAAAATCCTATAGACTCCACCAAAAAACTGCTTGACCTAATAAATGAATTTGGTAAAACAGCGGGATACAAAGTCAATATCCAGAAATCAAAGGCATTTCTGCACACCAACAATGAAACAGCAGAAGCAGAAATCAAGAAAAAAATCCCATTTGAAATAGCAAAAAGAAAAATAAAATACCTAGGAATAAACCTAACCAAAGAGGTAAAAGACCTGTATTCAGAAAACTACATAACACTGAGGAGAGAAATCAAGGAAGACACAAACAAATGGAAACATATACCATGTTCATGGATTGGAAGAATTAATATCATTAAAATGTCCATACTACAAAAAGCAATTTACACATTCAATGCAATACCTATTAAAGTACCAATGGCATATTTCACAGACATAGAACAAACACTTCAACAATTTATATGGAACCATAAACAACCCCGAATAGCTGCTGCAGTTTTGAGAAAGAAGAGTAAAGTAGGAGGAATCACAATACCTGACACTAAACTATACTACAAGGCCACTGTAATCAAAACAGCCTGGTGCTGGCATAAAAACAGTCACATAGACCAATGGAACAGAACAGAGAGCCCAGAAATAAACCCAAGCCTCTATAGTCAATTAATATTTGACAAAGGAAACAGCAACATAAAATGGAATAAAAATAGCCTCTTCAACAAATGGTGTTGGGAGAACTGGACAGCTACATGCAAAAAAATGAAACTTGAGCACCAACTTACACCTTATACAAAAATAGATTCAAGGTGGATAAAAGACTTAAATATAAAGCGTGACACCATTCAAGTCCTAGAAGAGAACGTAGGTAGGAAAATCTCAGATATTTCATGCAGAAACTTTTTTACTGACTTGTCTCCTAGAGCAAGGGACATAAAGGAAAGAATAAACAAATGGGACCTCATCAAAATTGAAAGCTTTTGCACAGCTAAGGAAAACAGTATCAAAATAAAAAGAGAACCAACTGTATGGGAAAACATATTTGCCAATGATACCTCAGACAAGGGTTTAATCTCCAAAATATATAAAGAACTTACACGACTCCACTCTAAGAAGACAAGTAACCCAATTAAAAAATGGGCAAAGGACTTGAACAGACAATTCTCCAAGGAGGACATACAGAAAATCCAAAGACACATGAAGGGATGCTCAATATCGCTAGCCATCAGAGGGATGCAGATTAAAACCACAATGAGATACCACTTCACACCAGTCTGAATGGCCATCATAAACAAAGCAACAAACAACAAGTGTTGGAGAGGATGTGGAGAAAGGGGGTCCCTAGTGCACTGTTGGTGGGACTGCAGACTGGTACAACCATTATGGAAAGCAGTTTGGAACTTCCTCAGAAAACTAAAAATGGATCTGCCTTTTGACCCAGCAATTCCATTGCTGGGACTCTATCCTAAGAACACTAAAACACCAATACAAAAGAACCTTTGCACCCCGATGTTCATAGCAGCACAATTTACAATAGCTAGGTGCTGGAAGCAACCTAGATGCCCATCAGTAAATGAATGGATCAAAAAACTATGGTACATTTACACAATGGAATTGTATGCAGCAGAAAGAAAGAAGGAGCTCCTACCCTTTGCAACAGCATGGATGGAGCTGGAAAGCATTATGCTAAGTGAAACAAGCCAGGCAGTGAAAGACAAATACCACATGATATCACCTTTAACAGGAATCTAAACAACAAAACAAAACAACAAAAAAAAAACTAGCAAAATATAACCAAAGACACTGAAATAGGGGATAGTTTGACAGTGGCCAGATGGGAGAGAAGAGAGAATTTCAGGGGGGAATGGGTAGGGATTACAGGAATAAATTTGGAGGACACATGGACAAAAACTAGGGGTGGGGGGTAATGGGGGGAAGGGGGGAGGGTTGGGTGGGTGGGCTGGAATGGGAGTAGGGGGGAGAAAACTGTACTTGAACAATGATTAAAATAAAATAAAATAAAATGTGGGTCTGTAACGCAAAGACAACAAGAAGCAGCTGGAAATTCTCCATATCCTGGGTATTCTCTGGGGGACTGCTCAATCATGTGATCACAGAGCATGCAGATTCTTAGCATAATGAACTAATCAACATGCTTGTAACGTAAAAGCATCTGAGAGGCAATGGGAAGCCATCTGTCCCTTAGCTCTGAGACAAAATTTGCGGTATTAGATCTCTTGTGTGTTACAGATCCGTTTTGCTCTTAATTCAAACCAGAATTTTATTAAAACTTACTCCTAAAAAACTCTAACAGCCTAAGTGGGTAATCACTCCCTTAAGAATACCATCTTTGCTTTCTCCCTAGTACCCTTATGTGGCATTACACAGTTTTTAAAGCTTTAACAGAATGTATTTTCACTTACAAGATGGCAGAGACTTCCTTGTCTGCCTTATACCTCAGAATACATCATACATTCACAATTTAGTCATTGGAATTTTCAGGTTGATAGTACAACTTGATAGAAATAATATATCAATAACTGTTTAATATGATCATGCCTACTCAGGACTCCTGGTCTGAGCACTTAGCTTGAAGTGATGGGTCTCTTCAGTAATTGGAAAAAGACTACTGTAATAATGCAACTGGCTGTGTTAATCTTCTACACTGAACAAACCAGTTTTCTTTTTTCAAATTTTTACCCCAACTCGTTGTTTTGGCATTCTGTATTGGGTTGCCTTCAATAAAGCCTGTCTACAAGTTGGTCAAACCAGTACAAACAGTAAATTATTACAAGCCATGACCCTGTTGCAGGTATTGGCACTGTTGTCCTCTCTTTATCAGAAATAGAAGGATTTGACCATTCAATCATGATAAAAAATGTAATGAAGTGTAAATTGTTAACAGAAATGTGGTCAACACAAATGATTTTCCTCACTAAAATGTGACTATTTGTCAAGGGTGTAGTTATCTAAGAAATCAATTATGTGGGAGGCTAATTGGTAATAATATACTCATCTTTTTCTAAACTAGATGATTTCAACTAGATTTGGGCATGATTAGGAAAATTCTCCTTCTGCTCTGAATAAACTCTCTAATTTGTGTCTATCACCACATAATACCAAAGCAAGAGCTGGTGATCTTTTGGTTTTATGAAATATTCTTACTCATAATTATTATTAACTGAAGAGAGCTGGATCTACTTTCTTTTTTCTGGATTTTTCTTACCAGAACATGATTATTCTGCTTTATTGTATATATAACTAAATAATGGATAAATCAAAGATATGGAAGAATTATCTTTGATTGAAGGTTGTAAAAGTGCTATAAATACATGTGTAGACACCCCCCTTTTTAACTTCCATCTCTGTATCATTAATAAATTTATTAATGAGGGCTCTGTTCACATATCTATTATCAACACTCATCATTTTTGTGTTTGAATCAAGGTCTCCTGCCTTCATTAGTGTCATTTTTTTCTTCTTCTTTTTTTTAATTTTAATCATTGTTCAAGTACAGTTTTCTACCCCCTACTCCCATTAGTGTTATTAATGCCTGTCAGCAAATGATAATGTAGGAGACTCTCACAAATTTATATGCATTCCCAGAGTGGAGACCTAAACTCAGTCAGTATCCTTGCATGACAGCAGCTGTAACAAATGGCCATCCTTCCCAGGAGAAATGTAAACAGGTTTCTAATTAATGCATTTACCGTTAACCTTTGTTTAGTCTTTAGTCATAGCATATTCATTATATTTGGACACCAAATATGATGTTGCTATGGAAATGAGGTATTTGTTCAGTGTCCTTAGATCTGCATGACTGATTGAGTTATCTACCTATTTCTCTCAGTACTTTACTGGATATCAGAGGGTATTTGGATAACCTTGGATAAGTTCCTACTTTATTACCCACCTTCGAGTGTAAATTGCATAATAGTTAGCAGTTTACTTAAATGCAATGAAAATCAGCCCTTGGTGTGCATGTGAGAGGGTAAGGGGGATGAAGTTGGAAGTTATTAAGGAGGAAAGGGGAAAATTCTTTTATGAATTACAGTGGCAGGGCATTTAAATCAAAACTAGAAGTTCATTGCTGCTGAAAGTGTGTGGATAAAGACTTTGATGGTCAATTTCCTTCCCTTATATCCATAAAATGATCAACAGTTCTCAAAGAAAGATATAGTAGGACAAACTTTTCTTCTTTTAGCTGGCAGTTCTAAATTTCCTAAATCCTTAAATAAAAGCTTCAAATAAAGAATGGGGACATCAAAAAAGCCTAATTATGACTTCTTTGTTGACCATGTTATATGTTGACCATAAATAGCATTTCTTACCATAGCTCATCCATTCATTTACTTAAGAACATTTATTAAGCAACATTTGGGGCCAGGCACAGTGCCCATCTGGGATACAGAGGTTAAAAAACATAGAGCCCTCTCTTGAAGAAACTCAGGAGACAAACTAACAATAAAGTATGGTTATCATTAGGAACATAAGTGCTATGATAATTTTATGTCCAGGATGGTATGTTAGCATAAATGGATTCTCATGGAAAGCCTAGGGAAGGTTGCTCAGAGAAGATACCATTTGAGCTCAATCTTAAAGAATAAGCAGGATTTTTAAAAAGAGAAAAGGAGGAGACATATGCCAGGTAGAGGGACTAGGATGTGCAAGGATAAAAACACATTAAACAATGTGCTGTGTTTATAGAATGGTAAAAAATTCAAGGTGACTAGAGCAATGTCTGTGTAGGGAATAGGCTATCAGGAGGAGTGATGGGAGATGTTAGATTGTATAAGAAGTAGATGGGAGCTAAAACAGGGAAAGAAGGGCTTAAATTTAAGGGATATTTCAGAAATGTAATTAACAGGACTAATGACTAAGAAAATGTAAGGAAAGTGATAATTAAGAGTCAAGATTTCCTATGGTTACCTTAATTTTAGAGATACTTGAAAGCTATGTTACTATGGTGGTTATCAGTGTGCTAATGGAGAAACTGAGGCATGGGAATTATATAATTTGTATAATTAAATTGTGATAGTTAAATTGCTACTGTGTAAAGGGGAGCTTCTAAACTAAAATATTTATAGTTTTTTAAAGATTGTTTGACTGTGTCTTCCTGTGGTCAATTGGTATGACTCTAAACAGTGCTGTTAGGTTGGTGATCAATTTTGTTATGACAATGAGAAAATGTCAGTTAAAATGGGCTGGAGGATTGGGGCTGGGAGTGTGGGTCTGGGCATGATCTAGTCTATAGGGAACCATTGGAGCACCTTTGGCTGAGAGTAAGACAGGTGAGTAAAGGCTTTAATGATTTGCTGACCTACAGTGTCCTCATGAGATGGAAACAAAATTAAGACAGTAGCCAATGATACAGGAAGGAGAACTCCAAAAGAATTTCCAGGTGATAAGCATACCTCTTTGACCCCAGGGCATAAAGGTTGAATGCATGGTACTGACAAGGCCTGAGGATCAGTCTATACAGTAAAACATACTTTCAGGACAGTGAGAAGAGAAGGTTTTTAAAAAGAACTTTTACTGAGGTATATATGCAGAAGAGTACACATATCATAAGAATACAGCTTGATAAAATTTCAAAAACTGAAATCTAGCCATAAACACTTTTTTAAACATTATTGTTTTGGATTCATAGAGTACTAACTCTTTGGGGCCCATGCTGAGTCACATGACTTAATTCATCCTAGTGTATCCCTCATTTTGGAGGACTATGGCTGGACTTTGAGTGCTGGGGTGTTGTATAGTAGGAACTAAAATGGGATTTGGTGTCAGGAGACCTGGGTTCCTGGATCCAATAAAATGTTGCTATGTGACCTTGGGCAAATCCTTTCACATATCAGTCTTCATATCCTTATCTGTAAAATGTAGTTGATGACATCTCCTGTGTTATCTAGAGGGTCCAATATAGTTACAGTTGTGAAAGCATCTTTGAAAAATGTAAAGTGTCATTTTCCCAGTGCCTAGTAGAGTACCTGCAATACAGTTTTCTTGAATGTGTAGAAGAATATCATAAATTTCAAAGCTGTTTGCTTAATGGTATTGTAGGGAAACTCACTTTAGATGCAATATGGTCCAGCAGCAAAGGCATCTGGGAAATGTTGTACTCTTAGCTGTCAATAGCCTCAGGCTTGGCTGACTACCCAGGAAATGAATGGTGCCGAAAGATAAACCTCAGGTCCCCAGGAAGGAGGTTAAAGATTGTATAGAGTGTGTTAATTGCCTTATGTTATTTGTTAATTTAGGAATACATTGTTTTTTTTCTGGTGGTCTAAGAGACTACCTACCATATGGTTTTACTATTAGCCCCCAATAAAAAAGGATCCTGTCCTGGGGTGGGGGATGTGTGTGGTTTCTTCCCAGTGGACACCATTGGGAGCAGCTGCTTTGCCTGTGTATGTAAGTTTATTCTATTAAAACTGTTATGAATTTAAATAAGGCTACGTGTCAGTTCTTTGGAGTTGAACCTGAATATAGACTTTTTGGGCTTTTCCCCAAGAGTATGAAAGGTAATTTGACCTAATGCTCCCCTAAGGCCACCTTTAAGAGAGACTCCCTCTTGAACATTAAAGTCAATTCAGTCACCCTGAATCTTTCAGCTTTAGAGTTCTCTTTGCTTAAAGGGAATATGAATAAAAATACAACAGATTCCCATTGTAGGGAATCAGGCTACAGCCATGATAGGACTATAGCCTGGGATGCCTGGGCATGTTTTTCTGTTCACCTACAGCATTCCCCTGTGACCACTGAAATTTATCTGTAATACTTTGTAATATAATGTTTAGATAGTTGCTAGGCCCAGTTGTCTCCATGGAGACAAGGGTAGATTTGTGAGTGGGCTAGTTATTCCAAGTGACTAACTGCAGCAGACAGTTTATCCAACTTTCTCTCTCTCTTTTTAAAATTTATTTATTTATTTATTTATTTATTGCAGTTCAGAAGTCTTGAAAAAGCCTACTGTACTGCATGATTTGTGTGGAATTCACTTTGTAAAATAACCTTCCTTCCTGAATTTAGTTTACTTTGCCTTGGGGAGAGTGCAATTTGTTCGTAGGAATTATTGCTTCTTGCCTGCAAATACTTTATTGGTAAAATGAAACATTCACATATAGGAGGCTTTCCAAGCTCCATTGCCCAGCCCCTCCTAACTTTAACATGTTCAGTGAACAAAGGCAAATGAGAAATGTGCTTGATTAAGAATTACCCCAGTATGCAAGGCATTCTAGAGCCTGAAAGTCTTTCCCTCATTGGAGTAAAGCAATGGACTGAAGCCATAGTCCCCCATGGGTTCTCCATCTAGCTGAGCTCGTTCTGGTTGGGAGAATGTGGCTTATTTATGGTGGTGCTTGACATAACTGAAGCAAGAGGATATAGGACAACTTCTCTCCATAACAAATCTGTCTGCAAAAGTGGGAAGCTGACACCAGGTGATGCCATCAAAACAGGCTTTGGCTTTCAAAGCTAGCCCTTCACTCCTGGCCCACTATCTTCTCTTTTCCTTCTCTCAGACTTTCTTTGATATTTTCACTAGAGGCAGAACAAGTTATGACCCTCTTGGATCCCAATTACCCTTTGCCTTCAGTTTGAATATGGGCAGGCTGAGTTTGGGAGAGTGAAGTTCAAGGGTCTGAGAGTTTTGATAATGTTTTATAATGGAATCAAAGTTCTATTATTAACCCCAGTAATTTCATATTTGCAATAACTCAGAGGAGTGACCCAAAAGTTACCTTTGTTCTGCAGTGTATTAAAAAAGAGCTTTATTGTAGAAACTGTTAAATATGTGTGAAAAATATTGAGAACAGTATAATGAACCTCCATATACTCATCATTCAACTTCAATATGTATTACCATTTTACCGATATTAACAAAACTTTTCTTCATGGAAAATTTCACCTTGGTTTTATGTTGGACTGTTTACTGCTCTTAAGACTTTAGACTATCTTTAAAAATGTAAATATTTTAGTTTAGATGCTCTTCTTTACATAGCAGTAATTGATGTATCAATTACAAATAATTCCTAATTGTTAATTAAATAAGTCTCTCCAAGCCATTCTGGGACAACATTTTTTTAAAGCATTTTGAGACCAGCTTGAGTTGTTTTTCTTTGAGGGTAATAAAACTGTGTTTCTTTTAAAATTATCCTATGGTTTGGATTTTTCCCTGGTTCACACTGACCTTATCTTTACCATCTTTCCTAGGTAATATTAACTACCAAAGGGGGCTGATAAATTTAAGACATAAGGAGTTTGCAGCCCTGGGTTTTGTGTAGCAGCTGAGCTCTTCCTGTGGAGGCACAATCACTTAAAGGCTAATATTTCTGGCTGGATCACAAGAAGCCATTGGCTCATTTGTCCATGCAGAAACAAAGATGAGTGTGAATGAGGCCTAAACGAGATAGTGATTGTCCATTAGCCCTCTAAGAAAGGACTGAGTCATACTGTTCAAAGGGCAGTAAATCAATCTGGATTGTTGGAGTGTATGATTCACTTCCAAGTGGCTTGGATTATCAGCATTATTATTTCTCTGCTATTGACCAGGCTTATTATACTTTTTGTGAAGCAAGACAAATATGCTTGAAAGCACTTGAAAGTGCTTGAAACTTTCCAAGCTCCTAAAAATTTATACACAACCTTGTATAAGTGCTTGGTCTATCTGAGGCCTATCTCTGGGTGCTTCACAACTATTAACTTCTTTTTACAAACATTTTATTTCTTTTTAGAGAGAGGGGAAGGGAAGGAGAAAGGAGAGAAGCATCTACCTGTTGCCTCTTGCATGTCCCTAGTGGGGGCCTAGCCTGCAACCCAGGCATGTGCCCCTACTGGGTATTGAACTAACAGTCTTTTCATTTGCAGGATGACAACCAACCCACTGAGCCACACCAATCAAGGCAGAGGTGTTAACTTCTTGCTCATAGAAGAGAAAATGTGACTTCCCTTCTTCTGCTTTCTTAGTTTAGTGGCATAAATAAACTAGGGGGGTATATTTTGTCAGCTCATTCGACTTTTCCAGAATTCCACTTACTCTGGCTATCACAGGCTGCTGTATCATTGTCATGAGTATCTGTTCATGATATAGTCTTTCCTGTAACTCAGCTGGGCAACTGCTCGGCTAGCTGCCTGCTGAGCAGCCCAGCAGCAAGGGATAGACAAGAGTCACACACAGTAACTATGTTGTTCACTCAGCTTTTATTGAATGCAGTTTCACTCAAAGTAGAACATCAACATACATCAATATCCTAACTACACTCTAACAGTCTAAGGGGAATGTAACACACACACAGCAATCAATGGGGGATAATGAACCCCAGTCCCAGAGACTCAGTCTGCATGTCCGAGAGACAGCATGGTGGGCAAGGGAGTTGTCAGCGTCTTGCAAGGAAGGATCTCTGGAGCCAGGTGGGCAGCAGGGCAGATGAAGGCCTCAGTCCAGCAGGGAAGAGCCTCCAGATCATCATGGCATGGAGCAGCACTCTTGTGTGTGGAGCTCAGCTTTCTCAGCAGTGGCTTGGAGCCTGCCTCAGTTATACTTTGAAAGTGGAATACTCCACCCTTCTGGGTCTTTTTGATAAATGTCTTGGCACCCCTGATACCAAGTGTGGAATTTTCCCAGAAGCCTATCTATGATGTCTTGCAGCCTGTCAATGCCAGGCAGGTTCACTCTAGATTTGGGCAGATGGAAGAAAATCTGCAGAGTCATGGGAATGCTGGACATGCCTTTATGCAAGGGCGGGGTGATCCACACATGCTGTGTGTCACACAGCAGGAAGCCTCAACTCCCTTATATACTACATGTACACAAAGCTGGCAGAGTGCCAAAATATTGTATCACACAGTGTGATTATACACATGTGGGCCCACACAATATTATGGGAATACAATTTATCAGACTCAATCTCAAGGCTATAAGAACACTGCTTATCTTAGTTGCCCAGACACCTAGGTGAGGGAGCCTGACTGACTCCATTTACCCTACATATGGGTGGTCCTGCTCTATAAACATGGCTACTCTGACCATATGTGCAGATATCTTAAGGGTGTGTCCTTGCCAGATGTGTCTGCTCTGACCACGTGGGCAGATAGGTCTCCTTGTCAGATGTGTTTACTCTGACTTAGGTAGTTTTCTCTTGAACCAAAGTGTCACAGCTGATTGACAGCCATTTTAGTTAGCATAAGTGACTCCACTTTGTTTTATATACTTTATGCTATCTTAATTGGACCAATGCCATTTTATTGGTCCTGCTCTCCACAATCACATTTCTAATAGTGTCAGCTTTCTTCCCCCAGCATAAGGGATGAAAGAACTATGGTCTTCCTCCACCCTTCTGGAAGGAAGAACTTTGAGTTTAATTATAATACTTGACTGTGAAACCCATTCACAAATCTCAAGGTGAAAATCTGCTTCCTGCAGGCCCTGGGTACGATGGGATATATAATTGGAATCTCTTGGGTTTGAGTTAGTGTGGCTGCAAATCAATTAAGCTCAGCACTTTGAATACCATTTTCCCTCATCCAGGTGAAAAAGAATCCCAAGTGCAATGTGAGTTTGAAGGAAAAAAGCATCTGTGTAAACTGGGTCTTGAAGGGTCCTCTAGGTAAGCCCTATATTTTCTAAGACCTTTATTTTGTAGAGATAAATTATTCTCATTGCTCCCTACCCTCTCATCTTTTCTCATATTTGATACTGGCTGAATTTGGAAGACAAAGATATCAATAAGAAACATGTAATTCCTTTCTCTTTGTATGGGCAAGTCTTGAGGTAAGAGTACTGCTCAACTGAATGCTTGCTAGTCTTTTTTTTTTTTAAGATTTTGACTAAAATGACTGTTGGTTTCAAAGCTTTCTTTTACAGCATCTATCTGTTTAGATCTCTTGAAGGGCTCTATTGTTTCAATGTGGCAATTGTTCTCTGTCTTTGAAAGATATTTTTAGGTCCTCAGGCCCAGAAACTTCTTATTTCAGGAACTAGAAAGGGAGAGGGAAGAAATATCGAGAATGAGATAGATAGTCCTTTGCTTTTATTTTTAAGGGCTGAGATTCTCTTCTGTTTATTTTTCTCTCCATTTTCTGGAAATTTCCAAAGGGTGGCTGGGCCCTCCTGAGGAGGATCCGGCCGTGCCTCATCCATGTACTTCTTATTTGCCCACATCAAGTGCTGTCTGTTGCCCGCAGGGTGCCTTCTACTTCTTCCCTCCCTCCCACTATCTAGGATGAATCTACATGTCCCCATCTGTCCCATTGTGTATCACAGTCCCTCTGAAATGAAAGAGACATTTGGAAGTTGTATTTGTTATTTGTTTTCTGGAAGGACCTTAGTGCATCAGTATACATTGGCTGGGGTATGATCTATTGGTGGTGGTGGAGGAATATCCCTAAAGGAAGGATGCTTCTATTAACTTCAGGGCCTCTTTCATTTATTATATGCCATGCTTTAGTGTAAATAAGTAAGTTTGCTCCCAAAGAGAGCAATCCAGCACTGTTTTCTTATTTTTCCTCCAAACTGTAAGTGTTGATAGTTGTTTATATAGGGGGTTGGGGGATGAGAGAGGCAAGTAAAGAAATCCTGAAGTTCTTTTAATGAAATCAAACCCATTGATTTTCCATGGTTAGTATTAGATGGAGGATTTCCATGTTGGGTGTGCCAGCTGGATCTTAGAGCACTCAATTTCCTTTCTCTTAGGAGATCTCTTATTTTCTTTGGATCTCTCTTATCCTTACATTGGCCTGAATCTTATGTTCTCAAAAGTGGTTGGAAAAAAAAAGTGGTTGAGAAGTCTTGATTGTGGTTCCAATCCTCTCACTAACTAATTATTTGGATGTTTCCTCTGTATGCTCATCTGTAAAATTCATGTGGTGACATAAATTACAGATCTCTAAGATCTGAAATCAGGTTTCCTGGCTTTCTGGATCCAAACTCATGAGCCATCTGATTATGTCTGGTGGAAGGCATCATTGAGACCCTAGAGACTAGTCCAATAGGTATTCTGTGTCATTCATGCAAGCAGTGAGGACTTTTGAGCTTGCTTTCTATGTTTCTGGGATGTAAGATATAAAAAGCAGAACAAATTCTTTCAGGCCCCTAACTATAAACTTAGTTTTCTGAATGAAGAACAAATAACCTAGTTTCGAAGTATGTATGTATGTATGTATGTATGTATGTATGTATTCTAGAGAGGGGGGAAGAGAGGGAGAAAGAGAGGGAAAGAAACTTCAATGTGCAAGAGAAACATTGATCCTTTGCCTCTTACACGCCTCCAACCAGGGACCTGTCCAACAACCCAGGCATGTGCCCTGACTGGAAATGAACTGAACCAGTGACTTTTCAGTTAGCAGGATGATACCCAACCCACTGAGCCATACCAGTAAGGGTCAAATAACCTAGTTTGGGAGGAAAAGGAAAAGCATATGTGGTCTAAGAGTGTGAATCAGATTCTTTGGGGAATGGCATTCCAAGGGGAATGTCTAAGCTCAGCACCACTGAGATGAATAGGAACTCAGAAATCACTGTGCTTTCCTTCTGAGATTGAGTAGCTTCACATCCGGGAAGTCCTGGGAAGAGGGAGCCCTCATTCTGGGCACATTGGGCCCTTTCCATGTGATACCACTTGCTCTGTCAGAGTTGTGGAATAAGTAGAATTGAATTAGGAAAGACAGGCTTAGAAACATTGATTTAGTGGCACCTGCCTTTTGTTTCCACAACACATATTATGTTCAGCACTTTCCCACTGCCTTGAGGTTATTGAATGAATGAATATATCTCCCTTGTGTTGCCCATGAGCTCCTAGAGTTCCTAGAACAGGAGCAAGTGTTTTAGGCACCTCTGCAACACCAGAATCTAGCTCAGGACCTGGCACACAGTGGATGTTAAATGAATATCTTCTGAAAAAGCTATGATTATTCAAGCTGGAATCACACAGCTCCCATAGCATCCTGCACTTCCTTTCATCTGTCAGAGTACTGATTACACCATATTCTAGGTGCCAAGTGACTTATATCTCTGCTCCAGTACCTTGAGGCTAGAATTGTGTATTTCTTTTCTACCACGGTGACTGGTACAGAGGAGGTACTACATAAATATTTCATGGATATATAGATGACTTTATTTTTGGAAAAAACCCCAAATGTTATGTGGTAATCCTTCCCTCCTACCTTGTATGACTCCTAGAAAATCACCTTTTACAGTATTTTGCTAAATATTTTGTTCTTGTCATTTGTTTAATCCCTATTATTTAAGAACCTATTATATGCCTACATTGTACTAGGAGCAGTCCCTATACAGAGATGAGTCAGACAGATCCTTCCTTGTCAAGAAAGTTTTTATAGGTAAGGAACCCCCAGAATTAAAACAATGTCACTGTAAACTAAAAGCAAAATCTTAATGCAAATATGGGGTTTTAATCCTAAATCAATTTAGAACTACATTTGAGATTTTCCTCTTTTCCATTCTTTCCTCCCTGTATCCTATTGCTGGTTGTTTTTATACATCTCCCTATCTCTTGTGTGTTTGCAGCCTTCATATTGGAAGTGGCAGTGTTGCAGCCTCTAGCTGCATTAGCAGCCTGGAGTCTTTCTGCTGAGAACTGTGGTGTCAGCTCTCATTGAGGACTGTTCATTTATGACACTATCAAACTAAATTCATGCCTAACACTTTTAGTGGAGACTTGCTAGTAATGCCATCCTCTTTCATCTTATAACTTGATTAAGCAACAGAGCTGATTAGGTAAGTTTTTTCTTCTTATAAGGATGTTGTTTATTTCAGCCATGCAATCTTCTGGGAAATTTTTTCAGTGGTTGTTGCATAGCATTTGCATTGGTAGATACTTCAATTATGTTTTGTGTTGTTTTCTGTCTTATGAGACTAACAATTATCCTAACAGATAACATTGTCATTTCTATGTCCTGTCCCCAGAGAATATGAACTCTCCTCAATTAGAGATGGTAAATTCTGGATTACTTGTGTTTCTGAAAAGGTTTCCCAGATATTCTGGGCGTAGTCTCGTATTGATTGGAGTAAATGCTAGCTGCTATAATAGATAAACTCTGAACTCTCAGTGGTTTAAACCAATAAAGTTTCTTCCTTGTTTATGTCACTTCTTCAAGTGGTAATCCAGGGACCTAGACTCCTTTCATCTTATGACTCTGATATCTTTAACATGGCATTTCTAAGGTTGCTCTAGGGTTTACCTTTAGTCCAGCCAGCTGTAAGTAGAAAAGAACATGGAAGATGTTATATAGGAGGTTTGTTTTTAATGGGCCAAGATTAGAGATGTTTTATATCACTTTGATCCATATTGTACTGGGAAAAAATCAATCACATTGAGAGAACTAACTATAGAGGAAATGGTAAATATGGCCTAGATATATGCCCAGGAGGAAAGGGAGACCTGTTTTCATGAACACATAATGTCTGTATTAAGTATCCCCCATGGAGACCACTAGAAAACTAAACCATTTCTGCCACTGAGGCAACAGAGCCACTGGGCAACAGATATATTATTTCCCACTCCTGTTGCCTTTTGAGATGTGCTCTTAGCTATTATATGGGAAGAGTTAAACCCTAACCTAATTGGTTCTAAAATATTATGGAGGTAAAAAATAATTCACTGAGTGCCATTGTGGGGAATGGAATGCTAAATCTTTAAAGGAATTTACATCCCTGTAGTTTTCTTTAACTTTTCCTCACAGGTTTGCCTAGACATGAATATAAGGGCATCTCCCTCTGGTTCTTGCTGAAAGGAGACACCTAGTTCTGTTCTAAAGCATCAGAAGTCCATGATCAAAACCTATATGTGACATCAGAATTAGAGCTGAGAAGATATTAACCAAGCAATCAACATGTGCCAAGTACTTGCTAGGAGCTGGGGATATAAAGATGAATAAGACAGCCAAAAACAGGAATGAGATATCTTTTTTTCTCTGATAATATTGCCAAAATTTTAAAGGCTGACAACAGCAAGTGTTGGTAAGGATGTAGGGAAATGACAACTCTTGAGAACTGGTGATGGGCCTAAAAGTTGGTACAGCTACACTGGAAAGCAATTTTTGAGTGTCCTTTATTTTTTAAAAGATTTTATATATTTATTTTTAGAGAGAGGGGAAGGGAGTGAAAAAGGGAAAAAACATTGATGTGTGAGAGAAACAATGATCGGTTACCTCTTACACATACCCAACCAGGGACCTAGCTCACAACCAAGGCATGTGACCTGATTGAGAGTTGAACTGGTGACCTCTTGGCCCATGGGACGATGCCTAACCTCCTAAGCCACACCAGTCAGGGCTGTCTGTGTTTGTTAAACTAAAAATTCATATGACTTACAATCTAATAGTTCTATTTCTAGATCTCTTTATTGAAGTAACACTTATACACCAAGATATGTAGTAAAGCATGATTGTTGTAACTTTTTGGTAATAGCAAAATCCTGGAAACAGCCTGATTGCCCATAAATAGGGGAAAGGTTAAATAAAATTAGGTGTATCTATATAATGGTTTATTAGACTGAAGTTAAAGGGAATTAACCAGATATATATATCAACATGGATATATTTCAAAAACATTTTTGAATGAAAGAAATGGCAAAAAGATGTACATAGCCCCATAACATTTGCAAAATGAGGTATAAGGTAATATTATATATTTTATATTAATATATCTGTAAATGTACAAAAACAATTGGATATATATATATATATATATATCAAACTCATCTTAGTGTTTGGTTATCTTTGGAAAGACAAGGAGGTAGTAGAGCATGGAATGGAGGTCAAGGGGCTTTTGGCTTAACCTATAATATTCTATTCTGAGACAATGAGCAGTATTTTCATAAAGTATTATTATTTTTTAAAATGTATTTTATTGATTATGTTATTACAGTTGTCCCATTACCCCCCTTTATTCCCCTCCACCCTGTACACCCCCTCCCACCCACATCCCCCCCTTTAGTTTATGTCCGTGTCTCATAATTTTAAGTTCTTGGCTTCTACATTTCCCATACTATTCTTGCCCTCCCCCTGTCTATTTTCTACCTACCATCTATGCTACTTATTGTACCTTTTCTGCCTCTCTCCTCCTCCCACTCCTCTGTTGATAACCCTCCATGTGTTCTCCATTTCTGTGGTTCTGTTCCTGTTCTAGTTGTTTGCTTAGTTTGCTTTTGTTTTTGTTTTAGGTGTGGTTGTTAATCATTGTGAGTTTGTTGTCATTTTACTGTTCATAGTTTTTTCTTTTCTTTTTCTTAGATAAGTCTCTTTAACATTTCATATAATAAGGGCTTGGTGATGATGAACTCCTTTAACTTGACCTTATCTGAGAAGCCCTTTCTCTGCCCTTCTATTCTAAATGAAAGCTTTGCTGGATAGAGCAATCTGGGATGTAGGTTCTTGCCTTTCATGACTTGGAATACTTCTTTCCAGCCCCTTCTTGCCTGCAAGGTCTCTTTTGAGAAATCAGCTGACAGTCTGATGGGAACTCCTCTGTAGGTAACTGTCTCCTTATCTCTTGCTGCTTCTAGGTTTCTCTCCTCATTTTAATCTTGGGTGATGTAATTATGATGTGCCTTGGTGTGTTCCTCCTTGGGTCCAATTTCTTTGAGACTCTCTGAGCTTCCTGGACTTCCTGGAAGTCTACTTCCTTTGCCAGATTGGGAAAGTTCTCCTTCATTATTTGTTCAAGTAAGTTTTCAATTTCTTGCTTTTCCTATTCTCCTTCTGGCACTCCTATGATTCAGATGTTGGAATGTTTAAAGATATCCTGGAGGTTCCTAAGCCTCTCCTCATTTTTTTGAATTCTTATTTCTTCATTCTTTTCTGATTGGATGTTTCTTTCTTCTTTCTGGTCCACTCCATTGATTTGAGTCCCAGTTTCCTTCCTATCACTATTAGTTTCCTGCATGTTTTCCTTTATTTCACTTAGCATAGCCTTCATTTTTCATCTAATTTGTGACCAAATTCAACCAATTCTGTGAGCATCCCGATTGCTAGTGTTTTGAACTATGCACCTGATAGGTTGGCTATCTCTTTGTTGCTTAATTGTATTTTCTGTGGAGCTTCGATCTGTTCTTTTGTTTGGGTCATTTTTTTTTGTCTTGTCATGCCTATTATGTAGTGAGGGGTGGAACCTTAACTATTTACCAGAGCAGGGTAACCCATGTTGCTGGGTTGTGATGCTGTATGTGGGGCAGGGGTCTGAGAGGGGACAATGGTGCTTGTTCCACACTCTGACAGATTTCAATCACTTCCCCTGCTTCCTGCAAGCAAATTGGGCCCTTCTGGTGCTGATTGCCATGTGGGTGGGTTTGTGTACATCCTGGGACCCTGTGGGTCTCTCCAAGGAACTCTCCTGTGAGGCTGGGAGTTTCTCCTAGCACCTCAACCCCCATAGGTGTTTTCAATCAGTGTTTTGAGACTTTATTTCCCTGTACTGTGACCCTGGGTTGTGCGGTCTGTCTGGCTCCCCAGTTTTGGCTGGTTTATCAGTGTGGGAACGTGGGGCCCAATGTGCCGTGCCCCTCTACAATCTGCCTCCCTGCTGGGTCCGCCAGCTGCCACTTTGCGTGTCCAGGGTCCGCCCACTGCTGCCTTGGGCACCTGGGGTCTGCCAGCCACCCTGCCTCGAGTCCTTTCTGTCCTGGCTCCCCAACTCTGCCCCTCTTTCTGGTCTGGATGAATGTGTCTACTTTAACTCCTTGGTGTTGGACTTCCATACAGTTCAATTTTCTGTCAGTACTGGTTGTTTTTTGTTTTTAAATTGTTGTTGTCCTTATTTTGGTTGTGCGAGGAAGCAGTTTGTCTACCTATGCCTCCATCTTGGCTGGAGGTCCCCCATAAATTATTTTTAAGGGAAATAACTAGAAAAAGACTGAAAACAAATAGAAAAAGACTGGAAGCAAAAGTGCCAAAATGTCAGTAATGGTTACTTGTGGATGTTAGAAACATGGGTGAACATTGTATAATTCTTTGTATATTTCTATATATTTTTAAATTACCAACAGAAACAACCACAATATCCCATTGTTTATGACTTCAAGGAGCTTGCTGTCAAATGGGGGAAGACAGGCAGGTAAACAAAGATGTAAACAGGTAAAAAGTTTAAGGTGCAGAGGGAACACAGAGGAGAGGCTTCTAACCTAGAATTAGGGGTTCAATAAAAACTTCCCAGAGAATATGCTAATGATTTAGGCCCTGAAGATCAAGTAGTATGAGCTTTCTAGGTCAAGGAGATGTACTCTGTGGATCAAAGCCAAGAACATAAGCAATGAAGAAAAGATAAAGAGCAGCATGGGGGATCCAAGATGGTTGCAGAGTAGGTGGAAGCTCTATCCACTTGCTACCAGACCCAGACTGGTCTTGCAGCTAAACCATGGAACAATCAAATTGAAAATCCAATGGAGAGTGAGTGAGAGCGTGTGAGAGTGTGTGTGAGTGCATATGTGGATGAGAGTGCAGGGAGTATGCGTGAGTGGGAGATTGCCTGCCTGCCTGCCTGCTGGGCACTCGAGATCAGGTGACCTGGGGTCTCCTAGCAGAGTAACTGCCACCAATGTTGCCCAAACTGGCACTTCTGGCTGTGCAGATTTGGGGTGGCTGTGGATTGGCTCAGGAGCCATGAACTCTGGGGGAAGAGAGAGATGGCTGGGGAGGTGCTGGCTACAGAAACAGCATCATGGCCATAGACCCATCTGAGGCTGAGAATCTCTCAAGGGAGTGGGGACAGCAACCATCACCACCTAGTGTTATAGTATCACTGCAGGATTGTTTCCAATGCCATCTGGGAGAGATCCAGAGAGAAACTATATCTAAAACTGTCAGAGGCTCTGGAAAGCAGTGGCCAGCCCTGACTGAGAGACTTTGTGATCTTGGGGCAGGGGTAGTGTATGGAGAATAGGCCCCCCAGGGCTCAGGGCTACAGCACGAGGGCCACACCAAAACTCTTTTAAAAGAGGGACTGAGGAAAGACTCAAGACTTGGCAGGGACCTAGTGCTTGTATGAATGTGCAAGTGTGTGTAGTGGCTATGCTAACAAAGAACTCAGAAGGATAGAATTATGCTGAAGGGACTGTGGGACCCAACATAGCACTGCTGGTGAGCAGGGGACTGGACAAAATGGAGAGTTCGGGCTTGAGCCTCCAGTGAGAGAGCAGCAGGCTAGGAACTGGATGGCCAGGAGCTGAACACCTGAGATTCACTGCAGCCGGGCAAGCCCAACCCCCACCTGGGATATTTCAGGCTCTACAGGTCATTGAGGCCAGGTTCAGGAGTCCGCTGTTGGGTACATTTCTGCAAGGGAAGAAGAAAAAGCTCTGAAAGGAACCTTTACCAGACACTGTAAGCTACCCTGTTCCTTTGGCCCTGATCCACTAAAACCAGCAGAACAGAGAGACTAGAGACATGTGCAACAAGGGATATTCAGGGCCCTGCCCAGCCTTGGCACCTAGACAGCTGCTGTCTGTGCCAAGCAGGAAAGAGCTGCCCCTTTTAGACAGATTGGCCCCTCACAAGAAAAAGACAGCTAATACATCAGAAAATACATTATTTGAAAGAATCTGGGACAGACTGAGATGTGTGGCAAGGGGATAGGGAAACACTCCTACCATCTTCCCTAAGACTGAATAGTGCCCCCTGGGGGTGACCCAGGGTTCCCACCCTCCTGGTTGCACCAGAGACCCCTTCTGGAGGCATGTGGCAAAGATGCTAGCAGTCCTCTTGAGTCATTATATGAACCACCTCTGGTCCCTGGGGTGATGGAAGGCTGGCAGGTCAGAACAGTGGAGACCAGCCAAATCTGAAGGAGATAGCCACAGACTGTGGATCACTTGTAGACTCAAACAGGTTATCTAGGACCAGGCTAGGACACCATCTGACATCACCAGAGGTGGATCTTTTTTTTTTTTAATTTCAATCATTGTCCAAGTACAGTTTTCTCCCCCCTACTCCCTTTCCAGCCCCTCCACCCAACCCTCCCCCCTTCCCCCCATTACCCCCCACCCCTAGTTTTTGTCCATGTGTCCTCCAAATTTGTTCCTGTAATCCCTACCCATGCCCCCCTGAAATTCCCTCTTCTCTCCCCTCTGGCCACTGTCAGACTATCCCCTATTTCAGTGTCTTTGGTTATATTTTGCTAGTTTTTTGTTTTGTTTTGTTTTGTTGTTTAGATTCCTGTTAAAGGTGATATCATGTGGTATTTGTCTTTCACTGCCTGGCTTGTTTCACTTAGCATAATGCTTTCCAGCTCCATCCATGCTGTTGCAAAGGGTAGGAGCTCCTTCTTTCTTTCTGCTGCATAGAATTCCATTGTGTAAATGTACCATAGTTTTTTGATCCATTCATTTACTGATGGGCATCTAGGTTGCTTCCAGCACCTAGCTATTGTAAATTGTGCTGCTATGAACATCGGGGTGCAAAGGTTCTTTTGTATTGGTGTTTCAGGGTTCTTAGGATAGAGTCCCAGCAATGGAATTGCTGGGTCAAAAGGCAGATCCATTTTTAGTTTTCTGAGGAAGTTCCAAACTGCTTTCCATAATGGTTGTACCAGTCTGCAGTCCCACCAACAGTGCACTAGGGACCCCCTTTCTCCACATCCTCTCCAACACTTGTTGTTTGTTGCTTTGTTTATGATGGCCATTCAGACTGGTGTGAAGTGGTATCTCATTGTGGTTTTAATCTGAATCTCTCTGATGGCTAGCGATATTGAGCATCCCTTCATGTGTCTTTGGATTTTCTGTATGTCCTCCTTGGAGAATTGTCTGTTCAAGTCCTTTGCCCATTTTTTAATTGGGTTACTTGTCTTCTTAGAGTGGAGTCGTGTAAGTTCTTTATATATTTTGGAGATTAAACCCTTGTCTGAGGTATCATTAGCAAATATGTTTTCCCATACAGATGGTTCTCTTTTAATTTTGATACTGTTTTCCTTAGCTGTGCAAAAGCTTTTAATTTTGATGAGGTCCCATTTGTTTATTCTTTCCTTTATGTCCCTTGCTCTAGGAGACAAGTCAGTAAAAAGGTTTCTGCGTGAAATATCTGAGATTTTCCTACCTACGTTCTCTTCTAGGACTTTAATGGTGTCACGCTTTATATTTAAGTCTTTTATCCACCTTGAATCTATTTTTGTATAAGGTGTAAGTTGGTGCTCGAGTTTCATTTTTTTGCATGTAGCTGTCCAGTTCTCCCAACACCATTTGTTGAAGAGGCTATTTTTATTCCATTTTATGTTGCTGCTTCCTTTGTCGAATATTAATTGACCGTAGAGGCTTGGGTTTATTTCTGGGCTCTCTGTTCTGTTCCATTGGTCCATGTGCCTGTTTTTATGCCAGTACCAGGCTGTTTTGATTACAGTGGCCTTGTAGTATAGTTTAGTGTCAGGTATTGTGATTCCTCCTACTTTACTCTTCTTTCTAAAAACTGCAGCAGCTATTCGGGGTTGTTTATGGTTCCATATAAATTGTTGAAGTGTTTGTTCTATGTCTGTGAAATATGCCATTGGTACTTTAATCGGTATTGCATTGAATGTGTAGATTGCTTTTGGTAGTATGGACATTTTAATGATATTAATTCTTCCAATCCATGAACACGGTATATGTTTCCATTTGTTTGTGTCCTCCTTGATTTCTCTCCTCAGTGTTATGTAGTTTTCTGAATACAGGTCTTTTACCTCTTTGGTTAGGTTTATTCCTAGGTATTTTATTTTCCTTTTTGCTATTTCAAATGGGATTTTTTTCTTGATTTCTGCTTCTGCTGTTTCATTGTTGGTGTAGAGAAATGCCTTTGATTTCTGGATATTGACTTTGTATCCCGCTGTTTTACCAAATTCATTTATTAGGTCAAGCAGTTTTTTGGTGGAGTCTATAGGATTTTCTATGTACACTATCATGTCATCTGCAAACAGTGACAGTTTTGTTTCCTCCTTTCCGATTTGGATTCCTTTTATATCTTTTTCTTGTCTGATTGCTGTGGCTAGAACCTCCAGTACTATATTGAATAGAAGTGGTGAAAGTGGACATCCTTGTCTTGTTCCTGTTCTTAGTGGAAAAGATTTTAATTTTTGCCCATTGAGTATAATGTTGGCTGTAGGTTTCTCATATATGGCCTTTATTATGTTGAGGAATGCTCCCTCTATTCCCACTTTACTGAGTGTTTTTATCATAAATGGGTGCTGTACCTTATCAAATGCTTTTTCTGCATCTATCGATATGATCATGTGGTTTTTGTCTTTGCTTTTGTTTATGTGATGTATTACATTTACTGATTTGCATATATTGTACCATCCTTGCATACCTGGAATGAATCCCACTTGATCATGGTGTATGATCTTCTTAATGTACTGTTGGATGCGGTTTGCCAGTATCTTGTTGAGGATTTTAGCGTCAATGTTCATCAGCGATATTGGCCTGTAGTTTTCTTTCTTTGTTGTGTCTTTATCTGGTTTTGGGATTAAGATGATGTTGGCCTCATAAAAAGAGTTTGGTAGTCTTCCATCTTTTTGGATTTTTTGAAATGGTCTGTGAAGGATAGGTGTTAGTTCTTCCTTAAATGCTTTGTAGAATTCTCCTGTGAAACCATCTGGTCCAGGGCTTTTGTGTGTTGGGAGTTTTTGGATTACTGCTTCGATTTCTTTTGCTGTTATTGGTTTGTTGAGGCTTTCTGCTTCCATTTTATTGAGTTTTGGAAGGTTATATTTTTCTAGAAATTTGTCCATTTCATCTAGGTTTTCAAATTTCTTGGCATACAGCTCTTTGT
Organism: Phyllostomus discolor; assembly: GCF_004126475.2. Classification (NCBI taxonomy): domain Eukaryota; kingdom Metazoa; phylum Chordata; class Mammalia; order Chiroptera; family Phyllostomidae; genus Phyllostomus; species Phyllostomus discolor. Next base: position 71,783,691 of record NC_050198.1, read on the forward strand.
AGTAATTTGTTACAATCCTTTGTATTTCTGTGGTATCTGTTGTAATCTCTCCTTTTTCATTTCTGATTGTGTTTATTTGGGTTTTCTCTCTTTTTTTCTTGATGAGTCTGCTTAAAGGCTTGTCGATTTTGTTTATCTTTTCAAAGAACCAACTCTTGGATTCATTGATCTTTAGAATTGTGCTTTTAGTCTCTATGTCATTTAATTCTGCTCTGATCTTGGTTATTTCCTTCCTTCTGCTTGCTCTGGGCTGTCTTTGTTGTTGTTCCTCGAGTTCTTGTAGACGTAGGGTTAGGTTGTTTGTTTGAAATGTTTCTAACTTTTTTAGGTGGGCCTGTATCGCTATGATCTTCCCTCTCAGGACTGCCTTGGCTGTGTCCCATAAGTTTTGGGTTGTTGGGAGTTCGTTTTCATTTGTTTCCAAAAACCGTTAGATTTCTTCCCTAATATCATTCTTGACCCATTCATTGTTTAATAGCATGCTGTTTAATCTCCATGAATTTGAGTGTTTTGGGTTTTTTTCTTTGTGGTTGGTTTCTAGTTTCAGTCCCTTGTGATCCGAGAAATTGCTTGGTATGATTTCAATTTTTTTGAAATTGTTGAGGCTTGTTTTGTGTCCTATCATGTGGTCAATCTTTGAAAATGTTCCATGTACATTTGAAAAAAAATGTGTATTTAGCTTCTTTGGGATGGAGGGTTCTGTAAATATCAGTAAAGCCCAGTTCATCTAGGGTATTGTTCAATGCCACAATATCTTTGTTGATGTTTTGTTTGGAAGATCTGTCCATTTTTGATAGAGGGGTGTTAAAATCCCCCACAATAATTGTGTTGCTGTCCATATCTTTCTTGAAGTCCTCTAAGATTTTCTTTATGTATTTAGGTGCTCCTATGTTGGGTGCATATATATTTACTATGTTTATGTCTTCTTGGTGAATTCTTCCCTTGAGTATTATGAAATGACCTTCTGGGTCTCTCTTTATGGATCTTCTTTGGAAGTCTATTTTGTCAGATATGAGTATTGCTACCCCGGCTTTTTTTTTCCTTTCCATTTGCTTGGAAGGTTTGTTTCCAGCCCTTCACTTTCAACCTGTGTAGATCTTTTATCCTGAGGTGGGTCTCTTGTAGACAGCATATGTGTGGGTCATGTTTTCTTATCCAATCAGCTATTCTATATCTTTTGATTGGAGCGTTTAGTCCCTTTACGTTTATGGTTATTATTGATAAGTAATTATTCATTGCCTTTTGTGTACGTGTGATCCTCTCTCACTCTCTGTTTTCCTTTCTTTCCTTAAAGCAGTCCCTTCAGCATCTCTTGCAGAGCTGGTTTAGTGGAGGTGTATTCTTTTAGACTTCTTTTGTCTGAGAAGCTTCTTATTTGGCCTTCTATCTTAATTGAGAGCCTTGCTGGGTAAGGTAGTCGTGGTTGCAGGCCTCTGGTTCTCATTACTTGGATTATTTCTTGCCATTCTCTTCTGGCTTGGAGTGTTTCCATTGAGAAGTCAGCTGTTAGCCTTATTGGGGCCCCCTTGTATGTTATTCCTTCTTCTCCCTTGCTGCCTTTAAGATTCTCTCTTTGTCTTGAAATTTTGCCATTTTAATTATGATGTGTCTTGAGGTGGGCCTCCTTGGGTTCCTCTTGATTGGAACTCTCTGTGTTTCCTGTATTTGTGTGACTTTTTGTCTCATCAAATTAGGGAAGTTTTCCATCATCACTTGTTCAACTAGGTTTTCTATCCCTTGTTCTTCTTCTTCTCCTTCTGGTATCCCTATTATACGGATATTATTACGTTTCATATTGTCTTGCATTTCTCTTAATCCCTCTTCATTCTTTCTGAGCCTCTTTTCCCTTTCTTGCTCTTTCTGGGTGTTTTCTTCTATTTTGTCCTCTAGCTTGCTGATCCGATCTTCTGCTTTATCGATCCTGCTTTTCATTCCTTCTACTGTGTTCTTCATTTCAGAGATTGTATTCTTCATTTCCTCTTGGCCCTTGTTGAGAGTTTCTATTTCCTTTTTTATGCTGATGTAGTTTTCATTGAGTTCATTGTAGCTTCCCTGTAGTTTCTCGTAGCTCATTGTGAGCTCATTGAGCTTCCTGACAATCACTGCTTTGAATTCAGTATCTGATAGTTGAATTGCCTCTGTTTCATTTAGCATTCTTTTTGAGGCTTCCTCCTTTCCTTTCATTTGGGGAGTATTTCTTTGTCTTCCCATTGTTTGTGAGACTCTTCTTGTTCACCTCAGCTTCTTATATTGATCTGTTCTGGCTCCCTGGGTTTATGATGTGAACTTCTTTAGTAGAGTAGCAGTGAGTTTCAGTGGTGCTGTTTCCTTGACCCCCCAAGCTCGCTGGTGTTGGGGTGTCGTTTAAGTTGGCTTTGTGTTTGCCTTTGGGTTCTGATTGTTGTTGAGTCTTTCTCTGGTGGTTCCTTCCCGCCAGCTGGTTAAATGTGGGTCACTCTGTCCACCACCTTCTATATTTTGTTGTGCTGGTGAGGGCAGGTTGTGTTGAGGCTGGTTCTTCTGTGTGTACAAGGTTTAAAGAAATCTTGTTCAGTTGTTTATATTGGGTACTGTCTCTACTGTTTAGTTGTATTTCCAGATAAGCCCTGGATTGTGGTTTGTGTGGTTACTACTCCCTCCTTCACCTTCTTCTGCTGTTATCTGTTAGTGGTTCCTTAGTTGTTGGGTTTCCTCTTCCAGTGGGTATCCTGGTGTTCACCTCCTCCACCTATTCTTTTTTGTCATCAGATGGAGGGGAGGGCAAAATTGTTTAATACAGCAACAGAGAATTCTATGCTATTTACAGTAGTAGCAAGTAGGGAAGATATAGGGGATCCTTTCACTATGTATAGTGTTAACCATGGTCTTCCACCCAGCTAGCTGATTTTTAGAAAGGATGGAAAGAAGATAAGGCTCTTGTTGGGGGAGGAAGGATTGTGAGTTGGATCTATAAAGCAGAGAGGTTGTGGGTGGTCAGATTCTGGGGTAAGGTGAGAGTAAAGGATAGTAAATAGGTGTAGTGTGTGAGAGAATAGAGTTAACCGCTACAGTAATAGAGTTCAGGAAACTTTGAAATGGGCTACGATCTGGGGGGGGGGTGTTGTGAAGTAATTACAATTGCATGGAACAGCAGTTATTTACAATAATATTATGGCAACATTCATATGGCAGAGTCTATGAAATCTAGGTAATAAGGATATGGAGTACAGAACATTGAGGAGTATGCTGATAGGACACAGGTGAGTTAATGGACAGTAGATTAGTAATATGGTATAGAAAGAGATATCAGGGGAAAGCTGTCAGGTCATACAATAAAACCAGCCTAGCAAAGCAGGCTATACAAAAATAAGAGGGATATAAAAATATTGTTAAAAAAAAAAGATGTAGGAACACTGGAAAAATAATAATAATACAAATATGCAATAACTTGCAGGTTCTCTGTAATAGCAGAGTGACATTTATCTCACTGTCCCAGCTGTTGTGATGCCCCTTCTTTGGGTTCAACTTTGGTCTTTTCACCGATCCAGGATTTTGTCTCACTTGTAGGTATTTAGGAAAAAATTTAAAAAAGAAAAAAAAATAGAAAAGGCAGACGAAGGCAGGAAGAAGAGATAAAATTGGAGGACAGGAAGGAGGAAGGAATAAAACAAGAAATCAGGTAAGAGAGGAAAAAGAAATCAAAAGAGAATAAAAACAATAAAACTTAAAAAATTAAAAATTGTTTAAAAAATAGAATCAAATTAAAAAGTCTCTTGATTTCAAAGTGGCTAAACCGGTTTTTCTGCTCTTGCTGGCTGAGGCAGTCTGAAGGATGACTTGTTTGGCTTTTCTTCCTAGGCCCGTGGGGTTCGCACTGGGTCCGTGGCCTGTCCGCCGCCCGGCGCGACCGGCGCGACCCACGCTCCCCGTGCTCCCCGCGCCCCGGTGAGCGGGCGCAGCCTGTCTGCTGCCTGCACGGCCGTCTGCCGCACGCCGGTGCCCCCGTGGGCGGGCGGGCGCAGCCTGTCCGCAGCCTGCGCGCTCACAGCTTGATGCAGCGATCTGTTCTTTGTTCTTTCGGTTCTGCCACAATCCTTGGTCCTCCGTTCTCAAAAATGCTGAAATATGTTGGTTGCTTGCCTTTCCACTCCAAAGATCGGTCAGGACTCTCTCCCCTGAGCAGAGGAAAGCCAAATCTGCTCCTTCCTACTCCGACGCCATCTTAGATCTCCCCAGAGGTGGATCTTGAAAGAGAAGACAGTGGTAAACACTGGATTCTACTGAGACAAATTCCACTGTTGTCTTCTTCATGATTTTGAATTATTTTCTCTCTTGCATAGCTTTTTAACATTAATTTATTTTCCTTCAGCTTGTGCCTATTATTTCACTAATTTTATATTGTAGTTTGTTTCAAATTTCATATTGTGCTCCTCCCTTGTCTTACTCTGTTGTATGTTCTTCCTTCCTCTTATTTTTGTTTCAAATTTTATTTTTTCTCTTGTTATGACTTTTTTCTATTCTGTACTCTTACTATTTCTTCCCTCTCTAACCTCTCAAAATAATTTTTTTTTGTCATTAGTCAACCCACATTCTTTTTCCCATTCCTAAAATATCCTTATTCTCTCTCCACCTTTAATAGCCTTTGGTCATTGGTTGATGATATGGTGGTTATTGTTTCATTTCTTCAATTTTACTTCTAGACCATTATTTTTGTATTTCAAATCTCAAATTTTACCATTTCCCCCTCTCATTCCATTTTGCCTTCCTCTTGCCATTTCCTTTTTACATTTTAAACTTTATTTTATTTGTTGCATTTTAAATTTTAATTATTCCCTATCTTAAGCTGGTTTTCATTCCTAACTCTTAGTATTCCTTCTCTCTCTATCCCCTCAAAATCACTTTTTTCCCCTCTAGACAGACATCTCATAAGCTTTGTGCTTTCTTTTTCCCTTTTTATTCCCATTGCACCTATATTAATCTTGGCTCATTTGTTGTTGATATTGCTGTAGTGGATCTTTTTCTCCAATTTTGTTCCTATTTTTTCCAGTATATATTTAAAAAAAATTTTGTTTAAATCTAATACTGCATGCTTCCCTACTCTTACCGCATTCTGTCTTCTTCCCCCCCTTTTTTAAATTTACAATTTAAATTTTCTTTTCTTTCCTTCTTTGCCTGGTTTCTATCCTCTACTCTTATTATTTCTACTCCATCTACCTCTTTTTTTATTTTATTTTATTTTATTTTTTTTTAAATATTTTATTTATTTATTTTTTAGAGAGGGGAGGGAGGGAGATAGAGAGAGAGAGAAACATCAATGTGCGGTTGCTGGGGGTTATGGCCTGCAACCCAGCAATGTACCCTGGCTGGGAATCGAACCTGGGACACTTTGGTTCCCAGCCCGCGCTCAATCCACTGAGCTACGCCAGCCAGGGCTCCATCTACCTCTTAAAATCACTTTTCCTTCAGTTAGTCATCTCATATTCATTTTTCCTTTCTTATACTAGTCTTAATCTCTTTACAACTTTATTAATATTTGCTCATTTGCCGATGATAGTGTGGTTGTGGGGGGTTATTTTTGTGGGTGTGTGTTTGATTTCTGAGTTGCTTGGTTTTGTTTTCGGCACTTGTACAATAGCATACAAGACATGGTGGGCAGTGTGACTCTCAGTCAGCCAGATGGAGGGAAAGACCCACCAAAGAGTGACCTGAAAACAACCAAAACCCAATTACAACTAGAGAGCCCACAAAAGTGGCATAAAGGGCATCCCAATAGCATCCAGCTCAGGATATCAAGGAGACTGCACTACTGAGTCCCATAGGTCTCCTACCAGAGAAGGTCACACCACAAAGACAGGGAGTCAAAGCGGATCAATCTAATACACAGAAACAAGCAAGGAGAATTGCCTAAAATGGGAGGAAAAAAACAACAACAGTCAATTGAAAGGAAAGGAGGAATTCCCAGAAATAGTGGTAAATGTAATTGAGGCAAGCAAACCATCAGATATTGAGTTAAAAATAATGCTTAAGGAGCTCACTGAGAACTACAAGGAACTCTGTGGAAGCTACAAGGAACTTACTGCAAACTGCACCAGCATGATAAAGGACATAGAAGCTATCAACAAGAACCAAGAGGAAATGAAGAATGCAGTATCTGAAAGAAACAATACATTAAAAGGAATTAAAAGTGTGCTAGATGATACAGAGAATTAAATCAGCAAGCTGGAAGATAAGGTAGAAAAAAACTGCAAGAGCACCAAAATGAACAAAGACTCAAAAAGAATGAAGAGGGTATAAGGGAGCTGTAGGACAACATAGAATGTAATAATATTCCTATCATAGGGATACGAGAAGGTGAAGAAGAGTAAGGGATAGAAAACCTGTTTGAAAAGGTAATGACAGAAAACTTCCCTAACTTGATGAGGGAAAAGGTCATGCAAGTCTAGGAAGCACAGAGGGTCCCAATCAAGATGAACCCAAAGAGGCCTACTCTAAGACACATTATAAATAAACTGGAAAAATTTAGAAACAAAGAGAGAATCTTAAAGGCAGCAAGGGAGAAACAGCTAGTAACATACAAGGGAGCTCTAATAAGGATATAAGCTGATTTCTCAACAGAAACACTAGGAATGGCAAGAAGTATTCCAAATAATGAGAATAAAAGCCCTACATCCAAGACTACTATACCCATCAAGGCTCTCATTTAAAGTGAAAGGCTAAATAAGGAGTTTCCAGACCAAAAAAAAAAAAAGGCTAAAAGAATACATCTCTACCAAAGTAGCAATGCAAGAGATACTAAAGGGACTGTTTTAAAAAGATGATGGGGGGGGCAGGTTTAAAGGGAAAAATGTCAATGAATAAGTACCTATCCATAGTAACATTAAATGCAAATGGATTAAATGCTCCAATCAGAAGACACAGGGTAGTTTAATGGATAAGAAAACATGACCCACACATATGCTGTCTACAAGAGACCCACCTTGGAACAAATGATCTACACCGACTGAAAGTGAAGGAGTGGAAAAATATTCCAAGTAAAGGGACATGAAAAAGAAAACAAAATGCTGGGGTAGCAATACTTATATCAGACAAGATAGGTTTCAAAATAAAGGCCATGACAAGGGAGAAAGAAGACACTATATAATACTTAAGGTAATAATCCATCAAGAAGAGATAACCCTTGTAAACATATATGCACTCAACATAGGAGAACCTAAATATATAAGGGAAATCTTCAAGGACTTCAAGAAAGATATGAACAGCAACACACTGATTGTAGGGAATTTAAACACCCTGTTATCAACAACAGAGATATCTTCCAAGCAAAGAATCAACAAGGATATTGTGGCATTGAATAACACCCTAGATCAAATAGACTTAATTGATATAACAAAACCTTTCACTCCAAAGAAACAAAATATACATTCTTTTCAAATGAATATGGAACAATTTTAAAGATAGACTACATGGTAGGACACAAAACAGGCCTCAACAAATTCAAGAAAATTAATATCATATCAAGCATTGGCTTGGATCACAATGGCCTGAAAAAACAAACCAGCCTCAAGGAAAAAAATTCAGAAACATTAAAAAACATGGACAAAACAATATGCTCTTAAATAATGAATGGGTTAAAAATGAGATCAAGGAAGAGATAAACAAGCAACTGGAAACCAAGGAAAATGAGCACACAATAACTCAAAACCTATGAGACTAGAGACAGCAATCCTGAGAGGGAAGTTCATAGCAATAGAGCCCTACTAAAGAAGATAGAAAAATCTCAAATAAACAACCTAACACTACATCTACAAGAAGTAGAGGAACAACGACAAAGAAAGCCCAGAGCAAGTAGAAGGAAGGAAATGATCAAAACCAGAGAAGAATTTAATGACATAGAGACTAAAAAACTATTAAAATAATCAGCAAATCCAGGATCTGGTTCTTTGAACAGATGACAAATCTGACAAGGCTTTAACTTGACATTCATCAGAGAAAAAGAGTGAGGACCCAATAAATAAAATCACAAATGAAAAAGGAGGAGTTATACTCAATACCACAGAAATACGGAAGATTGTAAGAAATTACTATGAACAACTATATGCCAAGAAATTGGAAAACCTGTGCAAAATGGACAAATTTCTAAAAACATACAGTCTTCCAAAACTGAATCAAGATGAAGCAGAAAGCTGGATAGACCAATAACACCTAGTGAAATTGAAGCAGTAATAAAAAAACTCCTGGTACACAAAAAGCCCTGGACCAGATGGCTTCACAGGTAAATTTTGCCAAGCATTTAAAGAACTAACTGCTATCCTTGTCAAACTTTTCCAAAAAATTCAAGAAGAGGGAAGACTCCCACACTCTTCTTAGGAGAGGCCAGTACCATCCTAATTCCAAAATCAGGTAAATTCCAAAACACACAAGCAAGAAAACTACAGGCCAAGATCTTTGATGAACATAGATGCTAAAATCCTCAACAAAATGTTGGCATATGGATTGAGAAATACATTAAAAAGATCAAACACCAGATCAAGTGGGATTCATCCCAGCAATACAAGGATGGTATGGTGTTCACAAATCAATAAACATAAAACACCACATAAACAAAATGAAGGACAAAATTCACATGATCATATCAATAGATGCTAAAAAATTTGATAAAATCCAGCACCCATTTATGATAAAAACACTCAGCAAAGTGGGAATGCAGGGAGCATACCTCAACATAATAAAAACTATATATGAGAAACCAATAGCCAACATTTTACATACAGGCCAAAGTTAAAAGCTTTCCCTTAAGATGAGGCACAAGACAAGGGTGTCTGCTTTCACCACTCTTATTCAACATAGTACTGGAAGTTCTAGCCACAGCTATCAGACAACACAAAGAAATAAAAGGCATCCAAATGGGAAAGGAGGATGTAAAACTGTCATTATTAGCAGGTGAAATGATAGTGTACATAGAAAACCCTATAGTCTCCACCAAAACTACTTGACCTAAAAAGTGAATTTGGCAGAATAGCAGGATACAAAGTCAACATTCAGAAATTGATGGCATTTTTGTACACCAACAATGAAATATCAGAAACAGAAAATAGGAAAAAAATCCCAATTACTATAGCAATAAGAAAATTTAAATACCCAAGAATAAATTTAAACAAGGAGGTAAATGACCTGAACTCAAAAAACTGCAGAAGACTAAAGAAAGAAATTAAGGAAGATACGAATAAAAGGAAGCATATACCGTGTTCATGGATTGGAAGAATTAACATCAACAAAATGCCCATACTACCCACAGTAATTTATAGATTCAACACAATCCTTATTAAAATACCAATAGCATATTTTACAGATCTAGAACAAACATTTCAAAAATTTACATGGAACCGTTGAAGACCCTGAATAGCCTCAGCAATCTTGAGAAAGAAGAACAATGTAGGAGGGATCATAATGCCTGACATCAAACTATATTACAAGGCCACTGTAATGAAAACAGTCTAGTACTGGCATAAGAGCAGATACATAGAGAGCCAAGAAATAAACCCAAGTCTCAATGATCAATTAATATTTGACAAAGGATGTGTGAGTGTAGAATGGGGTAAAGATAGTCTTTTCAATAAATAGTATTGGGAGAACTGGACTGGTACAGGCAAACAAATGAAACTAGATCACCAACTTACACCATAGACTAGAATAAACTCAAAATGGATAAAAGACTTAAATATAAGTCGTGACACCATGGAAGTCCTAGAGAAAAACATAGGCAGTAAAGTGTCAGATAACCCATGTAGCAATATCTTCACTGATATATCTCCTAGGGCAAGGGAAATAAAGGGAAAAATAAACGAATGGGACTACATGAAAATAAAAATCTTCTGAATGGCTAAAGAAATCCAACCATCACAATTAAAAAGGGAACTGACTGTATTGTTGAAAATATTTGCTAATGATATATTAGACAAGGGTTTGGTCTCCAAAATGTATAAAGAACTCATATGACTCCACACCAGAGAGACAAACAATCCAATTAAAAATTGGGCAAAGGATCTGAATTGATACTTCTCCAAGGAAGACATATAGATGGCAGGCATATGAAAATATGCTCAACATCACTAGCCATCAGAGAGATGTAAATTAAAACCACAGTGAGATATCACTTCACACCTGTCAGAATGGCCATCATTAATAAATCAACAAACAAGTGCTGGCAAGGATGTGGAGAAAAGGAAACCCTAGTGCACTGTTGGTGGGAGTGCAAACTGGTGCAGCTACTGTGGAAAACAGTATGGAGGTTCCTCAAAAACTAAAAATGGAATTGCCTATTGACCCAGCAATGGAACATACCCTAAGAGTCCTGAAACACTATTTCAAAAGAACCTGTGCACCCCAATGTTTATAGCAGTGTTATTTACAAATGCCAAGTGCTGGGAACAGCCTAAGTGCCCATCAATAAATGAGTGAATTAAAAAACTGTGGTACATTTATCCAGTGGAATACTACCCAGTAGAAAGAAGGAACTCCTACCCTTCATGACAGCATGGATGAACTAGAGACTATTATGCTAAGTGAAGTAAGATGGTCAGTGAAAGACAAATACCATATGATCTCACCTGTAAGAAGAATCTAATGAACAAAATAAACTAACAAACAAAATAATACCACAGACATGGAGACATGGAACAGACTGAACTTGACCAGAAATGCAGGGGGAGAGAGATAATGGTGGAAAGGGAAGGAACTAGACAAAGAACATGTATGAATGACACAAGGACATGGACAACAGTGGGAATTGATTGTGGGAGTAGGGAAGACATGGGTGGTAGAGGGCAAAGGGGGAAAAATTGGGATAATGTAATTATAACAATAAAGATGAGTTAAAATTATAATTTGCTGAGTTTTCTGAATCTGTAGGTGTATATATTTTGCTAAATTTTGGAAGTTTTAAGCCATTATTTCTTTACATATTTGTTTGTCATCATACTGTACTATTGAGTCCTTCTACTGAGTTAAAAATTTTTTTAAACATGTGTATGTATTTCTCATATCTAAAATTTTTATTTTGTTTTTCTTTATTTTTTTGAGGTGCTCTATAGTCCATCAATTCACGAATTTTTTTATGGTTGTTCACTTACAGTTGTCCACTTTTTTTTCCCAATTGCTCTCCCCTGCCCCATCCCCCCCACTCCCACAGTCAATCCCTCCCATTGTCTGTGCCCATGAGCCCTCTATTTATGTCCCCTGACTTGCCCCTTCCCCTTCTTTCCCCTGTTATCTCCTTCCCCCTTCTTGTTTGGTCACTGTCAGTTTGTTCTTTATTTCCAAGTCTGTGGTTCTATTTTGCTTATTTGTTTTGTTGATTAGGTTCCACTTATAGGTAAGATCACAAGTTGAGATTTTCATAGTTCTTCATAGGCTGAGTAATTTTTGAATTCTGTCTTGTACATTTTGAATAGAATGTCTGTGGATCTTTTTTAAATCCATGGAGAATGTTGATGTTTTTGTTTTAGCAGGCAATCTACCAGTTGGGTTTGGGCTGCTAGTTCTGACCAGATTTCTGTGAATTTTACTTTTAGTATTAGTTCCATTTTCAAAGATTTTACAATGCTATTTGTATCTATCCTGCACAGTGGCCATTATGGGACTTGGGCAGTGGTCTGTCCTGGAGTTCAGTTATCAAAATGTTGGCCTTATGACCCAGTAATTCCACTTCTGGGAATATATATGAAGAAACCTGAAACACAAATTCAACAGAACATAAGCACCCCTGTGTTCATTGCACTGTTATTCACAACAGCCAAGATTTGGAAGCAGCCCAAGTGCCAGTCAGTAGATGAGTGGATAAAAAAGCTGTGGTACATTTACACAGGGGAATACTACTCAGCTTTAAAAAAGGAAAGTAATCTCACCCTTTATAACAGAATGGATAGATCTGGAGAGTATTATGCTAAGTGAAATAAGCAATCAGAGAAATGTAAGTACCATAGGATTTCATTCATATGTGGAATCTAATGAACAAAATAAACTAGCAATAAAATAGAAACAATCATAGAAAACAGACTGACAGCTGTCAGAGAGGAGAAAATTTGGGGGCTGGGTGAAAAAGGTGAAGGGATTAAGCAAAAAATAAAAACCCTCATAGACACAGCACATTTTTGGTATGCACTTTTGCGTCAGATCCTCATATACACAGCTTGGTATTGAGCCCAGGAGTTTATAAGCAACAGATTTCAGGGTCAGGCCACTTTGCTGAGTTTCTCTTTCTCTGTTATATCCCCTGTATTTTCTTGTTTTTGAGGCTTTCCTTTTGGTCCTCTGTCCAGAAAATTGGCTTTTGTTATTCCATTTGTTGTGCACTACCTACAACTGTGCTCACATCTGGGCCAAGTGATGATAGAAACACACAGAGAATAAACAGTGGGGTTTTCTCCATTCTCTTGGGACTGCTGCTTCTCTGACCTGTGCTAGTGTTTACCTGCTCTTGAGCCCCCACTGTTTCTGCTACTGATGCTTTCTATTTGTAAATGCCTGGGGGTTTGGGTATGACAGAACAAATAAAAGAAAAGGGAGAAACAAGAAAATAATAGAAAAGGGGGACTTCTTTCAGTCTGTCTGGGTATCAGGAGACTCCTCATACCTTGGATCCAACCTAGAGGGCTTTCTAATAGAGTTTTCTCTATCCTGACCTGGTGTCCAATTCTGTGTTTCAGGCTGTCTTGGGTTTAGTACCAGAGGATACTGGAAGAAAAATGGGCAACCCAGCACTAGGTCAGTGGTACTTTTAATTCTGGTCTTCTTCCCAAGCCTGTCTATTACTTTTTACTTTTTCCTCAAAGAGACATTCCATGCCTTCTGTCCAGGTTTTATAGTTGTTTTTAAGGGTAAAAGCATCTTGGACTGTGCTTACTCCATCTTACTCAGACCAAGAACCTGTTCCCTGACCATTTTTGTTAGGGATGTGAGCTGAGAGACTCTAGCTGGGATCTTTGTTGAAAATAGCTTTCTACATCCGTGTTCAGATTAGAATTAGAGGGGTACCATATTCTTCACAGAGTGTGTATTGAGTAGGGCTAGTATCTGAGATAAGAGAAATGGGCACATACTAGAGTACAGCAGGTGTGTCTCCAGCACCCCCTCCAATCTAACTCTGCATACATACTGAGAAGTAATAGCTCCAGCTGCATTCCTGCTGGAGGAGTCAAGGGTTATAGGCTAGTGGATGTTAGCATGTGTTTAGTTAAAGAGATGGCTAGTATATGTCAGAGTTTATGGTAAATGAATGCTTATTTTTATTTTCTTCCTTGCTTGTGAAATATCAGATATAATTAGATTCAGAAATACCAGGCTTATAAATATGAATGGAGTCAGTGTCTCTTCTCTCCTAAGAGATTCCATTTTGTAACTATCAACTTTCATTGCAGAAATAGTGTCCTTATTGGTTTTCCTACCCTTCCATTCTGGGGAATATGGTCTATGAGTTAGATATAACTTAATCATTTCAACATTAATTACCTCTGGACTTGGATATTTTCTACTTCCCTACCTTGAGTTATCTCAGTAATCCCCTATGTGAATAATGGAGTGGCCAGAAGCACCAGAAGCCCCCATGCTGAGATGGACCTTGTAGCTGATTTTGAAAGGTTGCCATGGATATAAAAGGCCCATGGCATCTATACTTTCATCCTGCCTGGCGTTGCCTGAATATAGAATTCTAGAGTCAATTGTCCAAGCTGAAAGGGCCTATAGGGATTCTCAGATCTGTAGACAACCTGAGATTGCAGTCCAATAACTTCATTATACAAATGGGGAAAGTGACCCATTGAAGGTTATATGAAAGGCAGTGGCAGCTCTAAGCATAGAACACTTTCTCCTTGACTTCCTGTATATCCTTTTCTCTTTCTACTATACTTTCTGAAGACCTTAAGGAGAAACCAAGTGCCCTAAGAGTGTGTGCCCCCGTCTGTAGATCAGTCAGTAACAAGAGCAGGTAGTGGTCTAGGCTGCTCAGAGTAGCACATTTAGGACTTCATAACACTAAGAGTTGCATCACTCTTCATATGGGAAAGATGAGAGAGAATATCAAGCTATACTAATTCTCATGACCTCTGTGTAAGGTAGAAAACTGTTGTTCCTATTTAACTAAGGAGAAAACTGAATCCTAACTATATTAAAGTTCAAGTTATAGAATAAAATTCAAAGTCTGAATTAGAAGGTAGGTTTCTTGACTTTTCTTATGTTTTATCATGGATCCATTTCCGATTCCTATGGTGAGGTCAGGTTTATTAAAAGAACCAGATACCACAGCTGGTCATAAACAGAGTATAAAAATAATTTTATGGAACCTTCTATTATACATGATATTATTCCTAATTGTTTAATAGACACAAGTCTAATTACCTCTATGAGTTTTTTTACTGACCTTGTTTTATACAAATAAAATATTTTATTAGACGTGTGTGTAGGCAAAACTAAAGAGTATGAATGGAGTGAGCCTGCCTAGGGTTGCAAGAACATTTAAGATTTGTGATTCTAGGTGAATCAGTTAATCAATCTGTGTCTTAGGCTCTCCTCTCCACCATGATGATTTTGGCTCTTTAGGATTTAGTCTGGATCTGAAATTTTGTGCTTCTGTGATTTGTGTTTCCTTTGGAGTTTTCTCTAACCTTTTACTTCTTCTCTTTTGCTTCATCATCCTCCCCTTTTGGTAAAGGTTGTAAAGTTGTGGGGTATGTAGGGAATGAGGGAATAATTTAATGAAATTACTGTTTTGAGTTGCTTAACTATGTATGTCAGAATTTAACAGAAGAGCCTCTAAAAATCTGAGTGACTCTTTTATTGAGAAGACTATTTCCTGGAGGACAGATGTGATGATAGTGAACAAATATTAGACATGCAGTAATTTACAAACCATCTCCCCCAAATAAAGAAAAACCAGATATAACTTTAATTTTGCTTAGTATTCTTGTAATTCTGGATGGATAAGCAGGAATTGTTTTGTATTCATATTTTTCTTATCCTACCAATGGAGAGAGTTCTCAGAGCTTTTCCCTTGACCTTGTCAGGATTTGAAAGTACCATGTCTGAAAAGATCAAGTGTTTATAAAAACGAGCACCTATAAGAAATCACTTGGAAGAAAGAATCCTGGCCTATTTTTACATGAGTAAGGTAATGGATTGAGACCATGCATTGTAAGTGTGTGTGTTTGTGCAGTTAAAACATGTTTTTACCTTAGAAAAGCTTTAGATTTACAGAAAAATTGCAAAGATAGTACAAAGAGTTCCTGTGTACCCCACACCTAGTTTCCCCTATTTTTAACATCTACCATTAGTATTGTTACAGTAGGTAGCTAACTATTAAGGGAAAAAAGCTAACTATAGTAAGGAAAAAAGGAGGGCATGAACCAATTAGAAGCAAATATCTGATTAAGCCTAATAAAGCTTTACAATCACCTTGAGGATTCCATCCCACTAACAGGGTGGGAGGAACAGAAGATGACTCAAGGGGAAGTACTTTTTTAAAAATTACTATATTGTTGTTCAATTTTAGTTATCTGCATTTTCCCCATCACCACTCCTCCCCACCCCCTCCAAATCCACCTCCCTCCCTTGCTTCCACCCTCCCCCTTGGTTTTGTCCAGGTGTCCTTTATAGTAGTTTCTGAAAACCTCAAGGGGAAGTACTTTTATTGGGTGCATGCTACACAGGAGAAGCCAAGATTGCACAATAAGGACATGCATGGTAGGAACCAAAATGGTGACCATAAATGTGACTACCCTGGGAAAATCT
This sequence comes from Phyllostomus discolor, assembly GCF_004126475.2. Classification (NCBI taxonomy): domain Eukaryota; kingdom Metazoa; phylum Chordata; class Mammalia; order Chiroptera; family Phyllostomidae; genus Phyllostomus; species Phyllostomus discolor. The sequence continues at coordinate 71,799,450 of NC_050198.1, forward strand.
GGAAAAAAGATTGGATGGGATAAGGATGCAAGTCCAAGAAAGGACAGGAAAGAGACTGGATAATTTGAAAGAAAGCCTGTTCTCTCCGAAGCCCAAGGAAGTGTAGGGAAGCTTAACAAAGAGCCCATTCTCTCTTTGGCTGCTGTGTGGGCTAGAGTGCAGCCAGGAGCAGAGACTGAGCTGGACTACTGGAGCCTCAGGTGCCAGGGGTAATGGCACCACAGCTCTGGGCCCTGACCATTCTGGGTCTGGTGGGTGCAAGTGTGGGCCTGTGGCCCTGGAAGTTAGACTTTTGCAGCAAGATAGAGCTGAATCACCTGGTTGTGGATGAGAGATCAAGCTTGGTGTATCTGGGGGCAGATTGACAGTGTCAACCAGCCTTTGCTTCTGGCCCACCAGGGAACTGCCTCATAGAACACAGCAGCATTTTCAAGGGGACTCTAATAAATCTTGTCACTATTGCTAAAAATTCTCTTATGTACTTGTCCCTGAAATTCATTTCCTGTGACACCATAGAAGAACCTATTTCCTCCAGTAACTGTATGGCACATTGGTCACAATTTATTAACCAATACTGATACAGCATCATTACCTAAAGTCCATATTTTATTTTCATGTTCTTATTTTTTACCTAATATCCTTTCTCTGTTCCAGGATTCCATTCAGGATACCACCTTACACCTAGTCATGTCTCCTTAGGCTCCTTATGATTTGAGAGTTTCTCAGACTTTCATTGTTTGTGCTGACTTTGTAGGGGAGGGAAAAATTATATTTTCCTCTGTCCTTCCAGATTCTTGGCTGAGACTCCTCCTGTAAAAAATACAGATTAATAGGAGAAAAGCAAACAGAAGTTTAATAATATATACATTTCCTGTATACATGGGAGAGACCCAGGAAAACTGAGTAACTCCCTGAAATGGCCCAAACCACTACCTTAAATACCATCACCAGATAAAGACAAAAGATATTGGGGAAGGAGGAAGGCCAGTTATGGGAGGTTATCAAGCAAAGTGCAGTAAAAAAGGGTATGGTTGCTATGCATATTTAAGTGATTTCCTTCTCCATTAATAAGAGTTTCTAAAAATTTGTCATCCTCTTCTATCTGGTAGAAGAGGGAGGCACCCTTACAAATGGGGATTTCCCTTATACATGTAAATGTCTTTTACAAAAGGGTAACTTTACTCAGTGTTCAGTTTCTCTTGTGCCTGCCACTTCTTAAAAATAACCAGCTCAAGATAATCCTTATGCCAAAGAGGCATATTTTAGGGTAGCAGATTCTGCTCCCTTTTAACTTGACAGTTTTAAGGAATAAAGTACAGTGTTTTGTAATATCTTCCCCAATTTCTAGTTGTTCTTTTTGATTGATAATATAGTTTTGGGAGATAATTTTGTGCTGGCTGATTGTGGAATAAAGGTATAATCCTCATGTGGCTTAGTCAATCTGCTTTTATTTCAGGGACAAGCTACACTTTATAGCAAATGTGTATGGTTAGCGTTGGTGGGTGGTGCCAGAAAGAGGAGGGGAATGTTGGCCCCCTTTCTGGATAACTGTTATTTTAGAGCAGTTTTACCTATTAGAACAAGGCCAAGTCTACTCTTTCTAGAGTAACCTCTGTATGTATAATTTCATTCCATGGAAATGCCATTTTAGGGTTCTTAAAAAAGAATCCTTGAAATGGTATGCTTGCTGGAAATTTGTTGGAAAGTACTGTACAAGTAGATTTTAATATATAACCTGCGATCATCTGTGGAATTCTTTCCCTTTATAACCTGCTACATCCAATTAATCCAGTCCTATCCACTTTGCCACTCCAGATATCTTCCTAAGTTATTCTTCCCCCATGCCTCCTCCATTACCACCCCAGTCCAAGCTATCAACTCTCTTCTGGAATACTATAATTGTCTCCTTACTGGCCTCCCTACATCCACTTTGGCCACCTTCCAATGCAGACAGTTCTTGACTTATGATGGTTCCAGTTCTGACTTTCAACATTATGATGGTGCAAAGGGATATGTATTCAGCAGAAACTATACTTCAAATTTTGAATTTTGATCTTTTTCTGGGCTAGCAATATGTAGTACAATACTTTCTTGTGATGTTGGGGAGCAGCATCCAACTGTGACTCTCAGTCAGGAATGTGATCATGAGTGTAAACAACAGATAGTCTACTGTGTATTCATTGTATTATATGATTTTCCCAACTGTAAGTTAATATAAGTGTTCTGAACATGTTTAAGGTAGACCAGGCTATGGTATGATGTTTGGTAAGGTAGCTATATTAAATGCATTTCAAGTTAGAATATTTTCAACTTAAATGGGTTTACCTGGATGTAACCCCATTGCAGGTCTGGGTGCATTTGTATATTATTCACATTGAAGTCATTAATTTATCCATTTATTCAATGAAAATGTATTTATCAATCGGAATAAATCCTATTGGAAGAAATGGGCAATAAACAAATATTTAATAAAACATTAGGTATTGATAATGATATGAAGAAAAATTGTACAGGCAAGGGAATAGTGTGAGAGAGTGTTATTTATTTATTGTATTTGTATTTATTTATTTGTGTTTTCTCCATTACCATTTAGTTCCATTTTACTGCCCTACCCTCAGCAACCTCCACACTGTTGTCCATGTCCAAGAGTCCTTTTTCCATTTTGCTCAATCTCTCCACTCCCTAAATTCCCCTACCCCTTAGCTGTCATCCTGCTCTCCTCTATGAGTCTGTCCCCATTTTCCTTGTTTAGTTCAGTTTTTTTCGTTAGATTTCACATATGAGTAAAATCATATGGTATTTATCTTTCTCTGACTGGCTTATTTCACTTAGCATAATGTTCTCCAGATCTATCCATACTGTCGCAAAGGGTAAAATTTTCTTCTTTTTTATGGCTGCATAGTATTCCATTGTGTTAATGTCCCATAGTTGTTTTATCCACTCATTTACTGATGGACACTTGATCTGCTTCCAAATCTTGGCTATCATAAATAATGCTGCAATGAACATAGGGGTGCTTATGTTCTTTCAAATTAGTATTTTGCATTCCTTCAGACATATTCCCAGAAGTGAGATCATAGGGTAAAAGGCAGATCTATTTTTCACTTTATGAGTTATCTACATACTGCTTTCCATAGTGGCTGCACCAATCTGCATTACCTCCAATAGTGCAAAAGGGTTCTCCTTTCTCCACATCCTTGTCAGCACTTGTTCGTTGATGTATTGATGATAGCCATTGTGGCAGATGTGAGGTGATATCTCATTGTGATTTTAATTTGTATCTCTCTGATGATTAGTGACATTGAGCATCTTTTCATATGTCTATTGGCCATCTGCATGTCCTCTTTGGAGAAGTGTCTATTTAGGTCATTTGCCCATTTTTTAATTGGTTTGTTTGTTTTTTGGGTGCTGAGATTTGTAAGTTCTTTATAAATTTTGAATATCAACCCCTTATCAGATATATTGGTAAATATGATTTCCCATTCTGTGGGTAGTCTTTTTACTTTGTTGCTGATTTACTTTGCTGTGAAAAAACTTTTTAGTTTGATGTAGTCCCATTTGTTTATTTTTTCTTTTATTTCCCTTACCTGGGAAGATATATCTGATAAAACATCACTGTGAGCAATATCTGAGATTTTACTACCTATGATTTCTTCTAGGATTTTTATGGTTTTGGGTCTAACATTTAAGTCTTTGATTCACTTTAAATTTAGTCTTGTATGTAGTATAAGAAGGTGGTGTAGTTCATTTTTCTGCATGCATCTGTCCAGTTTTCCCAACACCCTTTATTGAATAAACTATCTTTAGTCCATTGTATGTACTTGCTTCCTCTGTTGAATATTAATTGAGTATAAAGATGTGTGTTTATTTATGGGCTTTCTATTCTGTTCCATTGATCTGTGTGTCTGTTTTTATGCTAGTACCAGGCTGTTTTGATTACTATGACCTTATAGTATAGTTTGATATTAGGTAGTGTAATTCCACCAACTTTGTTCTTCTTCCTCAGGATCACTGTTGCTATGCAGAGCCTTTTGTGGTTCTGTATACATTTTTGAAATATTTGTTCTAGTTCTGTGAAATATGTCATTGGAATCTTGATAGGAATTGCATTAAATTTATCGCTAGCTTGGGTATTATGGACATTTTAATGATGTTACTTTTTGCTCTCCATGAACATGGTATGTGCTTGCACTTATTTGTATCTTCTTCAATTTTTTTCTTCAGTGTCTTATAATTTTCCAAGTACAGGTCTTTTATATCATTGGTTAAGTTTATTCCTAGGTATTTTGTTCCTTTTTTTTAAGCAATTGTGAATGGGATTGTTTTCTTAATTTCCCATTCTGTTAGTTCATTATTGGCATATAAAAATGCAAATGATTTCTGGATATTAATTCTGTATCCTGCTACTTTGCTGAATTTATCAGTTTTAGTAGTTTCTTGGTGGAATCTTTGTGGTTCTCTATGTACAGTGTCATGTCATCTACATATAGTGATAGTTTTACTTTTTAGTTTCCCATTTGGATGTCTTTTATTTCTCCCTGTGAGGGTGCTATTTTAGACAGACTCAGCAGAGAAGTCTTTTCTGAGCACATAATATTTACATAGAGGTCTTAACAAAAAAGCAAGTCATTCATGAAAGTGTCTGAGAAAGGAACATTCCCAGGTAGAATGAATAATAAGTCCAATGGCTGTTGGGTAGGAACAAGGTTGGAATTGGTTGGGTCAAAAAGTTTGGTTTTTCCCCATAAAATGGTTCTAGAAGTTCTTAGTTGTGCTTAACTTCATTAGAAACAATTTTGTTAGATTGTATTGTGACAGTTGTCATATCAGTGTAAATTTTTAAAAAATGTGTCAAAATTGGTGAATTTTTGTGTAGACATTTTAATATTGAAGATGGAAGAAAATACATTTTCAGCATATTATACTTCATTATTTCAAGAAAAGTAAAAACACAACTGAAACACAGAAAAAAGATTTGTGCAGTGTATGTAGAAGGTGCTGTGACTGATCCAATGTGTTGAAAGTGGTTTGCAAAGTTTTGTGCTGGAGATTTCTCACTGGGTGATGCTCCACTGTCAGGTAGACCATTTGAAGTTTATAGCAATAAAATTGAAACATTATCGGAGAACAATCAATGTTATACCACATGGGAGGTGGCCCAGGGGCCCCCAACCTCCAGGCTGAGGACCAGTACAAGTCCAGGTCTATTAGGAACTGGACACACAGCAGGAGGTGAGCTTGAATGTAATACACTTGAATCATACCAAAGTCATGTCCCCCCCACCTCCAGTCCAAGGAAAAATTGTCTTCCATGAAACCAGTGTCTGGTGCCAATAAGGTTGTGGACTGCTGAGATAGCTGACATACTCAAAATAACCAAATGAGTAAGTTAGTGGTGAAAATAATAAATGTGTCTTATTTTATGGAAAAAATGAAATAGAATCTTTGGCCAATCCAGTTTTCCCTAGGATTTAGCAAGGAAGCCAGTATGGTTAGAACATAGGTAACAAGGGGAGAATAGGGAAAATAGGTAGAAGTCAGAGCTTTACAGATCATGGTGGAAGAACTTCAGTTTCTTTGGAAAATTCTATCCAGAGGAGTGGTATGACTGAGTGATTTTTCATAATAATTTTATAACAACTTGTTTCCTGCTTAAAAGTTTTTAAAAGCTTCCCATCAATTTGGTGATTAAGACCAAATTAGTTACCATGATCTACAAAAGGCCCTGTATGGTCTTGCTCCACCTGAGTCTTCAGCCTCATATTATGTCTTCAGATTTCTGTACTTATCAATCTTTATCTTGCCATAGGCCTTTGAACATGCTGTTTTCCCTGCCTGAAATGCTCTTCTCTTCCCTTTTTGTCTCATTAATGACTATTCATCCCTCAGATCTCATTTTCTTGTTTGTTTTCACTGACTAGGTAAAAATCTTCCTATTATAGATATTAATATCATTATATCAATCTCTATCACAGCATTTGTCATAAGTGCAATTTTGTATTTGTATAATTATTTCAATTATGTAATTTTGTCACACAAAATTAGAAACTTCATCACCATTATATCCATAACATTGTCAGGGAGGGAAATTTCACCTACCCCTCTTAGTTGTTCTGGGCTGGTCTGATAATTAAATTAACACAAGACAGATTGACAAGAGAAAAAAATAATTTCATACATAAGGAGGTCTTATATATATGGGGTGTACAGAAATGACCAAAGCAGGCAGCTTTTATACTTTTTAGACAAAGAAACAATACATTTGTGAGGAATTGAAAGGACAAAGAAACTTAGTCCTGGGAGTTTAATTAGTGAGGAAGCTAAGCAGAGTTTGGGCTTGGGGTAGTAAATTAGTGAAAAAGTAAAAAGATTGTTTACATCAGCTTTTTTTTTTACTCTGAATTTCCTCTCTCTGCTAATAAGGATGTCTGTCTACCTCCTGGTGCAAAGAGATTGCCTTTCACGGGGGAGATATGTGTATTTTCTGCTTTCGGGGGGGACAAAAGAGGGTCAGAGTGCCCTTCTTAAAATCAAAATAATCAATATGCCAAAGAGCATATTTTGGGGTGCCAAATTTTGCTCTCCTACAGCATCCAGAACACTTGGTATCTTCACAGAAGATACAAAATCCATATTTGTTGAATGAATGAATAATAAGTAAATGTGTTTCCCTGAGGCCTAACTTGTGTATTTTATATGGCGGTAGGGGGGATGGGGCTTAAAATTATCTGCTAGGTGTTTGAGACACCCAAGAAGTGTGTCATATATATTTGGCTGTGTACCTGATGGCACTCTACTGTTTCACTAGAAAGACGGGTTCTCAGTGGGCACTGTAGTTTTCACAGATCTACTGCCCCACTGGGTACCGTTATTACTCTACTGATATGGTGGTGTCAACTTGTACTATAGTCCTGTTACATCAGGCACCATAGCCTTTTTAACTCTGATGGGCATAGTGGATCTCACTGCTACTTTACTGAATAGAGAATTACCCTGTTGATAGGTATCATTGCTGGTACAGGTACTCTTATGTTACCAGAGTGGCCTATGACAAAATTTAGAATGCATATATGTGAGGTGGATCTTTCTGTATCATGTTATCCTTGGTCAGAGGAGCCCCAAATAGTGTTGCTGTTATGTTTGAGTTTAGTTGAAATGATCTTTTCTTTTTACTAGGATAAATACATGTACACAAAAGACTATGTTGCTCTCAAACTTTATGCTCTGATGACTTAAGGTATGCTCACTTACTCAAGCTCTTCATTCCTGGATTCCACTTCCCTTAGGATGAATTTCTTCCCAGAATTCATTCAAAATGGGTTTATGCCCTGGCTGGGGAGGCTCAGTGGATTGAGTGCCAGCCTGCAAACTGAAAGGTCACAGGTTTGGTTCCCAGTCAGGGCACATGCCTGGGTTGCAGACCAGGTCCCCAGTAGCGGATATGTGAGAGGCAACCACACATTGATGTTTCTCTCCCTCTCTTTATCCCTCCCTTCCCCTCTCTAGAAGTAAATAAATAAATTTTTTTTTAAAAATGAGTTTCTGTAGGGACATCCTATCCAACACTACAGTGGACTTCTCACACAGGGGTTCCCCAGGCACTATACAGACAAACTTACTTCAGACCAGCTATAGGAGTTTGCAAAACTTGCCCTCATATGTCTGAGCCCCAGATATAGAGACCATGATACAAGCTGAACTTCTTCCACATACAATTGCCAACAGTAGGGTGGAATAGAAGGAGCATGTGTGGTCTGTGGAACCAAACAGACAGACCTGGGCTCATCTCAAAGCTCCACATATTACTGGCTGGGTAACCTTGTATGTTTTAACTTCTCTGGGCTTCAGTTGTTTCCTCATTCATGAAGGGGTATGATAACAACTTCCTTGCAGGGTCCTTATAATAAATAAACCAGATAAATGCAAATAAAATTTTACCATAGAAACCGACAGAGTAACCAAACAATTTCTGAGTTTGGAACTCTTCTAAGTATATACAAGTATTAACTCATTTAAATATCTTCACAGCCATCCTGTGAAGTGGATACTATTATCTTTATTTTATAAATGTAGAAAATAAGGCACAGAGAGGTTAGGTAATTTGTCCAAGTTCATACAAATGGAAGTGGCAGAGCTCAGGAAGAGAGGCTGGTCTAAATGAGCTCAAAAATCCCTTCCCCAAATTCTAGGATTCTATATATTGAATTAGTACAAGGTCATTGTATTACATAAATAGATATGTTCATTCACTGTCATGCTCCCAGCAGCAATCCTTCTATAAACCAGTATTAGGGCTAACACTAATGAGGAGATAAAAGCATAAGTAGCTGTCTGACTTACTTTCATCTGAGAATAATTAAATATAACTGGCAGCCAAGGGCTCTGAGCAGAGTGACTCCTTAGGATTACTGATTTAAAAGAGGGCTTTATTGTAGCCCATCCTATCCCAGAGATTTTCCCTAATGCTTATACCTTCAGGGAGGAGCAGGGCACTGAAAAGAAAATTCAAATTGGTCTTCCCACATTATGTGAGCTATTGTGGCTTGCAAATGTCTGTTTTTGGACAGATAATTTGCTCACAGGTGTAACTAGGGTTTTTTTGGGGGGGGATAATTATTGATATTGATAATAAAAATAAAGACTAAGGGGTAGAATATTAATATAAAGCTAATTATATTACAAATAATGAAAAACTGTACTATCATGTAACAGGCTGAGAGAGGGGACGGGGTGGGGGAGAACTGGAGGAGATTAGCCAAAAAACCTATATGCATATATGTGTAGCCCATGGACACAGACAACAATTTGGTAGGGAGTGGGGGAAATGGGTGACATCTGTAATAGTGTCAACATTTTTTTAAAAAGGTGAAACCACATACTGACACACACACACATTCCAATTGTATATGACCCAAAACAAAGCAGGGAAATTTCAGAAAATACATAGGAAAAAACCTAATAACTTTGAGGATTTACCTCAGAGTTCCCAAACTTTGCTGCATACTAAAATCGTCTGGGGAGATTTTAAAACTCCTGATACTCAGGCTGCACTTCATACCAATTAAATCAGAATATCTGAGGGTGGGAGCAAGGCTTTTTTTTTTAAAGATCCCGAGGAACGTGGAATGTGCAACAAAGTTTTGGAACCACTGGTTTAGCCTATCTATACAGAAGTCATCATTTTCCCCTGAAGGCTCTATTGAAAAGTTAATGTCAATAAAGCCTTTGAGGTCCTGATGTTATTTAGTAAATTAATCTCCAAGGTAGGATTGCTGAGTATAGTAAGTCTTCACTTAATGTTGTTGATAGATTCTATAACTTTAAGTGAAACAATAGGTAATGAAACCAGTTTCATTATAGACTAATTGATATAAACAAGAATTGAGTTCTTTTGTGTGCCATTAATGTTACAATGAAAGGACCTTAAACAAAATGGTGAGTCTTTCTCGAGATCATGGGCTTTGTTCTTAGAAGGCATCTCTGCATTATGTTTAGCCTCAAATAAGAAGAGATGAGAGTTGCTAAGGAGAAGGAAAAGCAATGGCTCCAGAATTTCTCTTTCTAGTAGTAGCTTACAGAAGGTGATTTGAGTATAACTTGTTGAGACCATGTTTGCGAGGAACACACAATATCTAGATTGTATGTTTGGGATAGCTGATGAAGGTTGTGAGGGAACATATGGCCTTCAATTGTTACCACCATGGAGAAAAAAAAATGAACACTTTTCTTTTCAAAAGTGATTTTTGGCAAAATAATGAGGAAGGTGAAATTCTCAGCAAAATCTGCAACTGTTTAACACCACCTTCCTTTGCTGTCTCCATTCAGTAGTGTCTCTGACCCCAGTAAATTGGTAAACAATAATCACTAATATTTACATAGTTTTTCAGATGATATTGAATCACTTGTTACATAAACACACAATGTCTTAACCCCAAAGAAATACATGAGTGAGTGAAATATCAGGATCCAGTGACTCCCTGGTAGCTGAAAATAATTAGAATTAGTGCTTGGGGGGGGGCCCTTAAATGAAACTATGTAGGAAATTCTCTACTTCGTCTGCTCTTCTTGTTAAAGTCAGTGGTTCTCAAACTTGTACACACCTCAGAATCACCAGGAATACTTCTGATACATTTCTGGGCCCCACCTTGGAGTTTGAATAAGTAGAATCCAGGTAGGGCCTGATAATTTGCATTTCTTACTATTTCCCATGGGATGCCTGTGGTACTGGACAAGGGAAAACACTACATTACAATAATGTTTTTCTTGATACTTTAGGCTAAAATAAAAAAGCTTGAGCTTGAAAAAGTCTTTTTTTTAAATTTTATTTTAATCATTGTTCAAATACAGTTTTCTATTCCCCGGCAAGATGGAGGAATAGGTGGACCCACCATACCTCCTCGTACAACCAAGATTAGAAAACCAATAATTTACAACAATAATTTACTATCAGAATAACACCCAGATCCAGCAGAGGATTTATCTGAATGGAAGTCGGGCAGCCAAGAAGTTGAAGTAGACGCGTTCATCCGGACTGGTAGGAGAAGACGAGCCGGGCGGGCAAGGGGCTGGCTCGGGTCGGCAGCGCGCGGAGGTCGGGGGAAGGTTTGGTGCGAAATCGGCGCAAAAGCCATCCGGCGCGCAAGAAGGCAGCGGTGATCCCTGAGTACGCAAGCTGCGGCTGGCGGACCCAGAGGGGTAGCGATTGTGGACCAGGACAGAACTCGCGGCCCAGAAGCCCAGACAAGGGTCTGAGTCCAGGGGAAAGGAACTACCGCCATTGTTTTCTCCCGTCCCGCCCCCGCTCCCGCCCCCGCTCCCGCCCCGCCCGCACATATAACCTCACAATCTAGCGACTGGGGTGCCCAGCCCCGGTGAGCACCTAAGGCTCCGCCCCCCACCGTAACAAGAGCAACCAGACTGGAAAAAAAAAAGGAGAGACAGGGGGAAAAAAATATGTTTTCTACAGAGCAGATCAGTCCCCCAGGACTCATCCTTTTGAGCGACCAAGAATTAGCCAATCTATCAGATGCGCAGTTCAAAACACTGGTGATCAGAAAGCTCACGGAACTGGTGGATTTTGGACAAAATTTAGATGAAAGAATGCAGATTACCATAAAACAGATGCAGGAAGACACGCGGAGGAGAGCCAATAGTGAAAGGAAGGAATATGAGTCTCAAAACAATACAGTGGACCAGAAGGAAGATAGAATCAACCAAGCAGGAAAGCATGATGAAATAAGAATTCAAAAAATTGAGGAAAAGATTAAGAGCATCCAAGACACCTTTAAACGTTCCAATATCCGAATTATAGGGGTACCAGAATCGGAAGGGGAAAAGCAACAGATTGAGCACGTATTTGAACAAATAATAAAGGAGAACTTCCCCAATCTGGCAAAGGGAACAGTCTTCCAAGAAATCCAAGAAGCTCAGAGAGCCCCAAAGAAGCTGGACCCAAGAAGAAACACACCAAGGCACATCATCATTACATTAGCCAAGGTAAAAACGAAGGAGAGAATCCTAGAAGCAGCAAGAGGTAAGGGGACAGTCACCTACAAAGGAGTTCCCATCAGACTGTCAGCTGATTTCTCCAAAGAGACCTTACAGGCAAGGAGGGGCTGGAAAGAAATATTCCAAGTCATGAAAGACAAGGACCTATATCCCAGATTGCTCTATCCAGCAAAGCTCTCATTTAGAATGGAAGGGCAGATAAAGTGCTTCTCAGATAAGGTCACGTTAAAGGAGTTCATCATCACCAAGCCCTTATTGTATGAAATGCTAAAGGGACTTATCTAAGAAAAGAAGATAAAGAAAAGACATGTATAGTAAAAGGACAGCAAACTCACAAATATTAACAACCATACCTAAAGCCAAACCAAAAGAAACTAAGTAAACAATTAGAACAGGAACAGAACCACAGAAATGGAGGGCACATGGAGGGTTAGCAGCAGGGGGGTGGGAGGAGGAGAGAGGAGGAAAAGGTATAGAGAATAAGTAGCGTAGAATGTAGGTTGAAAATAGATAGGGGGAGGGCAAGAATAGTACGGGAAATGTAGAAACTAAAGAACTCATAAGTATGACACATGGACATGAACTAAAGGGGGGAATGTGGGTGGGAGGGGGATACAGGGTGGAGGGGACAGAAGGGGGGAAGTGGGACAACTGTAATAGCATAATCAATAAAATATATTAAAAAAAAACCAAATACAGTTTTCTCCTTTTTACTCCCAATCTAGCCCCCCCCACCCCTCCCTACTTCCCTCCCATTACCACCCTCCCCTTAGTTTATGACCTTGTGTCCTTTAAGTTTGTTCCCGTGAACCATTCCCACTGTCCCCTTAAATTCCCTCTACTCTCTTCTGTGGGCACTGTCAGCCTGACCTCGATTTCAGTGTCTTTGGTTATATTTTGCTTTGTTTTGTTATTTAGGTTCCTGTTAAAGGTGAGATCATATGGTATTTGTCTTTCACTGCCTGGCTTGTTTCGCTTAGCATAATGTTTTCCAGCTCCATCCACGCTGTTGCAAAGGGTAGGAGCTCCTTCTTTCTTTCTACTGCATAGAATTCCATTGTGTAAATGTACCCTAGTTTTTTGATCCATTCATTTACTGATGGGCATCTAGGTTGCTTCCAGCATCTAGCTATTGGAAATTGTGCTGCTATGAACATTGGGATGCACAGGTTCTTTTGAATTGGTGTTTTAGTATTCTTAGGATAGAGTCCCAGCAGTGGAATCACAGGGTCAAAAGGCAGATCCATTTTTAGTTTTCTGAGGAAGTTCCATACTGCTTTCCATAGTGGTTGTACCAGTCTCCAGTCCCACCAGCAGTGCACTAGGGATCCCTTTTCTCCACGCCCTCTCCAACACTTGTTGTTTGTTGCTTTGTTTATGATGGCCATTCTGACTGGTGTGAAGTGGTATCTCATTGTGGTTTTCATTTGCATCTCTCTGATAGCTAGCAATATTGAACATCGTTTCACGTGTCTTTGGATTTTCTGTATGTCCACCTTGGAGAAGTGTCTGTTCAAGTCCTTTGCCTACTTTTTAATTGGATTCCTTGTCTTCTTAGAGTGCAGTCTTGTAAGCTCTTCATATATTTTGGAGATTAAACCCTTGTCTGAGGTATCATTGGCAAATATGTTTTCCCATACAGTTGGTTCTCTTTTAATTTTGATACTGTTTACTTTAGCTGTGCAGAAGCTTTTAATTTTGATGAGGTCCCATTTGTTTATTCTTTCCTTTATGTCCCTTGCTCTAGGGGACAAGTCAGTAAAAAAGTTTCTTCGTGAAACATCTGAGATTTTCCTACCTACGTTCTCCTCTAGGACTTTAATGGTGTCACGTTTTATATTTAAGTCTTTTATCCACCTTGAATTTATTTTTGTATATTGTGTAAGTTGGTGCTCAAGTTTCATTTTTTTGCACGTGGCTGACCAGTTCTCCCAACACCATTTGTTGAAGAGGCTATTTTTACTCCATTTTATGTTGCTGCCTCCTTTGTCAAATATTAATTGACCATAGAGACTTGGGGTTATTTCTGGGCTCTCTGTTCTGTTCCATTGGTCTATGTGCCTGTTTTTATGCCAGTACCAGGCTGTTTTGATGACAGTGGCCTTGTAGTATAGTTTAGTGTGGGGTATTGTGATCCCTCCTACTTTACTCTTCTTTCTCAAAATTGCAGCAGCTATTCGGGGTCGTTTATAATTCCATATAAATTTTTGAAGTGTTTGTTCTATGTCTGTGAAATATGCCATTGGTACTTTAATAGGAATTGCATTGAATGTGTAAATTGCTTTGGGTAGTATGGACATTTTGATGATGTTAATTCTTCCAATCCATGAACACGGTATATGTTTCCATTTGTTTGTGTCTTCCTTGATTTCTTTCTTCAGTGTTGTGTAGTTTTCTGAATACAGGTCTTTTACCTCTTTGGTTAGGTTTATTCCTAGATATTTTATTTTTCTTTTTGCTATTTCAAATGGGATTTTTTCCCTTGATCTCTGCTTCTCCTGTTTCATTGTTGGTGTACAGAAATGCCTTTGATTTCTGGATATTGACTTTGTATCCCGCTGTTTTGCCAAATTCATTTATTAGGTCAAGCAGTTTTTTGGTGGCGTCTATAGGATTTTCTGTGTATACTATCATGTCATCTGCAAACAGTGACAGTTTTGTTTCCTCCTTTCTGATTTGGATTCCTTTTATTTCTTTTTCTTGTCTGATTGCTGTGGCTAAAACTTCCAGTACTATATTGAATAGAAGTTGTGAAAGTGGACAGCCTTGTCTTGTTCCTGATATTAGTGGGAAAGATTTTACTTTTTGCCCATTGAGTTTGATGTTGGCTGAAGGTTTCTCATATATGGCCTTTATAATGTTGAGGAATGCTCCCTCTATTCCCACTTTGCCGAGTGTTTTTATTATGAATGGGTGCTGTACCTTATCAAATGCTTTTTTCTGCATCAATTGATATGATCATGTGGTTTTTGTCTTTGCCTTTGTTTATGTTATGTATTACATTTACTGACTTGTGAATATTGTACCATCCTTGCATACCTGGAATGAATCCCACTTGGTCATGGTGTATGATCTTTTTAATGTATTGTTGGATGCAGTTCGCCAGCATTTTGTTGAGGATTTTAGTGTCAATGTTCATCAGTGATATTGGCCTGAAGTTTTCTTTCTTTGTTGTGTCTTTATCTGGTTTTGGAATTAGGATGATGTTGGCCTCATAAAAAGAGTTTGGTAGTCTTCCATCTTTTTGGATTTTTTGGAATAGTCTGTGAAGGATAGGGGTTAGCTCTTCCTTAAATGCTTTGTAGAATTCTCCTGTGAAACTATCTGGTCCCGGGCTTTTGTGTGTTGGGAGTTTTTTGATTACTGCTTCAATTTCTTTTGTTGTTATTGGTTTGTTCAGGCTTTCTGATTCTTTTTCATTGAGTCGTGGAAGATTATATTTTTCTATAAATTTGTCCATTTCATCTAGGTTTTCAAATTTCTTGGCATACAGTTCTTTGTAGTAATTTCTTACAATCCTTTGTATTTCTGTGGTATCTGTTGTAATCTCTCCTCTTTCATTTCTGATTGTGTTTATTTGGGTCTTCTCTCTTTTTTTCTTGATGAGTCTGCTTAAAGGCTTATCAATTTTGTTTATCTTTTCAAAGAACCATCTCCTGGATTCATTGATCCTTAAAATTGTGCTTTTAGTCTCTTTGTCATTTAATTCTGCTCTGATCTTGGTTATTTCCTTCCTTCTGCTTGCTCTGGGCTGCCTTTGTTGTTGTTCCTCAAGTTCTTGTAGATGTAGGGTTAGGTTGTTTCTTTGGAATGTTTCTAACCTTTCTGGTGGGCCTGTATTGCTATGAACTTCCCTCTCAGGACTGCCTTGGCTGTGTCCCATAAGTTTTGGGTTGTTGTGAGTTCGTTTTCATTTGTTTCCAGAAACCTTTTGATTTCTTCCCTAATATCATTCTTGACCCTCTCCTTGTTTAATAGCATGCTATTTAATCTCCATGAATTTGAGTGTTTTGGGTTTTTTTTCCTTGGGGTGGTTTCTAGCTTCAGTCCCTTGTGGTGTGAGAAAATGCTTGGTATGATTTCAATTTTCTTGAAATTCTTGAGGCTTGTTTTGTGTCCTATCATGTGGTCTATCTTTGAGAATGTTCTGTGTACATTTGAAAAGAATGTATATTTAGCTTCTTTTGGATGGAGGGCTCTGTATATATCAGTAAAGTCCATTTCATCAAGGGTATTGTTCAATGTTACAATATCTTTGTTGATATTTTGTTTGGAAGATCTGTCCATTTTTGATAGTGGGGTGTTAAAATCTCCCATTATACTTGTGTTGCTGTCCATATTTTTCTTGAAGTCCTCTAAGATTTTCTTTATGTATTTGGGTGCTCCTATGTTGGGTGCATATATATTTACAATATTTATATCTTCTTGGTGGATTCTTCCCTTGAGTATTATGAAGTGACCTTCTGGGTCTCTCTTTATGGACCTTCTTTGGAAGTCTATTTTGTCTGATATGAGTATTGCTACCCCGGCTTTTTTTTCCCTTTCCATTTGCTTGGAAGGTTTGTTTCCAGCCCTTCACTTTCAGCCTGTGCAGGTCTTTTATCCTGAGGTGGGTCTCTTGTAGACAGCAGATATGTGGGTCATTTTTTCTTATCCATTCAGCTATTCTATGTCTTTTGATTGGAACATTTAATCCATTTACATTTAAAGTTATTATTGGTAGGTACTTATTCATTGTCTTTTATGTACGTGTGTTCCTCTCTCTCTCACTCTCTCTCTTTTCCTTTCTTTTGTTAAAGCAGTCCTTTTAGAATCTCTTGCAGAGCTGGTTTGGTGGAGGTGTATTCTTTTAGACTTCTTTTGTCTGGGAAGCTTCTTATTTGGCCTTCTATCTTGATTGAGAGCCTTGCTGGATATAGTAGCCTTGGTTGCAGCCCTCTGGTTTTCATTACCTGGAGTATGTCTTGCCATTCTCTTCTGGCTTGAAGTGTTTCCATGGAGAAGTCAGCTGTTAGCCTTATTGGGGCTCCCTTGTATGTTACTTCCTTTTTCTCCCTTGCTGCCTTTAAGATTCTCTCTTTGTCTTGAAATTTTCTCATTTTAATTATGATGTGCCTTGGGGTGGGCCTCTTTGGGTTCCTCTTGATTGGGACTCTCTGTGTTTCCTGGATTTGTGTGACTTTTTCTCTCATCAAATTAGGGAAGTTCTCCTTCATTACTTGTTCAACTAGGTTTTCCATCCCTTGCTCTTCTTCTTCTTCTTCTTCTTCTGGTATCCCTATTATACAGATATTATTACGTTTCATATTGTCTTGCATTTCTCTTAATCCCTCTTCATTCTTTCTGCGCCTCTTTTCCTGCTTTTCATTCCTTCTCCTGTGTTCTTCAGTTCAGAAATTGTATTCTTCATTTCTTCTTGATCTTTGTTGAGAGTTTCTGTTTCCTTTTTCATGTTTATATAGTTTGCAGTAAAATTGATGTGGTTTCCTTCTAATTTCTGATAGCTCATTGTGAGTTCATTGAACCTCCTGATAATCATTGTTTTGAACTCACTATCTGATAGTTGAGTTGCCTCTATTACATTTAGCATTTTTCCTGAGGCTTCCACATTTCCCTTCAATTGGGGGTTGTTTCTTTGTTTTCTCATTGTTCGTGGGTTTCTTCTTTTTTCTTAAATTGATCTGTTCTGATTCCCTGTAATTATGGCGTGAACTCCTGTGGTAGAATATTTGTGAGAATCAGTGGTGCAATCTCCTTCATGTATCCTGGTGTTCACAGCTTCCCCCTACTCTTTTTTGTGATCAGTTGGAGGAGTAAGGGAAAATGGTTTAAGACAGCAAGACAGTATACTATGATATTTACATTAGCAGCCAGTAGAGAAGAGATGGGTTATCCTTTGGCTTCTTATAGTGTTAACTGTGATCCTCCACCCCATTATCCACGTTTTAGAAAGGATGGAAAGAAGATAAGACTTTTATTGGGGATGAGAGGATTGTTAGTTGGATCTAGAAAGCTGTGAGGCTGTGGGAGGTCAGATTCTAAGGTAGGGTTGGATTAAAGATTAGTATATAGAAGTAGTGTGTAAAGGAATAGAGACAACCCCCACAATAGTATAGTTCAGAAAATTGCAAAGTGGGCTGAGATCATGTAGGGGTATTGAGTAGTATTGACAATTGTATAGACTAGGTCTTACTAACAGTAATAGTAAAGTGACAGTCTTGTGGCAGAATCAATGAGGTCTAGATAACAAGAATAAAGAGTATAGAACCTTGAGAGGTGTATTAATGGAACACAGATGAAGGATAGTAACTTATCAACACATTGTGACTGAGATACCATGGGGAACCTATCAAACGACAGTATAACCAGCCAAGCAAAGAAGATTATACAGAAAGAAAAAGAATACCAAAATATTATTAAAATAAAAAATGTTGGAAAGGTAAGACAAAGATAATACAAATTTACAGTAACTTGCAAGATTAAAAAAAAAGGAAAGAAAAGCAGAAGATGTAGTGCAGGAGAGATAAATTTGGAGTAGAAAGAATAATATTAGGATGAATGGAAGAGAAACATAAGGGATTGCATGATAAAAATAATAAGAATTGAAAAATAAAATGTCACATAAAACACAAGATAAAATCAATCAACCGACAAGAGCCTCAAAAACCAAACGAAACCAAACCAAACGAAACCAAACCAAACCAAACAAAAAAAACCCCTCTTGTTGGTTTCTAACTGGCAAGACCAGTTTTTCTGATCTTGGTGGCTTCCACTGGCTGAGGGACCTTTGAAATGCTTCTCTCTCTCCCAGCCAGATCTCAGCAAGTCTGTCAGGTTCCCTGGGCGCTCCCGAGCACACTGGCTCTCTGGATCTCACTTCCACATTCTTCCGGACTCTGGGGTCCTGCAGGGTTCCAGCTCTATGATCTCAGGAGGCACCCGCGACGTTTTGGGATTCACTGCGCCCTCCCTGGGAATCGTATAAGGGCACGCCCCTCCCCCAAACTTTTGAGATTCAGGGTCTAGGATCACCCTAAGTGCCTCGCCGCTTCACAGTGTGCTTGAGTCAGTCTTCTGGATGGTGCACAAGCCGAGCCCTTTCCAGCTCCGTGTTCCCCGCCAAACCGCACTCCGTCCGGGCTAGGAGTGTTGGCGCCTTTCCCAGTTCCCCGGGTCAGGCTGGCTGGAAATTTCTGAGCCACTACTGTAGGAACACACCAAGCGCCACATCCCTCTCAGGCTCACAGCGCGCGATTCAGGCCTCCCTACGGGGGGCGCGAGCCGAGCATGGCCCGGCTCTGTGCTCTCCACCGATCTGCACTTCCACTGGGCTAGGGGTGCGAGCGCTCTTCCAGGCTGCCCCTGGTCATGTCGGCTAGAGGCCCTCACTTCTCCCAGGTCTCTGGGCGGGTGTTCATATTCCCTGGGTGATTTTCTCCCAGTCCAACTGGCCAATCTGTTCCTTGTAGCAACACGTTCTCCCCTGGAGTTGCTCACCCCCCCGTATTCGGGGGAGGGAGCAGCGACTCCCCTCTCCTGGGAGCCCTGAGGCAGACCCAGGAGCACCGGCCCTGGGGACTGCACACCCCTAGACCCTGCGCTGATCTCTGGGCCCCTTTTGTCCTGAAGCAGTCTCCTTACCATCTGGTTTTTCAGTGATTGCAATAAATTTTGATGTCCTGCTTTCAAAAGTGATTTGGTAACCTAGTCCACTTGCTCTGTTTCTCCACCGATCCTCGAGTTTCCCTCCTCTTCACAGAAGCCGAGAAAAACGCTGCCTAGAGTAAAGCCGCCATCTTCCGTCTCCCGAGACAGCTGTTTTCAGAAAGGAGCAGCCATTTTTATAGGTCGAAAAAGTCTTACCAAATGTTGAAAATGTAACATTCTTAGCAAGTATAGAGGTACAAAAATTGCCTTGTTAACAGTTTAAATAAACTTCATGACTAAATATAAAATGAAGACAAAACTTTATTAACACCCTAAAGGTTAATCACATGACTATGACTAAGTTTCTTTTAACTTAATGGTCAATGCAAAAATCCTCAAACAAGCTAATAGTTGTGGAATATTGCCTTACTAGAACACCTAACCATGCACATGGTCAGGTTAAAAGTGCATCATTTACTAGTTAGTACAGGAGAGCATTTCTATTGTACTACACAGTGATGAAGGCACAAGTCAGGCAAGCTGGCTTGAAAACTACTAAAGCTGGTTTCTTGGGAAGGTATTCTAAGGCACTCTAGCCTTCATTAAGTATTCTGATACTTTACAACTGTAGCCTTATAGCTATGACAAAAATACTTCACCAGAAGCAAACTATGGAAGTTCAAGGATGCAGTAAATTTTATACCTGGCAGAAAAGTGAGGACCATTGAAATTTTAAGAAGAAAGCACTGATTTCCTTTATAAAGCTTCTTATTTAGCTACCTAGAAATAAAAAACAAGAATCTGTAAGCAACTCAGAGTATGTTTAGTCTATTCTTTAATGGTATAGAGCACACAGAACTCACTACAGCTTGGGCTTTGCAAAGAAGTGTTTGCTTTAAGATTCCCTTTTCTATTCTGTGTCATCATTGTTATCATTGTAGTTTTCTTCCACAATCACTTCTTATATAGTCTTTGGAAACTTTGAGTCATTGTGAGTCAGCAAATACTTCTCCACTGAAGTATAATACCAATTTTAGGATTATATGATTGTGAAAAAAGTACCCTAATTGAAAATGTTCATCAATTTTAGCTATAGCATTCCAAAACTCAGGCATTTCAGGAAAACAAAAATAATTGAAAAAGAGTAATTGGAAATTGTTCTGTATACTTCTGCAAGTACTACTTCTCTTGCTTAATGGCGTGCTGGGTAGCATTTTCTCCCTTCTTCCAGTGTAGTCAGCATCTTATGAGACCTATAATCTCAAGTCCCCAAGAGAGATAGGAACCAGAATCATCTGGGCCTAACCTAAACATACCTGTGCTAGTCAAAACGTCATTGTAGAAATGTCCATTGGGTTCAAAGAGAAATGCTGCTGTGAAACTCAGTCTCACCAGTCTCTGAAAACTTGAGTCTGATGTTTTTTAGTTGGTCTAACATGGCTCATTGTGTTTCTGAGCATTTGTGTATTCCTCAACTTTAAAACAAAAATGAGAAATTCATTTATGGTAGCTTCTACTTCAGACTTTGCCCCCTCAAGTCGTCTTTTTAAAATTTCTTCACCAAGTGCTTCTCACACCTGTATCTATTTGGTTATTTTCTATAAGCTCATGAATTGCATTGAAGATTTTATTTTGCTTATCAAATAAAGGTTGATAGAGACAAGGGTATTTTTAAATTGTTTTTCAAGTACAGTTTTCTGCCTTTTCCCCCACCCCTGCCCACCACCCCAACCCTCCCTGCCTCCCTCTCCCATTTCCAAACCCCCTCCCCATTGTTGTCCATATGTTCTTTATAATTGTTCCTGTAAACCCTTCACCCTTTTCCTTTTTTATCCTCTCCCTTCTCCCTTCTGATCACTGTCAGCCTGTTCTCAATTTCAGTGTCTTTGGCTATACTTTGCTTGCTTGTTTGTTTTGTAAATTAGGTTCCTGTTAATGGTGAGATCACATGGTATTTGTCTTTCACCGCCTGGCTTATTTCACTTAGCATAATGCTCTCCAGTTCCATCCATGCTGTTGCAAAGGGTAGGAGCTCCTTCTTGCTTTCTTCTGCATAGTATTCTATTGTGTAAATGTTCCACAGTTTTTTGATCCACTCATTTACTGATGGGTACTTAGGTTGCTTCCAGGACTTGGCTATTGTAAATTGTGCTGCTATGAACATTGGGGTGCATAAGCTCTTTTGGATTGGTGTTTCAGGGTTCTTAGGATATAATCCTAGCAGTGGAATTGCTGGGTCAAAAGGCATTTCTATTTTCAGTTTTCTGAGGAAATTCCATACTGTTTTCCATAGTGGTTGCACAAGTTTGCAGTCCTACCAACAGTGCACTAGGGTTCACTTTTCTCCACACTATCTCCAACATTTGTTGTTTGTTGCTTTGTTTATGATGGCCATTCTGATCAGTGTGCAGTGTTATCTCATTGTGGTTTTAATTTGCGTCTCTCTGATAGCTAGTGATAGTGAGCATTCTTTCATATGTCTCTGGACCCTCTGTATGTCCTCCTTGAAGAAGTGTCTGTTCAAGTCCTTTGCCCATTTTTTAACTGGGTTGCTGAGAGACAAGGGTATCTTTTAATATCATGAACTTCTCTATGAAATTTGGCTTTCATTTGAGAAGTTTCAAACTGAACATTTTTGAGGGCCTTAAATAACTGCTAGTAGTACTGACTATATTCTGGGTGGGCTGTATGTGTTCTTTCAGCATAGAATTTTTGGGAAGCATCATCAGCCTGAGGAAATTTGCCTCTCCTCAACAGTTTTTCCTTCCTTCCTGTCCTCAGCAACATGGTGGGCCTCCTCTTTTGTCACACCTTCTGATGCCAGAGCCACAGTCTGCATAGCAGAAAAGAGAGCCCCCCAGGAACAGTTTAAGGTTCTTTTGCTCATCCAACTCAGTGCCTTTATTTTCCCCATTGTTATGTGTGAGGTCAAGTTGCTCAAGTATCCTCCATCTCTAATTAAGTAAGGGAGCCTAGGATAGTGTGGATCATGAAAGATGATGAGTAGTCTCTCAGCACCATATTCTTTTTAAAAAATTTTTAATTTAAATTATTTTATTGTTGTTCAATTACAGTTGTCCATATATTCTCGCCCCTCCCCTGACCCCTCCAAACCCACCTGCCTCCCTTGATTCCACCCTCCCCCTTGTTTTTGTCCATGTGTCCTTTATAGTAGTTCCTGAAAACCCTTCTTCCCACTGTCCCCTCCTCCCTCCCCTCTGGCTATTGTTAGATTGTTCTTAATTTTAATGACTCCCTCAGTCCATGTTCTATCTTTATGGTACCACATTGCCAGATCCCTCCTATTAGCCTTCAAGAGATGCCTCCTCAGCATCAAGGTTAACATCTTTAACACTCCTCTGGACATGCCAGTATCCTCCCTGCCCCTCCATCCTTCAGAGAACATGATTCATGGTGCCAAATGGGAGCCAGTTTTATGTTGCTTTCATCACACATGTTAGGAAAACCCACATACCTCCTCAATAGCTGTAATGAGAAGCAGAGGCACAGGTGATGGCAAACAATGATGGAGGCAGCAGTGGTGCTGCTGGGGTGAGGGAGGTGTTCTGTGGCTGAGGTGACAGCCTCTACTGCTGGGTGACCTGTATTAGGCGATGATGACTAAGGAGCAGAGATTTTGCCTGTGACTAAAAGTCCAGCCTCCTCAATGTAGGGCAGGACCAGAAGTCCAGGCTAATGGATTTCCTGTCAACCTTGGGCTGGCACTTAAATCTGGCCAAGATCAGGGCAAGTGGAGAAGGAGCAGCAGGGCTCAGGAAAGGTTCACAGTTACCGACCCCCCTTGAGGTGGACAAGGTCTATGTTCATTTGCTGGAAGAGGTGATTGACAGGTGCTCTCTTTGTTACCCCACCCACTCACCCACCCAACTGCCTCTGGTTGCTTTTGAGCAGGGACTCACTGTTCCCCTCTCCATGAAGGCCACAGGAAAAAACCCAAGTTCATGATCATCATGTGCCATATGCAAATGTTTAAGCTTTTTAACAAACAATACTGTAGGTGTAAATACCATCAAGGGGAGAGAGTGTCTTTTCACTAACACAAACTCCAATCAAACTTTTTAACCTTTTGGTCCCAGGTCAGGGAGATAGCATGGTTTTGAGGAAAATGTTCTGGAGATTAATGGTCAGATATGAATAAAAATGTTTCAGGTCTGGAAGGGACCTTAGAAAGCATGGACTCAGTGGTTCTCCAAACATGGGTATTGTAGGAATCACCTGGAAGGCTGATTGGACCACAGATTGCTGGGTCCCACCCCAGATCAGGGTTCCATGGATTTGTTGTGACCTGAGGATTCACACTTTCAACAAGTTTTCAAGGGAGGCTTTTGCTGCTGGTCTGGGCACTGAGAACCACAGGTCTAATCCAACTTCCTCATTTCACAGGTGGCTCAGTTGAGGCTGAACTGTAGCTTGATTCTAGAGTTGATTTTAACAGTAATTTACCACTTTTATGGTGTCACAACTTATATTTAAGTCTTTTATTGACCTTGAATTTATTTTTCAATATGGTGTAAGTTGGTGACTGCGGTTCATTTTTTTGCATATAGTTGTCCAGTTCTCCCAACACCATTTGTTGAAGAGGCTATTTTTTTAAATTTATTTTAGAGAGGGAAGGGAGGGAGAGAGAGAGAGAGAGAGAGAGAGAGAGAGAGAGAGAGGGAGAGAGAGAGAGAGAGACATCAATGTGCGGTTGCTGGGGGTTATGGCCTGCAACCCAGGAATGTACCCTGGCTGGGAATCGAACCTGGGACACTTTGGTTCCCAGCCCACGCTCAATCCACTGAGCTATGCCAGCCAGGGCTTGAAGAGGCTATTTTTACTCCATTTTATGCTTCTGCACCCTTAGTCAAATATTAATTCACCATAGAGACTTGGGTTTATTTCTGGCCTCTTTATTCTATTCCATTGGTGTAAGTGTGTTTTTATGCCAGTACCAGGGTGTTTTGATTGCAGTAGCCTTGTAATACAGTTTGATATCAGGTATTGTGATCCCTCCTACTTTGCTCTTCTTTCTTACCTCCAAAATATGTAAAGAACTCACATGACTCCACTCCAGGAGGATAAACAACCCAATTAGAAAACAGGCAAAAGACCTGAACAGACATTTCTCCAAGGAGGACATGCAGAAGGCACAGAGACATATGAAAGGATGCTCAGCATTACTAGCCTTCAGAGAGATGCAAATTAAAACCACAATGAGATACCACTTCACACTGGTTAAAATGGCCATCATAAACAAATCAACAGACAACAACTGTTGGAGAGGATGTGGAGAGTAGGGAACCCTAGTGCATTGTTAGTGGGAATGCAGACTGGTGCAGCCACTGTGGAAAACAGTATGGAATTTCCCAGAAAACTAAAAATGGAGCTGCCTTTTGACTCAGCAATCCCACTGCTGGGATTATAGTCTAAGAACCCTGAAACACCAATCCATAAGAACCTATTTACTCCAATGTCATAGCAGCATAATTTATAATAGCCAAGTGCTGGAAGCAACCTAAGTGCCCATCAGTAAATGAGTCAATCAAAAACAGTGGTACATTTACACAATTGAATACTACACAGCAGAAAGAAAGAAGGAGCTCCTGCCCTTTGCAAAAGATGGGTGGAACTGGAGAGCATTGTGCTAAGTGAAATAAGCAAGGCGATGAAAGACAAATACCATATGACCTCACCTTTAAGTGGAACCTAATCAACCAATCAAACAAACAAGCAAAATATAATGAGAGACATTGAAATTAAGAACAATCTGACAGTAACCAGAAAGTAGGTGGGAGGGAATAATGGAGGGAGAGGGGGGAAGGGTTTTCAGGAACAACTATAAAGGACACAGGGACAAAACCAAGGCAGGGTGGAATTAGGGGAGGGCAGTGGAATGACTATGGTGGGGGGTAGATGCAGACAACTGTACTTGAACTACAATAAAATAGTTTAAAAAAACCCCACTAATTTTCCAGTTGTCATGACTTTGTAGTCTCATTTAGATTTTCTGTGCCTCAGGTTTCTCATCTACCAAATTAGGGTAATAACCTGTGTCCTGCCTACCCCATGGAATTGTTTAATTTACAGAGTGGCAGTTGGGCTGTTACTCCAGCCTTAAACAATAACCCTCTAGCTTGTATGTGGAGCAGTCATATGGTAATTGGGTCCATGAACTTAAACCCTCTCCAGCTGGCTACTGGGTCAGAGTTTATACCCTGCTTTCCCTTTTGTCAAGGACAAAAAGGGGAAATGCTCTCAAATTGGAGGTGGGACATAAACCGTTTATTCTTTTTGTTATATTTTTCTCAATTTATGTTCGCCTCTTAGATTAGGTAATATTTCTATGTATATTGCTTTTGCTTTTTTGTGTAGAAACTTTCCCAATATTTTCCTTTTCTATGTCTTCTATACTCTTTAAATTTACCAATGTGTTAATCATCTGATTGTAGGACCCTTCATGCATATGTTTTTGCCATTTTCAATGTGAAGTTTTACCATATATACCTTTATCTATCTGGAGTTATACTGGCACATTCATGTAAAAGTCCAGTTGGCTTTTTTTTTTCTTAAACAGATAACCTCTTGACATTATTTGTTGTGTTATTCCTTTCTTCTTTCTTGATATGGGGTAGTCTAGCTAGAGATTTTCAACTCTGTTTAGCTTTTAAAAAAACAACTTTTAGTGTCATTGATCTTTTATATTGTTTTCATATTCTCTGTTTCATTTCTTTTTGCTTAAATCTTTATTATTTCTTTCCATCTGTTACTTTCAGCTCAGTTTGTTCTCCTTTTTCTAGTTCCTTGAGGTATAATGTAAGATTATTTGATCTCTTTCTATTTTATTAATGCAGGCATTTATTGTTATAAGCTTTCCTCCTAAAATGCTTCTGTGGCATATTATACATTATGTTATATTATGTTTTCATTTTTATTTGTCTCAGTTTATTATTTCACTGTCCTTTGATTTCTTCTTTAACCCATTAGGTGTTCAGCAATGCATTGTTTAATTTCCATGTATTTGTGAATTTTCCAATTTTCTTCCTGTTATTGATATCAAGGTTTATATTATTGTGGTCATAAAAGATATTTGATATAACTTAATATTCTTGAATTGCTTAAACTTGTTTTGTCTTTTTGGAATAAATATCACTATTAATAGTTTTTCTTTAAAGAAAAGTGTCTAAGTCTTGACTGTTTACAAATAGCCTTCACATCCTCTTTTTATTTGAATCCTCATTAAGGCCTGTGAGGTTTCTGCCCTCAGGGAAGTGCCATAATTTTGGATGCAGTGTTGTAGACAGACTTACAAAATCTTTATCTTTGAATAATGAGTTCTAGAGTGGAAGAAGCAAAAATGTTTTCTTGGAGTTACTAAGAGGTTATTTTTCTTCACCAAATACAGTATTTCTAATGGAAAAGTCCAAATGACTTGGTCCAATGATTGTCTTTTAGTCCTTATGAGCTTAGTTAAATGTTTTCACTTTTTGGTTTCTACTCCCAACTTTACAAAGACTTGTTCCCCCATTTACTCCATCACTCCTTGAAATACCTTCTCCATATCCCTGAAGGCCATCAATGCCTATAACTTGGATGATAGTAACACACTGCATATCTTTGCACATGCCCCATATCAATCTATTGTAGGTCTGGCAGCAGTGAGCACCTTTCTATGAAACAAGCATTTCTTGGGTATTACAATACTCTTCTGGATGGTTTGTTAGCGTTTGGACTCTTGCTCCAATGCCACTGTGACCCATTCCAATTGTCCAGAAATTTACTGTGTGTTATACATATTCTATTGTTGAAACACTAAAGCTGTTCTTTTGGTCAGGCAGATAGCAAGCTCACCACCACAAAGGAAGCCTGGGGCCACTGAAGATCTGTCCTACTCCCTTGCTCCATCCAGCCTTATGTTGGAGAACTCCTTGTAGCCAAGCTTCTAGTCCCTTCCTCTCAGTAGCCTCTGCTTCACAAGATTTCAGCTTGAAGCAAGACTACAATCCCAAAGCCACAGAACAGTTCATCTTCTGCTAACTGGAATCTTTAAGTGATTAAATCAGCCTTTACTGCCCTCTTTCCTAGAGGAACACACCTCAGAAGTTACTAGGCTGAACAGCCCCTACCTCCCCAGTGAACCACTCACCTCCTGCCATGGGGAAGAGGGAAGGCCAAAATGGGGAAGTATCAAGAAAGAAAGTCAGTATTGGAGGGATGGTCAGCTGGGAGGGGAAGGGGAAAGTAGCCCAGCAATTTTTTACTCCTCCCTTCTTATCCTGCCACACAGTCATTTTCTTTTGTAGCAATGCCTCCATTAAGAACTTCCAGGCATAGGAGTAAAGATGTAGGCACCTTTACCATAAGAATCAGTTGGTTAATAGGCTGGTTCTCCAAGGCACAAACCACCTTAGATTTTCATCTAAGTTCACTGGAAGTTAAAATTTTCTCCCTAATTCCTTCCTCTTTATTCCATCCCCCAAATACCCCAAACACTGAGAGCTCCTTTTGGATGCCTGGACAGCACCTAGCTCATTTTCTTAGGAAATTCAGAAGTGTCTTCTCAGTATACCTTTCATTTGGTCTATCTCTGTCACCTTGGGGCAACTTTGCTTAAACAGAAATATAGGCCTAGTCATAACTGTACCTTTAAATTCTGAGTGGAATAGCCAAGAAAAACCAGTGGTTGCCTGGTTTTGCTGATGCTGGTAAAATGTAATACTATACAATCACATATTGGATTTTGTATTTCTCTATAAAACAGCTATTGTTCTTGATACTGTATCTTTACTTTTAAAATAATACTGGCTTTTGATTGACCTGATTTTATTTCCTTTTTATTTCTATAGTGCACAGTTCATTTAGGTTAGATGTGTTTCACCCAGGTAATTCTGGTAGATAGTATTATACCTTTCTTCTGTTTTATTATTAGGACCTCTATTAGGGTTTTTTGTTGTTGACACTATTATAGATATTCCCCACTTCTCCCCACTTTGCCCCCCTCCACCCAACCCCCATCCCTACTTACCTTCGCCACATTGTTGTCTGTGTCCATGGGCTATGCATATATGCATATATGTTCTTTGGCTAATCTCTTCCAATTCTTCTCACCATACTCCCCTCTGAGATCTGTTAGTCTGTTCCATGTATTTATGCCTCTGGCTTTATTTTGTTTGTCAATTTATTTTCTTCATTAGATTTCACATATGTGTGAGATCATATGGTATTTATCTTTCCCTGACTGGCTTATTGGGCTTAGCATAATATTGTCTAGGTCCATCCCTGCTGTTGCGAAGGGTAAGAGTCCCTTCTTTTTGATAACTGTGTAGTATTCCATTGTGTAAATGTACCACAGTTTTTTTATCCACTAATTTACTGATGAGCCCTTGGGTTGTTTACAGATCTTGGTTATTGTAAATAATACTGCTATGAACATAGGAGTACATATATTCTTTCTGATTGGTGTTTCAGGAATCCTAGGATATATTCCCAGAAGTGCAATTATTGGGTTATACAGCAGTTCTATCTTCAGTTTTTTGAGGAAACTCCATACTCTTTTTGACAGTGGCTGTACCAATCTGCATTCCCACCAACAGTGCACTAGGGTTCCCTTTTCTCCACACCCTCACCATTACTTGTTGTTTGTTGATTTATTGATGATAGGCATTCTGACAGGAGTGAGGTGATATCTCATTGTGGTTTTTATTTGCATCTCTCTGATGATTAATGTTGTTGAGCACTTTTTCATATGTCTATTGGCCATCTGTATGTCTTCGTTGAAGAAATATCTATTCAGGTCCTTTGTTCATTTTTTAAATTGGGCTGTTTATCTTCCTGATGTTGAGTTGTATAAGGTTTTTTTCTTTTAAACATATAGGGTCTGACACAAATAATGCCCCTTTTATTACAAAATCATAAGCATGTAACTGTGCAATATAACAATATAACACTCAAGTGCACCATATGACATTTTAGGTGAAACATTCAAATTGCTGTCCATGTCATGTGAGACATTTGTGTACCCTGCCAACCACACTCAAGCAGGCATACCTTGTACCATACTCTGTATATTTGGGTGCTCCTATGTTGAGTTCATATATGTTTACCAGGATTATATCCTCTGGTTGGATCAATCCCTTTGGTGTTACGTAGTAACCTTTTTTGTCTCTTGTTATGACCTTTGTTTTGAAGTTTATTTTGTCAGATGTCAGTTGCTACCCCAGCTTTTTATTTTTCATTCCTTCCATTTCATCCATTTTCATGAGATATATTTTTTCCATTCCTTCCCTTTCAGCCTATGTGAATCTTTTGTTCTTATGTGGGTCTCTTGTAGACAGCATAAATATAGCTCATGTTTTCTTATCCATTCAGCTACCCTATATCTTTTGATTGGAGCATTTAATCCATTTACATTTAAGGTAATTATGTATAGATACTTATTTATTGTCATTTCATTGTTTTATATCTATGTTCCTCTCTCTATTTCTTTTTCTTCTTAAAGCAGTCTCTTTAACATTTCTTGCAATGCTAGTTTGATGGTAATGAACTTCTTTAGCCTTCTTTTGTCTGAGAAGCTCTTTATTTCACCTTAAATTTTAAATGATAGCCTTGCTGGGTAGAGTAACCTTGGTTTCAGATTCTTGCTTTTCTTTACTTTGAATACTTCATGCCATTCTCTTCTGGCCTGTAGTGTTTCTGTTGAGAAATCAGCTGACAGCCTTATGAGAACTCCCCTGTAGATAAATAACTGCCTTTCCCTTGCTGCCTTTAAGATTCCTCTTTATGTTTAAACTGTTCCATTTTTATTTTGATGTGTCTTAATGTGTGTCTCTTTGGGTTCATCTTTTTTTAAGATTTTATTTATTTATCTTTAGAGAGGAAAGGGAGGGAGGGAGGGAGGGAGAGAGAGAGAGAGAGAGAGAGAGAGAGAGAGAGAGGGAGAGAGAGAGAGAGAGAGAGAGAGGGAGAGGGAGAGAGAGAGAGAGAGAGAGAGAGACATCAATGTGCGGTTGCTGGGGGTCATGGCCTGCAACCCAGGCATGTACCCTGACTGGGAATCAAACCGGCGACACTTTGGTACCCAGACCATGCTCAAGCCACTGAGTTATGCCATCTTTGGGTTCATCTTGATTGGGATTCTCTGTGCTTCCTAGGCTTGTGTGGCTTTTTATTTCACCAGATTAGGGAAGTTTTCTGTCATTATTTCTTCAAACAGGTTCTCTATCCCTTGCTTTCTTTCTTCTAGTATCCCTATCATGTGGATGTTGTTATGTTTCACATTGTCCCAAATATTCCTTAAAGTACCCTCTGCTTGTTAATTATTTTTTATTTTTGCTTCTCTGATTGGTATTTCTCCCTTGTCTTCTAATTTGCTAATTCCATCCTCTGCTTCATCCAACCTACTGATTATTTCTTCCAGTGTATTCTTTATTTCAGATATGTTATTCTTCACTTCTGACTGGTTATTTTTCATGTTATCTATGTCCTTTTTTAATGCTGTTGAGTATCCTTGTAACCATTACTTTGAATTCTGGTTCTGATAAGTTGCTTACCTCCATTTCATTTAGCTCCTTTTCCTGGAGATTCCTCATGTTCTTTCATTTGAGGCCTGTGTATTTATTTCCCCATACTGGCTGTCTCTTTTGTGTTTGTTTCTATGTTTTAACTAGAACTGTTATGACTCCCAGACTTAGTCAGGTGGTCTTTTGTAGTAGGTGTCCTGTAGGTCCCAGTGGTGTAGTATCCTTGATCACCTGAGCTTAGTGCTCTAGAAATGAGCTCTGTTTGGGTTTTGTGGGCCCTTCTATTATTATTGGTTCTTGATTACTGTTGTCCCATTTATGGGTGGGCTCAACCCTCAGGCTGGTTGACTGTGAGGCCCAATACCAACCACATTGTGCAATTTTTTGTGTGTGTGCTGACCAAACAGAACAATAGAAAGCAAAATTAAACTGAAAACAACTAAACAAAAAAAAACAACTAATACTAACTACAAAAACAACAACAACAGCAACAAAACAACTAATCAGAAAAGAAAAAGGAGACCAAAACAAAAATAAAAATTAATAAATAGCCCTGGCTGGCATAGCTCAGTGGATTGAGCACAGACTGCGAATCAGACATCGTGGGTTTGATTCCCAGTCAGGGCACATGCCTGGGTTGCGGGCCATGACCCCCAGCAACTGCACATTGATTTTTCTCTTTCTCCCTTTCTCCCTCACTTCCCTGTCCAAAAATAAATAAATAAGTATTTTTTAAAATATTAATAAATAAAAGAGCAAAACCAACAACAAAAGGCAAGAAACAAAAAGAATTAGAGAGGGAAAAAAAGAAACAGAAGATAATGTGAAAGGAAAGAAGGAAAAGAAAGAAAAAAATAATAAATAATAAAAATACATAGAGAAAAAGTGAAAATAAATTGGTAAAGAAAAACAGGAAAAATAAGAAAAGAGAATAAGAGATATAAAAGAAAAAAGAGCAAAAAAGAAATGGTGAAGAAAAAAAAAGATTAAAAAAGAAAAAGTGTGGTTTGCCTCAGCAGATTGTTGTGCCTGCTGTGATCAGTATCTGGATACACTGAATGTGAAATTCCTTGAATTCTGCTCCAGTGTTGTCTGAAGCTGGCCACTTGTGCCAGTCTCAGGCCTCCAGAGAGGTTCTCTGTTGCAAGCCCATGTCAGATGCTTTCCTCACCTGGCTCTTAGCAATTTTGTCAAGTTGGAAGTTTTAGTGGACATGCTGGTGGGGCCTCCAGGGTCCAGTGGTTGAGTCTGCCTTGGGTCTTTCTTTGAATGTCTCCACTGTGAGCTTCTGTCCCCCCACCCCATGGAACTGTGCTCAGCTAGGGTATCCAGGACATGGCAGGGATGATTAAAAGTCTTGGGGGTGGTGCTTGAACTCTGTAGGAGGAAAGGTGGATACTTCCTTTCCTTCCCATGGCTGCAGGGGCTAAACTCTCTGGGGAACTCAGTTTGCTTCCCCATAATGCAGCAGCAGAGTCCAGGACCTGCCTGTCTGACTCCTGGACAAAAGGCTGCTTGGGAGACACAGTTGCAAAAACTCATGTCTGTATGGCTTGCTGACACCTCTGTACCACCTAACCAAGCCAGAGGGGATGAAACAAAATCAGTCCTGCTTGGTATTCCAGTCTTTCTGTGTGTGGCTGGTGACAGCGGGGCACAGCAAAACTTCTAGCTCCAACTGACCTCCCAATGGGCCAAATGTCTCACTGCCCCCATCCCCATCTAACTGAACAGGACAGGGCCAAATTTCCAGCCCAGAGCCATACCCCTTTGCCTTGGGGCAAACCAAGTGATTCAGCATGTGGGGGTAGGGGCACCACACAGGCATTCAATGTGAATGAGAGTGGTCATTTTCCTCAAGCCTCACCACCCTGACTCTGACTGGCTCTCTGTCCAAAGTCCTTCCAGAGAACAGAGGGTGCTTCAAAGCCACAGTTGGGTATACCGAGCAGACCCCTCCTCCACATAGGAACAGCTGCATTGTCCCTCTAAGCAGTCATAAATCAGGACAGACTTCCCAAGCTAGCATTGCAACAATGGGCTTGCTCCTTCGAGTCTCCCAAGTGGGTCAAATCCCCATTGCTTCCCACTCCCAATGCTATACTGGCTCCCCTTCCAGTCTCTTACTACTCTGGATTGGAGTTCCCTGCACGGGGCTGAGACCTCATGCTCCCAAGGGGAGGGAGCTCCACTGCCCCAATGTGCCCCACCTGTACAAGAGGGCTCACCCCTGTTGCTGTGTGTTCCCATCTTCCTCCATGCTCCTGCTTACAAATTTTCACATCAGCTACACTTCAACTGGTTTTTCAAGATGAATACTCTGCAGTTTAACTGCAAGTCCTGTCAGGGTCTGGGAGCAAGGGGATGGAACTTCCAGTTACTCTGCAGCCATCTTGGAATCCCCCTGTTAGGTTATTCCCATTCTGAGAACACTGCATTAATTTTTTCCTGCAGGTAACAACTCTGTTTTTAAATGAAGAAGTTTGTTTTAAAATGAACAGGTTATTTGTTTTTTAATGCCCAGAGGCAGTCTTGTAAGTATTCAGCTTCTTTGTAGTATCTTTGATATTTGCTATATGAAAACCAAATACAACAGAATGTGTTCTTTAGTCTGTTTCAGTCTGTGTGTCACATGGGGAGGGAAGTCAAATAGGATATTGACAACTCAAACCTGCAGGTTGTCAGAAAAGCAAAACGATCTTCACAGGTGGTGTGAGGCATAAAAGGCCTCTACACAGGTATGTCTAGCCAAGCTGATGGCCTCTGGGTGAGTATATGTATGGAGGGAGAGTGGTATTGAAGAGAAGTTTTGTATCTAAATACCTGGAGAGCAAGTAGAGACCAGTGGGAGGGGAGTGCAGTTAGGGTTGAGTAGAGGGGGCTAGATTATTGGTGGTTGTATTCCAGCCTAGACCAGGGATACAAGTCTTATAGCAAGATGGGCTATTAGAACAAACCATTTTCAGAAGCAGGAGACCCCACTATGTTAAGGTAACAAAGTGTAACTGGAAGTTAAGGGAAAGGAGTAATAGACCTGATATTTAATCAGGTACACCTGTAACATTTGTAGGGTTCAGAAAAAGTTCAGTTGGGGATCTACATACCATGTGTATAAATATTTGAAATGTTTAAATCACTGAATACAGCATGTTTTATTTAAAGGTTTATCTCCTTCCATGAGAGATGTGCCTTCATAACTACCTGAAAGTCCAGGTTGGGATTTAGAATTCTCAGGCTCCTCTAAGTCCTGCTCCAACATGAGGGAAGAGCTGCTCCCCTCTCTCCTTCCCTTGCCCTAGCTCCTCCTAGACCAGGCACTGTCCTGTCCCACTCCTCAAGCCTGGGAGTACAGACTCCAGCCTGTGTACTCAGCCCTCCCAAGGACAACCCCAACAGGAGCACACAGACCCTGGCAGCAGGTGTGGGGACTGTTCAGGGGTGCCAGGGAGCATGGGTTAGTAGGGGCCCACCCCATATTCTGTGGGCTGGGCTCTTCCTGGCCCCATAGGGATGGGCATGGTTGGAAGAGAACAAAGTGGGGCCTGTAAAGCATGGAGCTCAGAACACAGGTCCCTTTTGCTTGGGTCTAAAAGCAAAACTATAATATCAACTTATACAATGTAAATACTGACAAATGAGAATAAGTTTGAAGGTGCTCAAATCATACAACTTGGCCAGCTCTTTCAGTTCAAATAGTGGCAAAAAGAAGCCCTTTGCCTTGTGTCTCACCACCTGATTCCAGTCATAAGTAATACTATGTGAAGTACATTTTAAAATGTCAACATTGGTGACCAAAAAGGAATGTGGGAGTGTTGAGTTTAGTTCACTTTAACAAACATTAAGTACCTACTAAGAAAAACTCATTGCCTAGGGGTGTGGGAAGGAAAGATAAATAAAACCCTTTAAATTCCCAACCGTTCAGACATTCATTCCAGGGGTTGGTGTTATGGGATAAATAAATAAATAAATAAGTACAAATATTATGTATAAATTAGGTTATTATATATAATATACATAAGGACATGAGATGTGCTACCACAGAATACTGTATGCGAGAAGGCATCAGTGCTACGAAGGAGGTATCTAGGAAGCCGTAACTAAATGCGGAATGGAGGTCGTCGTCTGAAACCTCTTTCCCCTTCTGTGATCCTTCAATCAGGTCACCTTTGACTTTATCTTATTTTTCCTTGCACAGATTTCAGAGATTAAGTTCATTCTCTCCCTTTCCTCTTTTTTTTCCTAATTACTTATGGCATATTTCAGATCTACATAAAATTATAAAGAATACTACTATAAACATTAATTTACCCACAACCCAGCATAAGAAATGGAACATTACAAATACAGTTGAAGCCTGCAGTGGAGCCTTCCCCAATAAAGTCCCCCTCCCTTTCTTTTCCCAAAAGGTAACCACCATCCTAAATGTGTTCATCTATCCAAGCATGCGTTTCTGTATGGCACCTTTGTATACACTTTTTGCACACATGACTTATTCTATTTGTATCCACAATCAATATATATAGTGGTCATTCTGCATATTCTTTTAGACTTCATATACATTGTACTATGTTTGCACCCTTCTGGAACCAGCATTTTCTCCTTACACATTTTTTTGCTTCCATTACCCATTCTTAGCCCCTGTGCCTGTCAGCCCCTATGGGTTCTAGTTTCCTCCCCAATCCAGCCCTTGCCATCCTGTTTCATTTTCCTGCAACAATCCCAAGCCAGTGAGTTAAGGCTGGTCCTACAGGTGAATCTGAGCTTCTTCTTCCTCTGTGGCTTTAAACTAGTGCTTCTCAAACCTGAGCTGCATCAGAAGCCCCTGGAAGGTTTGTTAAAACATGCCCTGCCAGGCCTACCCTCAGAGTTTCTGATTGAGGAGGCCTTGGGTGGAGCTTAAGCGTTCCTGAGTGGTGATGCTGATGATGCTGTTTTGAGGACCAAACTCTGAGAACCACTGCTCCAAATCAATGTTTGGGCCCAGGATCAGCAGCACCATCTGGCATCCAAACAAGCTGGGTTATCTAAGAGGTTTCCTTCAAATCTGTGCTCTAGAGACTCTGTCTAGCAGACATATAATGCAAGTCACATGAGTAAGTCTAAGTTTTCTAGTACCTACATCAAAAAAGAAACAGGCAAAATTAATTTTAATAGTATATTTTAACTCAACATATTATCATCTAAACAGGTAATCAGTATACAATTTATTAGTGAGACAGGTAACATTTTTTATAGTTACAGCACATCTCAAATCACACTGTATTTCAGCTTGCCAGTGACTAACAGTAGACAGAACAGCTCTAAAGGCTTGACATCCACTTCTCACTTTACAAATATTGTGTTAAAATTGACATTTTAATTTATTTTGGGCTGCGACAAACTAATTTAAAGCAGGCTTACAAAATGGTGGAAAGTGATTCCTTTCAAAACAAAGAGGTAAGAGAGATTTGAGTCGGGATTATTTATCTAAATAAAACCTGCCTGCATTTCATTTTATTAATGAAAACAAACTTAGTTTTAACTAAAACAAATACTGTCAAATACATCTATAAAAATAAGTTAGATATCATTGGATAGCACATTTTGGGTAATAAACTTTGCAATGTTATCAGTGCTTAATAAAATGCCCATGAACTTAAAATGAAAAACCTAAAAAGAATGCACAATGAAGTCTTCCTTCTTTCTCGATCTTCTTTCCATTCTTCCAAACTGTAGGATGAAATGAGAGAAAATGAACAATTACACAGCACTAACCAACTCCAATGACTATAAATCTAAGAAAATAGCCTTATGTGTATCTGCTGCATTTGTGTGTTTATCTCAACAAGCAGAGAAGAACAAAATGTTTCCCTCTTGTAGCTTGCCATAGAGGACATAGGTCTTGTCTAAAAGGTCCATTGAGACATTTGGTCCACACTGAAAGGTCCTTGATATTGGGTCCTATCCAAAATGTCCAGGCTTAGAAAACATGCTGGGTTTCTAAAACACCCCATAATGTTTATTTACACTTCTGGTTTACAGAATTAGTACATGGAGAAATGCCATCGTGTTTTATTGGTCCAATAATTATATTGTGGCTGTATTGCCTATAATAACCCTTCTTGCCTCAGTAGCCTAGCTGGTAATGGCTCGTGAGGTTAGGAAGGTGAGTCAGGATTTGAATCTTACAGAAGAATGGAATTTAAATATCAAGGGCTTTTTTGGTGTGGACCAAATGTCTCCATGGATGTTTTGAACAGTACCAAATGTCCACCTACCGTAACCTGCACCCTTGGATATAGGGTGCTCCTGTAACCCATGGCTCCAGTTGTGTGATCATACCAACCTTGTCTCCCTCTTGTCTAACACCATAAATGCTTCTCCTTCTCCTTGGAGGCCATTCTTGGATTTAAATTAGTTTCTCCACATTAAAAGCCTGTTCTCATTCCACAAAAGATGCTCCCTTACCCTCCCAGGCCCTGAGTTTCCGTATCTCCCATATGAGAGGTGGTTATTATAAAATATGCAATTGTGAAAGTGCAAAAATAGGGAGAAAATGTTGATCATTTAAATGTACTCAAAGGTAAGATAAACCTTGAGACTTAATTACCAATTCAGTGATAAACAATAATCATACTCTGAATTTCTTTTCTGTTGACTATCACATAAAATACAAAAATCTACAACCAAACCAATGTTTAAGTATTAATCATTAAATATGGTCCTGCATGAAATTCTTAACCTTTTGCTATCTTAAGTAGCTTTTGTCTCCTAGTTGGTACAGGAGACTGCATTTCTGTGGCCAAATAATGAAGCTCCAGCTAGTACACAGCCCAGCTACTTCAGCTGCTGCATCTAGTAACTTTTGTAAGTGAAATAACTAGTCTTAGATACTGATGCATTTGCCATTTGTCAGTGATCTTGACAGGGAAAGGACAGAAGATCTTGTAAGACTGATGAGAAGCCATGAAGAGTGTTTCAGTACATAGTGTGTTTTATGTTGCTAGGTATATGAGTATTCTATTAACATTCTAAGTACATAAAATTGAATTTTTAAAACTAATTTTAAACAATTTTTTTTCTTAATTTAATGGGAGCATTAACAAAAATAAAGCCGTTGCCCTGGCTGGTGTGGCTCAGTGGATTGAGTGCCCGCCTGCCAACCAAAGGGTCCCCAGTTTGATTCCTAGTTAGGGCACATCCCTGGGTTGCAGGCCAGGTCCCCAGTAGGGGGTGGGCAATAGGTAACCACACATTGATGTTTCTCTCCCCTCTCTTTTTCCCTCATTTTCCCTCTCTAAAAATAAATAAATAAAATCTTTAAAATAAATAAATCAATAAAATAAAGCAGTCAGTAACAGGTAAATGACAGGAATGGTTGGGTGATATTTAAAGTTACACACAGATACGTGGATTTTCCGGGCCTGCTCTCTGCTGGATTCACATCCTTTTCGGGTCCTTGTTCTCCTTAAACTCTTCTTTTTCTTCCTTAGTTTCAGCATCTTGGGCCTCTTCCTCAGTGTTTTCATACTGATATTTAGTTGTTTCTTTAGTAAAGAATAAGACAGACTTTAGGACCAGACATTCACAGAAAAGAAAAAAATCCAGTTCATAATGAATGGGGACATCCAGTGCTCCAGCCTCCAGAGAAACAGAAGGATCCAAATAATTAGCAAAAGAGCAGCTAGGCACCTTCCTACTGGTTAATACAATGCTCCCTGGCCCTCACATTTCTGCTACTTGATCGTTTTTACAGGGACAGTGTTTTTCCAGGAAAGCTGTACTGCTGATGACTTTTGGCACTCCAGAGAAGAAGGGATCAGAATCATCAGGGTCCAGGGCATCCTGTACATTTTTGTCAAAACTTTCCTGTGAAGATATTTTTTTGCTTCAGCAACAAATTGTATGGTGAAGCTCATCAGTTCCTCAACCCCCTGAATGTTTCATTTTTACAAAGTCCTCCCCTATCAGTTCTAATGTTTGGGGATCAACTTTCTAAGAGTCTTGACACTTTTAGAAGCCATGAACCAACATGAAGTATGGTTCAAACATTTGCTTGTTCTTTTCCTTCAGGTTCCCTTTCTATATCCTCCCTCCCCCCACCCTTCCCTCCTGAACACATGCTCCCTGGAACATTCAGACTTTCGTCTGTGGGCTATGAACTGCACTGATGAGCTTAGATCTCTTAGCAGAGGGGAGGAGAGGGCAAAGTATTTTTTCTCTAGACAGGGAGGGTCATTATGGATTTGGGCTTCTCCTGGGGCCCACTCAGCCTGCAGTGTGTTGAGGGCCCCTGCCCACCCGAGTGAGTGTGACTGGCCACAGACCAGCTGTGCTCGCCTGACTTGGGGCCTCCCCAGCCCTGGGGCCTCGCCACCCCCCATCCTCACCGTCTGGGCCTTCAGCCTTCTGCGTGGGCTCCTGGACGTTGGCCTCGGGCTGGTCCTCAGGCACCATGGCTGCAGCCCCGTCTCCAGAGATGCGGGGCACGATGGCTGAGGCCCCCTCTCCGTAGCTTTCGAACACCATGGCTGCAGCTCCCTCTCCGGAGCCGTCAGGCACCATCGCTGTGGCCCCCTCTCCGGAGCCGGCCCCTTCTCCGGAGCCGTTGAGCACCATGGCTGCGGCCCCCTCTCCTGAGTTCCGGGGCACCATGACTGCAGCCCCCTGTCTCAAGCGCGGGAGCACCATGACTGGGGCCTCCTGTCTCAAGCGCGGGGGCACCATGACTGGGGCCTCCTGTCTCAAGCGTGGGGGCACCATGACTGGGGCCTCCAGTCTCAAGCGCGGGGGCACCATGACTGGGGCCCTCTGTCTCAAGCGCGGGGGCACCATGACTGGGGCCCTCTGTCTCAAGCGCGGGGGCACCATGACTGGGGGCCGTATTCTGGAGCCCCAGGGGATAAAGGCAGCGACTCCCTCCCTGGAGCCCCGTGGCACAGACAGCATGCGGGCGCGGCCCATGCGGATGGGCATCTGAGACCTGGACTGAATTATTCTTAAGCGGCGGCGCGGAGGCACAACAATATGGTTGTTGTAATACAGATGGTGCAGCATTGTGCGCACCAGGTCCAGGAATACGAGGCGGAAGTCAGCCATTGGGAGCTGAATGGCGCCCGCCGCCATATCTGGGCGCTGGGGCCCCTCGTCTGCCGGTCCCATGTTGGAATCCTCCCTGCTAACACCTCCCTCCGGGACTCCCACTTCCATGGCCTCCTCACTCAAACCGTCTGCGGCCCCTGCGACTCCCACCGCCCCGGCTTCACCCTCGGCCTGGCCATCGCCCTCGGTCTCACTCTCGCCCTCGGCCTCCATCTCGCCCTCGTTCTCATAGGGCCCAGAGTCATGAATCACCGCGTCCTCAGCTCCCGCCTCCCAGACCCTGGCTCTCGCGTCGTCCATGGGGTTCTCCTGGCCCCCCAGGGTAGGGTTTCCCTCGCCAGTGTCAGACATGGCACCAGGAAGTAGTACCTCAGCTGGGCTGCGATCGGGTTGTACGTCAACAGCCAAGATGGTGGCCACTGAGAGGAGGCCTTGGGCAGTGGGGCCTGACGTGTGGTGGACCGGCAGCAGAAGAGCGGCTGTTGAAGGGAAAACAATTTCTCTTGGTGCCTGAAGAGGATTCACAACCGGAAAGGCAGGGGGCAGATGTCAGGAACCACCCACCAAGGCTTCACCATATGATGGTGGAGGGTGGCAGTGGGCGGGTGGAGGGGGGCTGGTTCCAGAAAAGTCAACAAAGGACCATGCCCTCCCATCATAAACGTCAAGCTCATTGGCTAAGAAGCAAAGATCGACATGCTGTGTGTCCAATGAATGGCCAAGGCCCTTAGATTCTAGGGAGGCTCACAAGGGCCTCTGTTTTCTTTGACGCCATAAGGTCCTGAGCTACTTTTAGGTCCACGCAAATCCTGCCCTTTTAATTTTGTGATTGTCTGAAAAATTATAGTAGGTTGACATGGGGGCACCCTTGGCTATGTGAACTGAGAGGAATACTCCAATTTCCACTGTTATTATGGCTCATACAAATAGAATCAGGGTCATAAAAATGTTTTGTAGCTCATACTTCAGTAGCAGTAAAAACCTCCCAAGACTGGAGAACAAGGAATTTGGACCAGTTAATGTGGTTAAAGCTACTTGGAAAACAATGGACAGAAATGAAGTGGATCCACTCGGAATTGAGTGTTGAAGTGGTAACTGACAGAAATTGGAAGGTATGTAATAAACCTGATATTCAATTTAAGCCTCTAAAGAATGAATAAAAAAAGACATATGTCCTGTAACGAACCAGATCATCTCCTAAGAGCTAAGCATGACAGACATTAAAAGACCAGGCTTCCTCGGATGTTTCTGAGGCAACAGTCCAAGACCATTGATTTTAAGATCCATTTAATCAAGACCTCAAGTGTAATTCTGAAAATTATAGAGAAATTAAATCTATTTTATATTTATTCTGTGGGAAGTTTCATAACACTAAGAATGTTTTTGAAAAACATATATATATACACATAATTAAATAAAGTATTTAGATAAATATAATATTGCATACTATATTATAATACCAATAATCCCTATCAAGGTGAGGAGGATTTTTTTCCTTTCATAAACCCAATCAAATTTCAATGTTTTTATTTTTCTTCTGGTTCCATCTCAAGAATGGAGCATGGTATTTTCATAAATTATTGGTTTAAATATGGAAGGCAATGTAGAAAATCTGTACTCAAAATCCTCTCTATAAAGATACCAAAACTGAGGCAGAATCCCAGTCTGAGGTCTATAGTTGGTTTTAACATTTGTTCCCTGATGTGATATTGGGAAAGTTACTTATCATTTCTAGGCCTCAGTTTTATCGTCTTTAAGGATAATGATTACCTAGCTCTGAGAATCAAATAAGATAATAGGGTGAATGCCCTATTCATACTGTGAAATTCTATATACATATTAGACATTATTATATCAATAATATTCTTTTCTGTTCTTGAACTATTAGAGAAAAGTTATAGTGGAGTCTGTCAGGTGTTCAGAGAGAATCATCTAATTTGGTTTTGGAGGAATCAGTTATTCCAAGCTATATGGAGGTACATACTTACTCCCAGAGACAGATAGGTGGAATGAGATGCTGCTATATTTAGCATATTAACCATTTGTTGAAAATATATCCCTATTTGATTTTTGTCTTCTAAGTTGGTTAATATTTCCAAGTACATAGTTTTTTATTTTTATGTTGCAAAATCTAATAATATTTTTTCATGGTTTTAACATCATTTTAGGTTTGCAAATCTTTTTTATCCAG
Source organism: Phyllostomus discolor (assembly GCF_004126475.2). Classification (NCBI taxonomy): domain Eukaryota; kingdom Metazoa; phylum Chordata; class Mammalia; order Chiroptera; family Phyllostomidae; genus Phyllostomus; species Phyllostomus discolor. The sequence goes on from NC_050198.1 coordinate 71,841,396, forward strand.
AGAAAACATTTTATTCTTTTTTTGAGATCTTCTGAGTGCTTACATTTAACTCCTTAACCCATTTGGAATTAATACCAACACATATGTAAGATTTTCATTTTAAAAAGCTCACCTATAAGCACCATTTTTTGGAGTAATTATTCCTCACTGTAATGATGTGTGGTCATGTACCATTTAGCACTTTTTTTAAAGGCAGAAGAGGTGCAAGAGAAAACATATTCTCCCAAAATTTCAGAGCTGGAAAGGCCTTTAGGTAGGAAATCTAAGCCCATTCTTTTTAAAGTTAAGAAATAAAGGCCCAGGGAAGCTAATTGGCCTCTCCAAGGTCATGCCACTTAATGGAGCAGCCAGGACTAGTACCAGTCTTCTGACCTTTAATCTGAAGTTGAAACAGATTCAACTTCTTGTGCATGCAGCCTCAGAAGAAACTTGGGAGAAGAAGGTTAATTAACCAGACACAAAGTAAAGGGCCATGATTTGGGGGTCTCTGAAAGTCCCAGACTAACCCTCTTGATCCCCAATCAGGAAGTATTTACTAAATACCTACATACAATGCCTCATGCAAGACGTTGCCAAGGATTAAAAGCAAATGTCATTGTAACATCCAGCACACGTGAGAACCAATATCGGAGACTTTCAGGGTATCAAAGATGTTACTTTATTGGCCAAGTTTAACCTGCACAGGGGCGAACTCTCAAAGTGTCCAGCGACACAGTGCCCACAAGGAGCTGCAAACGAGAGCCGCGCTGAGCGCTTACAACTACGTTTTTATATAGGGGCGGGCAAGCAAGTGTTATACAGAAGCAGACGTGGCAGTTAGCAATTCGCTTACAAAGACCGCACGCGGGAATTTCAAACCAAGCATTCTTGCATAAGGTGGAAGGCAGGATGTTTGTTCATTAACCTAGTAATCTCCTGGCTCTAGCTAGCTAGGTTTCTATTTTCTCATTAAAAACTACAAAGCATTGCTTATCTAGCCTACCCAGGGGAGAGCCTCTGCTCGACACAGGATGTTTGCTTAACTGTACTTTGTCTCTTTTATCATTTCTTTTTAGCTACAATGTGGTTCTTGTTTACTAAGGTGAAATTTAGTTCTTAATTTCCTTATTCCCAACAGTCATCATCTCTGGCAACAAGCATCTCACAATCTACTTGGGAGAAAGGACTGCATGTTCAGGATAAAGTAAAGAAAAAGCATCCCCTGACACTCAGAGCTGGACTGGCACTCACAGCTAAGCCATCTTATTCTACTAATGTACCTAAACAAGTCCATAGAATACCAACATGAGACAGGGTCACTCTGAGACCATGATAAAAGGAAACAAAACAAGGTCACTTTGTAATTTTGTTTAAGCAGAGACAAAAACAAGGTAAAAAAATATTAAATACCTCCCTCTCTTGGCTAAAATGAGTGCCTACCACTTTTTTACCAATTACAGCTTTATGATGATTCTAGTTTTCCCTCCCTATAGATAAGATTTATTGAAATACCCATTATAGAATTCCCCTGCTTTCTAAGTATCTGATCTAGAGAAAACTTCCATTTAAAAAAAAAAAAACTTCTCCAAATAACCCAACCAAAACCCAAATCCTATAATAGGCTTTTTTCTGACACATGTTCCTGAGACACCACGTGGTTTCCCATGTTGTATGTTCCCCATATTGCAATAGGTAATAAACCCAACAAGCGTGTTCCTATGGTCTTTGACTGGAGGATAATGACAATATAATACATTTCGTCTTTACACTCTCATATATTGACTCATTCAGTTCTGCAGCAGAGTCAAGAGGCATCACAACTGATGGGCTTTTTTCAGGAAGGCTTCCCAGTAGAGGGAGGACTTAGATTCAGAAGGTGGGCAATGTGGCCTACTTGAGAAGGCCTGCAAAGGCAGAACTTTGTCTCTACATGGCCCTTGTTATGATGTGCTCATAACCTTAGAGAGTCTTTGGCTATAAGAAAAGCCTGAGTTTTGGCATAGGGAATGGAAGCAGATGTTGTTCCTGGCCAGAGGGCAGACCTAGGGGATTTGATGGAAGTCCTGTGATGAGGAAAGTACCTAATGGGACACTCCTGTTTCCTACTGCATGCTGTGAGCTATGACCAGTACTGCATCCACTCTTTCTTAGCAAAAACAAATACTCCCAGGGAGATGTTATTTTTTTTTAATATTAAAAGAGAGTATTCCTGCTTTCTTTATCTCCTTCCTGTCTCTGCTCATCCCTTCATTTTCCCCCAGACCTTTCAAGAAGACCCTCACTATTCACTTGAAGAAATAGCGTGTTAGCAAAACAAAACAAAACAAAAACAAAAACAGAAAACAAAATATCCATATAAATGTCATCTAAGGTCACGAAAAGTTGGGCTGTCCACTTGAAGTTACAGGGCAAATATTTTAGACCCTAGTCATTCAATCACTCACTGAGTATGTATTAATCACCTACTATGTGCCTGGAACTATGTTAAATGTTGGGGAATCACTGGTATGTAACAACCATGGCTTGACCTAGTTCATGGTTTAGAAGGTTATACAGACACTTTAATAATGACAATACAAGGTGTCGTGGTCTAAAATAAGGATGAACATGATATTATGGGAGCATGTAGAGAAAATGATTGGTGAGAGAGAGGTGAAGGAGGTAGACTGATATCTGGAAAAGTGCTCAAGAGGAGGCATTTTAAGTGGGTCCTGAAAACTAGGAGTTCAACTGTCAGTAAAGGGTGGTAGAAGGGAGATTACTGCAATAAAGGAAGTAGTATGAGATGGCTGTGTACCTATGCAAGGAATGAAATGGCTGAATCATCAGGCAGAGTGCAGAGAAGCTTTTAAGGCAGATTGGAGCCATGGATGCTTCAGTAAAGAGTTTGCCAGTTCTGAAAAGTCAGTTTTCTGTCTCCCCCCAAAATAACCAGTGAGATGGTGGCAGAGTTAGTGGAATAGTTTGTGGTGCATTTAGGAATGAGTAGTCAAGAAAAAGTCTGCTAAGGCCCTCAAAGGTCGTTCTAGCAAATTTTAGTATTCATATTTTTATAAAAATAATACATATTTGTTGTACAACAGATTAACAAAGCAGATAAGCCAAAACACGGAAGCAAAAGTCACACTATCTTTTTCATAAACATTAATGACAATTAGCAATAGAAAAATGAACAAAGCACATGTATATATAAATCATATATAAATACAAATGGTTTTTTAAACATGTGGACAACTGATTTTGGACTACATATACAATATGGACATATACTCAAACCCAATGGAAATTAAAATTATATTAAGATAATGATAATCATTAGCATTTATTAAGTGCTCATTATAGGTCGGGCACTATTTTAAGCACTTACATAGATTATTTTATTTCCTTCTTGCAACATCCTTATGATGTGAATACTGTTATCTGTCTTTTGCAAATGAGAAAACCAAAACAGAGAGAAGTTTGGTAATTTTCCCAAGGGTATACAACTAGTAAGGAACAGAGCTTGAATTAAGAAAAGTCACCCTTTCCATTTATGCATTTATTGATGATAGCCATTCTGACAGGTATGAGGTGATATCTCGTTGTGGTTTTAATTGGCATTTCTCTGATAATTAGTGATATTGAGCATATTTTCACATGTCTATTGGCCATTTGTATGTCCTCTTTGGAGTAGTGTCTGTTCAGGTCCTTTGCTAATTTTTAATGGATTGTTTTTTTTTTGTGTGTGTGTGTGTGTTGAGTAGTATGAGTTCTTTATAAATTTTGGCTATTAACCCCTATCAGATGTATTATTGGTAAATGTTTTCTCCCATTAGTAAGTTGTCTGAGAGGTTTTTTTTATGGTTTCCTTTGCTGTGCAAAACCTTTTTAGTTTGAAACAAGCAAAATATAACCAAAGACACCGAAATAGAGAACGAACTGACAGTGACCAGAGGGGAGAGGGGAGGGAATTTCAGGGGAAAATGGACAAGTATAAAGGACACGTGGACAAAAACTAGGGGGGGTAGAAATGGGAGGGAGGCAGGGAGCACTGGGGGGGTGGGCTGGGATGGGAGTAAAAGACAGAAAACTGCTTGAACAACAATTAAAAAAACTTTTTAGTTTGATGTAATCCCATTCGTTTATTTTTCTTTTGTTTCCCTTGCCTGAGAGAAAAAAATACTGCTGCAAGAAATGTCAGAGATTTTACTGCTTATGTTTTCTTCTAGGATTTTTACAGTTTTGAGTCTTACATTTAAGCCTTTAATTCGTTTTAAACTTATTCTTGTATATGGTATACCAAAGTAGTTTCATGTTTTTGCATGTGTCTGTCCAATTTTCCCAGCATCATTTATTGAATCGATTTCTTTGGCATTTGTCAAATATAAAGTGACCATATAGCTGTGGGTTTATTTATAGGATCCCTGTCCTGTTCCATTGATCTGTATGTCTGTTTTTATTCCAGGACCATGCTGTTTTTATTACTATGGCCTTGTAGTTTAGTTTGATATCAAGTAGCATGATACCCCCAAGTTTGTTCTTCTTTCTCAATATTGCTGAGGCTAGTCAAGGTTTTTTGTGGTTCCATATAGATTTTTGGAATTGTTTGTTCTAGTTCTATGAAATACACTATTGGTGTTTTGATAGGGATTGTGTCGAATCTATAGATTGATTTGGGTAGTGTGGGCATTTTAATGATATTGATTCTTCCTATCCATGAACATGGTATATGCTTCCATTATTTGTATCTTCGATTTCTTTCTTAAGTGCCTTATAGTTTTCCAAATACAGGGCTTTTTCCTCTTTGGTTAAATTTATCCCTAGGTGTTTAATTTCATTTTATTTTCACTGTACTTGTATATACGATTGTTTTCTTAGTTTCCCTGATTAGTGTTGGTGAGGATATGGAGAAAAGGGAATCCCTCATGCACTGTTGGTGGGAGTGCAGGTTGGTGGTACAGCCACAATGGAAAATAGTATGGAGTTTCCTCAAAAAATAAAAAATGGATCTGTCTTATGACCCAGTGATTCCACTTCTGTGTATTTATCCAAAGAAAACCAAAGAAAATTAACTAGAAAGAATATCTACACTCCTATATTCCTTGCAGCATTACTTACAATAGCCAAGCTATGGAAGCAACCCAAGTGACCATTAGTAGGCGAGTGGACAAAAAAAGCTGTGGTACATATCCAGAACAGAATATTACTAAGCCATGATAAAGAATGAAATTTTACCATTTGTGACAGCATAGTGGGACCTGCAGAGTATTATGCTGAGTGAAATAAGCCAATCAGAAAAAGACAAATGCCATATGATTTCACTTAAATGTGGAATCTAATGAACAAAATAAACTAACAAACAAAATAGAAACAGACTCATAGATACAGAGAAAGAACTGGTTTTGCCCAATGGGAGGGAAGGTTGGGGCACTGGGTGAGAGAGGTGAAGGGAATAAGGAGCACAAACTTGTAGTTATAAAAATTTTTACAGGGAAGTAAATAGAGCCTAGGAAATAGAGTCCATAATATTGCAATAACTATATATGGTGCCAGTTGGGGTAGTATAAATGTAAAGGGAACACTATGCAAAGTATATGATTGTCTAACCATTAAGGTGTACACCTTAAACCAATACAAAATAATTTTTTTTAAATCACCCTTACTCTCACTACCTAGATATAATAATTCTGCTATTTAGTATATAGTTCTGTTTAATTTTTCCAGGTTGGTAAGAAACTGTAATTCTTTTCTTTAAAGTATAATCTGAAAGTTTATTCTTAGAAAACTCCACTTTGGAGGAAGTCAGATTTTTTTCATGGAGTTTTTGAAGATGAAATATTTGCAAAAGTGTCAGAGTAATATAATATTTTAAGATAACAGCTGGAATTACAAATGAAATTATATTGGAACTTTGTAGACTCTTGGAGATTTTTATAAAATAGAAACTATAATTCTTTTTTTAAAATATATTTCATTGATTATGCTATTACAGTTGTCCCATTTCCTCCCTTCATTCCCCTCCATCCTGCACACCTTCTCCCATCCAAATTCCCTCCCTTTAGTTCATGTCCATGTGTCATAAGTTCTTTAGCTTCTACATTTCCCATACTATTCTTGCCCTCCCCTGTCTATTTTCTACCTACCATCTATGCTACTTATTCTGTGTACCTTTTACCCCTCCCACTCCCTGTTGCTAACCCTCCATGCGATCTCCATTTCTGTGGTTCTGTTCCTGTTCTATTTGTTTGCTTAGTTTGTTTTTGGTTTTGTTTTAGGTGTGGTTGTTAATCATTGTGAGTTTCCTGTCATTTTACTATACATGTTTTTTATCTTTTTTTTTTCTTAGATAAGTCCCTTTAACATTTCATAAAACAAGGGCTTGGTGATGATGAATGAACTCCTTTAACTTGACCTTATCTGAGAAGCACTTTCTCTGCCCTTCCATTTTAAATGAAAGCTTTGCTGGATAGAGCAATCTTGGATGTAGGTCCTTGCCTTTCATGACTTGGAATACTTCTTTCCAGCCCCTTCTTGCCTGCAAGGTCTCTTTTCAGGAATCAGCTGACAGTCTGATGGGAACTCCTTTGTAGGTAACTGTCTCTTTATCTCTTGCTGCTTCTAGGATTCTCTCCTTCATTTTAATCTTGGGTAATGTGATTATTATGTGCCTTGGTGTGTTCCCCCTTGGGTCCAACTTCTTTGGGACTCTCTGAGCTTCCTGGACTTCCTGGAAGTCTATGGGGAAGTTCTCCTTTATTATTTGTTCAAATAACTTTTCCACTTGTTGCTTTTCCTCTCCTCCTTCTGGTATCCCTATAATTTGGATGTTGGAACATTTAAAGATGTCCTGGAGGTTCCTAAGCCTCTCCTCATTTTTTTTGAATTCTTATTTCTTCATTCTTTTCTGATTGGTTGTTTCTTTCTTCCTTCTGGTCCTCTCCATTGATTTGACTCCCAGTTTCCTTCCCATTACTGTGGGTTCCCTGTGCATTTTCCTCCATTACACTTAGCATAGCCTTCATTTTTTTCATCTAATGTGCAATGAAATTCAACCAATTCAGTGAGCATACTGATTAGCAGTATTTTGTACTGTGATCTGATAGGTTGGCTGTCTCTTTGTTGCTTAGCTGTATTTGCTGTGGGGCTTTGACCTGTTCTTCTGTTTGGGCCATTTTGTTTTTGTCTTGTGCACCTGTTACATAGAGGGGAGGAGCCTTAGGTGTTCGCCAGGGTGGGGCAATCCATGCTGTTGGGTTGTCATGCTGTATGTGGGGGTGGGGTCCAAGAGGGAACAGTGGCGCTTGCTGCACTCTCTGCCTGTTTTCAGTCGCTTCCCCCACTACCCACAATCAAATCGGGCCCTTCTGGTGCTGATTCCCATGTGGGTGGGCTTGTGTACATTCTAGGGCCCTGTGGGTCTTTCTAAGGAACTCTCCTGTGAGGCTGGAAGTCTCCCTCTGCGCCTCAACCCCCACAGGTATTTTCAATCTGTGCCTTGAGGCTTTATTTCCCGGAGCTGGGGCCCTGAATTGTGTGGTCTGTCTCGCTTCCCAGTTTTGCCTGGTTTATCTGCATGAATGTGGGACCACCCAGACAGCCAGCCACCTTGCGCACAGTGCCTCACTTCACAGTCGCTGCCTCCCTGGGTCTGCCTGTTGCCACCCTGCAACTGGGGTCTGCCAGCTGCGGTCTTGCGTACCTGGGCTGCCTTGCATGCCTGGTGCCACCACTTTTTGTGCTGCGACCCCTCTCCACATGGCCTTCCAACTATGACCCGCCTACTGGTCTGGATGATTGTGTCTGTTTTACCTCCTTGGTTGTCAGACTTCCATACAGTTCAATTTTCTGCCAGTTCTGGTTGTTATTTTGTTTTTAAATGGTTCTTGTCCTTATTTTGGTTGTGCGAGGAGGCACAGTGTGTCTACCTATGCCTCTGTCTTGGCCAGAAGAGAAACTATAATTCTTAACTCTTCTCTGTTACTAGAGATTCCCACTCTCCCATTTTTAAATGGGAAGTTAATTAAAAATACTTGATATTCTTTATAATTTTAAGAAAATTTACTGTTCCTCTGTTATTAATAGCTTTGTGCTTTAGGGTAAGTTGTCTCTCTGATCCTCAGTTTTGCCCCTGAAAATAGTTACTACCCCAAAGGATTTTGTGAATATTAAACATGGTAATACATATAATAAGCATCATCAGAATTAAGGGTTATTAAGTTTATCAGGGCCTCCCCACTTCCTAAGCATACAGTTCTTTCAGAGGAAGGAGAATTCTAATTTGGTCCTCTTGTCCACCTTTTACCAGTAAATCCTTGCTTTCTGCATAGAAGAATTTACTAGAAATACATTCTTGCATACCCCCTCCCTAATTTCTAGGTTGTTAGTCATTTTCATGGGAATCTTCCTCTCAGATTGTCCCATGGCTGCTGCTATCTTGAAATGTAGGTTTTAGTCAAAGAGAAGGGATCACCCCTGACAATGCCAACTAAAGCTGTCACCCACCATCTCCTGGTCATTCTCATATCATCACCTTGTCCTATTTCCTTCATAGCTTGAAACTTTTCCCATTTAATTAATTTATCTTTGTTTTTATTATCCCTATCCCCACTCTCCCCCACCACCAAGAGGTAAATGTCACAAAGCCAGGGATTATTGTCTGTTTTCTTTACTGATATGTCACCCAAAAACATAGAACAGTGCCTGGAACAGTAAATACTGAAACATTTTAAATGTCTATAATCAACTCCTTTTCTTTATATTAGTTAATTGTGTAAGGTATATACAATCAAATATTAGGTTGTAGAATCACATTTATGAATAGGGTGATTCCCCCAAGGGGTTAGTGAAATTAAAGCTGAGCCTTGAATTTTCATAAAGCATTCCTAATTTCCCTTGATACCAATATATCTGATATTGGCAGAGGGTATAAACATCTTTAGATTGAGGGGACAACTTTATAGGAAAGTGCCTTAATTTGATAATTTAAAATGTATATAAGATTGCAGGGGATTATTCCAGTGTTGAACTTTGTTTGCTTTGTGGTTAAATCATAGTAAATTGCAACTTATGGAGGTCAGAGTGGTCACATGTAAGCCAACTTGCTGCCTCTTTACACAGTGTGAGTTAAAATCTTCCAACATTTTCTTCTTCCTTGACACAGAGTCTGAAATTCACCACTTTAACATCATTTCACAGGCCCTTTCAGAGACAAGGACATTGTAAGTTAATATGATATCATAACCTACCTGGAAGTATCATTAACCAGGCCATGGTCTTAAAGTGGAGGAGAAATTTTGAGAGGAGGCAAGGAGTAGAATAATGAAGAAAAGATCTAAGCATGGAAGGGAGGTAGCAAGGAAGGGAGGTCTGTAAGGGGAGTGAAAGTGGGTAACTCTGATTATTAAGTGCCTGGAGATAATGGTGGTGTTGAGGAAGGGGACAGAGGTCACTGCCTGAAGATGAAGAGGAGAGTATTAGAAAAAGAGGCAAAGGAGTTAGGGATTCAAGTGTTGACTTGTTTTTCATAGCTTTGCCTCAGGGCAATTGTCTCTGAAGGTAGTTAAGACAGAAAGATGATTAACCCTCTTGAGATTCCAACCAGTGAGGAAGGAGCTCACAGTGTAGAGAGGCCAATGTAAGACAGATTACAAAATATGCTACAACATATGGAAGAGGAACTTATTAATGTCAACCAGATTGTGTCTTTGTTACCTTAAATACATGTAGAAACAAAGCCTTTTCCCCAAAGTTGTGGGCCACCTTCCCTTTCTCTAATCAACTACCCTTTCACCCACTTTCTCTTCTGGACTGTAGATTTTAGTCACATTTACTACTTAAAGTCACACATATAACCACAGCAATAGTAATATGAACCTCCTCAGGGCCCATGTATCAACTGCAGCTTAAGAAATAAAACAAGAAATGGAGTTGAACCTCATACATTCTTTCCTTAGTAGTAACAAGTATCATGAAATTGGTGTTTCATTCCTCTGCACATCTTTACTTTGCCTACATTTATTGGAATGAAACATGTGGTGCCATTAAATAAATACTTAAACTAAGAATATATAGTATTTTTGCATATTTTAAAACTATATAGAACAAAGAGTTCTGGCCAAGATGGAGGCATAGGTAGAAACCTTTTGCTTCCTTGCACAACTAAAAGGAGGATAATGACCAATCTAAAATCAATAAGACACCAGAAGCTCCAGAAAATCAAACTGCATGGAACTACAATAACCAATGAGTTAAAGAAAAAATCAACCAGAACAACCAGACTGGTGCAACAAGACAAAGAAATGTGGCCCAAATGAAAGAACAGAAAAAAACCTCAGAAAGAGAGCTAAGTGATGAGGACATAGCCAACCTATCTGAGGGAGAATGTAAAGCCCTTGTAATCAAAATGCTCACAGAACTGACTGAGCTTATTTGAAAATGAAAAAAAAAAAGAAAGATACCCCAAATGAAATAAAGCAAAATATGTAGGAAATCAACACTGACAGGAAGGAAACCAGGACTCAAAGCAATGATTTGGAACAAAAGGGAAAAATAAACATCCAGCTGGAAAAGAATGAAGAAACAAGAATTCAAAAAAGTGAATAGAGACTTACAAACCTCTGAGACAACCTGAAGTATTCCAATATCTGAATTATAGGGGTGCCAGAAGAACAACAGCAAGAAATTGAAAACTTATTTGAACAAATAATGAAGGAAAACTTCCCCAATCTGGCAAAGGAAATAGACTTCCAGGAAGTCCAGGAAGCCCAGAGTCCCAAAGAAGTTGGACCCAAGGAAGAACACACCAAGGCACATCATCATGAAGTTACTCAAGATTAAAGATAAAATCCTAAAAGCAGCAAGAGAAAGGGAGAGAGTTACCTACAAAAGAATGCCCATAAGGCTGATTTCTGAAAAGAAACCTTGCAGGCAAGAAGGGGCTGGGAAGAAGTATTTGAAGTCATGAAAGGCAAGGACCTACATCCAAGATTGCTCTATCCAGCAAAGCTACCATTTAGAATGGAAGGGCAGATAAAGTGCTTCCCAGAGGAGGTCAAGTTAAAGGAGTTAATCATCACCAAGCCATTATTATATGAAATGTTAAAGGGACTTATCTAAGAAATTGAAGAAGATCAAAAATATGAACAGTAAAATGACAACAAACAACTATCAACAAATGAACCTAAAAGAAAAGAAAAAAAACAATGAAAACAAAAACTAAGCAAACAACCAGAACAGGAACAGAATCAGAGAAATGAACATCACATGGAGGGATTTCAGTGGGGGGGAGGAAGGGAGGAATAGGGGGGAAAAAGGTATAGGGAAGAAGAAGCATAATTAGTAGGCATAAAATAGATGGGGAGAGATTAAAAATGGTATAGGAAACAGAGGACTCAAAGAACTTATATGTACAACCCATGGACATGAACTAAGTTGGGGGATTTGCTGGAGGGTTTGGGGGCAGGGCAGAGGGGGACAAAGGGGGAAAATTGGGAAAACCGTAATAGCATAATCAATAAAAATACTTAAAAAAACAACTGTATATAAGTGGCATTATTTCACTATGTGTATTCTGCAACCAGCTTTGTGCCTTACACTTTTCTTTACTACCACCACCCAATCATTACCCTCAGAGAGGTATGTGACATGAGCCCCAATGAGTTCTAATCTTTCCAGCTGAGTCCTTGCTGTCCTGGTCAGTTTACCAGTAACATCTTAAAGCCAGTGATTAAAGCTGGTCTTAGGTGAATATCAGCTTATTCCACTATTGTCTTAAGCTGAAATACAGAGCTGGTCTCATCCACATGGTGTGGACTCCTAGTTCATACTTGGAGCCACACTTTGCAAACCACTGTTCTAGAGCATCTTTTTTTTTTTTACCCTTGATATTGTACACTTTCTTCAACCAAATAGTTGTATACAAGCTGACCAAAAGGTGAAAAGATAGTATTCCTAGAAGGTTGAGTAGTATAAAAACCACCTTGTTAATAGGTAAAATGTAATTCATGACTAAATATAAAATGAAGACAAGACTTTATTAACACCCTAAAGGTTAATCACATGACTATGACTAAGTTTCTTTTAGTCATAGTCAATGCAAGTTCTTTTAACTTAATGGTCAATGCAAAAATCCTCAAACAAGCTAATAGTTGTGGAATACTGTCTTACTAGAACACCTAACCATGCACGTGGTCAGGTTAAAAGTGCATCATTTACTAGTTAGTATAGGAGAGCATTTCTATTGTACTACACAGTGATGAAGGCACAAGTCAGGCAAGCTGGCTTGAAAACTACTAAAGCTGGTTTCTTGGGAAGGTTTTCTAAGGCACTCTAGCCTTCATTAAGTATTCTGATACTTTACAACTGTAGTCTTATAGTTATGACAAAAGTACTTCACCAGAAGCAAACTATGGAAGTTCAAGGATGCAGTAAATTTTATACCTGGCAGAAAAGTGAGGGCCATTGAAATTTTAAGAAGAAAACACTGATTTTAAAACCTTTATAAAGCTTCTTATTTAGCTACCTAGAAATAAAAAAAAAAGAATCTGTAAGCAACTCAGAGTATGTTTAGTCTATTCTCTAATGGTATATAGCACACCGAACTGACTACAGCTTGTGCTCTTCGAAGAAGTGTTGGTTTTAGGGTTCTTCTTCTAGTAGCGATTTCTTTATCTTTCTTTTTTTCTTCTCACTTGTTTTTTTCCATGTCACAGTCGTCATCATTTTCTGTGCCTTGTGAAACAAGTATAATACTAATCCTGGCACTGGATGTTCATGGGGGAAAAACAGTTAAAGCTGCTCTTTAAGAATTTCAGCCATAATACCTTCAATTAGCATTCCAAATGTAAGAATTTCAGTACAAAAGTGATTGAAGAATGAGTCTTTGGAAGTTATTTTCCATTTCCTTTGCTATCTTGTTGCTTAATGCATTCTGAGTGATATTCTTCCTCTTCTTCCAATCTATTTGGCACCCAGTATGGCCCATAACCTGTAGCCCATGAGAAAAGGGATCAGAATCATTTGGGTATAAGCTCATTCTGTATGTTTTAGTCAACACTATTTGAGAAATATTCATTGGATTCAAAGAGAAATTGTACTGTGAAACTGATAGGCCCACCAGCATTTGAATATTTATGCTGGGTATCTTTGAGGTGCTCTGAAATATGTTCATTGGGTTTCTATTTATTTTTTTAGTTTAAAAAATTCTGTAAGTGATTTTAGAGAGAGATAGAGGAAGGGGGAGGGAGGGAGACAGAGAGAGAGAGAGAGAGAGAGAGAGAGAGAGAGAAAGAAACATCAATTTGTTGCTCCACTTACTTATGCATTCATTGGTTGCTCCTTCTATGAGCCCTGACCTGGGTTTGAACCCACAACCTTCATGTATCAGGACAGTGCTGTAACCAACTGAGTCACCTTGCCAGGTCACAGGTTTCTGAACCAGATTACTCAGCGACTCTGCAATCTTCAAACTCTCATGTAAAAATAAAGAATTCTTTTAGGGAAGTCTTTATTGTTAGACTTTTCCTCAAGTTTTGTCTTCTCATTTCCTCAACAACTGTCCCCTCAACACCTGGTTTCCATTTATTTTCATCTTCTTCTGTAGGCTAAGCTGATTTTGTACCTTTTATCAAACAGGTTAATGGGGACAGACATATTTTCTCTCAGTATCAGGAAATGATTTAAGAAATTGGATTTTATTTCTGCCTGTTCTATCTGAGGGCATTAAGTCACTGCTTAACAACATTAGGCAAGTCCTGAAAGATGTTTGCACCTGCCTCAACTGAATCACCACATCTTTTTTTGGGAAGCTTCATCAGCCTGAGGAATTTGCTTCCCCACAACAGCTTTTTCTTTTTTCCTGTCCTCAGCAACATGGTGGGCCTCCTCTTTTGTCACACCTTCTGATGCCAGAGCCACAGTCTGCATAGCAGAAAAGAGAGCCTCCTGGGCACAGCTTAAGGTTTTTTTGTTCATCCAACTCAGTGCCTTTATTTTCCCCATTGTTATGTGCAAAGCCAAGTTGCTCAAGTGTCCTCCATCTCTAATTAAGTAAGGGAGCCTAGGATAGTGTGGATCATGAAAGATGATGAGTAGTCTCTCAGCACCATATTCTTTTTTAAAATTTTTTAATTTAAATTATTTTATTGTTGTTCAATTACAGTTGTCCATATATTCTCGCCCCTCCCCTGACCCCTCCAAACCCACCTGCCTCCCTTGATTCCACCCTCCCCCTTGTTTTTGTCCATGTGTCCTTTATAGTAGTTCCTGAAAACCCTTCTTCCCACTGTCCTCTCCTCCCTCCCCTCTGGCTATTGTTAGATTGTTCTTAATTTTAATGACTCCCTCAGTCCATGTTCTATCTTTATGGTACCACATTGCCAGATCCCTCCTATTAGCCTTCAAGAGATGCCTCCTCAGCATCAAGGTTAACATCTTTAACACTCCTCTGGACATGCCAGTATCCTCCCTGCCCCTCCATCCTTCAGAGAACATGATTCATGGTGCCAAATGGGAGCCAGTTTTATGTTGCTTTCATCACACATGTTAGGAAAACCCACATACCTCCTCAATAGCTGTAATGAGAAGCAGAGGCACAGGTGATGGCAAACAATGATGGAGGCAGCAGTGGTGCTGCTGGGGTGAGGGAGGTGTTCTGTGGCTGAGGTGACAGCCTCTACTGCTGGGTGACCTGTATTAGGCGATGATGACTAAGGAGCAGAGATTTTGCCTGTGACTAAAAGTCCAGCCTCCTCAATGTAGGGCAGGACCAGAAGTCCAGGCTAATGGATTTCCTGTCAACCTTGGGCTGGCACTTAAATCTGGCCAAGATCAGGGCAAGTGGAGAAGGAGCAGCAGGGCTCAGGAAAGGTTCACAGTTACCGACCCCCCTTGAGGTGGACAAGGTCTATGTTCATTTGCTGGAAGAGGTGATTGACAGGTGCTCTCTTTGTTACCCCACCCACTCACCCACCCAACTGCCTCTGGTTGCTTTTGAGCAGGGACTCACTGTTCCCCTCTCCATGAAGGCCACAGGAAAAAACCCAAGTTCATGATCATCATGTGCCATATGCAAATGTTTAAGCTTTTTAACAAACAATACTGTAGGTGTAAATACCATCAAGGGGAGAGAGTGTCTTTTCACTAACACAAACTCCAATCAAACTTTTTAACCTTTTGGTCCCAGGTCAGGGAGATAGCATGGTTTTGAGGAAAATGTTCTGGAGATTAATGGTCAGATATGAATAAAAATGTTTCAGGTCTGGAAGGGACCTTAGAAAGCATGGACTCAGTGGTTCTCCAAACATGGGTATTGTAGGAATCACCTGGAAGGCTGATTGGACCACAGATTGCTGGGTCCCACCCCAGAAGTCAGGGTTCCATGGATTTGTTGTGACCTGAGGATTCACACTTTCAACAAGTTTTCAAGGGAGGCTTTTGCTGCTGGTCTGGGCACTGAGAACCACAGGTCTAATCCAACTTCCTCATTTCACAGGTGGCTCAATTGAAGTAGAACTGTAGCTTGTTTCTAGAGTCGGTTTTAACACTACCAGTTGTCATGACTTCACAATCTCATGTAGATTTTCAGTGCCTCAGTTTTCTAATCTACCAAATTAGGATAATGACCTCTGTCTTGCCTACCCCATGGAGTTAATTTACAGGGTGGCTGCAGTTGGGCAATTACTCCAGCCTTCAGTAACAACCCTCTGACTTGGGTGTGGAGTGGTCACATGGTAATAGGGTCCATGAACTTAAACATTCTCCTGCTGGCTACTGGGTCATAGTTTATAGCCTGCTTTCACTTTTGTTAAGGACAGAAGGAGGGAGATGCTCTCAAATTGGTGTAGGACACAAACTATTTATTCATTTTGTTGTATTTTTCTCAATTTATGTTTGCCTCTTAGATTAGGTAATATTTCTAAGTATATTGGTTTTGCTTTTTTGTGTCTACTTTCCCAATATTTTCCTTTTCTGTCTTTCATACTCTTTAGTTTTATAAAATTCTTTGCATTTGGTGATAAGATTTCTCTCATTTTTGGTCTGAATTTTTACCATGTGCTCCTTTATCTATCTGAAGTTTTATTGGCATATGATGTGAAGTTCAGATGTTTTTTTTTTTGAAACAGCTAACTTCTGACATCATTTGTTCAGTTAATCCCTTCCTTCTCCATTGATGTGTCTGTGAACTCTATCACTTTTTTGGAATGTTGAATAGGTTCAGTTGAAAGTTGTGTCCAAGCCCATTGTTTTTTCAGATGGGGTACCCAAAGTCCAGAGAAGAAAAATGGTTTTTGTAAGATTATGTTAGTTAATGGAGATGCCATGAATAAAACCAAGATCTGACTTTTAATCTGAACTTGAGGTAGGTCTGCTTCTTGTCTATCCAATCTCAGTTGTGGAAATTGGCTAATGTCTCTTTACTTTCGTCATGTGGGAATATAACCTGTGTTATTTAATCTAATATTTTAAGAGCTACTAACCACCATATTTTTAATGTGAATCCCTTACATTTTAGCTTACTATTTGGGCCAAACACAATATGTTTTCTGCTCACATGTGACCATGGATTGCTAATTTTTTATCCTTTTTTGGTATTTTAAAAGTAATTTTAGCAGTGGCATGGAATTTTTAGCCTGCCCTCTGTTCTGCCTTTCTCAAACATGGATCCTCCAGCTATTATCAGAAGGGAAGCATTTCCTTAGTCCTTTTATTTCTCTTTCTTCTGCTCCCAATAACCTAGCAGAACAACTTGTATTTGTGTTCTTGTAAGAGACCAACTGAATTAGACTAAGTTAGTTTATGGGATTAATGCTATTTCTGATAGTTCCCTGATTTTATTAGACTTGAATTGTAATATAGGATTTGACTAATACACGGCAGGTTACCCATCATTATGGTTCTTGGGGTGATGAAAATGCAAGGTCCCTAATTGATTGAGATAACAGAGATCCAAGTGTGCTAGATTTTAGGGGAAACCAGCATAGTAATTGCATACTAGTGACACTTTGTTTCATTTAGCCTTGCTTTAACTTGGACACAGTCCTGGCACAGATTTCAATACCTATCCTTTATCTATAGCAGCTTTATAGAAATATTTTGAAACTTCTGACTTACTGTCTGAATTACAGTTCATTAACAAATATACTGTTAATATTCAGATAGTGGGCTATTTATACACTATTTAATTAAGAAAGTGATAATTGAGGGTGGACTAAGAGATTTTATAATAGGGAGAGTAAAAAGACCAAGCATTTAAGGGATGGTATGTCTTTTTGTATTGGAATATAAAGGTTCTTATAAAAGTGTTTCTCTTGGTTATGCCACAAGATCTTTCAGGAATGGTATAGAATTTGATGGTAAGATGGAGAAGAACACCTAATCTACTTCTCTTCAACTCTATTGCTTCCTCCCTAGTTCAAGCTTTAAGAAACTCTCACCTTGAGCCCTGGCTGGTGTGGCTCAGTGGATTGAGTGCTGGCCTGTGAACCAAAGGGTCACAGGTTTGATTCCCAGTCAGGGCACATATCTGGGTTCCAGCTTGGGTCCCCAGTGAGGGGGGGGTGGCATTCGAGAGGCAACCACACATTGATGTTTCTCTCCCTCTCTTTCTCCCTCCCTTCCCCTCTCTAAAAATAAATAAATAAAATATTTTTTAAAAAGAATCTCTCATCTTGATGGTAGCAATATCATAAGAACTGGTCTCCCTGCTTCCACAACTCCCATCTTTCAGTCTATTCGCAATACAACAGTCAGAGTGATTTGATTGATTCATAAACCAGATTCTGTCCAAAATCATCCTTCCAGGGCCTCTCATATCATGTTAACTAAGACCAAAGTAATTCCAATATCCTTGTACAGTTCTCCATGATCTGGACTGTCAAGCCTTCTCTGACCTCATATCCTCCTTCTTTCCTCATTACTCTGTCCCAGTCCTATTGGCTGTGCCTTTTTGACACAAACCAGGCATTTTCTTCCATGGGACCTTTGCATTGGTTTTCTGTCTGCCTGGAATCTTCCTCTGAATATGTGTATGTCTAGTTCCCTCACCTTCTTCTCTTATTTAATCAAAGGTCATCTTCTAACTGAGGCCTTCCCTGATTACACTAAGTTGAAGTCTTCCATGAGCACTTGTAGTTCCATTTCCCTGCTTTATTTTCTTACCAGATTATATCACTTTCTAACCTATTCTATATTTATTTGTTTACAGTTTAGAAAGATGTCTCTGGGCAGGGCAGGAGAATCTTGGGCCCCCAAGGTGAGATCTTCTTCATGAGATTAAGGAACATTTTCTTGAGGTTTCTTAAGTGCTTTTTCTACATGTGTTGAGATAATAATTAGATTTTTCTTTACTTTTAATGTGGGAATTACATTCTATGTGGTTTTCAATTTCTTCTTTTAATGAGCCAGTTTCTGGCTTTGTTGATCTTCTCTATTTTATGTTTAATTTTTATTTCATTCATTCTGGTCTTTATTATTTACTTTCTTTTACATTCTTTGAATTTAATCTTGTTCACTTTTTCTGATAGTTGAGGTAGCTACTTAGATTTGTATTGACTTTTCAGCTTTTCATCTTTTCTAAGATATGTATGTGAGGTTAAGATAACCTTCACTGGTATGCCACCTATGAAGTCACACAGGGCCCCATACTCAGAAGGACCCCTACTTTATTTAATGCTGTTACCATCTTGCAATTATTAGTACAAAGATAAAATTTGTATGTTTTTTTGTGAGCTTACTTTTTATTGATTGATTTATTTTAGAAAGAGGAAGGAAGAGGGGAAAAGAGAAACATCTATTTGCTCCACTTATTTGTGTATTCTTTGTGGTTCTATATGTGCCCTGACTGGGGATGGAACCCACAATCTTGATGTATTGGGACAATACATCTAACCAACTGAGCTACCCAGCCAGGGCTAAATGGTGAGCTTCCATTGAGTTAGAGGTAGCCTCAGATGCCCCTTCTACCATAAAGTCCCACTTGTGGACACCCCTCCCCATCCTGCGGTCAAAGGCATTTATTTAATAGGAGGGCCAGGGGGTGGAAGGCCCCACTCACTTGTAGTCATCTTTGTGGCAGGTGACAGCTTATTGGGCCTATACACACCATGCCTATGGAGTGGGCAGGCAGAGGGTAAGGCTGCTTTTGGGGTAACCTAGGCCAGGATTGGCTCGTAAGAGCCTAGAAGTATCCAGAGAAAGCCAGAGGCCCAATACCTACTGTTGCCACTTAAGGCCCTAGTCTGGTTGTGAGGTCAGCATACCCCATCAAGTAGGGGCTCCCAGCCACAAATAAATGTCTGAGGTAGGATAACAAGGCTGTCCAGCTTGTGGTGGCCCCAACAATAATCCTTAAGGGATGATTTTGTCCTGGCTGAGGAGTAAAAAAAACCCCTGCAGCCCCATGGAAGAGAGCCCCTTAAAATTGTGTTTTTAAAGTGAATTCTTATGGGACAACAGAACATGCATATGAGCAGAGCAAATATGTACAACATGTGTGTCTGTAGTTCCTTGCTTCCCGTTTTGCATATAGTTTTGTGATGCTCTGTACACATAGGATTCTGGCATTGCATAATTTAAAGATGAACAGTAAAAAATCAGGCTAAAATTAAAAATTTTATTTCCTTAGAATTATATTAAATAGCAAATAAGAAGCACCATGACAAGACGAGAGAGAGACTTTGGCAGAAAGGAGAAAGCTTTACATATTTTCTCTCTCTCTCTCTCTCTCTTTTTTTTTTTTTGCTTAAACGGAAGAAATTTATTTCCAAGATCAAGGTGTTGGCAGTGTTAACTTAGACTCCCCCCCCCCACCCCGGCTTTTTGAACAAAGGGCCATACACTTTCATTTTTCCCTGGACTTGGAAAATTATGTAGCCAGCACTAATAATCTCTGGTCCATCTCCAGTTCACCCTTACTCCTAGAAAATACCACTTTTTCTGGGAGGTTTACTAAGGTCTCTCTTCTTTATGGTACCTGAACTCCAGATTTTAGTCTCCCAGCCTTGGGAGTCTATAAAAAAACCTGCTCATCTTCTCACCCTCTCAGATGCTTCTTCCCAAATTATAAGATATTTCTAGGGGAAATGTGGTTCTTAAAACTGGTTTCTTCTTTTTGGGTTTCTTTCCCTCAGATCTTGGCCCTCTAATTCTTTGTTGTGTTGGGCAGGTCTCCAGTGCCTTACAACCAGAACTTAAAATCTTCTACATAGCTTTTCTAATTGTTCTGAATGGACAGGTTAATGCAAATTAACTAGTTGCTATTTAATGTGGAACTCACATATTTTTATGATGCATTTTTGCTTTTCTTCGAACTTGTACCATTATCTTTTACCTTTGTCATTTCTTATTGTATTCACTTGCTTACTTATTCACTTCAGAAAATGTGTGCATTGAGGACCTACTATGTTCTATTTATTACACACTCAGGACTAAGAGAACAAGAAGTCATCTCATTTATTTAGATTACCATAGATTCTTTAAAAAAGTGTTAATATCTACATTTACTATATGAGAACTCAGAGGTCCTGATAACTAAATGTCTTGCCTAAGGTCAGAAAGGGCAGAGTTTGTAGCAGAGCTTGGGACTTGGTCTTGGAACACTTAACCCTTTTTGAGAGTTCTTTTCTATATTTAATTGCTTGCTAGAACTTTAAAATTTGAGATCCAGAGAGACTTTGGCTTACTGTAGCTCAGAAACAGATCCCACAATTCAAAAAGGGACAGTGTGAAATAGTATGAAAAATTCCCTAAATGCCTTATCCTTATGGTAGATTACTTTTATTAATCAGCAGTCATCGTAAGCCATCCTTTTTGTATAGTGCTTAAAAGTTTACATTGTAGTTTCACAAAGTCATTTTAAAGGTTGGTATTGAGAGATAGTACCCTGTAATAAAGATTGTTTTGCATTGAGCTTCACTGTAAGACCTAATTTTGCCTAAGTTGGATCAAACTTTGCATTATACTAGAGTCCAGAATTCTAGAGTGTTTGAAGTTAATGTAGAGGTTATTTAGGTCAAATTATCTAGTAAACAAATGTAAGTAATACACACAAGCACATAAGTCCACCTACTTAATCCTGAAAGGACATTAATGAAATCACTAACAGTAATCCAGATAGAATAGGAAGAAATATGGTTTATTGCAAACATAATAACCCTAAAGACTCCTTCCAAAGATCAAATTAATGGTTGACATGTCTTATTTGTAAGAGTAAATCATATAGAGAAAGCAGTATTTGGAATTTGGGGTTCCTAGCCTTTATGAGCTTTGGCAAAATAATGGAGTAATATTACCCTTCATTTTTTTTTTTTTAATCAGATGTCTTTACCTATTCACCTCAAAAGACAGTGTGGTCTTTAGGGAAGATAATGTAAATGGCTAAGCAGAAGCTAACATACAAAACTAAGGGTTTTGGTCTCCACAGTTTGAATGTAGATGAGTCTCCTGCTGTTGTGTACTGAAAGGTATTCTTTTTGCCCACTCGCACCCCATACTCTTAGGCAAATTTCAGTCCTGTAAGAAAAAGGCAAAACAAATGTTGCCAGCAGGATCTCTGAGGCTGTTGCTACTTTATCCTTCCTTCTCCTTGGATGACCAGTAGTCATCCAACACTTCCAGCTTCCTGAGAGCTTGGCTAATACAGGAGAAATATTGCTACAGGCTAGTGTTTTGTTTTGTTTTTGTTTTTGTTTTTGTTTTTAACTTGGCTGTGGATAAGAATCAACTGGAGGTACATTTTATTTTATTTTACTTTTTTAAATATATTTTATTGATTATGCTATTACAGTTGTCCCATTTTCCCCCCTTCACTCCCCTCCACCCTGTACACCCTCTCCCACCCATATCCCCCCTTTAGTCATGTCCATGTGTCATACTTACAAGTTCTTTAGCTTCTACATTTCCCATACTATTCTTACTCTCCCCCTATCTATTTTCAAACTACATTCTATGCTACTTATTCTCTGTACCTTTTCCCCCTCTCTCCTCCTCCCACTCCCCTGTTGCTAACCCTCCATGTGATCTCCATTTCTGTGGTTCTGTTCCTGTTCTAGTTGTTTGCTTAGTTTCTTTTGGTTTTGCTTTAGGTGTAGTTGTTAATCATTGTGAGTTTCCTGTCCTTTTACTATACATGTCTTTTCTTTATCTTCTTTTCTTAGATAAGTCCCTTTAACATTTCATAAAATAAGGGCTTGGTGATGATGAACTCCTTTAACTTGACCTTATCTGAGAAGCACTTTATCTGCCCTTCCATTCTAAATGAGAGCTTTGCTGGATAGAGCAATCTGGGATGTAGGTCCTTGTCTTTCATGACTTGGAATATTTCTTTCTAGCCCCTTCTTGCCTGTAAGGTCTCTTTTGAGAAATCAGCTGACAGTCTGATGGGAACTCCTTTGTAGGTTACTGTCCCCTTATCTCTTGCTGCTTCTAGGATTCTCTCCTTCATTTTTACCTTGGCTAATGTAATTATGATGTGCCTTGGTGTGTTTCTTCTTGGGTCCAAATTCTTTGGGGCTCTCTGAGCTTCCTGGATTTCCTGAAAGTCTATTTCCTTTGCCAGAATGGGGAAGTTCTCCTTTATTATTTGTTCAAATACGTGCTCCATCTGTTGCTCTACCTCTTCCCCTTCTGGTACCCCTATAATTCGGATGTTGGAACATTTAAAGATGTCCTGGAGGTTCCTAAGCTTCTCCTCGGTTTTTTGAATTCTTATTTCTTCATTCTTTCCTGCTTGGTTGTTTTTTTCTTCCTTCTGGTCCACTCTATTGTTTTGAGTCCCAGTTTCCTTCCCTTCACTATTGGTTCTCCGTGGATCTTCCTTCATCTCTTTTATGGTAACCTGCATTTTTTCATGTAAATTGTGCCCAAAATCAACCAATTCCATGAGCTTCCTGATCACCAGTGTTTTGAACTGTGCATCTGATAGATTGGCTATCTCTTGGTCCCTCAAAAAGATGAGTCCTGGGGGATTGAACTGTTCTTCTGTTGGAGACATCTCTCTCTCTCTCTCTCTCCTTTTTTTTTTTCCTGGTCTGGTCGCTCTTGTTACGGTGAGGGGTGGAGCCTTAGGTGTTAACCGGGGCTGGGCACCCCAGTCGCTAGATTGTGACATTGTATGTGGGGGCTGGGGCGGGAGGGAACAATGGCAGTAGCTCTGCTCCCCTGGGGCCCCAGTAAACCCCCTGGGATCCTGGGTTGCGCGCTCTGCCCTGGTCCACAATGCCACCTCACTGGGTCTGCCAGCCGCTGCCCGCGCACTCAGGGTCCACCGCTGCACTGCAATCTTGCGCTCCCGGAAGGCTTATGCTCCCGGCTGCCTCACGTGCCCAGTTCTCCCCATCTCCGTGCTCCGAGACCCGCACCCGCTCCTCCTCTCTGCCCCTCCTACTGGTTTGGATGAACGGGTCTACTTCAACTTCTTGGCTGTCCAACTTCCACTCAGACAAATTATCTGTCAGTTCTGGGTGTTTCTGGCTCTAAATTGTTCTAATTTTGGTTGTGCATGGAGGTACGGTGCATCCACCTATGCCTCCATCTTGCCAGAAGTCCTGGAGGCACATTTTAATAATACAGATTTCTAGTCATAATTAGTGAAGATAAGTTGTAAGAATCTGTACTTTAACAAGTGAAGCAGGTCATTTTGATGCATAAAGAGTTTGAGAACTATTAGTTAGAATTTAAGGTCATGGTTTTTATAGTCAGGTGAACCTCAGTTCACATTCCAGCTTTGACACATACTAACTGTACTTACAACCCAATTTTCCTTATGTTATCATACCCTTCCACTCCCATACAATCCTATCTGATAATCACCTTTTGACTGCATATGCTCAATTAAGTAGTTGTCTAGTTTCTTCTTTCTAGAGTAGGGAAAAAATCAAACTCATCAGCTTAAATAAGGTAGAAGTTTATTTTTAATTAATGGGATAGTCCACAGATGAATTGACCAGGTCTGGCAGGGTCACTTTCCTTCACACAGTCACCCACAGAATTAGATTTTTCCATCTTTTTGCCCCATCATATTGTAGGGTAGAGTCATTTGTCTACATGGTTGAAAATGGTTTGCCTCCAAGTTCATGTTCCTGCTTTCAGGAAAGGGAAAGAAAGAGTACAGAGAAAAGAGATTATATGGAAGTTGCACCCTTCACTTCCACTATCCTCTTATTGGCTCAGCTAAGTCACATAGCCACAGCTAACTGACAGGAAAACTGAGGAATATAATCTCTTATCAGGGAATTCAGGGACTCAGATAAAACTTGGTGGTCCTGTTGTTAAAAGTAGAGAAAGAAAAATCTTAGGGGACAATTAGTTTCTGACACAGGCCCCAATTTAGGGGAAATCATGTGTCCTAGTGGTTAATACAATGGGCTTTAGAGATAGAAACCTTTGTTGGAATATTGGCTTTACACTGTGTATTCTTGAGCAAGCCACACTTAAATCTCTCTGAAATGGTTAATTTGTAAAATGTACACAATAACAGTATCTCTTTCATAGGATTATTGGGATGATTTTATAATAAAATCCATGTACATTCTTAACATAGTGCCTGGCACACAGTAAGCACTCAATGAGTACTAAGCTGCTATTATTAGTATTTGTATTCACATTAGTATTATTACAGCAGACTCTATTTTTTAAGATTTTATTTATTTATTTATTTATTTTCTACATTTTTTATTTTATTCAAGTATAGTTGTTTCCATTTTCACCCCACCATTCCCCCCTGCCCCACCCATCCCTGCCTCCCACCCTTGAACCTACTCCATTTGGCTTTGTCCATGTGTCCTTCATACATGTTCCTTAATAGCCCTTCCCCTGTTATCCCTTATTACCCTTTTCCTCCCTCCTCTCTGGTAACTGTCAGTTTGTTCTTTATTTCAATGTCTCTGGGTATATTTTGCTTCCTTGTTTGTTTTGTTGACTAGGTTCCACTTATAGGTGAGATCATATGGTATTTCTCTTTCACCACCTGGCTTATTTTATATTTCATTTTATAATCTCTGAAATGTTTAAAAATTCTCAAATGTGGGAATATACTATTTATGTTTAACAATTCCTTATAAAGTTAAATATATTTACTTTACAATGCAACAATTCCAATCCTAAATTTTTGCTCAAGATGAAATGTAGGTCTAAAAAAGAATCATCCAAGAATATTTGTGATAGTTTTAATCATAACAGCCAAAACTGGAAACCTAATATTGTTTCCCATACCATTTTTTGTCTCTCCCCATCTACCTTAAGCCTACTACTAACCATGCTTCTTAACCATGGATTGAGCACTGATCTATGAACCAAAGGATCGCTGGTTCAATTCCCAGTCAGGGCACGTGCCTGGGTTGCGGTGCAGGTCCCCAGTTGTGGGTGCACAAGAAGCAATCACACATTGTTGTTTCTCTCCCTCTCTTTCTCCCCCACATTCTCTAAAAATAAATACATAAAATATTTTTAAAAATAGACTATGTTTTCACAGATGCCGAAGGAAAGGAATGAACATCCTAGAAAGTGGCAAGAGTAGTTTAATAGTTTATTAAATAGTTACTGAGCATTTACATATGACAGGTATTAATAGTTTAGTGTTTAAGGGCATAGTAGGTCATACAGCAAAAGACCCAAATATCAGGTATGCCATTTATTCCCTCTCTTCATGGCTCCAATTCATACCATGCCATAATTCCCACTCTGCTCTCACCCAGTTATTCTCTATAATTCTCTCTTAGTTGGTACAGTTTGATAATGACTTATCTCAGAGAATGGAAATAATTCAGTCCCTATGTTTCCCGGAGTTATGTTGTTCATCCAAAGCAATTTATCTAGGTAAACCTGTCTTCTATTTCTATAGTACTTTATAATACCATCAAATAAATTTCTAAGTTTTAAGTAAATACTTGTTTTAAAAGTTCTAAAAAGTAGACTTAATAAAAAATTATGATATAATTATTTTTTAATTTTAACCCAAACCAAACTATGTCTTTATCACCTAGTATTATCAGGGTTTTTTTATGCTTTAAAATTAGTTAGTAGGTGAAGAGAGGAATGGGTCCTCACACCTTTGGTGTAGTGATGTTGCTAGGAATGTGTCAGCTTGAGGAACAAGAAAGCCTCCTCACTAATGCTGAAATGGAATTGTGGTATGAGGTTAGGGAAATTCCTTCAGCTTTTATATAGTGAAGCATATTATATATTTATGTCCAGCTATAGCTTTGTTTTAAATCTCTTTTGCTGCTCTCACTTTGGCTCTGCTGACTGAATGGGTGAGGGATTCAGTCTCCTGTGGTAGGGCTTCTCCTAAGGGAAAGAAATGGCACACTTCCATTTTTATATAAATAGGCTGATTTTCTGTTTCTCTAAGGCTCCATTTTGTGTACTGAAAGAAAAACAAGAGCAAGATACAGCTGATTAAGTCCATCCCTCCAGGGTATGGTACTGGGCCAAAGATATACTGTGTGTGATTATTTTGTGGATATTTGGTATGCTTATAAAAAATAACAGTAGCAAACATTTGTTAGGTTTTAATTTTGCAACAGTGATTAGCACCTTACATTTCATTTTATCTTTCCAATAGCCTTATGAATTAGGTGTTATTATTTCCATTCTATAAAGATGAGGAAGCTGGGCCTCAGAGAGTTGAAGTGATTTGCCTAAGGCACATATTTAGTCAGTTTTGGAGCTAGAATTTTAGGACAGGCAGTCTAACTATAGATTCCATGCTCCTAACCAGGGATTGGCAAAAATTTTTCTGTAAAGGGACAGATAGTACATGTTGTAGGCTTTGGGCTATATGGTCTATGATGCAACTACTCAACACTGTTGTAGCATAAGAGCAGCCATAAACAATACATAGACTAACGAGTATGGCTGTGTTCCAATAACATTTAATTTACAAAACAGGTGGAGGGCCTCTGGAAGTTTGTTGAACTCTGCTCTTAACCACTATAAAATACTGTTACATTGTTAAGTTTTAATGATTAATGACAAAACGAAGCATTTGTTTTCCTTGTTCTTCTGTGGAAGATACACAATGCTTTCAATGGGGAACTCAAGAGTTGAAACGTTTTCCTTTTAGGTAATAGTTAATAAGCTTAGTAATGCATGTAAAAAGCTATTGTTTCAGGAACTAAAGGTATGACCCACCCTGACTCCAGGAGACCACAAGCAATTAGACCTTTGTTCCTCAGGGGACTGTGAGTAATAAAGATGGTATCTGAGCCATTGCGTTTTAGGGAGAGACACCTGTTCACCCAGGACACTGGTCAACAGATGAAAGGGTGCTGGGGAAATTGCCTCAGTGCAGCTTTTATCAGATTAACCTTTTTCCAAACCCCTTACCTACACTTTTTCCTCTTTATAAAAAAAAGCTGGCTTAAAATGAAATGTAAGCTGTTCTTACATTTTAGGGTACATAAAATGTAAGGGGGTACATACATTTGTATGTATAGGGTACATAAGCCACAGTCTTCTCAGATTGTCAGCTATTTGAATAAAGTGCCCAATAAGATTCAATCCCTGTCTCTGCTTATTGGTTCTGGTGGTGACAGGCAGAACAAATGCCATTTTTTTTGTTTCACTTTTAGTCTTACAGGATAAAGTCAAAAGGATACTTAGACAGTGTTTGTGTCCTTTTGCTTTTAAAAATATTTCTACATTTATATCTACATATACACCTATTTAAATATACCTATATAGGGTACACACAGGGCTAAGTATACATATGTTTGTGATATATATGTATATATTTTTTCTGTATGTAGAAGGACATATATTAAAATTTTAATTGTTACCTCTTGGGTTGAGTTAGAGGTGTTTTGAATTTACTCCTCTAAAGTAGTGAGTTTTTCAATTTTCCTATAATGTGTATTTATTATTAACTGGAATCAGAACAAATTAAAATTATAAAAGTACATTTACTAGTTTTTTTTTTTCCTGGGCAGGAGGCAGAGGAGAAGAGGAGAGAAGGCATAGCATTAGGTAAAAACTAGAGCCAGGAGAAAGAGGCAGCTCAAGAACCTACTAAGGTTTAACAGATCTGACAGTATCAGTTTTTGATTTTATCTGTGAGAGTAAATCTAGGCCTTTAAAATGTTTTTCCTTTTTTAGATATCATGATACTAAGTTTTGTTACCTGGTACTAGTGAGACAATAGAAGGAGAAAACAATTTTTGCCTTCTGGTTCCAATGTGCTCACACAATAGGCTTCCGCAGGGCTAGTGGCTTTCCTAGTGTCCAGGTCCTGGAATGTGAGTGACTTCTCCAGTGCCTGGCTTCTGTAGTGCATGGGATCTAGCAGCTCCCAGCTGCCAAAAGCTACCCCTGGTAACACCTTAGTTTTCGTAGTGGAGTGCTTCTGATGAGATACTTCCCATGAACCTTCATGAGACTGAGTTTCTGACAAGTTCCGAAGAGCAGAGTTCTAGCAACTTTTACTGGTGTGGCACCACAGCAACTTCTCTGCCATCCAGTTAGCCATGGCTATGCACTCTCCATTTATGTCTGGATCTCAGCCCTGGTGGGGGAAGGTTGTGGGGGTAAGGAGGAGTTCTCCTTGGACATTCTATTTCCACCTTAGGGATAGTGATTGCTCCTTTATATGCTACTTCTGTATTTAGATTTCTCTTTGATTCTTTCTAGTCAATCCTTTGCTACTCCAATGTTCTGTTGTAATTAATAACTTTATATTAAACTCTCCCTGTTAAAATTATTATGCCATTTATTACTCACGATTGGAACCAGACTGACATGCCAATGTACTTAACCTAAATCTAGGGACCAGTAGACAGACTCTTCTTAGTTGACTAAGAGGGAGCCAAGTAAAATGGGAAAGTGAATGTTGACTTTTCTGACAGACATGGAAAGATTGAATCAGGAGCAGATGTATTGGGTTGGCCAAAAAAGTCTGTATTTTTTTCCATAAAATAAAAGACACATTTGCCATTTTCACCAATAACTTTATTGATTTGTATATTTTGAGTATGTTGGCTATCTCCTGCTATTGGTTTCTAGTGGGTAGAGGCCAGGGGTGCTGCTAAACATCTTCCAATGCATAAGACAGCCCCATAGCAAAAAAGTATTTGGCCAAAATGTCAATAGTACCAAGAAACTTCGCAAACCACTTCTGACAACATTTGATCTGCCACAGCACCTTCTCCATACACTGCACAAATATTTTTTACCTTTTAGTTGCATTTTTACCTTTCTTGACATAACAAAGCATAGTGAGCTGAAAATGTGTATTTTCTTCCATCTTCAATATTAAAATGGCTGCAGAAAAATTCATCAATTTTGATAAATTTTTAATGCATGTTGATGTAACAGCTGTCACAATACAATCTAACAAAATTGTTTCTAATGAAGTTAAAGACAATTAAGCACTACTAGAGCCATTGTGTGGAAAAAAAATAAAATAACTTTTTGGCCAACCCAATATAATCTGAGAACCAAATGTTGTAGCTCTTATTTCTGAATTGGATGAAGCCACTGTCAGTCTCTCATTACTACATTTCACATTGCCTAATTTATGTGGACTTTATACCTTTAAGTTAGTTTCATGCATATGAAACTTTTTTCTAGGTGGCAGTATTATATAGTATCAAGTATAGGTTTCGAGCTGGCCAGGCAGATCTGTTTGAATCATGGCTTTACCACTGACTAGCTATATGACCTCAAACAGATAAATTAGTCTTTTTGAATAAGTTTGGTTTTCCCCTTTGTAAAGTGGGGACAATAGTGAGTACATGTAACATTCCTGAAGGATTAAGAACAATGAGCGTAAAGGCCATGGTATGGTGCTTCATACATAATAAGTGCTAAATAAATGGTAAGTAGTAATTGTTGTTGTAAAAATTATTCAGTGTGTACAGAAAGTTACCCTCCAAGCAGATGTAGAGGAAACAAAGAGGAAACAAGAGTTATGACCTTAAAGCTGGACCCATACATTTGTCAAGAACAGATTGTAACATAAGCTATGAAAGACTACTTCTTTCCTTACTCACCTTTCCTTTCAGGAAGACCCACATCTATAGCCTATAACTGGACAATGAAGAGTTAGGATGGAGTCCAGGAGCAGATGTTAGAAGCAGCACTGGTTTTGTTAGGTCTTGACTGAGTTCAGCATGCTTATGTGTGAGTGAGAGGGGTTGGTTCTCACTTAATGGGTGATAGTAACTCAAAACTTGGTAACTATTATATGATGCCAATAGTTATGACTCCTGCAGCTCTCTATGTGAGTAGGTTTTCTCCTGATTCAGATTCCCAAGATGCCTCAGGAATAAAGTGAGGGCTTATTTGATCTGCACTCTAGGATTTGAGTATATATTGGGGTGGTGGTGAGTTTTTTCCTTGGGCTTATGCTGTGATTGACTCCTCACAAATAAAGCAAAATGTGCATACTGCTTGGCGCCCTTTTTATGCCTCTGTAAAACAAGACAGATTCAATTCTTTTTTGCTGGGACCACATCCTAGATGAACTTATCGTATGTCATATCCACCTCTCTTTGTGTGTCTGCTTGCCTTTGTACTTACCATCAACATTCATTTGTAGAAGGAAGAGCTGAAATAAAAGTAGCTTCTGCAGTTTCAGCTCTGATGGTGACTTTGGCCATGCATGACTAAGTAGGTTATGCTGGATTGGGCTGGTCTTCCGTGGAAGTAGAGTAGGTGCTGTTCTTTGAAATAAGTTTTATTAAGTACTCCTGTTAACATTTATTGACTATGTGCAACATTCTCTATGAAATGTAAACAAATGGTCTCATATTAAACCTCAGAAGATTACTACAAAGTAGGTGCTATATTATCCAGTTTTATAGGTAAGGAAACTAATGCCATATTAGGCAATTTATCAAGGTCATAAAGCTAAAAAGTGGCATGTATTCATTCAATGAGAATTTTTGAGCATCTTATGCAGCCAGTAGTGTTCCAACTTTTAGGGATAGAACAGGAAAAAAAAAAGAGAGAAATATCCTTACCCTCATGGAGCTTACATTTTTAATGGTAAAAGACAAATAATTGGGATATTTGTTATATAGTGGTAAGTGCTAAGGAGAAATGTAAAGCAGAGAAGGGGTACAAGGAGTATGTGGTTAGGACTGCAATTCAGAGAGGGTGGTCAGAAAAGGCATCACTGGTAAGGTGACATTTGAGTAAAGCTCTGAAGGAGGTCAGAGAGTGAGCCATGAAAATATCTGTAGGAAAGAACATTCTATGCAAAGGAAATAGAAATTTCAAAGACCTTGATGCAGGAATGTTCCTGAGATTAATGTAATTGGAGGAGAGTAAGCATAACTGGGAGAATAGGAGGTAAGATCAGAAGGGTAAAAGAGGTCAAGATTGTTTGTAAGGATTTGGCTTTCACTCTGAGACTGGAGAGTTTGGGCAGAGGAATGATATGATATGATTTTTGTTTTAACATGATCTACCTTTCTGTTATATTGAGAATGAATTTGGTTAAGGTATTCTAACAAGGAGGAATAATTTACTAAGTGATTTGTCCAATGAGTAAATCTTTGAGTTCAATAATCACTGAATGTAGGACTAGACCCAGTGTTTGTGGGGTGTGAGGCTTTATACAACTTTGGGAGACATTTTAAGTGAAAGATTTAACAAATTGGTATGAAAGTGAGGTTTTTAAATAAAGAAAAGAAAGGACTAGGAATAAGGTCTGTTCAAGTAAGTGACTCAGAAGCATAAGCTTCATTACCTTCACAAGTAACTATGCCTCTGAGTGAATTACAATATGTCAGACTATTCTACGACCTGGGAAAAGAATGGATAAATCACAGTGATTAGATTTAATGCCTGGACTATTATAAAGCCTCCTATCTGGATTTCCTTATCTCCTCCTTCATTCTGTCCAGCATACAAATAAACTTATTTTTCTGGAATCACTGCTTTATCACTATAGTGCTCCCCTTTTAAAGGCCTCTAAATGGCTTTCCACTGTGGCTTCCAATTTCCTGAAGGCGTTCTTATATTCTATCAGGCATCAAAATCAGCTTGGAAAGGTGGTGCTTGTTCAGGTTTCCTTGCTCTAGCCCTAAACCTACTGAATCAGAGACACTAGAATTTTGTCCTGCAATTCATTTTAAATAGTTTTCTCTAGGTGATGCTAATGCAGATGCCTACACTCTAGTAGTAGCTAATGGACTAAGGCCAAAGCTCCTTAATCTGGAATATCATCCATGATTTTGACCCAGCTGCATCTCTCCAATTCTTCATCATGGACCCTCCATTCTATCCCTTGTCCCCCAAATATGATTTATAAATATTTGACTCTATAGAACCTTTGATCACTTTTGTTTCATCAGTCTGAAATGCCCATTCTTTTCTCACTGCCTCTCCAAGTCTTAGCTATTCCTTAAGTCCTAGATTAAGTCTAATTTCTTTCCTGGTGCCTTCCCTGACCCAAGAGCCCACAGTCTTCAATCTCTGAGAGTAATCCTCAGCAACCTTGTAATATTTATTGCATTGTTTTACTTCTCAGACATGTCTACGTCAACCAGACCATGAACTCCCTCGGGATATGGTCCATTCCTTTACCTTTTTGTATCTCACAAAGGCCTTACCCATTACTGAGCAGGCAGAAAAACAAAAAGAGGAGGCTGGAGAGACTATTTATGCTCAAAATGGACCATATTTTTTGTGCTTTATACTCTCATTTAGTAGGGCATAACAAATTCCTGAACAACTAGTTCTCAATGAACAACACAGATTTCGCTCATAAATACAGGTTTCAAAATATATTGGAGATAAAAAACTCTTTAGTTCAGAGTCTCTTATAGGAAGGCATTCAGTGATTTATTACTGGATACTGGCTGCTGTTTTGGTAAATATTTTGGGAATCAATTTATTCAGTGCTATGATTTTTATATATGTATCCAAGGTTGCATTTCATATTTTATTGCTTTTAAAGGAGTCTATCTGAATGTTGAAATAGTCCACTCTTAGGCTATTTGGAAAAGAAATACTATCATCAAAGTATTCCTAGAGATTTCATTGGAGTCTGCTAATGATTATGACTTCATACTTAGGGTTAAGATGACAGTTCCAGAGTCATTCTCTCTCGTTAGAATGTTCAGGCATGAATGAGTATTATGTCAACATTTTTAAAAGGAGGGCACACCTCAGGAACAGGTTAATAAGCCATGATCAGGCAATTACATTGTACTCTTGCTGGAAGTGGGATTTATGGAGCCTTGGTTTTTCTATTTTCATAGAGAGGCAGCATAAGTTTAGTGCATTGATTATATGTTTTCCAGAGTCTTAGGGTTCTACAGAGTTGCTCTGAGTGCCAAAGGGCAATGATCTGGTGGTTAGGGCTGATTGTTGTAAGAGAGGGAAAAGTATTATTCAAATTTCATTTTCCTTCTGTCTCCATCACAAAATTTAAAAGTAACCATGGTAATAGTGGTTAGGTAGGCAGCTAGGAGTTAACACAAGAGAAGGGAGCAAAACTGGCTAAGCTTAATTAGGTTGGAAGCTACAGCTTTACACACTTCAGGGAATAGCCACATTGCCCTGTCAAGAAAATTAACACCCCTCTGTCCCTTCATGTAGGGAGGAAGGACCGGCTTTCCAATCTCCCTGGGGTACAACTGGTCTATTCTCCTGGATGATGAAGGGGAGAGATGAACAATAAAGGGGAAATTTCTGTGCTGGGTGCATGCACAATAGAAGCCAAGATGGTGCAGGGGAAGGTCCTTTTACTTTGAGGCATGTGCAGTTTTAGTCAACATGGTGACTGTAAGGGGGAGGTATCTAATCTTGGAAAAAGATAGGATTGGTTAGGGGGAGGGTCCAGCCAAAGCCCAGGAAGGATGGGAAAGAGACTGGTTAGTTTGAAAGAGCACCTGGTTTTTCACAAGCACAGGGTAATATCATCAAAGCCTAACATAGGTCCTCTCTAGGTAGCATGCTTCACTCATTTGTGCATTCTTTCTCTGTCACAGCCATGTGGGGCTAGGATATGTGTACGCCCAACTGCAACTTCTAGTGGTGGCCAAAAGCTGCCCCAGCCTAAGCATGGGATCTAAGTGTGGGCTCTAAGCCCTGGCTCCAAGTGCAGGACCAAGAATGGGTCTGGATACAGCTACACAGCACCAGCCAGAGCACAGCCAGAACACAGGCTAAGCTAGCTGAATGGGGACAGAGACTGAACTGGCCTAAGCTTTAGTATGATCTGAACTGATGGCACGGAATTTCTGGGCCCTGGCCCTTCTGGGTTTGATGGAGACAAAGCTGGACTTTTTTCCACAGCCGAACTACCTGGCCATGAATGAAACACAGACTGGGCACCTAAGGTCAATCCTTTGTGTTTGCTTTAGCTTCAATAAGTTGTACCACTATATCTCATCCTCTTATACATGGTCCCTGAAATGCTTTTCTTGTGACATTGCAAAAACCCCAATTTCCACTGGCAATAGTAAGAAGGAATTCAGTGTAAAGATAAAAGAAACTTGTGACATCAAGACTCATAGTCAGATTTTTGATCCATTTTGATTGAATTTTTGTGTATTGTAGGATATAGTGATCCAACCTTATTCTTTTAAAATTGTTTTTTAATGTTCAATTACAGTTTTCTCAATTTTACCCCCATTACTCTCCACTGACCTGCCCACCCCCACCTCCCACATTCAATTCTTCCACACATTGTCTTTGTCCATTGGGTTCTTTATACATGTTCCTTCACTTGACAATTCCCCCTCTTTCCCCCGTTGTCCCCTCCCCCATCCCTTCTGGTCACTATCAGTTTGCTCTTTATTTCCATGTCTCTCTGGTTCTCTTTTGCTTGCTTATTTATTTTGTTGAT
The DNA here is from genome assembly GCF_004126475.2 of Phyllostomus discolor. Classification (NCBI taxonomy): domain Eukaryota; kingdom Metazoa; phylum Chordata; class Mammalia; order Chiroptera; family Phyllostomidae; genus Phyllostomus; species Phyllostomus discolor. The sequence continues at coordinate 71,876,146 of NC_050198.1, forward strand.
TAGCTTCCACATATAGGTGAGATCACATGGTATTTGTCTTTCACTGCTTGGCTTATTTCACTTAGTATAATGCTCCCCAGTTCTATCTATTCTGTCATGAAGAGTGGGATTCTTTCTTTCTGCTGTATAATATCCCATTGTGAAAATGTACCATAGTTTTTTGATCTGCTCATTTACTGATGGGTGCTTAGGCTGTTTCCAGCTCTTGGATATTGTAAATAACACTGCTATGAACATTGGGGTGCATAGGTTCTTTTGAATTGGAGTTTAAGGTTCTTAGGGTATAATCCCAGCAGTGGAATTGCTGGGTCAAAAGACAGTTCCATTTTTAGTTTTTTGAGGAAATTCCATACTGTTTTCCATAGTGGCTGCACCAGTCTGCATTCCCACCAAACAGTGTACTAGGGTTCCCTTTTTCCCACAACCTCTCCAGCACTTGTTGTTTGTTGATTTATTCATTCATACTGGTGTGAGGTGATATCTCAATGTGGTTTTAATTTACATCTCTGATGGCTAGTGATGCTGAGCATCCTTTTATAGGTCTCTGGGCCCTCTGTATGTCCTCTTTGGAGAAGTTTCTGTTCAGGTCCTTTGCTCATTTTTTAAATCTCCATCTGTATCTCTAAAAACACATTTTTTTTTGATTTAACATCTATTTTGACTAATATTAACATAGTCACTCAGGTATTTTACTGTTGTTATTTGCATGATATGTATATTTATATCCTTTTACTTTCAGTCTATTTATATGTTTGAATCTTAAGTGTCCTGTAGAGAGCATATAATAACAATTATTTTACCCTTTTAATTTTTAATATTTAAAAATAAATGTATTGGTGCATTCCTATGTTCATAGCAGTTCTATTTATAATAGCCAAGATCTAGAGACAGCCTAAGTGCCCATTAGTAGATGAGAGGATTAAAAAGTTGTGGTACATTTACACAATGGAATACTACACAGTGATAAAAAAGGAGAAACTCTTAACTTTTGTGACAGCATGGATGGACCTGGAGAATACTATGCTTAGTGAAATAAGCCCATCAGTGAAGACAAACACCACATGATCTCACTTATATGTGGAATCTAATGAACACAATAAACTATGAACAAAATGGAAACAGAAGCATAGATACATGGAACAGACGAACAGCTATCATAGAAGTGAGTGAGGGGAGACTGAAAGAAAAATGGTGAAGGGATTAACCAAAGAACATTTATTCATGACCCTTAGGCATGGACAATGATATGGGGATTTATGGAGGGAGGGTACAGGGTGGGGCTAGGTAAAGGTGGGAAAAGGGAACAGAGTGGGGATAACTGTAATAGCACTACCAAATTTTTTTTTCACTTTTTATTTGAATCATTGTTCAAGTACAGTTTTGTGCCTTTTACTCCCATTCCAGCCCACCCACCCACCCCTCCCCACCTCCCTCCCATACCACCCACATTTAGTTTTTGTCCATGTGTCCTTCATATTTGTTCCTGTAAACCCTTCCCATTCTCCCCTGAAATTCCCTCTTCTCTCCCCTCTGAACACTGTCAGCCTGTCCTCTTTTTCAGTGTCTTTGACTGTAGTTTTCTTGTTTCTTTGTTTTGTTGTTTAGGCTCCTGTTAAAGGTGAGGTCATATGGTATTTGTCTTTCACCGCCTGGCTTATTCCACTTAGCATAATGCTTTCCAGTTCCATCCATGCTGTTGCAAAGGGCAGGAGCTCATTCTTTCTTTCTGCTGAATACAATTCCATTGTGTAAATGTACCGTAGTTTTTTGATCCATTCATTTACTGATGGGCATCTTGGTTGCTTCCAGCACTTGGCTATTGTAAATTGTGCTGCTATGAACATTGGGGTGCAAAGGTTCTTTTGGATTGTGTGCGTTTCAGGGTATTTAGGATATATCCCCAGCAGTGGAATTGCTGGGTCAAAAGGCAGATCCATTTTTAGTTTTCTGAGGAAGTTCCATACTGCTTTGCATAGTGGTTGTACCGGTCTGCTGTCCCACCAACAATGTACCACAGTCCCTGTTTCTCTACAACCTCTCCAACACTTGTTTGTTGCTTTCTTTATGATGGCCTTTCTGAATGGTGTGAAGTGGTATCTCATTGTGGTTTTAATTTGCATCTTTCTGATAGCTAGCGATATTGAACATCTCTTCATGTGTTTCTGGATCCTCTGTATGTCCTCCTTGGAGAAGTGTCTGTTCAAGTCCTTTGTCCATTTCTTAACTGGGTTGCTTGTCTTCTTAGAGTGGAGTTGTGTAAGATCTTTATATATTTGGGAGATTAAAACCTCGTCTGAGGCATCGTTGGCAAGTATGTTTTCCCATACAGTTGGTTCTCTTTTTATTTTGATACTGTTTTCTTTAGCCATGCAGAAGCTTTTTATTTTGATGAGGTCCCATTTGTTTATTCTTTCCTTTATGTCCCTTGCTCTAGGGGACATGTCAGCAAAAATGTTTTTGCGTGAAATATCTGAGATTTTCCTACCTACGTTCTCCTCTAGGACTTTAATGGTGTCACAGTTTATATTTAGGTCTTTTATCCATCTTGAGTTTATTTTTGCATAAGGTGTAAGTTGGTGCTCGAGTTTCATTTTTTTTTCACGTAGCTGTCCAGTTCTCCCAACACCATTTGTTGAAGAGGCTATTTTTACTCTATTTTATGTTGCCGCCCCCTTTGTCAAATATTAATTGACCATAGAGGCTTGAGTTTATTTCTGGGCTCTCTGTTCTGTTCCATTGGTCCATGTGCCTGTTTTTATGCCAGTACCAGGCTGTTTTTATTACAGTGGCCTTCTAATATAGTTTAGTATCAGGTATTGTGATCCCTCCTACTTTATTCTTCTTTCTCAAAATTGCAGCAGCTATTCAGGGTCATTTATGGTTCCATATAAATTTTTGAAATGTTTGTGCTATGTCTGTGGGCTATGCCATTGGTACTTTAATAGGTATTGCATTGAATGTGTAAATTGCTTTGGGTAGTGTGGACATTTTGATGATGTTAATTCTTCCAATCCATGAACACATTGTACGTTTCCATTTGTTTGTGTCTTCCTTGATTTCTTTCCTCAGTATTATGTAGTTTTCTGAATAGAGGTCTTTTACCTCTTTGGTTAGGTTTACTCCTAGGTATTTTTTTTTTTTTTTTGCTATTTCAAATGGGATATTTTTCTTGAATTCTGCTTCTGCTGTTTCATTGATGGTGTACAGAAATTCCTTTGATTTCTGGATATTGACTTTGTATCCCGCTGTTTTACCAAATTCACTTACTAGGTCAAGCAGTTTTTTGGCTGAGACTATAGGATTTTCTATGTATACTATCATGTCATCTGCAAACAGTGACAGTTTTGTTTCCTCCGTTCTGATTTGGATGCCTTTTATTTCTTTTTCTTGTCTGATTGCTGTGGCTAAAACTTCCAGTACTATATTGAATACAAGTGGTGAACATGGACAGCCTTGTCTTGTTCCTGATATTAGTGGGAAAGCTTTTAGTTTTTGCCCATTGAGTATGATGTTGGCTGAAGGTCACTCATATATGGCCTTTATTATGTTGAGGTATGGTCCCTCTATTCCCAGTTTGCTGAGTGTTTTTATAATAAATGGGTACTGTACCTTATCAAATGCTTTTTCTGCATCTATTGATATAATCATGTGATTTTTGTCTTTGCTTTTGTTTATGTGATGTATTACATTTATTGATGTACAAATATTGTACCATCCTTGCATCCCTAGAATGAATCCAACTTGGACATGGTGTATGATCTTTTTAATATATTGTTGGATGCGGTTTCCCAGTATTTTGTTGAGGATTTTAGCGTCAATGTTCATCAGTGATGTTAGCCTGAAGTTTTCTTTGTTGTGTCTTTATCTGGCTCTGGGGTCCGGATGATAATTGGCCTCATAAAAAGAATTTGGGAGTCTTACATCTTTTGGGATTTTTTGGAATAGTCTGTGAAGGATAGGGGTTAGCTCTTCCTTAAATGCTTTGTAGAATTCTCCTGTGAAACCATCTGGTCCAGGACTTTTGTGTGTTGGGTGTTTTTTGATTATTGCTTCAATTTCTTTTGCTGTTATTGGTCTGTTCAGGCTTTCTGCTTCTTTTTCATTGAGTTTTGAAAGATTATATTTTTTATAAATTTGTCCATTTCACCTAGGTTTTCAAATTTCTTGGCATACAGTTCTTCATAGTAATTTCTTACAATGCTTTGTATTTCTGTGGTATCTGTTGTAATCTCTCCTCTTTCATTTCTGATTGTGTTTATTTGGGTCCTCTCTCTTTTTTTCTTGATGAGTCTGCTTAAAGGCTTGCCTATTTTGTTTATCTTTTCAAAGAACCATCTCCCGGATTCATTGATCCTTAGAATTGTGCTTTTAGTTTCTATGTCATTTAAATCTGCTCTGATTTTGGTTATTTGCTTCCTTCTGCTTGCTCTGGGGTGTCTTTGTTGTTGTTCCTCGAGTTCTTGTAAACGTAGGGTTAGGTTGTTTGCTTGAAATGTTTCTGTCTTTTTTAGGTATGCCTTTATTGCTCTGAACTTCCCTCTCAGGACTGCCTTGGCTGTGTCCCATAAGTTTTGGGTTGTTGTGAGTTCATTTTCATTTGTTTCCAGAAACCTTTTGATTTCTTCTGTAATTTCATTCTTGACCCATTCACTGTTTAATAGCATGCTATTCAATCTCCAGGATTTTGAGTGTTTTGGGCTTTTCCCATTGGGGTTGGTTTCTAGTTTCAGTCCCTTGTAATCCAAGAAAATTCTTGGTATGATTTCAGTTTTCTTGAAATTGTTGAGAGTTGTTTTGTGTCCTATCATGTGGTCTATCTTTGAAAATGTTCCATGTACATTTGAGAAGAATGTGTATTTTAGCTTCTTTGGGATGGAGGGCTCTGTATATATTCGCTAAGTCCATTTCATCTGGGACTTTGTTCAGTGCCTCAATATCTTGGTTGATATTTTGTTTGGAAGATCTGTCCATTTTTGATAGTGGGGTGTTAAAATCCCCCACAATAATTGTGTTGCTGTCCATATCTTTCTTGAAGTCCTCTAAGATTTTCTTTATGTATTTGGGTGCTCCTATGTTGGGTGCATATATATTTACAATATTTATGTGTTTTTGGTGGATTCTTTCCTTGAGTATTATGAAGTGACCTTCTGGGTCTCTCTTTATGGCCATATTTTGTAAGTCTGTTTTGTGTGATATGAGTATTGCTACCCTGGCTTTTTTTTTTTTTCCTGTCCATTTGCTTGGAAGGTTTGTTTCCAGCCCTTTACTTTCAGCCTGTGCAGGTATTTTATCCTGAGGTGGGTCTCTTGAAGGCAGCATATGTATGATCATGTTTCCTTATCCATTCGGCTATTCTATGTCTTTTGATTGGAGCATTTAATCCATTTACGTTTAAGGCTATTATTGATAGGTACTTATTCATTGTCTTTTATGTACATGTATTCCTCTCTTTCTCTCTCTCTCTTTTCCTTCCTTTCCTTAAAGCAGTCCCTTTAACATCTCTTACAGAGCTGGTTTGGTGGAGGTGTATTGTTTTAGACTTCTTTTGTCTGGGAAGCTTCTTATTTGGCCTTCTATCTTGATTGAGAGCCTTGCTGGGTAAAAGGAGCCTTGGTTGCAGACCTCTGGTTCTCATTACTTGGAATATTTCTTGCCATTCTCTTCTGGCTTGGAGCATTTCCATTGCGAAGTCAGCTGCTAACCTTATTGGGGCTCCCTTGTATGTTGTTTTCTGTTTCTCCCTTGCTGCCTTTAAGATTCTCTCTTTGTCTTGAAATTTTGCCATTTTAATGATGATGTGTCTTGAGGTGGGACTCTTTGGGTTCCTTTTGATTGGCACTCTCTGTGTTTCCTGGATTTGTGTGACTTTTTCATCAAATTAAGAAAGTTTTCCATCATTACTTTTTCAAATAGGTTTTCTATCCCTTCCTCTTCTTCTCCTCCTTCTGGTATCCCTATTATATGGATATTATTACGTTTCATATTGTTTTGCATTTCTCTTAATCTTTCTTCATTCTTTCTGAGCCTCTTTTCCTTTTTTTTTGCTCTTTTTGGGTGTTCTTTTCTACTTTGTCCTCCAACTTGCTGATCCGATCTTCTGCCTCATCCATCCTGCTTTTCATTCCTTCTACTGTGCTCTTCAGTTCAGAAATTGTATTCTTCATTTCCTCTTGGCCCTTGTTGATAGTTTCTATTTCCTTTTTCATGCTCATATAGTTTGCAGTGAGTTCGTTGTGGCTTCCCTGTAGTTTCTGGTAGCTCATTGTGAGTTCATTGAGCTTCCTGATAATCATTTCTTTGAACTCAATATCTGATAGTTGAGTTGCCTCTATGTCATTTAGCATTCTTTCTGTGGCTTCTTCCTTTCCCTTCATTTGCAGATTGTTTCTTTGTGTTCTCATTGTTCATGAGACTGTTCTTGTTAGCCTCTGTTTCTTAAATGGATCTGTTCTGGTTCCCTGGGTTTATGGTGTGAACTTCTGTTGTGGAATATCTGTGAGATTCAGGGGTGCAGTCTCCTTTAGGTATCCTGGTGTTCACAGCTTCCCCCTACTCTTTTTTGTGAACAGTTGGAGGAGTAAGGCAAAATGTTTTAAGACAGCAAGAGAGTATTCTGTATTTACAGTAGCAGACAGTAGAGAAGAGATGGGAGATCTTTTGGCTATGTATAGTATTAACCATGATCTTCCACCCCACTAGCCACGTTTTAGAAAGGATGGAAAGAAGATAAGACTCTTATTTGGTACAAAAGGATTGGTAGTTGGATCTAGAAAGCAGTTAGGCTGTGTGAGGTTAGATTCTGGGGTATGGTGGGAGTAAAGAATAGTAAATAGGAGTAATGTGTAAGAGAATAGAGTTAACCACTACAATAATAGAGTTCAGGAAATCACGAAGTGGGCTGAGATCTGGGAGGGGTTTTTGTAGTATTTACAATTGTATGAAATAGGTCTTATTTAAAGTAATATTAGAGCAACAATCATATGGCAGAATCTATGAGATCTAGATAACAAGAATAGGGAGTATAGAACCTTGAGTAGTATACTAATGGAACACAGATGAAGGACAGTAAATTAGCAATACACTATGGATGAGCTAACAGGGGAAACCTATCAAATGCAAGCAAAGAAGACTATACAGAAAAACAAGTAATACCAAAATACTATTAAAATAAAAAATGTAAGAATAATGAGAAAAAGATAATACAAATTTGCAGTAAGTCGTAGGTTCAAAAAAGGAAAAAAAAAAGCCGAAGATGCAATGCAGGAGAGATAAATTTGGAAAGGAAGGAATAACACTAGGATGAAAGGAAGAGGAACATAAGGGATTGAGAGATATATAAATAATATGAATTAAGAAATAAAACATTACTTAAAAAAAGATAAAATCAAACAAACAATAGCAACAACAACAACAACAACAAAACAAAAAACAAAAACAAAAAAACCCTCTTGTTGGTTTCTAACTGGTCATACCAGTTTTTCTGGTCTTGCTCATTTCAGCAGGCTGAGGGGAGATTGGAATGATTTTCACTCTTCCCATCAGAACTCAGTCAGTCTCTCGAGTCCTGTCCCCAGGGCTAGCCGTGCTCTCCCTAGAGCTGGTCTGGTATACCTCGGCAGGGTCCTGGGTGTGGGTCTGGGTGCTCCCAAGCATGCTCTCCGGAGCTCACCACCTCACGCTCCCAGGCTCCAGGGTCCTTCAGCTTGCCCCCGTTTTTTTCCAGGTTCACAGTGATGCTCCCGAGATCGAGAAGGGGCGTGTACTTCCCTCAATTTCACCACTGTGGGCTCTAGGTTCCCACGAAGCATACTTATGTTTTCTGGGTTCATGGTGTAAGCTCTGGGGATCACGAAGGGGTGCACACTTCCACCAATTTCCCTGCCCCGGGCTCCAGGAACCTGCGAAGTGCCTGCAGCTTTCCCGGGTTCACCATGTGAGATCCGGGAATCCTGAGAGGGTATGCGCTTCCCAAAGTTCACCACCATGGGCTCCAGAATCCCGTGAATGTCCATGCTCTTTCCTTGTTCAGGGCTGTGGGGTCTGGGTCTTCCACAAAACCACACTCCCACCAGGTTGGGGGCCCGGGCACACGGCGAGGCCGCCCTTGGTCATGCAGGCTGGGGCACTCACTCTTCCCAGGGCTATGTGTGGGTGCTCCCAGCCCCTGTGTGATTGTCTCTTAGTCCCTGCTCCTCTCTCTGTGCCTTCACGCAACAAGGCCTCCCCTGTGCTGCTCAATTCTTGTTTGGCCAGGGAGGGAGCAGAGTCCCTCCCGGGTGCCCTGAGGCAGACCCAGGGGCACCGGGCTTGGGGGCTGCAACCTCCCTGGTCCTCATGCTGATCCCTGAGCCCTTATTATCCTGAAGCAGTCTCCTTACCATCTGGTTTTTCAATGTCCGCTATAATTTTTGATGTCCTGTTTTCATAAATGTTGTGGTATTGTTGGCCTCTTGCTCTGTTTCTCCACAGATCAGCCAGTTTCTCTCCCGTGCATAGGGAGAGGGGAAATCTGCTCCCTCCTACCACTCTGCCATCTTCCTTCACAAACAATAATTTTTTTAAAAATGAATTTATCAGTGACATTGGTTAACTAGTTTCTATAGGTTTCAACTATGTAATTCTATGATACGTTTGTATATTGCATTGGGCGCCCACCACCCAAGTCATATTTTATTCCATCACCACATATTTGACTCCTTTACCCCCAACCCCTTCCCTTTGGTAATCACCATACTCTTGTCTATGTCTATGAGTTTTTTGTTTTTCTTGTTTGTTCACTTGTATCTTTCAGTTTATATCCTGAATGTGAGTGAAATATGGTTCTTAACCTTTTCTGTCTGACTTATTTTGCTTAGCATGATATTCTCAAGGTCTGTCTATATCATGAATGACAGTATTTCATCTTTCTTATAGCTGAGTAGTTTTGCATTGTATATATGTACCACATCTTCTTTATCAAATCATCTAGAGAAGGACAGTTCAGTTGTTTCCATGTCTTGACCACTGTGAATAATGCTGCAATGACCACAGGGATGCATACATCTTTGCGAATAAATGTTTTCACATTATTTGGGTAGAAGATGGGTGCTAGGTCATATGGTAACTCTATTCTTAAATTTTTGAGAAGCTTTCATACTGTTTTCCATAACAGCTATACCAGTTTACATTCTTTCCAGCAGTGAATGAGTGTTTCTTTTCCTGTTACTTCTTATTACTTTTCTTCTTGATAGTAGCTATTCTAAAAGGTGTGAGGTGGTAGCTCATTGTAGTTTTGATTTACATTTAATTAGATCTTGTTGTTTTAGCCATTGTGACAAACTTTGCCTGTTATGTTGTTATTAGTATAATTTGGTTTATATATATACTATTTTTACATGCCCATTTTTGTTACTTTAATCCTCATTTACTGCTTTCTTTTGCATAAGTGAATATTTTCTAATGTAAAATTTAATATTTTTTTTCATTATGGTTTTGGGTTCTTGCTTTCATGGTTGCTTAGTGGCTCCTAAGGCTTACCATATGGATTTTAACTTATGAAGATCTGCTTCAGATTTATACTAATTTGATTCCAGTGAGATATAGAAGTGTTACTCCTGGGTAGCTCTATTCCCCTTTTCCTTTTTATGATATTATTGTTATATGTATTATGTATGTTAAAACACAGCAACACAATGCTATATATTACTTTCTAAAATTTTAAGGAAACAGCAGCAAAGAGTGCATGTATATAATTACAGTTTTTGTTATATTAACCCTCTTATTTCCCATTTCTGGTTCTTTATTTATTCCTGTTGATCCATGTTACCATCTAGTCATTTTTAATCCAATACAGCTTTGAAACCTACCATATTCTTTGTTTTGTTATTGGCAAATATATTTCTATATGTTATAGATCCAAGGGTATATAATTATATATATATTTTAAAACTGCTTTTTTAAATTGGTTAAGAGTAGAAGGGATAGAAATAAGCATTTATACCATTTTTTATTTTTTTAAAATTATTTATTTTTAGAGAGAGGAGCAGGAAGAAAGAGAGGGAGAGAAGCATCAATGTGTGGTTGCCTCTTGCACGCCCCCTACTGGGTACCTGGTTTGCAACCCAGGCTTGTGCCCTGACTGGGAATTGAACCTGCGACCCTTTGGTTCACAGGCCAGCACTCAATCTACTGAGCCACACCAGCCAGGGTTATACCATCTTTTCTAATAACATAATAACCTTTATAAGCCCTGTTTCCTTTTTGTATGGATTGGAAATATGGTTTGGGGTCAGTTGCTTTCAGCCTAGTATTTCTTGTAAGGTGGGACTGCTAGCAACAAATTCAGATTTTATTCATGAGGGAACATATTTTACATTCACTATTCAGAGATAGATTTGAGGGATATAGGATTCTTGGTTTACAGTTATTTTGTTATTTTGAGTACTTTATGCTTCCCCCTGCCTTCTGGCGTCCATTGATTCTGATGATAAATCCACTATTAATCTTTCTGGGGTTTCCTTGTAAGTGACACTTTGTTTTTCTTTTGCTGCTTTTATGATTTTCTCCATGTCTTTTGTCTTTTAGTAGTTTTATTCTCATGGATCTTTTGTGGACCTGGTTGCTTTTATCATACTTGAAATTTGTTGAACTTCTTAGATGTGTAGATTGAAGTGTTTTCATCACATTTGAAAACAACCATTACTTATTTGAATGTATATATTTTTTCTGCTTTTTTCTTTCTCCTGTCTTCTGACACTTGTGCTACATGCATGTTTATGTGCTTTATGGGACCCCGTATTTCTCTGATGCTCTTTTTATTTTCTTCCTTTTCCCCTGTTATTTGAATTGTATAATATCTATTGGTCCATATTCAAACTTGCCAATTCTTTCTTCTGCTGCTTCAAATCAATTTGAGCCACTCTAGTGATTTCTTGTTTCAATTATTATATGTTCAGCTCCAGAATTTCCATTTGGGTCTTTTTTTTTTTTTTTTTATAAAGGCATACCTTGGAGACATTGTGGATTCAGCTCCAGACCACTACAAAAAAGTGAATATTGCAATAAAGCAAGTTATATGAATTTTTTGGTTTCCTAGTATATATAAAAGATATGTTTAACACTTAACTATAGTCTATTAAGTTTGAAATACCATTATATATAAACAACAATGTATATATCTTAATTGGTGCTTCTAAAGTAATACTTAAGGATACAGTCTACATACATTTTAATTAAAATTGTCTTTAAATCTCATCTTTATTATTTTACAGGTGTCATAGATGATAAGATTTTCAATGATGTTAGTGTTCAGCAAAGTATTTCAGTATACTTCTGGTCAGAGCAACTAATAAAGCAAGGATTATTTAAAAAGTGACCTTTTGGTGTTACAACTTCAATTACTGTACTTAATGTTTGAGTATGCTTGTAATGGAGCCGTAACTTTTTAAGAATTGTACTTAGTACCTATAAGTTCTTAAAAATTTAGTAATAAAATGGTACATTTTAATTTGAAAAAACACTTTATTGCTAAAAAATAATAACAATCAGCTGAGCCTTTACCAAGTCATAATCTTTTTGCTGGTGGAGGAGTCTTGCCTTGATGTTGATGAAAACACAATATTTTTGAAGAGAAATAAAGAAAATTGCAATAAACAAGGTATGCCTTATTATGGGCCAGACTACACTGTCTATTTGCATGTATTGTAATTTTTTTGTTGGAAATTGGATATTTTACATAATACATTGAAGCAACTCTGGTTACTGGTCTATAGTCCCCTCTACTTTTGGAGGAGGGACTTGTTATACTTGTTTATTGGTTTATGGCTAACTGGAACATTTTTTTAAATCTTCACCTGAGGACACTTTTTTCATTGCTTTTTAGAGAGAGAGAAAGGAAGAGAGAGAAACATCGATGTGAGAGAAACATTGATTGGTTGCCTACTGCAGGTGCCTGGACCTGGGATCATATGTGCCCAGACTTGGGATTGGACCCACAACCTAGGTGCATTCCCTGACTGGGAATCGAACCCACAGCCCTTTGGTTATGAGATGACTCTCCAGCCAATTGAGCCACACCAGCTAGGGTTAACTGGATCATTATAATGAAATGTATTTCCTTTCCATAGTCTGAACCTGTGATAGTCCTTGGAGGACACAGCTTTGGGCATGGGCATAGTCTCTCTGGAATGATAGTTGTTTTGTCAGGGCTCTCTTTGTCTTGGCCCCTGAGTGCACCCAGCTATTAAGCTCCACTAATTGCTGGCTTATTGTTCTATTGTTTTTAACAATATTTTGGAGAATAAATTGATCTACAGACTGATCCAATTAAAATCAGATCCTTCGTAAGGACAGTTTTTAAAAATTGTTTCCTACATATTCATCTGTTCAAACTTTTTCTCCTTCCATTCTCCCTTCCACCCTCTCTGCCTTCCTCCTTATATTCACCCCCAGCTTTATTCAGATATAATTGATATACTACATTGTGTAAATTTAATATATACAGTGTGATAATTTGGTACGTATATATTGTGAAACAGTTGCCACAGTAGGGTTAGTTAACACTTCCATCATGTTACATAATTACCATTTCTTTTTTTGTGTGGTGAAAATGTTTAAGATTTACTCTCTTAGCAACTCTCAAGTATATAATTCAGTAGTATTAACTATAGTCACCATGTTGTACACTAGATGCCCAGAACTTACTCATCTTATAACTGGAAGTTTGTACCCTTTGACCAACACATCTACATTTCCAGTACTCCTCAAACCCTGGCAAGAATCATTCTACTCTCTTTTTGAGTTTGGTCTTTAGATTTCATGTATAAGTGATAGTACAGTATTTGTCTTTGTCTGACTTCTTCAATTAGCATAATGTTCTCAAGCCTTATCCACATTGTTGCAAATACCAGGATTTCCTTCTTTCTCATGGCTGAATAATATTCCATTCTGTGTGTATAAAAGAGCACATTTTATTTCATTCATACATAGACAGATACTAAAGTTGTACCCATATCCTGGTATTATGAATAATGCTGCAATGAACATGGGAATTCAATATCTTCTTCAGATCCTGATTTCATTTCATTTAGATATATACCCAGAAGTGAGATTAATGGACCATATGGTAGTTCTATTTTTAATTTGTTGATCAACCTCCATACTGTTTTCTATAGTGTCTGAACCAATATACATTCCTACCAACAGTGTACAAAGGTTCCTCACCAATGCTTGTCATCTCTTGATTTTTAATAACAGTCATTCTAACAGGTATTAGATGATATCTCATTGTGGTTTTCATTTAAATTTCCCTGATTATTAGTGGTGTTCAGCATCTTTTATGTATATGTGGGTCATTTGTATGTCTTCTTTGGAAGAATATCTTATTAGTCCTGCCCATTTTTAAATTGGATTATTTGTATTTTTTTCAATTGAGTTTTATAAACTTTTTATATGTTTTGGATATTAATCCTTTATCAGATAAATTATTTGAAAATAACTTTCTCTTATTTTGTAGGTTGCCCTTTCATTTTCTTGATTGATTCTTAAGCTTTTTAGTTTGATGAAATCCCATTTGATGATTTTTTTCTTTTGTTACCTGTGTTTTTGGTATCATATCTATAAAAATCATTGCCAAGACTCATGTCAAGGAGCCTTTTTCCTATGATTTTCTCTAGGAGTTTTATGGTTTCAGGTCTTATGTTTAAGTTCTATTTCAAGTAAATTTCTGTGAGTGGTGTAAAATAGGGTTCCAGTTGCATTCTTTTACCTGTGATTATCCAGTTTTCCAAACACCATTTATTTAAGAGACTGTCCTCTCCCCATTGTCTATTCTTGGATCTCTTATCACATATCATTTGACCATCTGTGCGTGGGTTTATTTCTGGGTTCTCAAATCTGTTCCAGTAGTTTATGTGTCTGTTTTTTTATGCCATTGTCATACTGTTTTGATTACACCAGCTTTGTAACATGGTTTGAACTCAAGAAGTGTGATGCCTCCAACTTTGATGTTCTTAATATTTCTTTGGCTATTCAGGGTCTTTTACAGTTCCATACAAATTTTATATTTTAAAAAAATTCTGTGAAAAAATGGTATTGGGATTTTGATAGAGATGGAATTTTACCTACAGATGGCTTTAGATAGTATAACAAATTAATTCTGTTGATCTATGAACATGGCCTGTCTTTCCTATTTGTCTGCCTTTTCTTCAATTTCTTAGAACAGTGTTATCTAGTTTAGAGTGTATAGATCTTTCACTTCCTTGGTTAAACTTATTCCTAAGTATTTTAACTGTTTTAATATTGCAAATGGGATTGTTTTCTTTTTCAGACAGTTCATTGTTGGTGTATAGAGAATAAAGAGCAAAAGGAAGGTCTGTTATATTTACCAAACTTTTTACATTGTACTTTCTTCTTTCTTGATATTTCAAGATTTCTTCTTTTATCATTTTCTTTTTGTTTCAAGAATCTCCTTTAGCTGTTCTTTTAGGGTAGATTTGCTGGTGACAAATTCTCTGATTTTTCCTTCATCTTAGATAGTTTTGATTTATTCTTTTTCCATGAAGGATAGTGTCATTGGATATAAAAGTTTGGATTGATAGTTTTGTTTTTGTTTTTGTTTTTGCTTACACCTTTCAAAAAAAAGTCACTTCCTCTGGCCTTAAGGTAAAGCCTTTGTCACATGAGTGGTGTTATGCAGAGTAGAGCTCATACCTCTTGAGTGTACTCACTTGAATTTGCATGAGAAATCTGCTATCATTTGAGTAGTTTTTTTTTTTTCTCCAGAAAGTAAGGTGTCATTTCTCTCTTGATGTTCCCTAGAATTTTCTTTGTCTTTAATTTTCAGGTCTTTAATAATGTATTTTGGCATAAACTTGTTTGGGTCTATCCTGTTTGAATTTTTCTGAGTTTATTGAATGTTTAGGTTCAATAAACTCAGTATTTTGCCAAAATATGTATTTTGCCAAATTTGGTGAATTTTGAGTCATTATTTCTTTTAGTGCTACCTTAGCACCATGTTTTTTCTTTTTACTTTATGAGACTCTGATGACTTGACTGTTAGATTTTTTTTTGTTATAGTAGCAGAGGTCCATCTGTGTGTTTTTTATCTGTTTTTTTTTTCCATCTCATGCTCAGAATGGGTGATTTCTATTGTCCTACCTTGAACTGCCTTATTTCTACTGTCCTAAGTTCACTGAAAGCCTGTCAATAGTAGCAAGTCCATTCTACTATTGGTCCTCAGTAGTGAGTGTTTCTCTTTAATGTTTTTCAATTCAAAAGTGTTTTTGTCTTTATATCTTCTGTCTCTTTGCTAGGACTTTCTACCTTTTGATTTTCTTCAAGCTTTTTCATAATTGTTCATTGAAGCATTATGATTACTTTGAAATCCTTGTCAGATAATTTTATTATTTGTATAATTGTCCTCATCTGTTGATTTTCTTTGCTTATTCATGTTGTGATTTTCCTGATTATTGATATGATAAATGATTATTTCCATTATGTCCTGACAGCTTTGGGTATTATGTTACAAGGCTCTGGATTTTATTATATCTTCTGCTTTAAAGAACTCCTCTGTCACCACACAAGAGTGGGAAAAAATACACTACCTCATCATGTCAGTTAGGGGTAGAAGTCCCTGTTTTACACTAGGCCACCTTTGACATCCCAGAAGGAGCACCTTGTTAATTTTGAGCAAGGATAGAATTTCAAGTCCTCACAAGGGTTTTGCTGATACCACCCTACCTGGGGTCAGGGGGTACAAAGGGGTATCTCATTACTACTTCTGATATATCCTCAATGGTTCTCATGGAAGGGGGACCTCCTTACCACTGGGCCAGAGTGAAAGTTCTGGCTATCTCCCTAGTGTTCTCTGTCACTACCCTGGTAGAGGGGAAGAGGTACCTAGTTACAGCTTTGCAGAAGTAGAAATCTGTTTTCTCCTTGGCCTATGCTCTCATGGGTTGTGGTAAGGCCACTCTTTTTCCCATGGTGTTAGCCTAGAGTAGGGTTATTATTGTCTAAAATTTTTCTGTTTTACTAGACTGCTTTTATCATGGTCCTTTAGCTACAGAGAGCAGGCTTTTCTTGGAGCAGTTATTGGTGTGTACTGGTTGCAGGATTTTATTGCACCCAATCCAGGATATAGTAAGCAAAAATAAGACCCAGAGAATCTAATACCATGCCATTCCTTGGGTCTCAAAGTCCCTACTTGGTCTTTTTCCTCTCTACCTTCCAGAATCATCTTATGTTTTTATATATCACATTCAGGATTGTTAATTGAACTTAGTGGGAGAAATATGGGCAACTGCACCTGCTCCTCCATCTTATCACAGAACCAGAAGTCTAGGGCACAATTAAGATATGGACATTTTAGATACTGGAGACATTTTGATGTAGCTATTTTGATATAGTGCCAGAACAATTATGTTAACACACTAGAATATTTTTTTACTAGATAACAAATACTCTTGTTACTAGATTAGAGTCATTCCTGCCTCTACCGTTTTATTCCTGACCTCTTTGGAAGTGGGGATTCTCCTTTATCTCTCTGAAGGAAAGTAGAACTGCCTAAGATTATTGGGTTCTTTAATGCTGGTGGGAGATTGCAGAAGAAGAGGCCCTACATTGAATTTCTTCCTCTGGCTCCTCCTGAAGTAGTTCCAATTAATGGTTTATATGATTATCTTAGGAGAAAAGATACAACACTTATACCAAGGTGGTAAGAGAAATAGAAATTGGAAGCCTATAGCATCTGAGTTATCCCTATAGCAAATGAAGTCCTAGCTTTTGTACTTACCCAGAAAATGGTTTTTATTAGAGTGGAGATAGATATAGTGATTAGCTTCAAGGTCAATAATAGTAAACTGAAATCCAAGGCTACTAAAATTACTGAAATAGTGTCTTAACTGGCAGAATTTATGTCCACCACAAAGAAACCTAAGGGTAAATAGTATTCTACTTCCTGGAAATGCAATCACTGTTTTATTGTTCATAGAGTTTTCTCCCCTTCTCTTTTGACATGAAATGGTGGCTTTTGCCATCGGCATCTTAATCCCTGTTGTTCAGG
The DNA here is from genome assembly GCF_004126475.2 of Phyllostomus discolor. Taxonomy (NCBI): domain Eukaryota; kingdom Metazoa; phylum Chordata; class Mammalia; order Chiroptera; family Phyllostomidae; genus Phyllostomus; species Phyllostomus discolor. Next base: position 71,893,187 of record NC_050198.1, read on the forward strand.
ACTCTCAGTTGGAAAAGGGACAGAAAAGTATGGGTGGAACTACATAGAGTTGTGCATATTAAGTGAGCCTGTTGAACAAATGTTGACATATATAGATATTAAGATATATAATCCATATCCCTTTTAGATAATACTATTGAAGGCCATGAAGGGAACTTTCAGACTTAAATGACATTGAATAAGGAGAGTCAAGGATGTTGGCTCAATAAACTTACTTGCAAAGTATGTAATTTTAATGAGATAAATTGTTTTTGATATTAAACCCTCAATAGAATTTCTTTTTTCTTAGTTATTTTTTTCCTTGAGCATTATGGAATAACTATTACTAGCTCTAGTGTTGGAGTCTGACTACATGGCTTCAGCTTCTAGATTTTTCATGTGGCAAGTTATTTAACATTCCAGAGTCTTGTTTTCTTCAGCAGTAGAGTTGATTACCTACTGCTTAGAATTATTGTGAGATTTAGATGCAATAAATTTACATATTTCTAGAAAAACCTGGTTCATTGTAAGCATTCAATACACATTATCTGAAATGACAAACATTTTTAAAATAATATTTTTAGGTATGTGAATAAGTTCTAACAGCTGATAATATTTATGGCTCTTGTTTTCTCTTCAGACTGCTAAATAAAGTATAGAGTTGGATTGTGCTTTTATCTCCTAGTAGTACAAATGCTTCAATTAAATGTTGGGGTTATTTTTATTATGAGAGCTTGTGGAATTACAAAGTATTTGTGCATAAAAATCTAGCCTTTAGACAGTTGTGGGTAAGAATTTTAGAAATTTAAATCAGCACTTTAACAAAAAGCTGCCCTGGCTGGTGTGGCTCAGTGGATTGAGTGCCAGCCTGCAACCTGAAAGGTCGCTGGTTTGATTCCCAATCAGGGCACATGCCTGGGTTGTGGGCCAGGTCCCCAGTTGGGGGTGCATGAGAGGCCATTGATCCATATATCCCTTGCACATCAATGTTTCCCTCTCTCTTTCTCCTTCTCCAAAAATAAATAAATAAAATCTTTTTAAAAATAAAAAATAAAAATAAATTCAGATAAAACAACTTGAAAATGTGACTTTGATTTTGTCACCCTTCCCTCTCATTTCAGTGTGGTTTGGGTCTCTGGTGAGAATGTAGACTGATGATATACTCTGTATTTTAGAGTTATATGCCTATACATTACACTCAGACAGTGTGTTAACTATTCATAATCTCCCTTTAGGGAATACTAATACATATTTTCTCCTACTTATTAATATTATCTAGAATGACTTTTGTTTATCACCATAAGTTTATGTACAAATAAAGCAGTAATAGTTTGGGCTTTTTTAGGTTCTTTAAAGGAAATATGATATTTGGTTATCTGAAGAATAGTGCCAAAAGATGGTATCTAGCTATAGTTAGAAAAAAAATTCTTAATATTATATTTCTAGGAAAATATTTAATGTTTTATATTTTTAAAAGGGAGTAGAAAGAGAAGGATATAACAAGTCAGAAATAAATATATTTTGCTGGAATATTACCTTGAAACCTAGTTATTTCTTGTTCTAAAATTTTTGTCACTGATTAATATCTAAGCTTTGTATAAAGTATTATCTTTTTATTTATTTACCAAAATTTGCTGAGTTCCTACTGCATGTTGGATACTTTGTTAGGCTCTGGCTATACAACTGAAAATAAGATGAATAGGGCTTCTGCCCTCATGGCACTTTAATTTAGTGGGAAGGAAGATAGGTGATCAAACAGTAAACAGATGAGGAGGGTTAATTTCAGGATAAAGGTTCTTAAATAAACTGCATGCTATGATAAATAATAAATAGAGGGGAACTATTACCATGATTCATGAAGGGCTCTACGAAAGGAGAAACAATTAAACTGAGACTTGAAGATAAGAATAAGCCAGTTATCCATTCTGGTGTGTGTGAGGTGATATCTCACTGTGGTCTTAATTTGCATCTCTCTGATGATTACTGATGTTGAACATCTTTTCATATGTCTATGAGACATCTATATGGCCTCATAAGAGAAGTGTCTATTCAGGTCCTTTGCCCATTTTTAAATTGGATTGTTTGTCTTCCTGGTGTTGAATTGTCTGAGTTCTTTATATATTTTGGAAATTTACTCCTTATCGGGTGTACCATTGGCAAATATGTTCTCCTATACAGTGGATTTCCTTTTCATTTTGTTGATGGTTTCTTTTGCTGTGCAGAAGCTTTTTGGTTTGATTTAGTGTCATTTGTTTATTTTTAATATTATTTCCTTTGTCTTAGGAGACATATCTGCAAAAACATCGCTCTGAAAGATGTCTTAGATTTTACTGCCTAGGATTTTTATTGTTTTGTGACTTACGTTTAAGTCTTTTACCCGTTTGGAGTTTATTCTTGTGTATGGTGTAAGTTGGTGGTCTAGTTTTACTTTGTGCATATATCTGTCCAATTTTCCCAACACCATTTATTGAAGAGACTCTCTTTACCCCATTGTATACTCTTGCTTCCTTTGTCAAATATTAATTGGCCATATAGGCATAGATTAATTTCTGTGCCCTCATTTCTGTTTCAGTTATCCATATGCATGTTGTTATGCCAGTATCAGGCTGTTTTGATTACAATCATCTTGTAATATAGTTTGATGGCCACCATCAATAAATCAACAAACAACAAGTATTGGTGTGCATGTGGAGAAAACGTAACCTTACTGCACTGTTTGTGGGAATGCAGACTGGTGCAGCCACTGTGGAAAACAATATGGAATTTCCTCAACAAATTAAAAATGGAACTGCCTTTTGACCCACTGATCCCACTTCTGGGAATATATCTTGAGAATCCTGAAACACCAATTTGAAAGACTATATGCATTTTTATGTTCATATCAGCATTATTTACATTAGCTAAGGCCTGGAAACAGCCCATGTGCCCATCAATAGATGAGTGGATAAAAAAGCTGTGATAGCCCTGGCTGGTGTGGTTCAGTGGACTGAGTGTCGGCCTGTGAACCAAAGGGCTGCTGATTTGATTCCCAGTCAGGGCCCAAGCCTGGGTTGCAGACCAGGTCCCCACTAGGGGTCATGTGAGAGGAAACCACACATTGCTGTTTCTCTCCCTTTCTCCTTCCCTTCCCCTCTCTAAAAATAAGTCTTAAAAAAAGCTGTGATAGATTGGCACAATGGAATACTATGTGACCATAAAAGAGAGGGAACTATTAGTACCCTTTGTGACAGCATGATGGACCTAGAGGTTATTATGCTAAGTGAAATAAGCCAGTCAGAGAAAGACAAATACCACATGATCTCACTTATATGTGGAATCTAATGAACAAAATAAACTGATGAACAAAACAGAAGCATGAATACAGCTGTCAGAGAGGAGGGTGGGAGGACTAGATGAAAGAAGGTAAAGGAATTAGTAAAAGAATGTATATGCATAACCCATGGACACAGACATCAGTATGGTGAGGGCCAGAGGGAAAGGGTTAGAGGGCTGGGAGAAGGGGGCCACAAAGGTGGGGAAGATGGGGTTATCTGTAACAGTGTCAACAATAAAAATAAAGAAAAAATAAATTTATTACAAAAAAGAATAAGCCAGTTATTTAAAGATATGAGAGAATAGGATTCTAGGAATTGGAATGCATGACAGAAGAAACTTTGTATATTCTTGCAACTGAGAGGTCAATAACACTTGAGTAAACGGGAGACCAATACTGTTAATTCTGTAAATGTAGAAGTCCATCTGGCTCTGGAATTTTCTTTGTTGACAAGTTTTTGATTATTGGTTCAGTGTCTTTATTTGTTATAGCTCTCTTCAGATTTTCTATTTCATATTAAGGCATTTAGTAGTTTGGTGATTTGTTGTCATAAAATTGTTAATAGTATTTATAATTCTTTTTATTTCTGTAAGACTTGGAATAATATTACTTCTGAATTTATGTTTTTCATTATTTGGATTTTTTCACTTTTTTGCTTAGTATAAGTAAAGGTTTATCAATTTTGTTGATCTTTCAACAAGCCCATATTGTGGTTTTATTGATCTTTTGTATTTTCTATTTTGTGTTTCATTGATCTTTGCTCTAACCTTGATTATTTATTGTTTCTGTTAGCTTTGGGTTTACTTTACTTTTCTTTTCTAATTCCTTAAGGTATAAATTTAGGTTATTGGTTTGAGATGTATGTCCTGTTTTAATGTGTGCATTTGGAGCTGTGCAGTTTCCTCTGAGCACTGCCTCCTATTAGTTTTGGTATGCTATGTTTTATTTTCATTTGTATGAAAGTATCTTCTGATTTACCTTGTGTTTTTTTCTTTGACACATTGGTTAAGAGTGTGTTGTTTAATTTTCATGTATTTGTGAATTTTCCAGTTTCCTCCTATTATTGATTTTTTAGAATCATTACATTGTGGTCAGAGAAGACACTTTGTGTGATTTCTATCTTTTAAAATTTATTAAGACTTCTTTTGTAGCTTAACAAATGGTTTATTCTGATTGCACTTGAAAAGGATGTCTATTCTGCCCTCGTTGGGTGGAGTATTCAGTATGTCTGTTAGGTGTATTTGGTTTATACAGTTGCTTAAGTCCTCTATTACCTTATTGATCTTTTGTCTAGATGTTGCATCCATTATTGAAAGTAGAATATTGATGTCTCCAACTGTTACTGTAGAACTACTTATTCAGTTCTGTCAATGATTGTTTCATATATTTTGAGTTTTTTTTGTTTGTGCATGTATGTCTATTAAATTGTTATGTTTTCTTGATTAATTGACACTTTTATCAATATATAATGTTGTTTTTTGGCATTGTAATTAGTTTTGACTTAAAGTTTGCTTTGTTTGCTATTAGTATAGCCACTCAAAGCTCTCTTTTGTTTACTATTTACATGGAATTTATTTCTCCATCCTTCTCCTTGCACATATATGTGTCTTCAGACAGCACATAGATGTATCATTTTAAAAATCCATACTGCCAATTTATCTTTTAATAGGTAAGTTTAACTTATTTACATTTAAACTGATTATTGATAAGGAAAGACTTCTGCCATTTTAATGTTTTTTATATTGCTTATATCATTTTTGTCCCTCAATTTCTCTTAATGCTTTGTTCTTTTGTGTTTTTTTCTATTATATTATGCTGATTCCCTCCTCAATTCCCTTTCTTAATTCATGGTAGTTATTTTCTTATTGGTTACCTTGGGAATTGCAATTAAGTAGGCAGTTGAGCATACAGATCTGGGGTAAGTCATGGCTGGAAAAATAAACTCGAGAATAATTGGTATATGGGTGATATTTAAAGCTGTGGGACTAGATGAGCTCTAAGTCTTATGAATAGCTGACATAGCTGTCGTTTGGATATCTTCATTGGGTCTCATTACTGAAAGACACTAAAGTGAGAGCTGCTTTCCTGTTAGCTGAGTATTAGCACAAGATGGATCCTGTTTCTTCAGTTCTAAGGTTCTCTTCCTATTTCTCCTTTTCCTTGAATATTTCAATTATTTACCAATTAATTTCAAAAATCACACATTTGCTTTTCAGAGCTACCACTGACCTGCTTAATTTTCTTCCTTGATATCATTCCTGTCTAGAGGAAGTAACAAATTTTATGTTTGCATTTGATGATTCCTCAGATAGAGCTGATATCAGAGGACAAAGACTTGTGCTCATGTATTCAAGGGATACATATAAATCACACATATGACATATGTGAGTTACATATGTCTTATTCTTTGGTCACAGCTTGCACTCTTGACCTGCCCAGGATCCTCTCAAAAGCATATCTTTAATCACAAGGTTTGAAGGAGTGGAGAGGATTCTTATGGAGGAGCAACTCTGCATTCACATCTTGTTGCAGGAAGGCTGGGATTTTTATCTTTATATCTGAATGATACTGCATTCTAACCCTTAAAACATAGCTTTCTGTAGGAGGCAGATGGGTTATGAATAACTATACTATGCCTACGCTGCAGGTTTAAAAATATGTAATAATAGAACTTAATTAAAAATAGTTTTTCCCACTTGCATTTTGCCTGATGCCTAATTCCTGTTATTTACTGTATGCTCTCTGTTTCATCCTTGCCTCCCCCAGTGGCTTGTCACCTGAAAAATAGATCTCTCACTGTTTGATTCCTGACATCTGAAAATCAGAGCTTTAGGAAGTTGATATTTTGAAATCTCCAGTAGCAAAGAAGAGTCTGGAGGGTGGGGGGCCAGATCATGGAGCAGGTATTTTCCAGCATAGTTGCAATATAGATAACATGACCCTAAAATTTGAATTAGTCCCTTAAAGAAAACAGTTTTCTTTTTTGAATTTTTTATTGGAGAGAGAAAGGAAATGAGAGAAATAGAGAGAGAAATATTGATTTATCAATCCACTTATTGATGCATTCATTGGTTGATTCTTGTATGGGCCTGGGCTGGCGATAGAACCTGCAAATTTGGCATACTGGGACAATGCTCTAACCAACTGAGTTACCTAGCCAGGGCCAGGGCCAGGGTCAGGGCCAGGGCCAGGCTTAGTTTTCCTTGGACTGTTCTCCCCACCCTGCCTTCTTCCATCTTTGTCTAATTGATAGAAGCTGAAAGACATAATTTGCTAAAGTAAAACATTGAGCTCCTAATCACCTCACCATGGCAACCCCATCATTGCCTAGACATATGCTGTATGTAGTCCTTTTGAGAACCCAAGTGTCTCCTAAGAGAGCCCACACAAACCTTCTGTGGGGTTTCACCAGACTTCATATAGAAATTCCCATGTTCTTAGGGTCAGGATGGGCTTAGGGTCCTATTTTATTAGAGGAAGAGTGGAAATAACAGATACTCATATCAGGGCCTGTTAGCCTGAGTTTCACTGATGGTCTGTGGGGAGTCTGTGGATCTCCATATATTGAATGAAAAATTTGGTGTGTATGTATGTATATTTTTTTTTACAAAGGGAAGAGACAGGATTCATAGCACTCATCAAGTTTTGAAAGAATTTCATAGCCTCCTTTGCACCATTGGGGGAGCCTTCCCCTTAATTGATCTGTTAGGTAAATCCAGATTTGCTGTATCTAATTTTAAAACTGTATTAAAGTATTATGAAAATAAATGGGTTAAAAGAGGATTTTTAAGGAAAGAGAAGTATCCTCAATTACCATTAAACCCATAACATGCTTGCTACTCTATCACACTGGTAATTGGTGACCACACCCCAGCTGTTCTGAATTGATAGCCGATAAAATCAACTACATTAAATGTCATACATTGCAAAGGATGTGCCCTGGGCTGAATGGTGGCTGGAGAGACTCACTGCCACTGAGGGCTCAGTGTGGAAATGACCACAGGCCAAATTACAATGTAGGAATGAAAAAAATTATGAATGTTGCTGTGGTTTACTGCCAGGTACTATACCACATATTTTCATAAACTAAACTTAATTTCCACAACCATCTTGTGAGGTAAATATTGCCATTCTGATTCTATAAGCTCAGAACAGTGAAATGACTTGGTCAAGGTCTTATAGTCAGTAAAGTGTCAGATCTGCTACTGAATTCTGTTTCTGTCATTGCCTGGTGTGTTATGAGAGCCTGGAACCAGGAAGAGTATCCACAGGGAGTCAACCTTTGAGTGAGGGTCTGGTCTTTTAGCCTGAGAAGTAATTCACTTGTCACACCTTTGAGAGAAGTGGGCAGTCTGCTCCAGGATGACTCAGTGGCTCTAATTAGTACAAGTTCTTTTGCTGGGGAGGCCACTGTTCTGTCCCCTTGAGCAGCTCTAAGTCTAGATTGTGTTTGCATGTTCTCTAAATAACACTGGCATTAGCCCACACTAAAACCACCTCCTCATGATTTTGAAGTGCTGCACAAATACTTAAGAGAGAGCATTGTCTAAAGTGATATAAAAGGACTTGAATTTGTCTGGTGAACAAAAATTTTGCAATCATAACACCCTTTACTCCCACGGCAAGCAGAACTTTTTCTTTGTGGAGCCAGGAAGCAAACATTTTATTTTCAGAATAATGATGCTCTTTAAAGGGACGGTGCCATCAGCTTAGCTTTTGAGTTACTTCTCTTTGCCATCAGAGGAGAAAAGCAGAATTCCAAATGCATATTCTTTAAAGCACTGAAAGGAGAATTTATGTTCCTTTTACTTGAATGGATCTGTGTGGGCTTTATTGACAAGCTAATAAGTATGGCATTTCAAAGGCTGTTTCTCAGCATCTCTGACATCAGAATTACCTGAGTGCTTATATAAACTGAAGAATCTTGGACTCCACCCTAGACCTACTGACTCATAATTTTTGTGGAAGGTGTGTGATGGGGCCTAGGAATATGCATTTTAACTGCTCCTCTGGAGATTCTTATGCACATTAAAGTCTGAAAACTACTGTAATGGAAATATAAAACTCATAATAATCCTAGTTAGAGTATTCTTGCTATAATAGCATTTGACTTAAATGAATCTAGTGACTACATTCCTTGAAAGAAAACCAAATTAAATGCAATTTTTCTGTAGTAAATTCCCATATGAAAGAGAGTTGAAACAATATCTGGATAAGAGCTTTAATGTCTTTAATATCTGGAAGGGCTGGAAGACATAGTCTGAGATGCCTCAGAGGTCAGAACTAGTGTCATATTTTAAAACAAGAAGGGGCAGACATGGAAAAACTGACATCCACAAGTAGACTGAGATAAATGGGTTGAAGCAGGTAAACACCCAGCTGCAGAGTCTTGGAAGAAGTTCATAGTTTAGTAGGCTAAACAGGTTAGCCCCAAATATGGAAACAGACAGCATGTGAGAATCTAGGCCTGGGGCATGCAGGACCTTTTTGGTCCTGAAAGCTGCATCAAAAATGGTGGTGCCAGCCCCAAATGTAGACTCCAGGAAGGAGCATAAAGCCAGACAGCAATTGGAAACAAGCTAAGCCACCTGGATAATTGTACTGCAACTGCCTGCAGTTCCCTACGGATGGTATTTTAAGTGGGGGAAGGAACTCTGGGAACAGCCTTGGACTGGTCCAGCATAGGGTGACTGGAGGGTTTTTTGTTTTTTTTTTTTTACTCACATTTACTGTGAGTGAGTGTGTGTGTCTCTGTGTCTGTCTATGAGAAGGGGTGAGGCATTGTGATGGGAAATTGAGGAGTAAACAATAAAACAAAGGCCCTATTACCTGATATGATCAGGTAGGTTAGGCTAATCAAAAATTTAGTTACATCAGGGAATGTTAAAGAAGATATGTATCTAAATATTTCATTTTAACTTCAAACATTCACCTAATAGCTTTACTATTATTTATTCTCTATCAAACGAAATACCCCTAGATATCCTGATATTAGCCATGCTTCCTCTAGTCTTCTGTCTGAAAGTGCAAATCTTCAAGTTGCCCTGATGGTGTTACCAAACAGAAGTGGGGTTTAGCTGCCCCTGCAATTTACCCATAGGCAAATTTCAGAGACAGAGGTTTGGGTAGAAAAGGAAATAGGTTGTTTATTAAAAAGTTGCACCATCTGGGAGGTTGGCAGGCTCCTACCTCAAAGCCCATCCCTTCCAGAACACCCAGAAGAGAACCCAGCCACCCTGTGCTGGACCACTCCAAGGTTGTGCCCAGAGTTTCTTCTCCCACTTAGAATACCATCTGTTGGGAACTGCAGGTAGTTGCATCACAATCATCCAGCTGTTTTAGCTTATTCCCAGTTGCTGTCTGGCTGTATGCTCCTTCCTGGAGTCTGCATTTGGAGCTGGCGCCACCATTCTCGATGCAGCTTTCAGGACCAAAAAGGTCCTTCATGCCCCAACCCACATGTCTGTGCCATGGGTCCAAGAGAAAGTATGTTTCCCCCTTCTCTTGGTTTAAATCTCCTGGCCCACACTTCCCTGTGCTCCAAGAGGGTCTGCCTCCCGCTCCCGGCCTCCACCCCAGCCAATCCCATCCTTTTCCCAGGCTAGACTGACAGGTTTTCCCAGTATAGCACCTCCCTCTTCCACCATGTTATGGAATGGAGTAGAAGGTCCTTTCCCTTAGCCAAATATTTCACTAGCCTTGCGCACACTCAGTGCAATACTTCCTCCTGCCTCATCTGCTCCAGGGTGGGGAAATCTGTTGTGTGCCATGCTAGCCTGTTTACCCATTCCATGTGGCCTTACCCGCACTGTTTCGGTTGTTTCCTGTGGCCCCTCCCTCACTCAGTGTGCTGGTATCAATGGTACTGCACTCCACCACTGGAATTACTCGTTTGATGATTGAATCCAGGATGAAAGAGCCGCCTTTTTCAGTCCAAAGCCAAACTTTTGCAGGGAGTTTTAGATGAACAATTCTAATTAGGGAAACTGTTCTACCCACTTTACTCTAGGGAGGAAACAATGTATCTGTGGAGAAATCAAATTTACAACTTCCTTTACCATTTTGGAATACAAAGGGACAGATTTCTCCTTAATTTATCTATGAAGACACACATATATAAAAGAATAAGCAAAGAGGTAAGCAAGCAAGCAAGCAGTGTTCCCGACTAAGGGGATTTAATCAGGAAACCACAAGATAATTTCTTTTCCCTTATGGAGATATGTAACTTTATGAAGAGTTCTGTGACCTTGGCATACTTTCTTAAAAACAATACTCATTAATATCCTCTGTTCTTGGGAAAAGAACACTTCAATATATCTCATAATATGGAGTTTGAACTCTTATCTGTCTAAATGTAGAACCTGGCGAGTCATTGGAAGGAACTGAATAAAGATAAATATTGAAGGTAGCTCACTGGGTAATATTTCAACCTAGGTATATGAAATTTCATATCTTTCTTCTAATCATGCCTCAACCTTTCGACCTTTGAGTTATTGCATCCAAGGCAAAATTAGAAATAATGCCCAGGAAGATATTATTTTTTAATTTAAAATTTTTATCAAAGCAATATGTATTCAGTTAAAAAGATAATTAGTAATATAAGGCACATATATAAAAGCAGTAGTCCTCCTACCTTCCCTCATCGTTTCTAATTACTGTTCCCCAGAGTTATTTCTTCTGTTATTATCTTATATCTTTATATTTAAAAATAGTATTTTATTGTATTTTTTTATTTTTAACTTTAACATTATCTATTGATTTCATACTGTTTAATATGAAGATTTAGTTTTCAAACTCTCCCTACACACACACACACACACACACACACACACCTTTTTCTTCCATCTCCCTAATACAGGGGTGGGCAAAAGTAGGTTTACAGTTGTGACTATATTAAACAGTTTATTCTTGTATTATTTATTTATTAATTATTGTATTATTATTATTATTATTATTATTAACTTTTGCCCACCTCATATATGGATAAATCAATATTTAGTATTTACATTGTAGGTATATAAATATTGTACACAGCCAGCTAGACTATGTAGTATATCATGATTTTCTTTCTGGTGTGGTCTGAATGTTAGTCCCCCAAAATTCATATGTTGAAATCCTAACCACCAAGGTGATTGTATTAATAGGTGGGGTCTTTGGGAGATGATATAAAATCAAGAAGATGGAGACCTCATGAATAGGATTAGTGTTCTTATAAAAGAGATTCATTCCTCTTGTAATTGAGTCTTGGTTGCTATTGGCTCATTCATGCAAAGGATTCATCCTCAGGCTGGCTGATTATGAGGCTCAACCTTGACCATGGTATAGGAACTGCTGTGCAGGTGCTGACCACAGGAAACAGAGTTCATCTCAGTTGGATCTGGTGCCTGTGGAGAGCTCCCTTTAGATATGTTGCTTTTGAAGTTTATTGGATCCTGCTCTGAACCTTGCCACTCGGTGTGTTGGTTCTGGGCCTCTTTGGTTCCACCTCTCACTCTGGTGCAGCCAATGTGAGGTGGTGTATGTGACTGACCCTGGGAAACCTATTTGGAGTTACAGGTGATCCGCAGTTTGTGGCTGCCTCTGCTGGACTTGACTGCATGTGGGAAGGGCCAAGCTGTTCACCAAGACTGGATTTTACCAGGCCCAGGTCCATGGGCAGGTCAGCAAATGTCCCAAGGCACCCTGAGACCTGTCTTCACCTGCCTCTGCCTGCTGGCTGCCTATTAGGCTCAGTCACTGAAGGAGCCTCTCCAGTTGCATGAGATAGGCTCTCAGTGAGTCATTGGGTAGGAGTGAGTAGTATTTTCACCAGATTAATACAGGTTCAAACTTAGTGCCAGTACTAGGTCTGAGGCCACTCAGCAGAAGTCCCAGGGTACACTAAGTCTAGCTGCTGTCTGCTGTGACCTCCCATACTTTTGTTTGGGGGGATGGTCTCAGGGAGTTATCAGGGTGAGGCCTGCAGAGTTGAGGTCCAAATAGACTAAGATTTGGCTATGTGAAGGGAGGGCTCTGCACCTGTGGGGTGTTTGAGGGAAAAATGGCCCCCATGGGACGGAATGAAAAAGGTGAAGAAGTTAAGCAAAAAACAAAGAAACAAACCCATAAATAAACCATAACCAAAAAACGTCTCATAGACACTGATGACAGTAAAATGATTAACAAGAGTGAATTGGGGTGGGGGAGGTAGAAGTAGGTAAAGGTGGGATAAATGGTGTTGGAAGAAGACTAGACTTTGGGTGGTGAACACACAATACAACATACAGATGATATATTATAGAATCGTACACCTGAAACCTATAAAATGTTATTAACCAATGCCACCCCGATAACTCAATACAAAAGTTAAAAATAGTGATTATATGAGAGAGAGAGAGAGAGAGAGAGAGAGAGAGAGAGAGAGAGAGAGAGAGAGAGAGAGATCTTACAGAGCTCCTTAGCCCCTTCTGTCATGTGAGGATACAACAAGAAGTCTGGAACTCAGAAGAGGACTCTCCCTGATGGTCGACATTGATACCTAGATCTTGAACTTCTAGCCTCCAAAACTGTGAGAAATATCTATGGTTTACAAGCTACCCAGCCTGTGGTGTTTTGTTATAGCAGCCTGAATGGACTAAGACGCTTTCTTACAAATTGTTTTTCTTTGGAATTAAAAACGAGTAATGACTTTTACCAAACCAAGGTTATTTTCTAAAATTCTTCCATTGCTTCCTCTAGTGCTTTTATGATTCCATTTATAAGTATTTAAATCTTTTTTCTCACTTTTTATTGTTTTTCAAGTACAGTTGTCTCTATTTTCCCCCACCACTCCCCCCACCCCAACCATCCCCACCTCCCACCCTCAATTCTACCCTCATTTGGTTTTGTCCATGTGTCCTTTATACATGTTCCTGACAACCTTTCCCCCTTTTCCCCATTATCCCCTACCACCTTCTCTCTGGTCACTGTCAGTTTGTTCTTAATTTCAATGATCATTTTAAGGCATAGGAAAATGAACCTTTTGGTAAATATCCACATAAATATATTTTAAAAAGCATATTATAGTATTCTAAAAGTGTTAGAAAAAATTAATTATAAAGAGAGTGAATATGCTGTGGAAATTCCTATTATATTAAATTTAGATTAAAAATGGGTAATGGGGGAAAATGGGGACAGCTGTAATTAAACAAAATTTAAAAAATTGAAAACTGGGCTGAAATTTGGTTTAGTTGTCTATGTAACTATCACAATCCTACTAGAGTTATAAGCTTTTCTTAATACAGGAAGGCACAGGAGTTAATTTGTCAGATTAATTTTATTTTTGGAGACATTCCTCCTATAGTTCCCCATCATATCATTTCAGTCTGAGCTGGTTGTTCTTTAGTTCTGCTGTACAGCTGTCATCCTGGAACTTCCTTTCACCATCAATAAAAAATGTGATTTCATTTGTATACTGGTTTTCTATTTCCTGGATCCCATGGTGCTCTCTTCTTTGGCTTACTCCCTTCTTTCTGGTAGAACTCATCTTTTATTTTTTTGATGTTATATGTCTCAAATGTCTTAAGTCTATTTTATTTTATTTTTTTTCTCCTGTTGGGAATTTTGTGTAGTATTTTTTCATTCTTTCCTATCATTTATCAACATTTTTTAACTTTAATTGTTGTTCAAGTACAGTTTTCTGCCCTTTACCCTCCTCCCAGCCCACCCCCAGTTCTCCCCACCTCCCTCCAATTTCCACCCGCCTTGTTATTGTCCATGTGTCTTTTATACTAGTTCGTTCAAATCCTTCCCCACTTCCCCTGAAATTCCCTCCCCTCTCCCTTCTGGTCACTGTCAGCCTGTCCTCTATTTCACTGTCTTTACCTATATTTTGCTTGCTTCTTTGTTTTGTTGTTTAGGTTCCTGTTAGAGGTGATATCATGTGGTATTTGTCTTTCACTGCCTGGCTTGTTTCGCTTAGCATAATGCTTTCCAGTTCCATTCATGCTGTTGCAAAGGGCAGGAGCTCCTTCTTTCTTTCTGCTGCATAGAATTCCATTGTGTAAATGTACCATAGTTTTTTGATCCATTCATTTACTGATGGGCACCTAGGTTGCCTCTAGCACTTAGGTATTGTAAATTGTGCTGCTGTGAACATTGGGGTGCATAGGTTCTTTTGGGCTGGTGTTTCAGGATTCTTAGGATATAATCCTAGCAGTGGAATTGCCGGGTCAAAAGGCAGATCCATTTTTAGTTTTCTGAGAAAATTCCATATTGTTTTCCATAGTGGTTGTACCAGTCTGCAATCCCACCAACAGTGCACTAGGGATTCCCTTTCTCTACAACCTCTCCAACACTTATTGTTTGTTGTTTTGTTTATGATGGCCATTCTGACTGGTGTGAAGTGGTATTCCATTGTGATTTTAATTTGCATCTCTCTGATAGCTAGTGATACTGAACATCTTTTCCATTTATCAACATTTTTATTGGTGAATATAGTTACCTTGCTTTTTTATTGTTGTTTAAGCAGTTTTTTCCATTTTCCTCCCACTCCCACCCCACCCATCCCCACATCACAAATCCATTTTAATATTTGATTGATATGAAGTATATAGCATTTGAGGTCAAAATCATTTTCCCTCAGAATTTTTAAGGCATTCTACTTCTTTTACCTTCTAGTATCACTGTGAAGAAGCACAATGTTATTCTTTTGCATAATCCATTGCTTGTTTTATGTTCTTTTTCCCTGAAAGCTTTTAAATATCTCTCTAGTCTGGGTTTCCAAAGTCCCATGATGCTATACTTTGTTGTATGTTGTAATAATCATTGTGCTGAGCTTTTAAATCTTTGAAGACATGATGCTTAAATGTAGAAATTTTCTGGTATTATTTATTTAATTTCCTTCTCTTTATTTCTACTCTTCCCTGAAAGCGCTATTAGTTGAATGTCCTGAACTGATTGTATATTTTATTATTTTTCTCCTACTCTCTATCTTTTTGTGTTTTGGTCCTAATTCTTAGGAAAAAATACTTAACTCTTCCATCTACATTTATTTTAAAAAATATTTCTTTTATTTATTTTTAGAGAGAGGGGAAAGGAGGGAAAAAGAAAGGGAGAGAAACATCAATATGTGGTTGCCTCATGTGCAACCTCTACTGGGGACCAGGCTTGCAACCCAGGCATGTGCTCTGACTGGTAATTGAACTGGCAACCCTTTGGTATGCAAGCTGGCACTCAATCCACTGAGCTTCTCCAGACAGGGATACAATTTATTTTAAAATTTTATTTCCTTTATACATAATGGTTGTGTATATACATATATACACACATATACATGCATACACATTAACATATGAGCTCTGTCTGGAAAAAGTCCAGCCATTGTTAATATACAATAATGGTTTGTGCAACATTGATATAACCTGGCAGCCAGGGAAAGTGGACTGGAATGCTCATGTGTGAACAATGACAACTTCACTGTACTAGTCAGTGGGGGCAGTAGATGCCATTGAGTGAGCATGCATGTGTACTGTGTGGCTGTCACATGCAAAACAACTGAACAAGTACAGCAAGAAATCTGCATCAAATTTTGTGTTAAGCTTGAACATTCCTCCACAGAAACTATTTGGATGATTCAGAAGGCTACAGCTATGGGCAACTGGTGATTGGCAGCTCCACAACAACGTGCCCACTCATGCATCACGTGTCATGCAGAATTTTTTGGTGAAACATCAAATCACCCAGGTGATTTAGCCCCACTATAGTCCAGAGTCGGCACCCTGTGACTTCTGGCTTTTCCCAAAACTAAAATCACCTTTGAAAGGGAAGGGATTTCAGACTGTTGATGAGATTCAGGAAAATATGATGGGACAACTGATGGTGATTGAGAGAACTGTGTGAGGTCCCAAGGTGCCTACTTTGAAGGCCATTAATACATAACTGTCTTATGTACAATGTTTCTTATATCTTCTATCTTCTTCAATAAATGTCTCTCTTTTTCATAGTGCATGGCTGGATACTTTTTGAACAGACCTCATACACATGTACACATATATTTATATATAATATATTTAATTTATAATACCTGCTATTTTCTGGATTTTTCCTTTTTTATAGCATCCTTTTCTTCTTTTATGGATGGACTATCTTATTTCTTTAAGATATTCATTATAGTTCTGAAACTGTTTCCTTCTTTCTGCATTATCTGTTTCCTACAATGTTCTGTTTGCTTTGATATCTTTGTTTCATGTTAGGGACTGTCTTCAAATATATGGTGGCCTGTGGCTGTATATTCATATTTAAGAGTGAAGTATTTAGAATTCATTGGGAAGCACTTCCCACCATGATAATAGACTGGCCTTCCTGCCATAAACATCGAGAAAATTAGACAAAGCAAGTTAAACAACTTTTTCAGACTTTAGATTAGCGATAGTACATGACTATAGTCTCTGAGAAAAGAGAAAGGAAGAAGGTGATTTCTATGATCATCTCAGCTTTCTACCTAGAGGCACATTTCAGACCACAGCACAGGGAGAGGGTACCCAAGCAAAGCATGGTAGTGTCACTGAGTTGAGAAGATTGTAGTTTGGGGACTCTGAGGCATCTGGAATTCATAATGCAAGGTACATTGAAATTGACCATGGTTGGAGAATTTATACCTAGGCACTCAGTGAACATGATAAATTAGGGTTTTTTGTTTGTTTGTTTGTTTGTTTGTATTCATGTCCTCAAAGCACCTGTTGGTAAACATCTACCAGCCTGCCACTGATAATATCCCTTGCCCTTAATTATACTTTAAGAGAAATGAGACAGAACATAGAGTCCTAGATGCCCATCAGTAAATGAATGGATCAAAAAACTATGGTACATTTACACAATGGAATTCTATGCAGCAGAAAGAAAGAAGGAGCTCATACCCTTTGCAACAGCATGGATGGAGCTGGAAAGCATTATGCTAAGCGAAACAAGCCAGGCAGTGAAAGACAAATACCACATGATATCACCTTTAACAGGAATCTAAACAACAAAACAAAACAAAACAAAAACTAGCAAAATATAACCAAAGACACTGAAATAGGGATAGTCTGACAGTGGCCAGAGGGGAGAGAAGAGGGAATTTCAGGGGGGAATGGGTAGGGTTTACAGGAGCAAATTTGGAGGACACATGGACAAAAACTAGGGGTGGGGGGTAATGGGGGGGAAGAGGGGAGGGTTGGGTGGGTGGGCTGGAATGGGAGTAGGGGGGAGAAAACTGTACTTGAAAAATGATTAAAATAAAAAAATTAAAAGAAAAGAACATAGAGTCCAGGTATAGACCCACACATATATGTTCAATTTTTGACAAGTGTGAATGTACTTGACTGGAGAAAGGATAGCCATTGTAACAAATGGTATGAGAACAACTGGATAACTGTATGGAAAAAATAGATGTTGGTCATTAACTCATATGATACACAAAACATACTTTAAATTGATCATAGAACTATATATAAACGACTAAAACTATAACATTTCTGAAAGAATCTATGGGAGGAAATCTTTGCAGCCCCACATCAAACAGAAAAGGAAAACAAAATGAAACAAGACAAAATAAAACATGTTCTTCAAGAAGAAAATTGGAAGGCGATTCCCAGGCAGGGAGAAAGTATTTGCAATATATCTGATAAAGGACTTTTTCCCACAATAACAGGCAGCTTGTGCTGGAAAAACCCAAACTTGCATTCTGCTTATTGGCAGTTGGTTTGAAAGGGTGAAATTGGGGGTAGGGGCCTTCAATATGTGATCAGCTCAGAGGTATCTTCTAATTGGTTGGAGCTGGAGTTACAAAGAAAGTTAAAAAGCCTCAAGACAAAGGACCTAGGGCTAGAGCACGCCCACTCCCTGTAGCTCAACTCTCTTTCTTCTAAACTCTAGGGGATACCATAATACTTGCAACAAGGGGAGGCAGCAAGTAGTGGCCGTTTGTCCCAGGCTTACCCCATGAATCTGTCTCTGAGGCTGCCTTTTTTCTCTGACTTCCCAGCAAACTCACCTCTGTTATTGTGACATTTCTCAGTGAGCCAAAGCAGCCCTGCCTATGCTTTCTTCTGTTGCTTCTTCTGCCTTAAGCCCTTCCTTTATTTCACTGTCCCCAGCTTTAATAAACATACTATAAAAATTAAAAAAAAGATTTTTGGCCATCAATCCTCTAGTACCAGCTATTCTGGGGTTTACCTGAGGTGGTCAGGAAGAGTCTGTAGTTTTCTATCTTTTTGAGGGTTTTATTTACTGTGAAAATAACTGAAGGCATGCATCAATATTTTATCTGTGATTTCAGAGGGGAAACAAGTGCCCGTGACCCTGATTTATGTCTGAGAAAGCTGACTTAGGTGAAGGTAAGAAAAAGGGGCTCAAGTCTTATTTCTTGAAAGCAAGAAATTGAGGGGAGGGTGAAGGTGGGAAGCTTTGCCAAGAAAAGATTCTGGCTCAGCTTCAACAATCAAGTTTTGGGAAGGATATGGAACAACTGGGACTCTTATACATTTCTGGTGGTTGTGCAAAATAGTACAACTACTTTCAAAACTAGTTGGGTAGTTTTTTAAAATGAAGATCAACATATTTTTACTATACTGGCCAGCATTTTTTCCCAAACTAAAGGGGTCCATTTGCCTGCATGCATCAATGCTCAATAAGACACAAACAGGAGTTTGTAGCAAAAGAGGTAAGGGTTTATTTTTAGGAAGTGGCTCACACCTGGTGACAGGTGAGCTAGTGGTAAAAGTCCTGGCTCCCCGATGGCTTCTAGGGGGTGGGTTATATAGGGGAAAATCATTAATCATGGTGACTAATGGAGTTAGGGTCATGGTCCCTACTGATTGGTCAGTGCTAGGGTAGGGGGTAATTGATCAGTGCACCTGGTTTTGATGTCAGCTATGGCATTGCTTTTTCTGGTTTCACTGCTTTTCTGGACCTGCAGCTGAAATACAGCTGAGGCCTACATGTTGCCTCTGGTTTGACTAACACTGTGTGTCTGTGGTCGACAAACCTGAGGCTTTGTTCCTAAAATTATTTGATGCTGATCAGAACTTCATTTTCCTGAGGGCTTAGTGACTAAGAGAGTGGACATGCAAGGAAGATGAGTCAGGGTGCTGAATGAGGCCAGTTTGCATTAAAAAAGGAGAAAAGGTCATATTAAAGAAATAAAGTTTCTATGCAGTTACACATTTTGGACTTCCGTCTACTTGTACATTTCAAATGAAATGAAACATATGTCCACAAAGTAACTTACATGTAAATGTTCATAGTAGCTTTATTTATTATAATCCCAAACTGGAAATCAACCAAATGTTTATCAACATTTAAATAAAAATAAAAAGTGGTACATTAATACAGTGGGATATTATACAATAAAAGTAACATACTGGTACATGGAACAACATGAGTTAACTTCAAAACATTACACTGAGCAAAAGAAACCAGAAACCAAAGAATACATACTGTTTGATTCCATTTAAGGGAAATAATACAATAAGTAAAATTTATCTTTATTAATAGCAAGTAGGTCAGTGGTTGTCTGATGCCAGCGATGGGGTAGGGGTTGATTGCAAAGAGGCTGTAGAGAACTTTTAGTTGTATGGAAATGTTCTATATCTTGATTGTGGTATATACCAGTGTATACATTTGTCAAAATTCATTTAACTGTACACTTAAGTGGGTACATTTTACTCAGTTATAGTCAAATAAAGTTGAGTTTAAAAGAAAGCAATGCTGATTGGAAGTTATTTATGGATGAGTGAGGTTTATATTTTTGTGGGCCTCACTGTTAGGTGACAAGATACTTTTTTTAAAATAAGGGGACCACTAAATGTCATCTTTCCAAAAGAATATAACTTTTTATGGAAACAATTCCTTTTTTTGTGTGTGTAGTTGTGTCATTGTTTTATGTAAATTCTAGTTATATTTTATAATTACTATTATACATGTATGTGGTATACAACTGAGTTGGGAACTAAAATAGTTGAATCTTAAGCATACAATTCAACTGTTAGAAACTCAAGTGTGAATGAATCCTACAGCATAGCGTATGTGCTATAAGCATTTATCATTCTCAGGGTATTAGTATGTTTTCCAGAGAAGACTGAAAGATTCACTTAACCTCATTAGTCAACTAAGTAGAGCTGGTTACCAGAGCTATGAAATCTAGGTAGCCATGGAGAAGTCTGTAACAGGCAAATCCTGGCTTTAGCCACTAGGATGGAGATCCAGGGAAAGACTGTTGTCCTGAGATAGGTGACTGGTATTGGAGAGAAACAAACATAAAATCTCCTGCCAATCCAGTAATACCTCTCCACAAAATGTAAAAAATAATGAAATGTTATTATTATTGAATGTGTTAAACCAGACTGTGATGCATCATCAAAGGCAATCCCCTAAAGAAACTGTAAAGACAAAAAAGAAATCTCACCCTTTTTATATAGCCAGGCATATATAACCCATTATATACATGTTAATGATCTTTATCCAAAGGAAAATAAATAATATTTATCATATCTTTTTCACAAGCAGAAAGTTACTCTTAGAGAGGGAAATACGGCATTACCTCTCTTGATGTTCGTTTTTCAAAGAGGTGACTCCTTGGCCCCCCCCAAAATGATAGTCTTGGATGCAAAACTGGTGAGAAGCTTACTTATTTAAAAATATTTATGTACATCTCAAAGAGGAAGAGATAGCATTTATAATCTCAAATTTTCTGACAAAAATGCTAAAAGAAAAGGGAGGGGGAGAAAAGTTCTTGTTCATACTAGAGAAAATTTTAAATTACATTTCAGATTTGTAGTTACCTTTACAATTTTCCATTTCTGTTACTATTTTCTAATAAAACTACAGTTTTCTAGTTATCTCCACATTGCCATTTCTGTTTTCTCCAGCAGCAATCTGGATAACCATCAAGTCAATAGTAAGATAAAAAACAAACAAGTTATCAGAATTACAATATAATAAATTAAAATGATAATAAATGATAATACTTGTCTTGGGGACAATTTTGAAGTATAATGTACCAATGGTGACTGGTTAAAGCAGGTTCTTGTTTAACAATGCACAAAAATTATCCTTTGTCATACTTTAATTTTACAAACTATTGTGATATCTTTGTGCTTTCAAAGAATTCACTACTTGAGTGTTATTTTGTAATTTTTAAATTATATCCCATCCTTGCCTAATGAGTTATTTAATGTAGAGCCTGATAATCTAAATTTTTAAATGAGGTTTTCTTAAGGCCCCATAAATTTCCCCTCAGTTCTTATCTGTCACAGAAATAACATTGCAATTATAGGATAAACTAGGTCCTTCTGTAATTCTTCCATCTTCCCAAATAATTTCTCCCAGATACAAAACACAAGGACACCCCTTGTCATTATCTGATATCAAAGTCCTACTTATGAGGCATCCATTGAAGGGTATGAATTAAACTCTAAAAACTATTATTGGGAGTACAGAAAGAAAGAGCAGTATAATAAATAGCATGTTTGGTTTTTAGTAAAATCTGAATCTTATTGTAACTGAAATACTGTAACTACTATGATGAATAAGATAACAAGGCAGTCTGAGAATAGTAATAAGTTTTTAAGAATACCTCCTTTCAGCCAAGTTCAGTACCAATAGATTTACAGTTGTGAGTATGTGAAACACAGAATTAATAAAGCTACTGTAATAATCATAACCTGAAAGGTTTTTTCATATGAAAAACTGTAAACCTGCTTTTGCCCATCCCTGTATATCAGTTATTCTAGAAAATTTAAGTTTCAAATCCTTTGGGAACCGCAGTCCAGTGCTCCTGAACATGAGTCCATCTGGGTATTCTTTCACTTTCATGTGATCAGCAGCACTTGAAGTGGTCTCTCTGCATGGTGACAGCTTGTTTTTCCTCTAAAACAGTTTTATGTAAAGTAAATGGTCTGGTTTGATAGGTGTGTCTGACTTATTCCTGTAGGTCCCTCTAGGCAATTGACTTTATGTCTCAGGGTTTCTAGGGAAGAGATAAGCCAATTTAAGTACTGAACATGATGATAAGAAGATTCAGTTAAGTCAGGCAGGGGAAGTGATTTCAGACTCAGATTCACAGCCCTGCCAAACAGAAGTTCAAAGAGAGAGAGAGAGAGAGAGAGAGAGAGAGAGAGAGAGAGAGAGAGAGAGAGAGAGAGAGAGAGAGAGAGAGAGAACATTATTGCTTGCAAGAGTAACTCTTAACTTTTAGGAAAGCTAGTAGTAAATTTCTTGGCTAATTTAACCCAGTAGATTGCTGAATTTTAGCCAATGGGTTTGTTAGGTTTGAGACATCCATTCTGCTTTTAGAAGTCTGCAAACAGTTGTATCATTCTTGGACAACAGTGGACGTAAAATGATTTTCTCTGATTCAGTAAGTCCTGGGGTTCCATAAGTGGGGATTATTCTCAATTATTATTAAGAGGGCCTGAGAATCTCCTTTTGAAGAGGGAAAGACTTTATGCTGTTCAGACATTATTTATACTACAACTACACAACATCCCATCTCTTACCTTTCATAAGCATTATGAAATACAGTTTCCATAAGGTTCCTGGTAAAACTGTCCAGGGAAAACTTTCTGCACCTACCTTGGGAGTGGTCTATAAAGAACTCTTCTGACAATAACAAATCTTTTTAATATGTTTTGAATAATTTCATCTTTTTGATAGGCATATAAAATCTAGGGCCTTTATTTTTTTTAATTTTTAATGTTTAATCTTCAACTGAGGATATGTTTATTGATATATTTGAGAGAGAGAGAGACAGACAGACAGACATTGATGAGAGAAACATTGATCAATTGCCTCCTGTACAGCCCTGACCAGGGATTGAACCAGCAACTTTTGGGTACACAGGGTGATGCTCCAACCAACCAAACCACCTGGCCAGGGTAAGAGTCTCAGGCCTTAAAAAATTCCTAATTTACTTAGATAATTTCATTGAGAATATAACAATAAATTTGTCAAGCAATTAAGACTGGCTTAGGAATTTTTCTGTTAGGTAATTCCTATAGCCCAGTCAAATTTCTTTTAGCTCCCTTTTCAAACCATTTGTTCATTTCCCTGCATGAAACTTATTTTTGAAAATGGACAAAGGTTTTTTTTTGTATTAAAAGTGGGGCTTCTGCCCTAGCCGAGTAGCTCAGTTGGTTAGAGCATCATCCCAATACACCAAGGTGGTGGGTTCAGTTCCCTGTCAGGGCACACGTAAGAATCAACCAATGAATGTATCAATAAATGAAACAAGTCAGTCTCTCTCTCTCTATCGCTCTCAAAAATAATTTAAAAAGTGGGGCTTCTAAGTTTGGAGTATGTCACGTTCTAACTGTGGCTTTTGCAGCTCTTTCAGCAAAATCATTGCCTTTAGAAATTTTGTCATTTCTTGTGTGAGCTCTACAATGAATCACTGATAATCTGAGTCAGCTGTTGTAAAGTCTTTAACAAATCAGCTTTCAACTCTCCATGGGAAGTTTTAATTCTCACAGAAGTCAAAAATCCTATTTCTCTAATTTCCCTTGCTGCATAACACACATCAAACCATATTTACCATTGTTATATATATTTGCTTTTAAGTTCAGAACCAAAAGTTTTAGCTCTATTAACTGCTATTAACTTATTTGCTTATGCTAACTTAATTCCAGACAAACATAAGCTTCTGAGATTTCATAAGTCAAAACAGCATAGAAAGCCCCAGGTTGGCCACTTTTGTACTGAGTATATGAACCATCAGTAAACATTATGAAATCTGCGTTTTTAAAAGTATTATCAAATAAATCAGACTGGGGCCTAGTATTTTCTCCTATTATTGTTAGACAATTATGATAATCTATTTATTTAAAATCTGGTAAAACAGTAGCAGGTTTAGGAAACTGCATCTTCCAAGCACACTATTAGGATTGGATAATAACACTTGTTCATAGCCAATTTGACGTTGCCTCAAACAAATGCTAACTCAGTCTTATGCACTTGTAAGTAACTACCACCACACATGGAATACTCAAATAAATCAAATGACCCAATATAAGGGCTTTGAGCCTTTCCAGTAAGGGTGGTGGCTACCACCACAGTTAACAGACATTCAGGAATTCCCAGTGTCATGGCATCCAGATTGGTCTATAGTATAATACCAACTTTAGAGTTAAAATTTTACTAGCAGCATCTTTATTTTCAGGACAAAACAAATGGACAAGTTTTGCAAAGTTGTAATTCCCAAAGCTGGGGGAGAGACTATGGTCAATTTAAATAGTTCAAATGTCTCTTGAGATTCTAGGGAGCAAACCAGAATATCCAGAGATTTAACATGCAATTGCATTGTCAGAGGTTTTGCCTGCTCTGTAAAAGCAGTCCTAAAAAATGTCTAGGTTTTTTTTAAAGATTTTATTTATTTATTTTTAGGGAGGGAAAGGAGGGAGAAAGAGAGAGAGAGAGAAACATCAATGTGCAGTTGCTAGGGGCCGTGGCCTGCAACCCAGGCATGTGCCCTGACTGGGAATTGAACCTGGGACACTTTGGTTTGCAGCCCGCGCTCAATCCACTGAGCTATGCCAGCCAGGGCATAAGTTGTTTTTTTTTTCTATACTAGGTAGTTTCATCTGCATAATTGGTTCTTATATTGTTGCGGGAAAAGTAACTCACACGTGGAGAGATGCTGAAAACACGACTCTTTGTTATGTGCGCGGGCTCAGAGGAGAGGGGCTCCAAATTCTGAGCCCCGAGCTTTAATTGTCCGGGGTTTAAATAGCCCCCGGACTTCCTACCCATGTGGCTAAGCATGTTACAGAAGCTGAATAAGGTGGAAGTTAATTCTAACTACCTTATATGGGAGACAAAGTGCAAGGCAAGGAGGTGGGGGGGAGCAAAGGGGTAATGGTTGCAGGGCTAACTGTGGAAGTCAAGGCCATCCCTCTTATCTTCCTTATTTGGGGAACAAAGGCACAAACCGCAAGGGAAAGAATTTGTTGAAGCTGCAAAGCACAGAAACTTAACAGGACTTTCCTGCCACATTCCCCTTTTGATGCTAAACAGCACTAGTGTCTGTTTTAGCATCAGTATTATAGTCTGCATATTCATCCTCCGTTAGAGTTGGCTGCAGTCTCTGGTAGTGGTGTCTCTGGAGAGAAAGGATCCTGGCGGCAGCCCGTCGGGTCACTATGGCTTCTATTCGTCGCACCCTCTTGCGTAGCAAACAAGGTCCTATGGTTAATGCAAGGAGAAAGATAACAAGGGTGCCCAAGATGGAGGCTAAAACAGGGAAAAGGATAGACTGCCACCAGGAGTGGTCCTCAGCGGGGAAGCCGGTGCCTCCCATTCTCCAGCGAATGTCCTTCAGTCTACCGATGTTTTCTTCTACTATTCCACTTTCATTGACATAGTAACAGCATTTTTTCTGGAGGAAAAGACAAGTTCCCCCCTTTTCCTTGGTGAGTAGGTCCAACGCCCGCCGGTTTTGCTGGGCTACCCGGGCTAGTAAAGTTATTTGTCTCTGCAGTGAGGCCATGGACAGTGCAGAGGTGTCCATGGCCCGGTCTAACTTATCCCAGAGTTCTTTGGTGGATTGAAGGCTGACTGCTAATTCTGCACCTCCCAGCCCTGTTCCGATGACTGAAGTGGCATAGCTTAACCCGACTATCTGGGGAAGGAAAACTGCTTGTGTAACCGGAAAAGACACCATCGTTCGGGCTGCCTGTCACTACCAAATCCAATAAGCAATGACAGTGATTGAAGTCTTTTATAGGCACTTTATTCAGATGGCTGGCGATCCGAGAAGATCGCGGGTTCATACCCTAACAAACCATCTTTCTCTTTCTTTCCCAGCCAGATCTTTTATAAGGGGGTTAGGGGAGGGCAAACAAGGTGTCAGCGAAAGCCTTTGAAATTCAACAGTTGCCTCCAAGGGGGAAGGGTAGTCGCTTGCTTCTTCCTGGTACAGATGTCTCCAAGAGGTCATCTGTTTATTCTTAGGCTCCAAGATAGGCCTTATCTGTAGTTACTGAAACAAAAACTTAACATACACATTACTTGCTAGATTTATGACTATTTACCTTAAGCTAAATTTTCCAAGTTTTGAGTCTCAGAACTTTGCTTCTGAGTTCTTGGGCAAGCAGGGTGCCTAGCTCACCTGGCCGATGTAAGATGAGCTGTGGGGCTAGGGCACTGCAGTATACCGACCGGTAAAGAGTCCCATTACACCAAAAGAAAGTTCCCGGGGGGCTGGTGACGTGTTCCGTGGATGGCAGCATCTGATTGCAGGAGCCAGGTGGTCCATAGCATTCTGATGGTCCGTAGCATTCCGGCGCTCCGGTGGATGGGTCCTGGAACAAAGGAACACCTGAGAGAGAAAAGAGTACTGGGGTCTGGGTGTTGGAAATCTCAGGAGGCTGTTGAAGCAGAACCGTAGTTAGTGGTGGCCTGTTAAGATATGCACATAAGAAACAGTATAATTGCCTGGACTGGTCAGATTGAGTAGCTGTGCCCCTTGCTGTATTAGTTTTATCCAGGAAAAGGGCCCTACTGGCTCTTGATCATCCACTTTTTGTAATAGAGCCTCCCAGACCTTGTATATGAATATGTTTCTGACTGGCCATGCGTTAACATAGATTTTTCCCGGGGTCCCGGTTTCCCAGTCTTCGCTCTCAGGGTCTAATATGGGAATCTCCAGTTCTTCCCCCATTCTGGCAGAGTGAGCCTGGTCATGGCAGATCCAGTCGGGGCATCTATGATCCTCCTCAGGGTTCCGGTCACATCCATATTGCTTGTAGAGAGGAAAAAGATTTTTATCCCTGACCAAACACACTTCAGGCCTCGCTGTCTGCTCCCTCCCTTTGAGACCTTTGAGATGGGAAGTAGGAATAACGAGGGTTATTTGACCCCTATATTTGGGTTCAGGACAAGTCATGATGCCCACAGTGTGTGTTGTTCCATTATTGTCTTTGGTATAAGTCTCCTTGACATAAAACCTCCATACATAGGATTGCTCCAAGGCGGCTCCTATGCTGATTAAGCAAAGCATGTGATATACATAAAAATAAGAATTAAACAAAGATACACAACCCCCAGGGTGGCTTGCTCCCCCAAGCTCCATTCTGCTGGTGTCACAGTCACTAAGCCTATCCCAAGTACTCCAGCAAATATGCTGGTGATAGCTAGGAATTCTGCTGGGCAATGTTCCATTGACCGGTTGATGTCTTCCGGAGCTTCAGCGGGGGAACTCTGGGTGCGCCCTTGGTCTTCGGTTCCTCAGAGGTCACTGCTGCTTTCACCTGGCTGTGGTGGATCCACGGTGCAATACCTGCAACTTTCAAGGTGGTGGGAGTGGTTAAGAGTACTAAGTGAGGGCCTGTCCACACAGGCTGGAGGGGTTCCTTTTTCCAGTCTTGCACCCATACATACTGCCCTGGATGGTGTGGGTGTGCTGGCCCCCCTCAGGGTTTAGGTTCAGACCCTAATTGGGCTTCTCCTATTTGATCTAAGGCCTTCCCTAGCTGTTCTAAGTACTTCCTCTGTCTTATTTCCCCTTGTACTGGTACATTGCTAGGTCCTGTTATTCTCACTATGGGAGTGGGCCTTCCATATACTAACTCATATGGGGTATACCCTTGCCTGATTTGGAGTGTTTCTTATCTGGAGCAGGGCTTTCGGCAACAAGTCTGTCCAAGGCAATCCGGTTTCTTGGCAGAACTTTGCCAGGGTCTCTTTCAGTGTCCTATTCATCCTTTCTACCTTCCCTGAGCTTTGGGGCCAGTAGGCAGTATGTAGCTTCCATTTAATGTTCAGTAGTCTTGCTAAGTCCTGCACCACCTGGGAAATGAAAGCTGGCCCATTGTCGCTTCCTAGGCTTAGGGGTAGCCCATGCTGGGGGATTATCTCCCTTAGTAGAACTTTTGCTACCTCTCTGGCTTTTTCAGTCCTGGTGGGGAAGGCTTCGACCCACCCGGAAAAGGTGCATTTGAGGACAAGCAGGTACTTATATCCTCGGATTGGTTTTGCCTCAGTGAAATCCACTTGTAAGTCCTCCAGGGGTTGGATTCCCTGGTGCTGTATTCCTGGCGGGACCCAATTGTTTCCCGCTGCATTGTTCTCGGCACAAGTTACACACTTGGTTGCAATGTTGGCACATAGTGCGGCGAGGTTAGGCATGTAGAGGTACCTCCGGAGCAGGTTTTCTAGGGCCGTTTTCCCTAGATGAGTCAGGGTGTGGCAATTCTGGACCACCTGCGCTGCATGACTCTGGGGTACATATATTCGCCCGTCTGGGAGCCTCCACAGGCCCTCTGATGTTTTGGATGCTTGAGCCTGCCTGGCTCATTTTTCCTCAGCTGGCTGATAGTCTTGGGTATTCAAAGGGGAGCTGATCAATGGGCTCACTATTGCCTCTAGAGGGCCCCGTCTCTTTGTGCCAGCTTTTGCAGCTTGATCCACAAGCCGGTGTCCTATGGCCTCTTCTGCGTTGCCTTTAGTGTGTCCCCTGCAGTGCATTACTGCCACCTGAGCTGGACTCCATACGGCTTCCAGGAGCTGGAAGATCTCAGTTTTGTTCTTTATTTCCTTCCCTTCAGCAGTCAGCAGTCCTCTCTCTATATATATGGTCCCATGTGTGTGGAGGGTGGCAAAGGCATACTTGGAGCCCGTGTATATGTTGACCCTTTTACCCTCGCTTAGTTCCAGGGCTCTGATGAGGGCATAAAGTTCTGCCCTTTGCGCTGACCACCTGGAGGGCTGAGGCTCTGCCTCAAGGATCTGGTCTTTTGTAGTTACCGTATACCCAGCAATCCGCTCCCCCTTCTCAGTTATAGTACTGCTCCCATCTGTATACAGGTTGAGGTCCCCCCGAGCCAACGGCTGGTCCTTTAAATCTGGCCAGCTGGCATTGGTCTGTGATCTCCTCACAGTTATGGTCGGGTTCCCCAGTTTCTGCAGGTAAGAAAGTGGCTGGATTGATTTTGCGCATCACCTTCAGATGCACTCGGGGGTTTTCCTGCAGCAGCCCCTGGTACTGGGTCAGCCAGGGGTTGGATAGCCATCAATGCCCCTGTCCTTCAAGGAGGCTGTGTACAGCATGCGGCACATACAAACTAATTTTCTACCCCAAGGTGAGCTTGTCAGCTTCACGGAGGAGAGGAACAGTGGCTGCTATGGCCCGCAGGCAGGGAGGCCATCTGGCTGCCACATTGTCTAGTTGTTTGGAGAGGTAGGCTACTGGGCATTGCCACTGTCCGACTTCCTGAGCCAGGATTCCTAAGGCTACTTTCTCCTTTTCATGGACATAGAGGGAGAAAGGCTTATCAGGGTCAGGTAAGCCGAGGGCCAGGGCGCTGACCAGGAGTTCCTTTATCTTCTCAAATGTGCCCTGCTGCTCTGTTCCCCAGTTAAATGGAGCACTCTTTGCCCCTTTTAGGGCTTGATATAGTGGCTTTGCTATTTCTGCATATCCTGGGATCCATATCCGACAAAACCCAGCTGCCCCTAAGAATTCCCGGAGCTGTCTTCTGGTTTTTGGGCTGGGTTGTTGATTAATCACAGCCCTCCTCTCAGTTCCCAAAGTCCTCTGCCCCTGGCTTATTTGGAAACCCAGATATTGAACTTCCTTCTGACAAATCTGGGCCTTTCTCTTAGATACTCAATAACCTTTGGACGCCAGGAGCCGGAGCAGGGCTCGTGTCCCCTCCTGGCACTCATAACTCCCCGGCCCTTCCAACAGAAAATCATCCACATACTGGAGTAAAACAAGACTGGGATGTTGCTCCGAGAACGGTTTCAGGTCCCGGGCCAATGCTTCACTGAATATTGTGGGTGAGTTCTTGAACCCCTGAGGCAGCCAGGTCCAGGTTAATTGGGTCTTGGTGCCAGTGTGAGGGTCTTCCCATTCAAATGCAAATATTGGCTGACTCTCAGGGGCTAGAGGTATGCAAAAGAAAGCGTCCTTAAAATCTAGGCAGGTAAAATGCGACACAGTCGGGGGCAGGTGGCTTAGTAACGTGTAGGGGTTAGGCACCGTTGGATGCAGAGTCAGGGTGACCTCATTGATGGCCCTGAGGTCTTGTACTGGGTGATACCCAGACCCATCTGGCTTTTTCACGGGGAGGAGCAGTGTGTTCCATTGTGACTGACAGGGAACCAATATTCCTTCAGACAGGTACTTATTGATTACCCCTGAGATGCCTAGTCGGGCTTCTTTGGATGTATGATATTGCTTGAGGCAGCGGGACTGTGCTCCTAGTTTCAAGTCTATAATCACCAGGGTTCGATCAGTGGCAAGTCCTGGCAGGTTTCCCTCTGCCCAAACATCGGGAAATTCCTCTATAAGGGAATCTTGGGTGCCTAGGTCTCCACTTTCGTAATGGATCCGGTATTCCTCTTCCCGGGACATGACAAGGGCCACTAAACTCGGGCTGCCTAATTCAAGTATGGCTTGTCTGGAGGGGTGAAAGGCCACTCGTGTCGAAAGTTTACTTAACAAGTCTCTGCCAAGGAGGGGCACAGGGCATTCGGGTAGGTAGAGGAATTCATGGCAGACTCGGTGTCCTCCTAGCTCGACTGTCTGGGCCTGGCAGAATTTCTTTGGTTCACTGAGCTGTCCTGTGGCTCCTATGATAGAAACTTCTTGGCCTGAAGGTGGAGCCATGGGGGCAGTAACTACCGAATGCTCAGCTCTGGTATCTATCATGAAAGTCAGTGGTTGGCCGCCCACTTTGGCTCGGACCATGGGCTCATGGCGGCCAAGTTTCATCGAGCCCGGTCTGGCTCATTCAGTATCCAAGCCCGCCAGACTGAGAATCCCGGGGGCCAGGGGGAATGGCAAGTCTTCCTTTCACTTTCGGTTCGGGCAGTCCCGTTTCCAGTGACCTCTTTTTTTATAGTAGGTGCACTGATCTTTTTCTACTTTGAAATGGCCTTTCTGCCCCTTTTCCTGCAGGCCCTTTGCTGGGGCCACCAGGGCGGCTGCCAGTAGCGCTGCTTTCCTTTTCTATTTCTCTAAGGCTGCGGTCGCAGCTGCCTCATCTCTATTGTTGTAGACTTTATTTGCCACTTCTATCAATTGGCTGATGTTCATGCCGGGAAAACCGTCTAATTTCTGGAGCTTTTTATGGATGTCAGTCGCCAACTGAGTCTCAAATGCCATATTGACCATCCGCTGATTGTCCGGACTCTCAGGGTCAATGGGGGTATATACCCTATATGCTTCAGTTAGCCGCTCTAGAAAATCTCCTGGGCTTTTGTCTGCCCTTTGCATTATACTGGAGACTTTTGTCATGTTGGTAGGCTTTCTAGCTCCAGCCCTGACCCCTTGTAGGATTGCCTCCCAGTACCGGTCAAGAGCTATTCTTCCCTGTTCCGTATTGTGGTCCCAGTCCGGCTGAGCTTCTGGGGCTGCCACTTGGGCGTACTGTTGGGGATCGACAGTGCCTGTTGGAGCATGGGTTTCAAGATATCGATGGGCCTCCTGAAAGATCTTGCGCCTCTCCTCCGTGTTAAATAGCGTTAACAGGAGTTAGCGACAATCGAACCAAGTGGGCCGGTGGGTCTGCATTATGGACTCCATTAGATCAATCAGAGCCTGTGGCTTTTCCGAATATGAAGGCGTATGGCGCTTCCAATTAAGGAGATTTGTGGTTGTAAATGGCTGGTAATAGAAAACCACAGGTCCTGGCCTGAGGGTCCCATCTTCCTCCAACTGTGCGGGCCCTTGAGCCTCCCTCAGCAGCATCTGAAGGGCCTGATGGTGTCTTAGCCGGGTCGTGATTGGCGAGGGGGCAGTCTCCAGAAGCCTCCACGGGGCTTCCTCCCTTCGTGGGGGCGGGGTCTCCTCTGGTGGAGGCAAAACTGACAGGGGAGGGGTGTCTGGCCCCAGCAGTATGGTGGGGAGTCCCCCATACGGTGGTGGGGAAATGGGTTGGTCCTCCTCCTTGGGGTGCCCCTGGTAGATTGGATGCTTTGGGCCTCTAGCCACCAGGATCTGGGCTTGGGGTTTATTTGGTTGCCTGCCACATAATCTGGACTCCTTCTTCTTCTGCCCTGTGGTGCCTAATCACTTCGGGGCTGCCTATCATACGCCAGAGCCACCTTGGCATATCCTGTGCTAACTCCTGCTACCTATCTATATAAACATACTGATCTGGGCGTCCTGGCTTCCGGTGACTATCAGGTGAACTGCTCTAATTATGCTCAAATTCAAAGTACCCTCAGGGGGCCAGCCTACCCCAAAGGTGGGCCATTGTGAGGTACAGAAAATCTCCAGCTGTCCCGGACTCATCGAGGGGTCTTGTCCTCAGAACCGGTCAAAATTCTGGAGCATTCAGTCTAGGATGGTGGACGGTCTGCCTCCCATGTCTCCCTCCCTTGCGACGCAGACAAAGGAAAGGGGATCTTTCGCTCGCCCACCTGGCCTGCTCCTTCACAGGGTTTTAAGCCAATCTTAGCTAAAGGCTGCCTGAGTAGTTGTCCGGGTTAGACTCCAGCCGTTATGCCATATGATCTGGCACAGGAACCGCAGGTTGGGTCTCAAACAAACTCCATAGGCTTGGGGACCTGTGGAGCTACAAAAACATTCACACTCACAGTCACACAGAGGTTATTACATTTCCTCCCCTGAGTAGGAGTCCAATGGTCTGAGCTTCTCGCCCAGACTCCTGAATTTTCCGGTTGAGAGGTGATCAGCCTGTCTCTGGTTTGGGGTCTGGTCCCTGGGGCACTTACCGATTCTGATTGGCACCTCTGGTTCGTGGTTTGTCTCCCCCCTTCCGCCCGGGTCTTAGAGCGGTCTGGGCGCAGCCTGGGAGTCTCCACCCTGAGAAGCCCGAAACAACCGGGGCACCTGCTCCTTCTCCTGCAGCAGGGCTCCCTTGCCGAGCCCCCGGTCATCTTCACCGGAGGCAAAATGCCTGTTTGTGTGAGTTGTTTCCAGTCAGGGAACCAAAATGTTGCAGGAAAAGTAACTCACACTCGGAGAGATGCCGAAAACACGACTATTATGCGTGCAGGCTCAGAGGAGAGGGGCTCCAAATTCTGAGCCCGGAGCTCTAATTGTCCGGGGTTTAAATAGCCCCCAGACTTCCTACCTATGTGGCTAAGCATGTTACAGAAGCTGAATAATGTGGAAGTTAATTCTAACTACCTTATATGGGAGACAGAGCAAGGCAAGGAGGTAGAGAGCGGGGGCAAAGGTTGCAGGGCTAACTGTGGAGGTCGAGGCCATCCCTCTTATCTCCCTTATTTGGGAAACAAAGGCACAAACTGTGAGGGAAAGAATTTGTTGAAGCTGCAAAGCACAGAAACTTAACAGGACTTTCCTGCCACAATATTATAAAACTTTTTGGCCTTTACCTAACAACACATGCCTCAAAAAATTTTTTTTCAGTTCGGCAATATTGCAATTTTTCTGGTGAAGTGTTAAACCACTGTGAATTGAAAGTATCATTTTTGTATTACTCTTTAGTTCTGAAACAACCAGAAAATCATCTTTACATTGAATAATTATAGATCCTCCTGATGGGAGAAATTTCTGTTTTCCTGTGACTAAAGAAAATAGTAGGAGACTCTCAAAACCCTTTTGGAATCCCCTAACTTTATAGGACCTAGTTATGACTCCTTTCATAAGTAAAAGCAAACCAAAGTGTAGACTCATTTATTAGAGGAAAAGAAAAAAGCAAAAAACAGATTATAGATCAACCACAGTGAAAAATGTGTAGACAGTGGTACTGAAATCAGAATAGTTGCAGAGTTAGGAACAGAAGATTTATTTACTTTATGATGTTGTACAAATTTATATAGTAGTCAACCACCTGTATCAAATGTATCTTCCTTACTAAAATTATAGGCATTATTACAGGATGAGTACACTTTAAACATTTCCCCTCCTTTTTTACGTCTAATTTTTTATGACTAGTTTTATTCCTTCAAATTGACCTCTTAACAAGGGATATTGTTTTACACATTGCCATGGCTTATTTTTTTTTTGTAAACTATTTTTACTGGTTCTCTGTCTCAAATCAAATCAGTGTCATTATTCTCAAATAATAGCCCAAAGCAATGTATAAATTTGTTTCAGCCCTGGCTTATAGTAACCAAATTATATCACTTTTTCTAAAGGAGATCTGCAAACACTCCATTTAAAATATAGAATATGGCAGGGACAAGTATAGAGGACCCAAGGACAATAACAAGAGGTGAGTGGAAATAGGAGGGAGGTGGGGAGGGTTGGGGGGTGGGCTGGGATGGGGATAAAAGGCAGAAAACTGTACTTGAACAACAATTAAAATTAAAAAAATAAATAAATAAAAATAAAGTATAGAATATGGTAACCTTTAATTTTGACAGCAGGTCTCTCCCCAGTAGGTTTACAGGAGAATTGGGAGAAAGCAAGAAAGCATGTTCCTCAGAGGAATAATCTGTATGGGAACAACTGAAGAAAAGGACCAAAATTGTTGGGAAGAAAACATTTCTTCCCCTATTTTTCTAGGTTCTTCTGGTTGATCTAGTAATTAAATTGACATGAGACAAATTAACTGGAGAAAAACTAATTATATGTGTATGGGGGTGCCACAGGAATATCAGACCCACAGGTAGGCAATTTAGGCTTATATACTAGTATGAGCTAAAGAGAAGGGGTTAAGGGTCTGGACCTCAAGCATGGGGAAGACAATTTATAGGAATTTAGGAAAAGCAAATGTTTGGTAAACAAATGTTTGTCTTGCCATGCAGAGACAATGGAATGCAGAAAGGACTTTGAACAAACAGGCCCAGCCAAGTTTCCCCTACCCACCCCCAGCAGACCACACCTAGCCAATAGTCTCTGTAGTTATCTCACATGATGGTTATCTACATGAGGGTTAGGTCCAGGAAAAGAACCATCTAAATTATTTTAGGCAGTTAAGGGAGAGGAAGAAAGCTCTGCTTGAGTCTTTTGGGCCACAATTGTCTTCAGCTCAAAATGATCACATAAAGTGGCACATTCTGGGGAAACTTGTTCTGAACTCCTTCAGAAGGCTAACACAAAATATCAACAACCTGTAATGATGCAAAATGAGAAATTTTCCTGTTTGTTGCAGAATAAATAGCACCAGTATGTGCCAGAAAAGGTAAGAATAGATTAGCTTGCGGGAAAATTATTGAAGCATATGATTCCTCAGTTCCTACCTCTGAAGTTTCCCTAATATTTCTAATTTGAGCCATTTGCCAATTATTTCCTAGATGAGGGTTTTGTACTCCCTGGTTTTCTTGATTCCCTTGTTGCAATATTTACATCCTCCAGAATCTCTTTCTATAATCTCTCTTCTGATGTCTTGGCTTTTTGCAAGAATAATATAAAATTTTTCCTTTTTTTTTGCTCCCTTCATAAGTTGACCAGAGTAGAGTTATTCCCTTTAGTAGTGATAATAACTGAGTAGCTAACACTAACATTTTATTTTTTTTTCTCTTTCTTTAGATTGCCACAAAACTGAGTAGCTGCTGCTAAGATTTGAGTAACAGTCTGTTCTTTGGCAAGAACAGGCCTATTATCTTTGTTTCCCTAACTTGAATTTGGGTAGTTGGCAAGAGAGCCAAGACAAAGGTGAATTGGACTAAAGGATGACTTTGATCTGCTCCTGTATCCACGACAGTGAATTTTGAAAAAGCAACAAATTGCTGATGAATATCAATTAAGGATTCACCAGTTTCTGTATACCTCATGGCAGTGTTCCCCACATCACTATGAGCAGAAAGCTTAAAGTGTGACCATTGGCAACCCTTCTTGATAGGTTTCTAAAGCCCTTAGTTCTTCCATAGTTGTAGTGAGTGGCTAATAGTCAGCTCCCCTTTGTTATGATACTCATTGTGGTGAGTTACCTTCTAGTTCCCAACATGTTTGCTCTGTAGCCTGAGGGAAGCCTGCTGGTAGCAGAATTCCCAGTGGAAGCCAGTGAACATCTCCATATGTGGGGCTATAAACTGAAAACATGCTGTGGAGTACTTGGGTGAGTCTTTATGGACACAGGAAAAGAAGTCTTTAAATGATTAGTATCAGCTGGTAGGAAAGGCTAATGGTTACTGGGAGACCTGGGTTATCAGTGTCATAGCTTCACAGGTGATCTGAATAGGAGGGGCTGGTTTGCCGTATATTGAGACAAGAAAAATGTAGGATTATCTATCTGGCACTTTGTTTTCTTTTCCGATGTTGATATTAACCAGGCCTAATACCTTTTTTGGTTTGTCTTCTTCCATGTGGCCAGTACCGCTACTCTATCTTGCTGACTTCATATACTGTGTTTGATACAAATTCTCAGTTATTCCCTGATCACAACCTCTCTACCGTGTCTGCTTCCCTAGCTATGTGGTATGTGTTTCATAAGGGACTCCTAGAGGTGGATTCCAGACCTGAGACATGAAGCAGATTTAGGCTAAGACATGAGGCATACAAACATGTGCCCTCAAACAGTGCAGATAATACATTAGTAGCTGTAGAAGTTGTATACTTGACTTTTTTTTTTTTTTCAGGGAAACCTACTAATGGAGGGAACCACCCATCTAACTAGTCATTGCCTCCTTTTCTCCGAGAATGTAAATTTAATGCAGGGTAAGATAAAGAGACCAGAAAGAACTGGGACAACAGTGAAAAGAGGGTGGTTCTGTGAAAGAGGAAGTAGTTTTAATCCTTGCATTCACTTTTTCAGTTTTCTCAGTCTTTTCTTACGGTTATCAAATCATTTTTTGTTTACTTTCTTCTTAGAATGATTGTCATACCATAATGCCAGTAATTCATATTCTTAGAAGGAGGCAGTTCTAAAAACCCCCATAAATATGTTAATTTCTCCAAATCAAAGAAACAGTCTTCAGTCTACTGTAAGACAGAATTCTTATATGTACACCTATTCAAAATGTGACAGAGAGATATTAGCAACTTAAAGAGAGAGCTGCAGGCAATATTTCTGGGTTCCCATATTTTTCTATTGTTAAAGCAAATGGTAATCTGACAGGATTTTAAAACTGGTATCACCTATGCTTACTCAATAATAAAATCTTGAATTTGGAAAGGGTAGTTCATCTGGCTATGGCTAGTATTCCAAAAGAGTAGAGAGCTAGAAAGAAGAATTTTTATAATTTATTGCCTGACTGTTATGTGGCCATAGACCTTAAGCTGATCTACTCAATTTAGCAATAGCCAGATGGATCTTATCCTTATTGCCACATTTTTTGGGAAATATAATTAAACAAAAATGTCTTGCCAACCCAGTAAAACCTCTCCATAAAATGTAGAAAAGAATAAAATAGTTTAATTATTGAATAAGCATTAAACCAGACTGAGATGTGCATTATAGGTCATCCAACAAATAGACTACAGGCACAAAAATAATTCATACTTTTTTATATACATGTTAACCTATTAATGTGTATATATTTTATAGATATGTTAATATACTATGTATACATTAATTGCATCTATCTGGAGGAAAAATAAAATTTCTCATCTTTTTTACATGTCAGAAGTTACATCTTGGATCTAAATTCCCTCAGACAGGAAGACAGGGCTCCACCCTTCTTGGTGTTCACTTTTTAAGGAGATGGCTCCTTGGTCTCCACGAACAACAAACATTCCCAGGAGGCAAAACTGCAAGAGGTGTATTTAGTTCTCGAGGAGGATCCAAGATGGAGGCATAGGTGGTCGCACTGTACCTCCTCACACAACCAAAACTAAGGACAATAAGAATTTACAAACAAGCCAGGCAGTGAAAGACAAATACCATACGATCTCACCTTTAACAGGAACCTAAACAACAAAACAAAGAAACAAGCAAAATATAACCAAAGACGCTGAAATAGAGGACAGGCTGACAGTGACCAGAGGGGAGAGAAGAGGGAATTTCAGGGGACATTGGGAAGGGTTCACAGGAACAAACTTAAAGGACACATGGACAAAAACGAGGGGGAGGGTGGTAATGGGAGGGAAGTGGGGAGGGTTGGGGGGGCTGGATTGGGAGTAAAAGGAGGAAAACTGTACTTGAACAATGATTAAAATAAAATTAAAAAAGAAAATAATGCAAATTTTTAAACAAAACAAAACAAACAAACAAAAAAATTTACAAACAAAAACCAGCCAGAGAGAAATTAACTGAACGGAAGTCTGAATACCATACATTCAGTCCGGTAGGGAGGGGTGGAATCGGAGGCCTACAGAGAGGGGTTGAGGGGTACCGGCAGGAAAAATCGGTGGCTGGCAGACGCGTGAGCACGCAGGGCACAGACCGCAGACTGCAGCTGACAGACCAGTGGCAAACCCTGGACGCAGGAGGCAACCAGCAGACCTAGTGAGATGCGCAAGGCAGCTGGCTGTCTGCAGCTGCACATACACATGCAGAAATTAGCAAAAACAGGCATCGGAACATAGACCGCATATCCCAGGGACCCACTGCTGGGAAACAAAGCCTGAAGGCAATGATTGAAAACACCTGTGGAAGTTGAGGCTGGGAGATCTCTCAGCCTCACAGGATGCTCCTTGGAGAAACCCACAGAGTCCGAGAGAGTGCACAAGCCCACCCGCCCAGTAGCCAGAACCAGAGGGGACCAATTTGCTTGTGGGAAGTGGCAAGGGGGACTGGAGTCCTGGTGAGAGCAGAGCGGGTGCCATTGTTCCCTCTCAGACCCTGCCCCCACATACAACGTCACAACCCAGTGACTGAGGTGCCCCGCCCTGGTGAACACCTAAGGCTCCACCCCTCATATGTAACAGGCGAGACCAGACCAAAGGAAAAAAATAAAATAAAATAAAAAAGATGGCTCAAACAGAGTTAAAAGCCCCAGAGCCAATTTTTTTTAAGTGACTGAGAAATAGCCAACCTATCAGATGCACAGTTCAAAGCACTGGTGATCAGGATGCTCACAAAATTGGTGGACTTTGGTCATAAATTAGATGAAAAAATGCAGATTACAATAAGTGAAATGAAGAAAAATGCACACGGAACCAATAGTGATGGAAAGAAAACCGGGTTTCAAATCAATGGAAGGGACCAGAAGAGGAAAGGACCAACCAAACAGAAAAGAATGAAGAAACAAGAATTCAAAAAAATGAGGAGAGGCTTAGGGACCTCCAGGACACCTTTAAACGTTCTAATATCCAAATTATAGGGGTACCAGAAGGGGAAGAGGAAACACAACAAGTGGAAAAGTTATTTGAACAAATAATAAAGGAGAACTTCCCCAATCTGGCAAGGGAAATAGACTTCCAGGCAGTCCAGGAAGCTCAGAGAGTCCCAAAGAAGTTGGACCCAAGGAGGAACATGCCAAGGCACATCATAATTACATTAGCCAAGATAAAAATGAAGGAGAGAATTCTAGAAGCAGCAAGAGATAAGGGGACAGTTACCTACAAAGGAGTTCCCATTAGATTATCTGCTGATTTCTCAAAAGAAACCTTGCAGGCAAGAAGGGGCTGGAACGAAGTATTCCGAGTCATGAAAGGCAAGGACCTACATCCAAGAATACTCTATCCAGAAAAGCTTCCATTTAGAATGGAAGGGGAAATAAAGTGCTTCTCAGATAAGGCCAAGTTAAAGGAGTTCACTATCACCAAGCCCTTATTACATGAAATATTAAAGGGACTTATCTAAGAAAAAGAAGATAAAAAATATGAACAGTAAAAAAAGACATCAAACTCACAGTTAGTAACAAGCACACCTAAAACAAAAGCAAACTAAGCAAACAAAGAGAACAGGAGTGGAACCACAGAAATGGAGATCATATGGAGGGTTAGCAACAGGGAAGTGGGAGGAGGAGAAAGGGGGAAAAGATATAGAGAATAAGTAGCATAGACAATAGGTAGAAAATAGGGGGAGGGCAGGAATGGTGTGGGAAATGTAGAAACGAAAGAACTCATGACACATGGACATGAACGAAAGGGGGGGATGTGGGTGGGAGGGGTGGGCAGGGGGGAGGGGAGTGAAGGGGGTTAGCGAAAACAGGCATCGCGACATAGACCGCATATCCCAGGGACCCACTGCTGGGAAACAAAGCCTGAAGGCAATGATTGAAAACACCTGTGGAAGTTGAGGCTGGGAGATTCTCTCAGCCTCACAGGATGTTCCTTGGAGAAACCCACAGAGTCCGAGAGAGTGCACAAGCATGGGACAACTGTAATAGCATAATCAATAACATATATTTTAAAAAGAAGAGGTGTATTTAGTTCTTAAAAAGATTTACATACCTTTCAAAGAGGTAGAACTAGCATTTACAATCTGAGATTTTCTGAAGGAAATGCTAAAATAAAAGTGGGAGGAGGAAAGTACCTTTTTGCATTAGAGAAAATTTTAAATTGATTTCTTCAGATTCTTATTTACTCTTACACTGGCAAAGAAAAATCCAGGTTACAGTGTTGGAAGGCCTATAACACATAATAAATTACCTAGACAGGGAATAAGAAAAGGCCTTAGTAACTGGATCTCTAGAATGTGAGGTGAGCACTGGTTCTCAGGTGTTAAAAACAAGACAACAAAATGGAGTTACTTGTGCTAAGCCTTGCATCACCAAACCAAGACTTAATTACAGTTTTGGCTTTCCCAGAATGGAATTTTAAACCTGACAATCAGGAATAGCCTGATCAGTACTAGTCAGATAATCTTCCTGATAGGCCCATACTATCTCCTAAAGGAAAGTAACCTTACCATAACCAGTCTGCTTTTATGCCTGGTATAACTTTCTTGTTTGTCTTCCCTTCTGCCTATAGAAGTCTTCCTTTTTTCGTACACTTCTTGGAGCTCCTTTCTATCTGCTAGATTGAATGCTGCCCTATTCAAATTGATTTTTACTAATATAAACACAATTTTTAACATGCCTCACTTTATTTTTTAACACAGCAAAGGGGCAATGCCCCATTATAACTGAGGCATAAGGTCAGGGTTGGAGTAGCAAGAGGGATTTGATGCTGGGTTTGACATACTTAGGTTAGAGCTGTTAAATACTTCTGGTTTGTGTGGCTTCTGGAATACAGGTCAGGGATCAGCCTGCAGATAATCAAAAAGCAATTTGAGCTTAGATACAAGAACATTAAAAGTAACAGAGGGATAGATTTATGTACAAAGGCCTTTTTGTTTTTTACAACCATATTAAAACTTACTCCTTTTACCCAGGTTAACAAAATATATCACAAGGAAAACTAAGCATTGGGTTTAATAAAAACAATACTTTTGAAAATAGAATACAATTTTTTTTAGGGAATAATATTGCTAATGGTCACATCTGGATCAATTTACTACACTAGAGCAACAAAATCTTAGAGGATAGCTATGCTCAACTGAGTCACTTATTTGCACCATGGTAAAGCTGCTTGAACTCATCCCTAAGATCAAGATTTAAAATCATTTTAAGAGATAAGACTTTGTGTTTCATAGCTACTTCTGTAAGAGGTGCTTTTCCTTCACCCAAAAGTCAAAGCTTATAAGAAGTTTGACAATATTTACTTTTTTTCTCATTATGCCTTCTATTCAAAATAATATTATCATTAGTAATATAGTTTATATCTTGTTTGACCTGGATGATGCAGTCCAAGAAGTGGAGTTTGAGAAGGCAAACCCTACATTCATTGAGAAAGGGATGGTCTTCTTGGTGCAAGCTACATACCATGACTCACTTCCCCTAGTTACATAAATAGAAGGCTCAGAGTTCCTTGATCTTCAGTGAACTGGGGTAAAAAGTGAAAGGGATGGTGAGAAGGATGTGTATTTACAAATGAACTACCCTGTTGAGGTGGAGCAGGTACTGGAGGAAGATATTTCATATAACGTGCCATCAGAGCAATAATACGCCTATGGAGAGGGTTGTGGAATAGAAAGCATTGGTGGACCTGAAGCCTGTCTATGAATCAAGTGAGAATTATCTGCAGCCTAGGAAGGATGTGGGATTTGATGGCTTATTGTAAATGGATAAGATAGTATGGTACAGAATGCTGTTCTGGAGACATAATATGATGAGAATTCAATATTGCTGGTTGACTCTGATATTCAGAATGATGGTGAACAGGTGTAGAGGCAGGCGGTGGTAGTGATTGCCTGAATTTGAGTCATTCTGAATAGGGGGTTATTCAATTGCTGTTTTCTTGTTGAAACAGTTTTCCTGACTCACAAAAGGAGGTAGAGGTGGGGCCAAGGACAATTAATTCTGGCAGATGAGCACTCATGTCTTCTTATGGCTGATTGTATGACTCTGGCACATGTTGCAAAGGAGATGGTAGTATAACATACTACTTTGGTGGAATACAGTTATATTGATGCTTGTCTGTTGGCATTATAAAATGATCAGAGATTTCCTTTTGTGGTGGGGAAATGTGCAGAACAAATATTTTTTCTTTCTGTTTTTAACAAGTGTTTTTTAAAAAGAAATAGGCAAAGTCATCTTTCTTTTCAAAATCAAAACACAGATCAAATGCAAACATTGTGGTATTTAACCTTCATAAGTTTGAGCCTCCACAAACAATGCAATCAAGTTTTATAGTTTCAACAGCCCTTCTACATATGCTCCATTTTCTCTACCTTAGTTCCAAGTTTTATCTTCCAGAATGAACATTTTCAACTTCAGTATAGACAACAAGGTTTTAAGCTCTCACATGGCATAAATTGATATGCGTGTCCAAGGCTCTTTGAGATAAATAGGTTCTCTTACATTTTTAAAAATTTTTTAAAGATTTTATTTATTTATTTTTAGAGAGGGAAGGGAGGGAGAAGGAGAGAGAGAGAGAAACATCAATGTGTGGCTGCTGGGGGCTGTGGCCTGCAACCCAGGCATGTGCCCTGACTGGGAATCGAACCTGCGACGCTTTGGTTCGCAGCCCGCGCTCAATCCACTGAGCTACGCCAGCCAGGGCCTGGTTCTCTTACATTTTTGAACACTGCGACACATGAAGAGAGAACCTTGTGCATGCACCTCAGTTTGCTCCACAAGATTATCACAGTGTGGACACACCCTATCACCTTCTTTTCTATAGAAAACAGCACACCTACAGCAAAAAGCTTGCTTACATGGAATCATCCGCCCATAGATTTTAATGGGTGAGTTGCATTCGTCACAGAAATGAATAGAGGTATCATCCTTTTTACCTAGGATGTTGGTCTTAAAGTCCCAAAAAAGATTTTGAGGAGATATTTGATCATATCTAAACAATTTTACCCCAGCAGAGTTGTAATATTCTTTATTGCCAGAATGAAGTCCTTCGTTGGCTCGCTTCAAGATTCGACTCACAGGGTATACTGGGGGCAGAAGTGAACCTCACTGACTCAGGGAGTTAGTACATGCACCCTACTTGCTCTATGGGCTCCAGGAGGCGGAAGTGGGTTTGTGTTGCCCCAGCTTTGATCTCTTCTTATCTAGCTCCATTACAGTGAGTGCATCAGACGGAAGGAGAAAGAACAAGCAAATGAGGAGTTTCAGCGTTAAGATGGCTTAGGCTGCTTTTCTTACGCTGCAAAGAAAAGTAGCCTTTAGATGGAAAGAGACTAATCCAGAATGGGCTGCGGGGAAAGAGTATGCAAAGGCACTAGTACCTAAACGCATAAGCTCTAGTCAGGTAAGGCAGCCAGCCCGCTCTTGAAGGATTTTTTTTAGACATGATATTTTATTTTTTATTATTAGGTTTTGGAAAATATGATTTCACAAAACACATGAAGATAGAAATACAATATCTTTACTCAGAGATTGCAATGCTAATATTTTATATAGCTTGCTA
The DNA here is from genome assembly GCF_004126475.2 of Phyllostomus discolor. Lineage (NCBI taxonomy): Eukaryota > Metazoa > Chordata > Mammalia > Chiroptera > Phyllostomidae > Phyllostomus > Phyllostomus discolor. The sequence continues at coordinate 71,937,139 of NC_050198.1, forward strand.
TATAAAGATATCATATATACCACATAAATTATACCTATAAATGGATATATTTATACATTTGAACAGTGTAGTAATTTGCTTTTTTGAAGTGAAAGCCCACCCACTATATGAAATGTTCAAATAGAGACTGGATAGCTTCTTGTCAGAGATACAGTAGATCCAACTTCTCAAACTTTTCTGCCAAAGTCTCCAATTGTAGAGAAGGGTAAACTTTACCATAAGTGCGAGGGTCAGGGGGAAATCTTCCAAGCACCTCTGAAAGCAAGATATTTCTTTGAATAATTGGACTTTACCTTAAAATTATGTGAATATATCTTCTTGCTTCAAAATGTTCATTTTAATAACAAATATTGTTTTTAATTAGTTAAATTACTTGAATCTCTCCTTGCCTTTAAAGTCTTAAGTAACAGTGAAATCCTGGGAAGCTGCACCAGAATATGTGCCAAGCCCTGTAGCACACTGCTGTTATCTCCCCTCAGTGCTGGTACACTAGTCTGTGATGTACTGCATAGAGTAGCTCCTTTACTGAGTACAAGGTAATCTATTAGAACTTGGAAATATTTTTTATGTAGACTCCTTTATAATAGTATTTGCTACAAGGGTATTTATCTGTGAATAAAATTTCAAAGTTAAAAGTTCCAACAAATTAGGGAAGTGATTAGTCATATTATAAAATATTTTTCCATATCCCCAAATTTCTAATTTTCTTTAAATATTATATTCTCTTGGTATATTTGATGTATATTATAGAGCATTAGCAACTTAAAGGTAAGAAAAATAAAATAAAAAATAAAGGGTAAATAATGTGATTATCACTCAAAGAGAAATATGAAGCATATTAAAAATGAACATATTCATTTGTGGAAAGATAAGGCTTGGATTTACAGAGATGCTATTTGTACCCACCTTTTGGTAACCTATGTCTACTTTAAAGTGAGGTTCACCCTTTCTGTGATAGCTTCATTCCATTCTGTCCAGAATAAGTGTTCTTATTCTCATTTGCAAAGCAACTTGCAAAGAAATTGATGAATTACCATGACCAAATTGTGCCAAATATATGATAAAAATAATTAAAAGATAGATCAGAGCAGGAAGTTGTCCTCATTAGGCAGATTATCCATCTCTGCTGAAATGCCAAGACACAAAGCTGACCTTTGCCAAACAAAAAGACAAAGTCAGCAGGCATGTTGTCCCAGTAGAAAATGCTGCAGAGAAAAGAAAAAGAAATGAAAGCCATAAAAATATTTTTTGAAGATCTCCATTTAGATACTGGAATTGCAAAAGCATACAGCTGGATCAGAATGTCTTTGCAATAAGACTCCATGATTGATGCTGGGGATTTGGAGAGACTCTGAAATAGTGGGGAGTTGATAAGTTCACATTTACTGTCATGCTTTATAAAAGAAAGAATATATAGCCACATAGGACATTTTATCAGAGACAGAAAGTGGGCAGCAGAGGTAGGGTTAAAAAGAATATGATGTTGGAAATGATTATGAATCTTACAGGTGGTTGAAAGAAGGAATGAAGGGCAGAGGGTTAGGAAAAATTGCTTCTATTTATCCATTTTATGATTGATGAATTCCTGCAAAGTTGCATGTAAGTAGATACCAGTTTTCTCATCCTGACCTATAATATAATTTCATGACTTTTTTTTTATTTTGAATTTGTTATTTGTGGGCAATAGCTACTGATGCTTATGCTTTTGTTTTCTACATAAGTGTACAAGGGGTCCTTGTGACTCAGTGTTCACCCTTCTTTCTGCAAAATAATCCTATTAAAAAAGAAGTGGTTTTTCAAATCTTCTTTATATTCAGAAGGGTGTAGCTGCTCTGAGGGAAGTTGGAGGGGGTGCCCAGAATCCTACCTCTTCAACACTTACACAAGTCTGGCACACTTTTTACCCCCTCTTACAGTGGTCTTTTAGGCAGCTCAGGGAAGCACAATTTGACTCCTCCTCAAATATATATGTTCTGAACTGATGTATAAAATATTTATAATGAACTATATCATATATCCAAAATAATAATAGATGAGCACCAATGTATCTACCACCTATGTATTTACCACCCATATATCTATCAGTGAATTTGAAAACACTGCTTGTACCCTGCACTCATCACCACCTTTATGAGAGGAAAACATTATACTGAGTTGTGTGTTCATCATCCTCCAGCTATTTTCAGTTTTAAAAATCATATATGTACATATCTTTATACAAAATATTATTTAAGAGATTGAGCAAAAAGGAAAAAGGACTCATTGACATGGACAACACTGTGGTGATTTCTGGGAAGAGGAAATTGTAAAGGGACTAAATGGTAATGGAAAAATACAATAAAGATTAATTAAAATATTGTTTATTTTTACATATTTTCACTTTATATAGATGAATAATACTGTGATTTTCCTTATTCCCTTAGGATTATATTTCTGACATGCTTTTATATTAACTCATATATTTTATTCCTTTTCAATACTGTATTCCACTGTGTGACTATATTTTAATTTAAATATTATCCTATTGATAGATATTTGGTTTGTGCTCAGGTTTTGCAATTACAAGTGCTGCTGTGAAACATTCTTGTATATGTCTCTTGTACATGTTCAAGGATTTCTCTAGGGTATGTGTAAAGGTGTAACAGTACTGGATCAGGGAGAATGAACATATTCAACATTTCCAAAATATTCATACAAATTTAACAGAAGAGTATAAGACTTTTCATTGTTCCTCATCTTTACCAACACTTATTAACAGACTCTTAATTTATTTGGTGGTTGTAAAACTCATATTATTATGGTTTTTTAAAAGACTTTATTTATTTATTTCTAGAGAGGGAAGGGAGGGAGACAGAGAGAGAGAGAGAGAGAGAGAGAGAGATCAATGTGTGGTTGCTGGGGGCCATGGCCTGCAACCCAGGCATGTACCCTGACTGGGAATTGAACCTGTGACACTTTGGTTCACAGCCCGCGCTCAATCCACTGAGCTACGCCAGCCAGGGCGTATATTATTATGTTTTTATTTTGTGGTTCTCAGATTACAAGTGATGTTGATCAGCTTTTCAAATTTTATAGGGTGTTCATAGTTTCTCTTTTGTCAAATACCTGTTCATATTATCGGGCCATTTTTTGTTAAACAATTTGTATTTTCCCTTATTGATCTGTAGGAATTCTTTATATATCCCAGATACTATTTTTTTTTGCCATATATATATATATATATATAACTTGTAGTTCTCTAAGTTTGTAAGTTTATTTTTTAAAAAATATTTTATTTATTTATTTTTTAGAGAAGGGAAGGAAGGGAAAAAGAGAGTGAGAGAAACATCAATGTATGATTGCCTCTTGCACACCCTCTACTGGGGACCTGGCCGACAAACCAGGCATGTGCCCTAGACTGGTAATTGAACCAGCGACTCTTTGATTCACAGGCCAGTGCTCAGTCCACTGAGCCATACCAGTCAGGGCTGTAAGTTTCTTTATGATGTCTTGTGATAAACAGAAGTTCTCAAGTTTTATGTATCAAACTTATAAATTATTTTCTTTGTTACTGTTGCTTTTCTGATATGGTAAAAATGTTTTCCCTAACCTGAGATCATAAAGGATATTATCCCTTACAATTTTTTAAGTTTGGTCTTTCAAATGGAGTCTTCATTAATTGATCTGTGACTGATTTTATATGATGTAATATAGGGATACCTCTTTTCCCCTCCATAAAAATAGTCAGTTATTCCAGAACGATTTATTAAATAGTCTATTATTTCTCTTCTGATCTTCAATGGCTAATTCTGTAATATATCAGGTTTTCATATATGCACAAGTCTGTTTCAGAATTATGTATTCCATTCCATTGGTCTATTTTTCTATCTCATCTTAATTAATGTGGCTTTATAAAGTTTTAAGATTTTGGAATAGGGAGCAACTCTCCCCAATATTTTTTGGGATCATCTTGGTTATTCTTAACCATTTTCTTTGTCAAAATATTTTAGGTTGGTGGGATGTTGAAGATAGGGATGAAGGAGTCATGAGTGAAAAGAAAGGGAGAGAAGAACATTTACAAATATATGTTTACTCATGTTACAGTTATTCTAGAAATCAGCAGTGCCTTTGAAGTCAGGTATTTTCAAAGACCAGAAGAACTGCCTGCCTAAATTTACTGGCATCATTGTCTTTACTCTGTGAGATGAGGCACAGGGTTAACATAATTTTTCTTTTTTACTTTAAAAGCTAACTTCTTTGGGATCTTATTATTTCTTGGGTTAGTCAGCATAACATTGTGATACATAGTGTGGGGGAGGGGAAAATTCATCTTTTTCCTCTTAGTTTTTCTGGCTGGTTTAAAAAATCAAATTCACATGAAACAGATTAACAGGAGATAATAACCAAATTTATTATGTATGTACATATGAGGTTCCACAAGAATGTGGAGCCTGAGGACAAATTGAGCAATTAAGCTAAGGAGAAAGGGGATTAGTAGTTTGGACTTCAAAGAGAAGGTAGGTAATTTATGGGTACATAAAAAAGAGCAAACATGTGGTAAGCCAATTCTTGCCGCTCTAACCAGACACAGAGGGGAGTCTATGAAACACACTTCACTAGGTTCCTCTCTGTCTGCCACACTTGATCATATTTATGATACAAGGGTGATCTCTCTTCCTGGAGTAGGTTTTTCTATCTGAATTCTTTTAGGCAGGTAAAGGAGGAGGTAAAAGGCTTTTCTTGAATCTTTTTTTTTTTAATTCAAAATAACCGACTTACATGTAGGGTTATCAGCAGGAAAGGGTATAGAGAAGAATGGGGGGAAATGTACAGAGAATAAGAAGCATAAATGGTAGGTACAAAATAGACAGGGGGACGTTAAAAACAGTACAGGAAATGGAGAAGCCAAAGAACTTATATGTACGATCCATGGACATGAACTAAGGTGGGGGATGCAGGTGGGAGGAGGGTGCAGGGCAGAGGGGAATAAAGGGGGGAAATAGGACAACTGTAATAGCATAATCAAGAAAATATATTCATAAAAAATGACCAACTTAAAAAATCAGTATCCCAAAAAGGCTTATTTTGGAGTGGCAAATTCTGCTTCTCATGAAAGCATGGCCTCTGCTGTCATACATACTGCTGTCTAAATTCCTGTTTTGTTATTTATTACCTGAATGATTTTATGTATATTATTTGTTATTTTCTGAGACTTATTATTTTCTTTTTTGGTAGGTACATGGTGGTAATAATAATAATAAATAAAAACTATTATTATTTACCTACTGTGTTAGTTTTCTATTGCTACCATAACAAATTACCACAAACTCAGTGCCTTGAAACAACACCAATTTATCATTTTACACTTCTGTTGGTCAGAAGTCTGACAAGGCTTTCCACTGGACTAAAATCTAGTTTTCAGGAAGGCCGTGTTCCTTTCTGGAGACTGTAGGGGTGATTCCACTGTCTTGCTTATTTAGAGTCTTGGCAGAATTTAGTTCCTTGCAGTGGTAAATGTAAATTGCCTTTTTCTTGTTGGCTCTCTTCTGAGGGCCAATCCCAGTTTGTAGAGGTCACCTGTATTTGTTGGCTCATGGCCTCTTTCCTCCACTTCAAAACCAGCAGTGGTGGGTTGAGTCCCTCTCATCCTTTAAGTCTTTCTTGCCTTTTTATCATATCACTCTTTTTTTTATCCTCACCCAAGGACACTTTTTCATTGCTTTGAGAGAGAAATGAAGGAAGAGAGTGAGAGAGAGAGAAACAGTAATTATAGAGAGACACATTGATTGGTTGCTTTCTCATATATTCCCTGACCGGGAACCAAACCTGCAACTTTTCAGTCTATGGAATGGCACTTCAACCACTTAACCCCACTGGCCAGGGTGTCATCAGTCTTTATCTGCCTCACTATTTCTCTCCTTTCTCACTTCAGCTTGGAAAAGCACGCCACATTTAAAGGCTCATGTGATCAGACTGGGCCCATTTATATAATCCAGAATAATCTCCCCATTTGGAGGCCCTTAACTTTAACCACTTGTGCCCATGACCCTTTTGCTATGCAAAGTAACATATTCACAGGTTCTGGGGATTCAGATGTGGCCATCTTGGGTGGGAAGGAAGATTGCATTATTATTCTGTTCTTTCTGCCACACCTGCTTTGTATGATTGTTGTGAGGAATGTATGAGCTAATGTATGTAAAGTGTTCAATATAGAGCAGGAAACATCCCATAAGTCTCCGTTAATATTTGTACTATTTATCACTGGCAAAATGTGCATGTTCCCCTTTGTTTTTGGGGGGTATATTTGTGCGACCTAATTTTACCTTCTACTCACATAATTCCTTTAAAAAATTCAAGCTATGTAATATTTCAAGCAAACATATATTTTTTTGAGAAAACTGGTGTCCTACATAGCTGTAGTGGGTTGAATTGTGTTACCATAAAAAAACACCAAATTCTAGTCACTGGTACCTATGAGTATGACCTTATTTGGAATGGGGTTTTAGCAGATATAATAGAGTTAAGATGAGGTCCTACTGGATTAGGGTGGGCCCTAAATGCAATAGCTGTTATCTTTATAAGAGAAGGAGGAGGGGGGTTTAACACAGAGACACAGAAGAGAAACACAGGAAAAAAAAATAAAAAGGCCATGTGATGCCAGAGGCCAAGAGTAGAGTGATGAAACCAAGGAGTGCAAAGGGTTGCTGGCAACCATGAGAAGCTAGGAAGAAGCAAGGGAAGATTCTCCCCTAGAGCATTCACAAGGAGCATTGCCCTGCTGACACCTTGATTTGGGACATCTCAACCCCAGAACTATGAGAGAATAAATTTCTGTTGTCCTAAACCACCTAGTTTGTGGTGTTTTGTTATGGCAGCTCAGGAAATGAATACAACAACTTACAATGTTTTTCCAAATTGTTTTTTCTTTGAAATAGCATATTCAAAATGGTCTTGTTAATTTCCAGCATTTAAGACACCTACATTCAACTATATAAAGTACATGGCAGTAAGAGCTTTTCTAATAGTCAGACCCTAGATCTTTGGTTGAGGTAGTGGAATTATTTTTTATGAATATTTTGGATAAAAATTAATTTTAAAGAGAATCAGATAGCCTCATGGTAAATCAGGAAGAAGTGTTTTTTTTTTTTTACATTGTAACATAAAAAACAAATCTGAACTAGTGCTTGCTTACTTAGATGTACATAATACAGAAAGCTTTATCCAACATTTTCTGCATGACATTCAAACAATTGGTTGATCAGGAACAAAATTTGGTTAAATGATTATCTAGTCTATATTATAAGGCTACATCTAAATCAATTGGTAGAATTATTTTTAAAAGCAGTGAATCATCCAGTGTTTATTGAATGCTCCCTATATAAGAGATGTAGATGATGCCATCACTGCCCAAGTTGATTTTACTATACTCTCACTAGGTTGTGTAGTAGATATTTGCTGGGTTTCTTTCCAGGATCCATTCTCTTCCTAAAAATATTCATATTTTCCTTCTGGCATCCATTCCTTTCTTTCACTAGCCACTTGCTTCAGGCTACCTAATCAGGGGTAAATTTTAGTGCTCCTGTTTGGATGCTGGTAAGAATCTCTGTGTTCCTCTTGATAGTAATAAGAAAATATGCAGTCTTGATTGTAGCTGGCAGCTATAATTTTGCTAGGATGGCAGAGCAGAAAGATGTAAACAAATTGACTCCTTGAAGATATTCAATTCCTTGGTCAACCAATATCTAGATGATCCAGATGAGTGAGAAAATATATCCTTTTTTTGTTTAAGCCAGTTCGCCTTGCATTTTGTGTTCTTTCCAGCATAAAGTATTTTATGATATGTTCACAAATCAATTGAAAAACAATAAATGACAATATGTAATCAAGTGCTAGGTATGCTGAAGATAGAACCCTAGCAGCATTAGTATTATGGGGAACTTGATAGAAATGCAAATTTTCAGGCCTTATCCCAGACTGTGACTTAGAAACTCTGTTGATGGGGACTAGTAGTCTTTGTTTTAACAAGCCCTCCAGGGGATTCTGATACATGCTGAAGTTTCAAAACTGCTACCCCATATAAGTGAGATGATATGGAATTTCTATTTTTCTATCTAACTTATTTCACTTAATGTAATACCCTCTAGGTTCATCTATGTTGTCACAAATGGATTTCATCCTTTTCATGGGTGAGTAATATTACATTGTATATATGTACCATCTCTTTTTTATCCAGTTGTCTACTGATGGGCACTTGGGCTGCTTCCATATCTTGGCTGTTATAAATAATGCTGCAATGAACATTGGGATGTGTATATCTTTTTGAATTAGTGGGTTGGATTTCTTCAGATAAATACCCAGAAGTGGAATTGTTGTGTCATAATGTAGTTCTATTTTTATTTTTTTGAGGATACTCCATATTATTTCCTGTAGTGGTGGCTCCAATCAGCATTCCCACTAACAGTGCACTTAGGTTCCCTTTTATCCACATCTTTGTCAATACTTGTTTTTTATTGATTTATTGATGATATCCATTCTGATAGATGTGATATAATTTCATTTATATGTAGAATCTAAAAAAACAGAACAAAAATTCATAGAAACAGAGAACAAACTTATGGTTTCCAGATGCAAGGGTGGCTGGGGGGCTATGTGAAAAATTAGAAAGTATCAGGAAGTGCAAACTGTATATTATAAAAGTCACAAGTATGTAAAGTGCAGCATAGGGAAATAATCAATAATATTGTAATAACTATATATGGTACCTGGGGGGTACTAGACTTACAAGGAGGATAACTCCATAAGTTATATAATGTCTAACCACTATGCTGTATAATGTCAACTGTAACTGAAAAATTAAAAACACCCTGAAAAACTATTATCCCAGAAGTTCAGGAAAGGAGGACTTCATAGAGAAGGTGAGATGAAGTAAATATAGGAACAGGTTGAACTTTTGAAAAGAAGACTAAGGTAGTAGTAGGAATAAAGGCACAGAAGTAGGAATGAATGTTCTTTATTGGGCATTACCTGGCTAATTGTGACTTTAATAAAATATGTTGAGATCAACTTGTTTGGACTATAACAATAGAATATTAAGAGCATCAAATAATAGAAAGAGAATGGTCTAGTCCTACTTCTAGTGGTATTAGGTAGATAGAGAAACCTCCTTCCTGGACCTCAAACACTTGTTTGAAGAGAGTTACTTTTATATTGTCAAAATTTGACACCAGCAGGGTGACCAGCAACCTTGATAATTTAACGTGTCTTGGCTTTCTGCAATTTTGGGTGTAATTCTTGTCTTTTTCCTCCTTTTCCATATTTAGTGGAAGAATTTTCACTTTAAATACTGATTTTATGTTCAAGGTTATATATTACCTGCCCACACTGTCTGCTCTGTTTGATAATGTGTCCTTGGATGGAGCTGCTTACATTCCACCTTTTTCCCTAAAGTGTTATAAGCCATGCATAATGACACAGCCTGTAGAATTATGGAATGGGAACTGACTGGTTCAGAAAGAACACTGAAAAATGAGAGACAAGCATTTTAAAGCTAAAATACTAATGGATACATAACAAACAAACAAAAAACAAACAAACACTAGACCTTGAAGTTTTTGTCATTTCCATATTTGTCTAGACCTAAGTTTTTGCTGGTAGTGGTGGGTGTGTAAGTGACAGTGGGGTTGAGGGAGGATGGGAAGGATTTTAACCTAATGATGCAAATAATTTTTCCTTATGGAGAACCAGCTTTTTGCTAAGAAGTGCCAGAACAGTGAATAAGCATTTCGAAAGCAGAAGCACTGCTCAGTGTATTTAGTCATTAGTCATTATTTAATTGGTCTTGATAATGGGGCTTCATTTTAGAGAGACTTTAATGGTCCTGATATTGAATGACCTTGGTATGGCAAAGTTGCTTGTCTTTGTGTGTATATTTGTGTGTGTAAAATGTAAATGATGTGAGTGGCTTTGGAGTAGGGCCAAAAAATCCTCAGCACCAAGCTAAGGTTACTTGAAATCTGCTTGCTTTGCTGGTCAGATTGAAGGATACCTGAGACAATCAATAATTTTTTCCCCTCTGCCACTTTGGGAGGGCAAAGCAGCCAATGAATCACCTCTTGTTTGTTCAGACTGACCCATCATTTGATTTGCTTTGAGATTCTAAAGTTTAATTTTGACAAGGGAGAGATTGTAGGAAGAAAATGTTCAAATCATGGGACACTAGTGAATTGTAGGGCTAGAGGAGCGATTTTCACCTGACACTTTACTTAGAGGAGCAACTTGGGGCTCTGTTAGCCTGTTTCCTGGTAGTACAGTTTCTGCAGGCAGAATGTTTTCCATAGGCACAGGCTGGTGGAGTCTTGGATTTCTAATCCTTTCTTGGACAAGGTGGTGCTTTGATAGCCTTAACACAGGACTGATAATTTCTCCATGTTATCCTAGAGTCTCTAACCAGTGTTTGCTAGCTCTGAGTTATAAGGTTTTGGCTATTTGGGAGATGAACATGTGTATTGCTTCCCTTCTTTACTCTGAGGATTTTGAGCTCTGGTATGATTTCAGAGACCCTTTTAGATGTTACACTTCTAGGTTCATTTTCAATCATGAAATGCATCTCTGGCCTTCGGTGTGACTTGAACTTAAAGAAAGATATATAGTTTGTTTTAGGTGTGTTTGTTAATAATTGTGAGTTTGATGTCACTTTACTATACATGTTTTTTATCTTCTTGTTCTTAGATAAGTCCCTTTAACATTTCATAAAATAAGGGCTTGGTCACGATGAACTCCTTTAACTTGACCTTATCTGATAAGCACTTTTTTTGCCCTTCCATTCTAAATGCAAACTAAGCAAACAACTAGAACAGGAACAGAACCCCAGAAATGGAGATCACATGGAGGGTTAGCAACAGGGGAATGGAAGGAGGAGAGAGGGGGGGAAAGGTACAGAAAATAAGTAGCATAGATGGTAGGTAGAAAATAGACAGGGAGGGAAAGAACAGTATGGGAAATGTAGAAGCTAAAGCACTTATGACACATAGACATGAACTAAAGGGGGGGAATGTGGGTTGGAGAGGGTGTGCAGGGTGGAGGGGAATGAAGGGGGAAATGGGACAACTGTAATAACATAATTAATAAAATGTATTAAAATTTTAAATACAAAGTAATAAATGGTATTGAGGCAAAAAAAAAAAGAGAGAAAGATATATAGTCTGTCAAACCCTGCAGTGTCTTTTGTGAAGTATTTAACTTAAGCCCCTGTTGCAGCCAACATATCCATGAGACAGCTGACAGTTAGTTATTGCATAACTATGAAGTATTTGACATTTTAAGATAAAAGTGAAGATGTAAAAATGTTAAACATATAGATTATATCTGCATACAACTGGTTTACAGACTTTGTTATCATGTTTCTTTTACAAAATTTACTGGTTTTTTGGTTGGTTTCTCTATTGGTGAGTACAAAGTACTTTTAGATTGCAGTTCTGCCTCTATACTTTCTGAACAGTGTACTTTTGGGTAAGTCTTACTCTCTCAGTCACAGTTGACTCAACTGTGAAAAGAGATAACACTTTATCTTGATCTTCCTCACTCATGGGGTTGTTGTAAGTGTAGCTAATGGTCCTGGTTTGATTCTAAGCTGGTATTACACTACCAATTGGACATGCATGGGCACAAGTGGAAGGACCATGAGGCAGATTTGCCAGGAGTCTGTTATAAAGGACTGCAGATTCTCTTGGAAAAGAACTCCTAAACAAAAATTGATTTAGGCACATGAACTTCCTATAGGAGCGGTACCAGGACGCCATAATAAAAGAAATAGCTAAGTCTTGTCAAAATAGAGTCAAAACCAAAAAGATAATTGGAACATTTTAGTCTAAGCAACATACCAGAATAGCCTATATTGGTGTTTTAGGGAAATATAGGAGATGAAAATCACCTTTAGGAAGGATAAGCAAAGAGCTATGGTAAGAGAGGAAATGACAGGCACTGGTAGACTGCGCTCCCAGGTCCTTCTGACCATCAGGAGAGAGTCCATTACCTATTCCTGGACTCTGATGTTTACCCACTGCATGGTACACTAGTTTTCTATTTCCTCTTCAAGGTGTAGATGGTAATTCAGATACCTTGGTATAAATAAGATTTGGCCAAAAGAAACGGATAGATATGTACGAATTCTTAAATTAAATGGGCCTCCTGTAATCCGTTCCTTTCCTAGATGTTATGTTCAGGGTATAGGGACAGAATGGTGACTGGCCAATCAGGGCTTAGCTAAATTCTGTAGTTATGGAGCAGAGGGAAGTGGAGGCAATAGAGAGTCCACCTATATTTAGCTATTCTCTCTACTATGCCTTTTCTAGAAGCATGCACATTACCAAGGAGCTCACTGGCTTAATCCACAGGTTAAGATCTCAGGGTCCTGAATGAGATGGACTCATCTTTGATCCTTGAACCAGAATGACCTATGAGAAGGTAGTGGTGTTATTTGGTGGTTTTACTTTGGTATTCTTAGTGTGGTGAGCCTGGGACCTTGAGCTAATTAGGTTGGGGTCCTGAGTGTGGCATACGCAACATGGGAAGGACATTCTCTGTGGGAAAGACGTCGTTTTTTGCTCTTAGTATAGTTGAGGTACCTAAAAACAGGCTTCTGCTTCAAAGAGTAGGATGAATGTGAAGGAGCAAATTGGAGCCTAATCAGAGAGGACCTTACAGGAGGGTTGTCCTGGAGATAAGCCCAATATGCACCTGTAGTTCTGACATAATTACTTAGAGCACCTCTTTTCATTCCTTAAATTCTTATGGTTTGGATGGTAAATTATATGGCAAGGAACTTGGGTGAGGTTGTTTTGTCTCTTTGAATTTTCATTCTGCTCCACTGGCTAGCTCTTCAATTGGCAATTACTTCACTTTGTTTGAGGTACCCAGAGATCTCCTGTATACCCTTTCTGTTAGGTCCATCTTCTGTCTGCTCTCTCTTATCCTCCTTCCTTTTCCTGTCCCAGGCTTTTACAAATTCTTTATATCTGTGGCTCTTTTTTGACCATGGGGATTGTGTAACCTGAGCCTGGCTTTGTACCAAGCTGCAATGTCCCTATAGCTTCATTCATTTTTATCTTTCTGCTATTTTAGAATGTGATGCCCAAATGCACAAACAAAAGGAATCACCTCTTTATTCTATTGGGGAGTCAGACTTGTACATCATTACTAATGTCTCTAGAGCCAAGGATTTGTGAAATTTAGTACTGCCCACTTGCTATGATAGTCCTGGTCTGAGTGATGGTTAACCTTCACTGCAGCAAATACTTACAGCACTTTTCTCCGAAACAATGTATACCACTGTCCCTGAAGGAAATATAAGAAAAAAAAAGAAAATAAATTTTTTTTGGAGATCACCAGGAAAGCCTAATCATCTGACCCTAACTTCTGATAGAGTCCAGTTAGCTAATTTCAGGATTTGCCCCACCCACACTCTTCCAGCATAGGACATTGAAACCAATAGTCTTATGAAATCTATAGATTTCCTATTCATCTTTATATTATTCAGTTTTTATATCTCTATGGTATAAAGACTGTTAAACAGAAGAGCAATTTTATAGGTTTATCAGGGCACTGATGTTATTTGGGGATAGAGTACTTCACTTACACATCATGTGTGAAAAACAGAGTCAGATACAAATCACAGGGAAATGTAGTTAATGTTTTATGAGTTCATAAATCTGTAGCTGTGACTAACACTGAGACCTTCAATGGCAACTTCTAGCCTTATAATTCAGCAGCTCCAAGGATTAATTTTATCATATACAGTTTGGGCCTAATATATATTCACATACAAATCTACACTGTGAATAATACCTGTACACATTCCTATATGGAGATTTGTGAATGTGCACTGGTGAAATAATCTCATAAGAGGCCTTTGAGTTGTCACTTGCTAGTTGTGCAAACAATGTGCAGCATCTAGAAGCATAAACCTTCTGTTCAAATAAATCCTCAAGGTTTAATTGTAAGAGAATTAGTCCTATAAAATTTAACTGTGATTGACAGCCATTATCTCATATGACTGTAAATTTGTGTTCCTATTTTCTAGATGAGAAAATTGAGGTTAAGCCATGTTAAATAAATTGCTCAAGGTCATGATTCCATGAAGTTGTAGAACTGGGTTTTCTGACTCTGTGACCAATTCTCTTCCTATAACATCACACTGTCTATGGCAAGAATACAGTAAAAGTCATCCATCTCTTTTTGTTCCCACAAACATGGGCTTCATGGATGGTAAAATTCACACCAAGTAAGATACAAGGATGAGGATGGTTGTGGGAGGAGGTTTCCATATAATATATATCATATAGGATAGGTCAGAGTTGGAGCCCCATAGCTTCATCTTTCATAGGAAAGGATTTCATTGGAGTTAGAGCTTCCTGTCATTACACATCAATCCTAGAGGAAAAAGTTAGGCCCCTGCTTTCCACCTAATGGTTTATTTTGTACAAGCACAGTAGATTTCTGTCAGCCATGGCTGACCTTACATGAAAGCAATGTTGATGACAATCCCTGTGGTGTGATTTAAAAGGACTGAGGAAAGCTGACTGGTGTAGCTCAGTGGGTTGGGTGTCATCCTGTAAACCAAAAGGTTGGCAGTTCAGGACACATGCCTGGGTTGCAGGCTAGGTCCCTGACTGGGGACGTGTGAGAGGCAACCAATCTATGTTTCTCTTACACATTAATATTTCTTGTTTTAATGTTAAACACTTTATTGACTCCTTAGCTATGATATATGTCTACTGCTCTTAACTCCATTTCCGAAATTTAATTCCATTATTATTGTACATTATTCAGAATTTTTAAACTTTATAATCTGTTATGTATCTATAAATAATTTTCTGTGCTTTATCTATATATCATTCCTAAAACAATGTTGAATATCACAAGATCACATTTATAATTATAGAATTATGGAAATATCAATCACGGTAAAATCATATGCAGGGATTTTATCTAAGGAAAAGAAAATATGTTATTAACCCTTGCCTCTGACAGGAAAATCAGAAATGTCAGGGTGTACTGTATACACTTTATTTTGTTTCAGGTTTCTTTACCGCCTCAGGATTATACTTATCTACCACTGTTGCTTTTATCCCATGCTTTTCTCATTTTTGCATTAAACTTTTATTCCATTGATGAAGAGTCTCAATAAAATATTTTAATACATTATGAGTGGATATTAAACTTAAAATTCTTGCATGTTCAAAAATTTTCGTTTTGTCTTATCCTTGGTCAATACTTACTTATATTTCAATACTGGGTACAGAACCATTTTCCCTTAAAACTTTGCAAATTTACTTCTAATGTTTTTTAGCATTATGTAATGCTAATAAAACATGTTATGGTAGTCTATTTTTGAGGGGAGGGTATTTTTCAGTTTTTTATTATATGATATTTGATGTATTCTGAGAATAAATGTAACACATCTAAGTGTGAATTTTGATAAAATAAACATCTTTTTTTTTCTTTCAGGAGCTTTATTTTTTTATTGTTGTTCAAGTATAGTTGTCTCACCTATATGTGGAACCTAATCAACAAAACAAACAAGGAAGCAAAATGAATATCTTTAAAGCCACAAGCTAACTAGAATACTACCATACCTTTGCATCTACCTATGTATTTTTTCTATTTTCCTCCCTCCTTACTTCACTCCACTCCAGGTATGACTATTTCAAACTTTGTGTTTACTGTTGTCGTTCTGTTATAGCTATTGAATTTGTATGAGCCCATCCCTACATAATATATCACAGATGCTCCTCAACTATGATGGGGTTATGTCCTAATAAACCCACTGTAAGTTGAAAATATAAGTCCAAATGGATTTAATACACCTAACCTATCAAACATCGTAGCTTAGCCTTGGCTACCTTAAATGTGCTCAGAACACTTACATCAGCCTATAGTTGGCCAAATCATCTCACTGCTGCTGACCAGCATTATGATAGAGCATTCTACTGCATATCACTAGCATGGGAAAAATATCAAAATTCAAGATTCTAAGTACAGTTTCCACTGAATGTGTGTTGCTTTCACACTATTGTAAGGTTAAAAAATCAAAAGTTGAGCTATTATAAGTCAGGAACCATGTGTATTTAGTTTTTCCTGTCTGTTGGTTTTTTCTTAGTTTTAAAAATGTGGTAAAATGTACATAAAATAAAAGTTTAACACTTTTCAAGAGTACAATTTAGTATACAATATAAGTAAATTCACATTGTTGCACAACTATCATCACTATTCACTTCCAGAGCTTTTTCCCTCATTCCAAAACAGAAATCTCCATTTGCCTCACTACCCTGTCCCTGGTAACTTTTTTACTTTATATCTCTATGAATTTGCCTATTTTAGGTATCTAATGTAAATGGAATCATTCAATAGTAGTTTGTGTCTGGATTTTATTTAACTTAATGTAATGTTTTCAAGGTTTATCCATGTTGTAACATGTATCAGAATTTCATTCTTTGTTTATGTCTCAATAATATTTCATTGTATGTATATAGCACATTTCATTTATTCATCTGTTGATGGGCACTTGGGTTGTGTTCAGTTTTTGGATGTTGTGAATACTGTTGCTATAAACACTGGTGTACAAGGATTGTCTGAGTTCTTGTTCTAATTTCTTTTGGGTATACACCTAAGAGCAGAATTGCTGGTTCATATGGTAATTCTCTGATGATTTGAGGAACTACCAAACTGTTTTCCACAGCAGCTACACCATTTTACATTCTACATTCCCACTAGCAATGTGCAAGTATTCAGTTTCTCCACATCCTTGGCAACACTTGATGGTTTTCTTTTCTTTTCTTTTCTTTGCTTATTGCTGTCCTAATTAGATATGAAGTAGTATCTCATTGTGGTTTTTGATTTACTTTTCTCTAGTTATTGGTGAGTTTGAATAGCTTTTCATGTGCTTATTATTGACCACTTGTGTATCTTATTTGAATAATGTCTATTACAGTCCTTTGTTCATTTTTGTTTTTTTTCCTTTGTTCATTTTTTGATAGGGCTGTTTATTTTGTTGTTGTTTATGTTGAATTATAGGAGTTCTTTCTGTATTCTGGATATTAATCTCTGATCAGATATAAGATATGCAAATGTTTCTCCTGTTCTTTCATTCTCTTTATAGTTTTTTTGATGCACAAGATTTTAATTCTGATGCTATCTAATTTATCTATTTTTTCTTTTGTTGCTTGTCATGTCCTACAAATGGATGCTAAATCCAAAGCTATGAAGATTTTCTTCACTATTTTAGCTTGTAAGATCTTTGATCCATTTTGAATTAATTTTCATATATGATGTAAGGTAAGGGCCCAATTTCTTTTGCATGTGGATACCTGTTTTTCCCAGTTGTACTTGTTGACTCTCCTTCCCCGAACAAATGGTCTTGGGAACTTTGTAAAAAATCATTTGGTCATATACATGAGCATTTTTTTTCTAGACTCTCTATTCTAGTCCATTTATCTATATGTCTTCTCTTATGCCAGTACCACACTGTTTTGATTACTGTAGCTATGTGTAGTAAGTTTTGAAATCAGGAAGTATAAATTCTCCAATATTGTTATTTTTCAAGATTGTTTTGGCTATTCCAGCTCTCGTGAAATTCATATGAGTTTTAGGATAGCATAATTTGCTTCTACCCAAAACATCATTAAGGTATTAATGGAGGTTGCATCGAATCTGTAGATCACTTTTGAGTAGAATTATCATTTTAACAATTCAAGCGTTTTTTGTTGTTGTTTTTTAAAAAGATTTTATTGATTTATTTTTAGGGAGGGAGGGATGGGGGGGAAGCAAGGGAGAGAAACATCCATCTGTGTTTGCCTGTCACACACCCCTTAGTGAGGACCTGGCCTGCAACCCAGGAATGTGCTCTGACTGGGAATTGAACTGGCAACCCTTTGGTTCACAGGCCAGAACTCAATCCACTGAGCCACACCAGCCAGGGCTACGTAATTCTTAAAAATTAGAACTATGGAATAAAAAATGACAGCATCAGGTTGAACTTTAGAAACCATCTAGTCCTATTATAGCCATTTTCATAAGAAAGGTTCAAGAGTTTGAAATGGGGAGTAGCCCTAGTTCAGATAGCAAGTTAATTCAGAGCTGAGGCTACAACCTAGAATGGACAGGTGATTCTCTGTTTCTGGAGGGAATGCAGAAGAAACAGAAGCAGAAGAACAATTTTTTTGGCCTGGACAGATTTAACCCAAGGATAACTCCATTTTTTAACTTTGTTTCTTGAAATAGAGTATCTTCTACATTTACACTGACCCAACTTTCAGAAAACTGGGCTGTTAAAAGTCACAGAGGGAATTAGCAGCTGGTATAATAAAACCAAAAGGATTGTTGCCAGACTTCATAAATTTGGCATATTTCAGAAAAATGTCCCAATATATTATTACATATGCTATTCATGTGTGTAAACTTTTCGGTATAGTGCTTTAGCAATATAAATATGTTTTGCATTGTAAGTTGGTCTGAGTGCCGAACTGCATGTCTATTAGTTCCTGAGAACTCCAGTAGCTTTTCTTTTTTTCTGCTAGCTCTCCTTACTTCATTTCTCTTACTCTTTTGCTGTACTTATTTCCTCTGTGCACAAAACAGCAGAGTGGGTGGGGAATATGGTCAGAGATGTCAAGAAGTTCATTCTGCGTCTTCCAAATCCTGCTGTCCCATCTAGCCTTAGTGACAACTACCTTTTGATCTCACATTGTCCAGAGTTTTAAGATCAAATCATACCAGTCATGCTTCAGCAGAGTGGAAGAATAAGTACTATTTCAAGAACTGGGTAACTAGCAAAAAGTGGGTAGAGGACCAAAATGAGGGAATAATATAGTCATTCTTAAAGTGGGATAGACCCAGACTATTGTCCTATAAAAACAATCAGTAAACTAAAATCCATGCCCTGAAATAGCTATGTACAAGCACAAAGATATCATCAATCAGATCGTTTTTTTTTCACTCAGGTTTTAGCATAACCAACTTCTCAGAAAAATTGTGAGAGGAAAATAACAAAAGCTATGTTTTTTTTTTTCTGTAAATGGACTCACTCTAAAGTGTTTTGTTTGGGGTCATATTTATACCCCAAGTAGGGTAAGTCATGAGACATGTTGGGGAAGGAAAATTTTCTTTTTTTTTTTTTAATTTTTTTTAAAGATTTTATTTATTTATTTTTAGGGAGGGAAGGAAGGGGGGGGGAGAGAGAGAGAGAGAGAGGGAGAAACAGAGAGAGAGAGAGACATCAATGTGCGGTTGCTGGGGGTTATGGCCTGCAACCCAGGAATGTACCCTGGCTGGGAATCGAACCTGGGACACTTTGGTTCCCAGCCCGCGCTCAATCCACTGAGCTACGCCAGCCAGGGCTGGGAAGGAAAATTTTCCTTCTACTCTTCTAGTTCATTTGGCTGGAATAAAATTAGCATAAAACAGATTAACAGGAAAAAACCAAACAACTTTAATTATACAGATATGGGTGACCCATAAGAATATGAGACCCACAGGCAGGCAGGCTTATATGTTCTCCTGAGATAAGGAGAAAGGACTAGAGAATCTCAAACTTCAAAGTGGAGGAAGACGATACAAAGAGGATGGGAAGAGCAAATGTTTGGTAAACAAATGTTTGCCATGCCATGTAGAGACAACGAGACACAGAAATTTGATCTCCAGGCCCTGCCATGCTCCTCTCCAGATTACCACATAACCCATATTCTTTGAAATTATTTCTGATGATACTTCTCTTCGTGGACCAAGACTTATATCTAAATTTGTTTAGGAAGTTAAGGGAGAGGTAAAAGTTTTTTCTTGAATTTGCTGGCTCTTGATTGCCTTCAACTCAAAATAGTCTACATGACAAAGTGGCACATTTTGGGAAAGCTTTTTATGAACCCCTTCACATGCTGAAGCAGCAAAAACAAACCAATGAGGAAAGGGAAGAAAACTAGGATTTTTCTTCAAACATGCCGTACAAAGATTCTGACATGAATGCTCTATTGGCCTATGAGCAATAAATAAATAGGTATATGAATACCAATTGTCAATCATTTCTTTGGTATAGGAAATGATTTTAAAGTTATTTTTTAAGAAGATGAACTGTTTGATTTGTCAAATGCAATCTTATATGGAATCCCAATATAAAATAAAGAAAAATAGCCCTGGCTGGTGTGGCTCAGTAGATTGAGTGCCAACCTGTGAAACAAAGGGTCACTGATTTGATTCCCAGGCAGGGAATCAAACACATGCCTGGGTTGTGGACCAGGTCTCCAGTTGGGGGAGTATGAGAGGCAACCACACATTGATGTTTCTCTCCCTCTCTCCCTCCTTTCCTCTCTCTCTAAAAGTAAATAAATAAAATATTTTTTAAAAATAAAGAAAAATAGAAATGAAAACAGAGCTGCTCTTGTTGAAGCATCTCCACAAAGCACATTTTGGGAAACTCTGGATTAAGGCATTCAAGACTTTTTGAAATGCCGTAGTATTGCCTGGCATGTAGAAGATACTAAACTGTTTTTCAATAATACTTTTAGAAAAATTAAACCACATCTGGAATACTGTGTTGACTTCTGGGAGCTATACTTTAAGAGAATAGAAAATCAGAGTTTCTTCTAGAATAGGGTTTCCAGACTTTAGTGTTTTTTGTGGAACTGAGATTTAGAATGAGAAGTCTTTAATTCAAGTTTTACCTGTACCATTTAGTAGCTTAGTGACCTTGGGCAGTTCATCTCTCTGAGGTATAATTTCCTTATTTGTGAAGGAGGGCTATGTCTCACCAGAATGTACCTCATTGGCATGAGGATTACCTTGAGCTGATTATTTTAGGAAGTATCAGAGATAGGTGAATCTCTTAAAAATGAGTAGAAATTACCCTTTTGAAAGAAACATTTACATTTATAAGGGATATCTCCATTTATTAAGAGTGTCTCTCTCTGTACTAGGAAGATCTAGGAACTAAAATCTCTAGAAACTTATCAGTGGAGAAGATAATGACCTGTGTCTGCATGACAACCATATCCTTGTTTACTGTGCTTTGCTTGATAACCTGCCATAACTGGCTCCCCTTACCCCCTCCAACATCATCTTTTGTGTTTAGCTGGAAATGGCATGTAAGCTGGTGGTTTAAGCCATTTGGGGGGAGATACTCAGTTTTCCTGGTATCTCCCATGTATATAGGTGATATATATGTTATCAATCCCCCAATTAATCTGTCTTTTATTGGGGTGTGTCTCAACCAAGAGCCTATGAGGGTAAAGGGCAATTTATTTTTTTCCCTTACACCTGCTTTGTTCCTTTGGAGGTTGGCCTTTATTGACTGCATTAATGAGCTCTCCTTCCCTCTGGCTTTTGATTAAGTTTAATCAATGGGAAGTACCAAGAGGAAGTTGGAGAGTGGGAAAAAAGGAGAGATTGGGACATGTATTCCAGACTTCCTTATGGGTGTGGTTTGGAATTCAATTTGTATCTCTACTAAATACCTCAGTTCACGTCTGGTAGCTCTTTCTTGAAGTTCTTTATAGGTTCTGACTATGTCTCTCTCCCATGTTTCTTTAGGTAATGGTCATTGTAAAGTCTCCTGGTCTCTGTTGCTAGCCCTTGGAATGCTTCCCTTTTCCTTATTGATTTCCCTTAATCTTTCCCTACAGCAGTATAAATATTTCCTTTATTAAGTTATTTTGAATGTGTCATCTTTTTGTTGGGTTGGGGGACTCTGATTAATTCAGTATGAAAAAAGTCACCCCATTTTTGGAATGTGTTTGTGTATTTGGAGAATATTTCCTAGAAGTATGGATATAATACAGTATTTCCTCAGGCACATTTGCTATGTAAATAAGGCTGTGGAATTAGTATTTATCCTGTGACTCTTAGATTTAACTCTGGGCTTTTCTCACCTTTCATTGTCTGTGGGCTCCCAAGAATTGTAGACTCTGCTTGGGTGCTCTATTTACATAAAATTCACTGCTATGAGTTTTATGTAAGTTAGTGGCCAGTGAAGTCAGTGGTTTTCTCAGCCTGGGGCTGAGGAAGACATGGCCAAAGTTTTATCCTTGTGGAGGACATTTAGGTAACTTGTCTTCAAAATTTTCAGGTGGTATTTGCAATATTGGTCAAAAATGATTATTTTTGAGGGTCGGTCAGGGCAAAATGGCTGGTTCAGATCAAGCAGCAAAATACTTCAGTCCACTGATCTTGGGTCAGTTGTGTTTCTGTATTGTCTACAAAGGGAACAAAGAAACAACTAAAATACTATACTGGACTGACTCTACATGAAATCTTCCCAAAGAATAGCTATATCCTTTTTGAGGAGGTGTGACTTATTGTTACCTTTCTTTATGGCTTGTCTATCAGGATATGAGTTGCTGTGTTTAAAACTCAATCACAGTAATGATCACATTGTTAGTTTCTTTGTACAACTATAACTCCATTTCTCACTAATGATATCTACTTTCTGTTTGGTATTTATTTGACTATTTTGTGGATATTTATATTTTACTGGTGGTACTTTAAATTAATTAGTACATAGGAATTGTATGTACTTAGGGGAAGCTTTAATTAGGTGCCCCAAGAACATGGAAAAATAAGGAGACAAATTGCCCTCTGAAATTGTAACAGGGTGCAGAGCAGGGGTCCCCTGATAATAGCTGTGTATCCTCTATAACCCTTGGAGTTTTAGGAGTAAGGGGAAGTGGATGACATGGCATTTAAGATACTTTACATAACAATGGGAAATTAATGGCTGTGCGGGAAGAGGACTGCCACCCAGAGTGAAAGGTGTAGTGACTTTTAGAGTGTATAGTGACTCGTGACATAGCCAGGGGAGGTGGATGCTCACCCTGGATGCCCCTGTGTCTCTGGGAAATCTTGCCCTGACAAGATGGCAACCAAAAGAAGGTAAAAGATATGGGGGAATTAGCAAAAATGGTGGATACTAATACACCATAGGAGGGGCCAGAATGAGTGTACATATGAAGTTCTTGACTGAGCATTTAAATGAGGGCAGGCTGAAAAGGGTCTAGGAGAAAGTCCACCACAAGGAGAAGAGGTCTGGAGTACGTGAGAGAGACATAGGAGTGCACCACAAGGTCTAGAGGGGGAGAAGGTCAGACTAGAGAAGACCATGGCAAAGCTGATGGAGCTGAGGGTACCTGCCTAACCAAGCATGGATTTGTGGGAGGTGCTTAGAGTTGAACTGTGACTGAGAATGCTGAGTTGCAGACTTCTGCTCCTCTGAAGGACGTATGGAGAAGTCACTCTTTTGGGACTGTGCCTGCCTGGTCTTCACCATGACCCAGTATAATATGGAACATGTTTTCCTGAACCACTGCATGGAGGCTGAGAACAATGTACCCTAGATTCTGAAGGAGAGAGCTGCTGTGAGAGGATGGTGACTCCAAAACCCGCAAGAGTGCCTTCCAGAGTGGATGCAGGTCTGTTTGCATGGCTGGCTGATGGACAGATAAGGATATGGGGGACTTCTGGGCATGGTTTTGGCTTGTAGCCTTTTGGGGAGCAAGGGAAGTGATGGTTCTCATGGGAGAGGAGGGCTCTGATCAGGAGTCCTCTCAGCCCCCTCCTCTGAAGTTGGAACCCTCTTAATAAAAACTAGTCTCCTTCAACACTAATTGTTGATTCATATGTCAAGGTGCCACATGGCCAAGCCCAAGTTTGCTCAGTTACAAAATCAACATGTGGGTCCAGGTAGACCTATACAATCATCTGAAAGAAGATGGATCCAAGACCAGAATTACTGTTATATTGTATTAATATATCTAAATAAAGACCATATCAATAAGAAGAAGGTGTGTTCACTTTAAAAACATAGAAAAAGGAGACTCAGGAAGGCATGTGTTAGCTGTGTCTACCCAAGTTTACTGAAGGCAAGAGAGAGCCTGAGCCAACTTCTGGTACTTTGAGCTATTGTTGAGACCATCACAATCAGATGAGTATGCTGGGGAAGAAAATTTTTCCTCTGTACTTTTAGGCTCTTTGGCTGATTTACTAATTCAACTGATATAAGAGAGATTTACAAAAGGAAAACATTTAAAATTGTATATGTATGGGAGCCCCATAAAAATATGAGACCCAAGGACGAGTTGGCCAGTTGAGGTTTGTATACCATCCTGAGCTAAGGAATGGTTAGGGGCTTGGGCCTTTGAAGAGGAGGAGTGTAATTCACGGAGAATAAGAGGAACAAGTGTTTGGTAATTGGATGTTTTTCCCAGCTGAAAAGAACAAATAGGCAATGGAGATAAAAAGTTATCTTTGGTAATAGCTCTCTCTCTCTCTCTGAGCCAGGTCCCAGATCTAAATTCTTTTATTGTTTGTGTCCTTACAGTTGTCCCAGCTTTTTCTCCCTTTGTCCACCTCCACCCAGCCCCACTCCCCTCCCTCAGGCAATCCCCACATCATCATCTGTGTCCATGGGTCATGCATATATGTTCTTTGGCTAATCTCTTCACCTTCTTTCATCCAGTCCTCCTCCTCCCCTATAACAACTGTCAGTCTGTTCCATGTATCCGTGTTTCTGTTTTTATTTTGTTCATTATTTTGTGCATTAGATTCCACATATAAGTGAGATCATATGGCATTTGTCTTTTACTGACTGCTTATTTCACCTAGTATAATATTCTCCAGGATCCATTCATGCTGTTACAAAAGGGAACAACAACAAAAAAAGGCAACATTTTTAGGGCTGCATAGTATTCTATCATGTAAAGGTAGGTACCACAACTGTTTTTATCTACTCATCTACTGATGGGCACTTAGGCTGCTTCCACTCTTGCCTATTGTAAATAATGCTGCTATGAACATATGGGTATATATATATATTTTTGTTTTGTTTTTTGGGGATTCTTAGGATATATTCCCAGAAGTGGGATTGCTGGATCAAAAGGCAGTTCCATTTTTAGTTTGAGGATATTCCATACTGTTTTTCACAATGGCTGCACCAGTCTGCACTCTCACCAACAGTGTACTACGGCTCACTTTTTTCCACATCCTCACCATACTTGCTGTTTGTTGACTTATTAATGGTAGCCAATCTGGCAAGTGTGAGGTGATATCTCATTGTGTTTTAATTTGCATCTCTCTGATGATTAGCGATGTTGAACATTTTTTTTTTCATATGTCTTTGGGCCTTCTGTATGTCCTCTTTGGAGAATTGTCTATTTATGTCCTTTGCCCATTTTTAAGTATATTTTATTGATTATGCTATTACAGTTTTTCCAATATTCCCCCTTTGTCCCCTCTCCACCCTGCATCAGCCAACTTCCAGCATTCCCCACTTTATTCATACCCATGAGTCATACATATAAGTTCTTTGACTTTCTGTTTTTTATACCATTCTTAACCTCTCCCCAACTATTTTGTGCCTACCAATTATGCTTCTCATTCCCTGTACTTTTCTTCCCATTCTTCTCCTGAAAACCTTCCATGTGATATCCATTTCTCTGATTCTGTTCCTATTCTACTTGTTTTCTTAGTTTTTGTTTTAATTTTTTTAGGTTCAATTGTTGATAGTTATGAGTTTGTTGTCATTTTACTGTTCATAGTTTTTGATCTTCTATTCCTTAGATAAGTCCAAAAATTGGGTTGTTTGTCTTCCTGGTGTTGAGTTGTATTTGTTCTTTATATATTTTGGAGAGTAAACCCTTATCAGAAATATCATTGGCAAATATGTTCTCCCATACAGTCAGTTCCCTTTCCATTTTGATGATGGTTTCTTTAGCTGTGCAGAAGATTTTTAATTTTATGTAGTTCCATTTGTTTATTCTTTCCTGTATTTCCCTTGCCCTAGGAGATATCAGCAAAAATATTGCCACATGGAATATCTGAAATTTTACTGCCCACATTTTCCACTAGGATTTTTATGGTATCCCAACTTATATTTGAGTTTATTCTTGTGTATGGTATAAATATTTTTAGGTAGTTAAGGTAGAGGTAAAAGTTTTTCTTGAGTCTGTTGGGTCTTGATTTCTTTCCACTCAAAATTTGGGGTGGTATATTGTGCTCATTTTCAGATACAGTAAGCTACCCTGATAATTTTAAGCATTTGATTAACTTGGTTCTCCTTGTGATAATTTCATCAGATAACGTTCTGAGTGTGATGTGATTTTCCATGTAACATAACTACAAGGAGAAAAATACTCTATTCATGTAAACTGTGAATAATTTGGTGCTTGTGACAATAATTTTCAGTGTAAATTTAAAAAAATCTTATTATGGTTTGGTGTTCTTTGTGGTGGGGCTACTGGTAGAGAATTCCCTCATCATGCTGACTTGATTATTCTATTCCAGCTGAGGATTCTGTTTTTGCTTTGTCATTAAATGAATTGGCATTTTGGTATCTGTCTTAGTCTGGGAAGCTTAGTTACATGTACATGCATTGCTAAGAGATGGATTTGCTCTCAGCGAGCTGACAATGTCTGACTTCAGAGGTTGCAAGGCAGAAGATCAAATTCAGGACCATGGTTAATTCACCAAAGTAATGAGCACTTTTGTATAAGGCCTTTCAGGAGTCAGCCTATAGGCTTTTTTTCATAATGGCATGCTATGTAGTTGTAAATGAACAGGCTTTGATTTTGTAAATTGATAGGGCTTCTAACCATCTCTTAGCTAAGCTTTGTCTACCTAGGATATATTTAGGCTTCATCACAAGCCTATGATAAAATGTGATCACATTAACTTTTTCCATTTTTAATGAAATATTTGATCCATGCAAAATAATGAATGTAACACATGTAAAAGTTAATAATCATCATAATAAAACAAACAACTCTAAACCACCACCAAAGAACTAATAAATTATAAATACTGTTGAAATTCTTGTGTGCTATACCTTAATACCATGTCACTGCTGTGTCTCAGAGGTAACTATTGTCCTGAATTCTACATTTATTATTCCATTCATTTTCTTTAGGAGCTTTACTATATGTGTAGATAGTCTTAAGCAATTTGTTGCTTTTTTGGTGAATTTTGAACTTCATAAAAATTGTGTCATGCTTTATGTATTTTGGGGGGACATACGCCTTTTTTACATTAAATTATATTCTAAGGTTGTACATTGTTTTGCATATACCTATAGTTGATTTATTTTCACTGCTGTATAATATTCCACAATATGACTGTATTACAATTTGCTCATTCTTCTGCCAGTGAAAATTTAGAATGTTGCTATGAATAGTGTTAGAATTGTGAGATGTTCTCTAAGGCAAATACCTAGGGATAGTATTGCTATATAGTATAGTATGCATGTCTTACACTTTTCCAAATATTGAAAAAACTTTTTTTTTTCATTCCAAGTGATTAAACATATTTATATTTCCAGCAATGTATGAGAATTTTGGTTGTACCACATTTTTGCTAAAACTTGATGTTATAAAATTCATTTTTTCTTTAATTTGGTGAGTATATCATATTAACTCATTTTTGTTTTACTTTACATTCCTTTGGTTATTACTGAGTCCAAGCACTTTCCCATATGTTTATTGGCCATTCCAGTTTCATCTTCTTTGAAATGCTCATTTGTGTTTTTTGTCCATCTTTATATCAGATATTGCTTTCAATTTTATTTTTAGGAGTTATTAACATGATCTTGGTACCAATACTTTGTTGGCTATATATTTTACTGATGTCTTCACTGGTTTGTGGCTTCTTATTTTACTTTCTTTATAGTGACTTTGATGATCAGAATTTATTAATTTAATGTGCTCATATTTATCAATATTCCTTTATGATTTAAGCATTTTATGGTTTCTTTAAGAAATATTTTCCTGATACATTAACACTTAATGTTCAAATTAGCATTGCATGAACTCTCTGGTATCTTCACCTTAGCAACCAGTGCCTTCTACCTATGTGCAAGTTCCAGAAAGTATGCAGTGAATGAATGTGTTCACAAACCTATCTGCCCTCTACAGTTACCACATTGCAACTGCTATGATATTGCTCTACTGTTTCACCCTCCCCTCAAACCAATAGCCATTGCCCTTTGAGCAGTTCAGTAGCACTAAAGTATAGCTTGTATTGGGGTTAAGGTAAAAGTCACAGTGACAGAAGTGAGTTAAGGCTTACTTATAATAGTTTGAGCTTATCTACTTCACAGAAAATTGTCAGCATCTTTGCCTAGGGCACTACCTTCCAAAGGTACCTCTTCATCAAGTGTCGGAAGGATGCTGGGATCTTTGTGGAAGTAGGGATAGTGTCTGTCTTCCTAGGTAGATATCACATCTTGTCCCCTAGGCATCAAAGCTACATTGCTGTATGCATGCAAAGTCTCATAATGTTTCAAAAAAAAAAAACTAAATAAAGCCCATGCTCATTTCTATAGTCACAATGAACTATTCAGGTATATGAAACTATTTCAGCTCATCCAAAATCCAGCAACATTTTTATACTCACCCTTAGGTTGCATAAAGCTTCAGAAATAGAGTCCTTGCTCAACAATGAACAACAATTTATACTTCAAAACCAGAATACTTAACATGTACATTCAGCTCATTTGTTTTTTCCCACACCCTTTTATTTCACTATGGGTGAAGAAAGGATCTGATCTACATACTCTTCTTGACATGGTTTTATTCTCTCAATTTCCTGGAATTTCAAATATTTGGACAAAAAGCCCTACTTAGAATATAAGATTTTTTTGTTGATTAAGTTCCACTTATAGGTGAGATCATATTGTATTTGTCTTTCACTGCCTGGCTTATTTCACTTAGCATAATGCTCCCCAGTTCCATGCATGCTGTCATAAAGGGTAGGAGCTGTTTCTTTCTTTCTGCTGCATAGAATTCCATTGTGTAAATATACCATAGTTTTTTGATCCATTCATTTACTGATGGGCACCTAAGTTGCTTCCAGCACTTGGCTATCGTAAATTGTGCTGCTATGAACATTGGGGTGTATAGGATCTTTTGAGACAACTACTTGAACAAAAATTTTATATATGTATATATAATGTATATAATATATAGTATAGAATGTGCACAATATAATATATAATATAATGTAATATATATAATATATATCATATATCAAGTATATGATATACATATGAAGAAAGGGTAATTTTCAGAGACAATCCAATATAAATTCATAATAAAAATATTTTAACTTTTTATTGACCAGCTAAAGATATACCCAATTTATTAAGCTGCACAGTTGAAATTTCAATCTGTAGTCTCTGCATATAACTTAATAATAAGCACACAATTTTCCTCAAGAAAAAAATGAAGTGATAGTTTGCCTGGAAGCTGAACTGAAATCTTCATCCCTGGAGAGAGAGCTGCTTGTGATCCTTGAAATGACTAAAACTTCTATCCACCCCTTTTATTCATCAAAGATTTCAAAAAAGGATCTTAAGGCCTGAGTTTCAGGACATACACCTCATTTCCATTAGTAATAAGGGTACTAATATAAAATAACTACCCAAGTGAGGCAGAATAGTAAGAAGGTAGGAAAATTCCTGGGCAGGTGGAATAGGGAAACTGAGACACGATAATTAAATGAGGCCAAACAATTTGACCAATTTATAGCTAGCTAGTGAACCACAAGACATTATTTTCCCTAACAAAGGACACTTAAGAACAAATGGTTTATACCTGTCCTACCTAACCAGAGAACATAGCTTAAATCACCCTGTTTGGGGAAATGGAGAACAGAGGCCCAATTAATACCATTTGTGCCAGCCAAACCTAAGGACGGATGAAATCAGAAGAACAAATAACAAAAACCTGATTAGAGCCAGACAGACCCAAGGTAAAAGTTACATAGTAAAGCTGATCAAAGAATAATCCCAAACTCTTCTATACACTCATTTTGATGCATCTGCATACTAAAAACACACCTGGAAAGCTGATATATACTCTACTAAAACCCTCTCCTAAGATTCTCATTCACAGAAGAAAGATAAAATCCCTCAAAACAAAGCCCAGCACGTGCTCTCTCTAGAGCACACCAAAGCCTGTTTTGGGGCATGAACTTTTGCTCCTAAATCTAAGGGTTCCCACAAGACTTGCAACCAGGGGAGCAGTGGACAGCAGCAGCTCATCCTCGGCATACTCCCCTAATCCTGTCTCCAAGGCCCCCTTTTTCTCTGACTTTCCAGTGAGTTAAAAGCAGCCCCGCCTTAGCTCACTTCTGTCACTGTGACTTTTACTTCTCTGAGCTAGCAGCAACCCTACCTTGGCTAACTTTTTAAAAAAATATTTTATTTACTTATTTTTAGAGAGGGAAGGGAGGGAGATAGAGAGAAACATCAATGTGCAGTTGCTGGGGGTCATGGCCTGCAACCCAGGCATGTACCCTGACTGGGTCACTTTTTCTTATAACAATTCTAGGGAGCCAAAGCAGAGCACCATCTAGGCTCTCTCCTGTTGCATCTTCTACTCTAAGTCCTTCCTTTGTTTCACTGTTCCAGCTTTAATAAATGTACCCTCAAAACCACCTGGACTTGTAAAATCTTTCATGTACGAAGTCAAGAACCTACACACTACCGGTCAGCCTGAGGCAAACTTGTTCCAGGCCCTATTTCCAGTTAGTGACATGGAACACAATTGATCATGTAGAATAAGCAGTGTGGGACAGGAGATTATCTGAATTAGAATAGATTGTCCCTTAGCCATTTTCATTAAGTGTTTGTGGAAGATTAAAGATGACTTCAAATTCCTTGACATTTCTCCCATAACATGTAGTGTCTATTTCCATTTAACTTGAAGCTCAGTTGGCTAGTCCCTGTTCTGGCTAATGGAGTATGGTAGAAGTGATGATATGCCAGTTCTAGGTCTAGCTGGTAAGAGAGCTGTCAGCTTCTACCTTGGTTCCATGAAACACTGACACACCATATAAGAGGTCTTAATACCTTTCTGAGAGACAATGTGGAGAAGATTTGAGACTCCATAGAGTGAAAGGTGTCCCGTTGAGACATCTTCCAACCATCCTTGACAAGGCACAAGTAATGTGAGTGAAGCCACCAGCTGAATACTACTAAGTGATCCCAGTTGTTATGTGGAACAGAACCACAACCTAGTCAAGATCTGCTGGAATTCCTAACTCATAAAATTATGAGGTATAATGAAATGGTTGTTTTAGCCACTAAGTTTTGAAGTTGTTTATTATGAAGCAAATTGAAAACTGGAACATGGTTGTTACTGACTGAAACAGAGCTAGCAACTGAAATCACAATCATTTGTATTATTGGTAGTTCAGTATATCTAGGCATGAGAATTAAATGTGTAGTCTCATTATAGATATATGGTACAATCATTCTTAACACATTCTTTTGTTCATTTCATGAATTTCAGAATTAAACAATACTTTTAGATTTTGTTTAATATAATCTGAATAAAGCTGGCCAGTCTTTTTTTTTTTTTTGGGCCAGTCTTAATAAAGTGTTACATACAAAAGAAAACATAAACTGCAAGTGTTCTTTTAATAATGTTTTTTAAGTGTTACCAAAAGGGATGAAAATCATAACCAACTGATACCTTTTAAAAATCCTTATTTTCTATCTCTCTTCTAATATTTTATACCATATGGTTGCCTTTCATCTCTTGTCTACTCTCTCTGCAAATCCCCAAGATCTGGTTGTCTGTGTTGGCTCTTTTATACCTTGTTCACTATTTTTCTATGCCTTTTCAGATCTACTTTTATATCTCATGAATGACTCTTTACCCTTCCCCAAATCAATAAATCCATCCTTTCACTGCTCCAGTTTAATGTCTTTACCTATTATCCTATTTTGCAAATCAAAAGTTCAAAAAGCAAGTTGTTGAACATAGCTGCTTCCTTTGAGGTAGGGATGAGGTAAGGTATGACTGTGAATACTCAATTATTTGTATTTTTTTTTGTCCTGTAACATGAAAACAAAGTTTCATTTGGGTGAATATCATGTGTATTTAAAAATATTTATTGTGATAAAATATGTACACTTAAAATTTACCATTTTAAGTGTACAATTTTATGGACTTAATTACATTGATGAAGATGTGCAACTATTACCACTATCTTATTTCCAAAAAATTTTAGCAATCCAAATGGAAAACCTACACCCATTAATCAATAGCTTGCCATACTACCCCTTGACCCAAACCCTGGTAACCTGTAATCCTCTTTCTGTCTGTACAAATTTACCTATTTTAGATATTTAATATAAGTGGAACCATACAATATTTATCATTTTGTTTCTGGCTTATTTCACTTAACATTTTCAAGTTTCATCCACATTGTAGCATGTATCAGAAATTCATTTCTTTTTATGTTTGAATAATATTCCATTGTATCTATATACAGTTGATCATAACTATTTATGGATTCTGTATTTGCAATTTTGTCTACTCACCAAGATTTATTTGTATTTCCTAAATCAATACTCACAGCAATTTTGTAGTCATTTGCAGAGCAAATTTTTCTCAGAGTGGCAAAAGTTTGAATCTCCTAGTATATTTGTCCCAACCTAATGTTGAACCAGATGATATTCTCCATTCTTGTTTTAGCTTTCATTCTGTGAATCAGTATCTTCTCTGCAGTCTATTTAGTGTGATTGTTTTTAGCATTTTTAAATGATTGTTCTGTTTAAAGTTCCCCCAAACAGTACTGAAGTGCTGTGTAGTGTTTCTAAGCAAAACCAGGCTATGGAAAAATATATGTATTAGATTAGCTTTGTTCATTTATGAGTTATAGTGCTGTTGGCTGTGAGTTCAGTGTTAATCGATCAACAATATATATCAAATAAAAACACACACATAAATGAAGTTACATATTGGTCAAATACTGAAAATATTGTGACCAGAAGCTCAAAGCAACATAACACTGAATTTCCTCTACAAATAATGGTTCAGTATTTGTTACTTCAGTGTTCACATAAACCATAGCTATGAATAAACAGAATAAATTATATCACATTTAATTTACCCATTCATCTTTTGATGGACATATGGATTGTTTCCACCTTTTGACTACTGTGAATAATGCTGCTAGGAACATTGGTGTCCAAGTATCTGAGTCTATCTATTTTTTGTTGTTGTTGTCCATGCTTTTGGTATCATATATAAGATATCATTATCAAATCCAAAGTTGTACAGACATGCTAGTATGTTTTCTTCTAAGAGCTTTATGACTTTAGCTCTTAAATTTAGATCTTTGATTCATTTTCATTAATTTTTGTATATAGTGTAAGGTAAAGGTCCTACTTCATTCTTTGCACACAGATGTTTACTTTTTCCAGCAGTATTTGTTGAAGAGACTATTGTTTTCCACTGAATAGCCCTAGCCTTCTTATTGAAAATCAGTTGACCTTAAATGTAAGGGTTTACTTCTAGGCTCTTGGTTTAATTCCATCTGTACATATGCTTATCCTTATGTCAGTACCACACTGTTTTGATTACTACAGATCTGTAGAAAGTTTTGAAATCAGAAAGCGTGAATCCTCTATGTTTTTATTTTAAATTGTTTTGGATATCCTGGGTCCTTTTGAATTCCATATGAATTTTAAGATGGGTTTTTCCATTTCTGCAAAAAAGTCATTAAGATGTTCATAGAAATTGCATTGAATATGTAGATCATTTTGGGAAGAATTATCATTTTTTACTTATTGATTTGAGAGAGAGAGAGACAGAGAGAGAGAGAGAGAGAGAGAGAGAGAGAGAGAGAGAGAGAGAGAGAGAGAGAGAGAGAGAGAGAGGTGGATGGATTTGTTGTTGCACTTATTTATGTCTTCATTTGTTGATTCTTGTATGTGCCCTGACCAGGGATCAAATCCACAACCTTGGCATATATGGACAACACTAACCAACTGAGCTACCCACCCAAGGCTTAGAATTGTCATCTTAACAATTTTAAATCTTCCAATTCATGAACACAGGATGACTTTCCACTTATTTATGCCTCCATAATTTCTTCAACAATATTTTGTAGTTTCCAGTGTATGAAGTCTTTTGCTTACTTTGTTACATTTATTCCCGAGTATTTCATTCTTTTTTATCCTATTGTGAATTGAATTGTTTTCTTAATTTTCTTTTCAAATATTTCATTGGTAGTGTATAGAAATATAACTGATTTTTGCATGTTGATTTCGTATTCAATAAATTCATTAAATTTGTTAGGTTTTACAGTGTTTTTGTGAAATATTTAGGGTTTTCTACACATAAGATCATGCCATCTGTTAACAGGAATAATTTTACTTTTCCCCCTACAATTTGGATGCCTTTTATATCTCTTTCTTTTCTAATGCTCTGGTTAGAACCTCTAATACTTGAATATACTGAGTAGAATTCTCAAAAAATTGGCATCATTGTATTGTTTGTGATCTTAGAGGGAAACCTTTTAGTCTTTCACCACTGAGTATGATGTAAACTGTGGGCTTTTCATTTATGGCTTTTTATCATGTTAAGGAAGTTCCCTTGTATTCTGTTTGCTGAATGTTTATATTGTGAAATGGGCTGTATTTCATCAAATTCTTCTGCATCAATCGAAGTGATAATGTGTGTTTTTCCTCTTAATTTTATTAATATGATGTATTATATTGATTACTTTTTTATGTTGAACAATCCTTGCATTCCTGGGATAATTCCACTTGGCCATGGTGTATAATACTTTTAACATGCTGCTTCATTCAGTTTACTAGTATTTTATTGAGGATTTTATTTCTATATTTATAAAAATATATTATTTAGTAGTTTTTACTAGTGTCTTTATCTGGCTTCAATGTTAATAAAAATGCTGGCTGGCTTCATAAAATGAGTTAAGAAGTGTTCCTGCCTATTCAAAGATTTGGAAGAGTTTGAGAAGGATTGGTGTGATTTTTCTTTAATTGTTTGGTAGAATTTACCAGTAAATTCAGATTGTTCTGGGCTTTTCTTTTGGGGGAAGATTTTTATTATGATTTAATCTCCTCGGTCTATTCAGATTTTTTATTTCTTCTTGAGTCAGTTTTGATAGTTTGTGTGTCTAGAAATTTGTCTATCTGGGTTATTGCATTAATTGACATACAATTACTGATAGTATTGTGGGGTTTTATTTCTGAACAGATTTTATTACACAGAGGGGATGGGGCTCAGTCCTTCTTGCCTGCTGCCTTCCTCATGGCTGCAAGGACATTGCTCAGCTCCTCTCTCTTTCTCTTGGCACAGATGTGTCCCCCCACCCTTTTCTTGATAAATCTCAGGGTCCTCTTGTCCATAGAGT
Source organism: Phyllostomus discolor (assembly GCF_004126475.2). Lineage (NCBI taxonomy): Eukaryota > Metazoa > Chordata > Mammalia > Chiroptera > Phyllostomidae > Phyllostomus > Phyllostomus discolor. Next base: position 71,972,317 of record NC_050198.1, read on the forward strand.
CCTTGAGCAGCTCCATGGTGCACCACTCATAGGGGACAAAACCACACACCTCTTGGATCATGTCCCGCATAAACTTGGTGTGCTTGATGAGGTGCGGTGTGCTTGATGGTGGCAGCTGTGCCTCAGCTTGCTGGCATTCTTTGTCACTTTGTGGCCTTTGTTGAGGTCACAGCCATGGAGTAGCAGAGAGCTATGGCTGCTGTTCCTCAATGGCTCCTGTGTTGGAAGCTATTTTATAATATTTTAATTTTCATAATGTTGGTGGAAATCCCTACTTGCGTTTCTGATCTTAGTTGTTCACATTCTGCCTTTTTAAAAATTAAATTTGTTGGGGTGACGTTGGTTAATAAAATTACATAGCTTTTAAGTGCACAATTCTATTATACATCATCTCTATATTGCATTGTGTGCCCACCACCCAAAGTCAAATCTTCTGTCACCATATATTTCAATCCCTTTATCCTTTATTCTATGTCAGCCTTTCTAAAGCTGTGTCAATTGTTGACTTTTTCTAAGAATCAGCTTTTGGTTTTATTGATACTATTGTTTTTCTGTTTTCTATATCTTTTCCCTCTGCTCTAAACTTTATTATTTCCTTTCCACTCCTACTCTTAGAGTTAGTTTGCTATTTTTGATGTTCCTTAAGACATAAAATTAGATTATTGACTTGAGCTCTTTTCTCTTTTTTAATATAGGCATTTACCACTATAAATTTCCCTGAGTATTATTTTTAGTACATCTTATAATTTTGGTATGGTGTACTTTTTTCATTCATTTAAAAAAATTTTTTTTGGTAAATTTCCTTTGTGAATTCTTGTTTAACCCATTGGTTAAGAGTTTTATTAATTTTTTGAATTTTTAAGTTTTTCTTTTGTTATTGCTTTCTAGCTTCATTTTATTGTGGTCAGAGAAGTTACTTTGTACAACTTAAATATTTTAAAATTTATTGAGAATTGTTTTATGGCCTAACATGTTGTCTGTACTGGAAAATATTTCATGTACACTTGTAAAGACTGTGCATTCTGCTCTTGCTGATGAAGTATTTTTATATGACTATTATCTCTTGTTGTTCAAACCCCTATGCGAGGGGTGTCAAACCCATTTTCACTGGGGTCCACATAAGCCTCGCAGTTGCCTTCAAAGGGCTGAATGTAATTTTAGGACTGTGTAAATGTAACTATTCCTTAACAGTTAAGTGAGAGCTTGGCGCTGCCACTGGGCAGAAACAAGGTGCCAGGCTAGATAAAACAGGGTGGAGGGCCAGATTCAGCCCTTGGGCCTTGTGTTTGCCACCTATGCCCTGTGCTTTTATTAATCTTCTAATTGTTCCATCCATAATTCAAAGTAGGACATTGAGTTGCCATTTATCATTTTAGAACTGCCTATTTTTCCATTTGTGTGTTTGCTTTGTATTTTTAGGGCTCTATTTTTATGTACATCTATGTTTATAATTACTATATCTTCTGGATAGAGTGATTCTTTTATTGTTATGTTATATTCTTTGTCTTTTAACAATTTTTACTTAAAAGTCCATTTTCTCTGATCTTAGTAGAGACACCCCTATTCTCTTTAGTGAGTATTTACTCTATTATTCCATCCTTTCCCTTTCAACTTATTTGTTTCTTTGGATCTAAAGTGAGTCTCATATAGACAGAACATAATTAGATAATATTTTGATATCAATTATGCTACTCTGTTTTTTAAAGGGAGAGTTTAATCTACTTACTTTTAAAGTATTACTGATATGCAAGGACTTCTTTTATTTTGCTATTTATTTTCTATAATATCTTATGCAGCTATTTTATTCCTTTATTATTCAATTACTGGCATCTTTTGTGTGTAATTGACACCCCAAGTTGGAGGGTATTGGTGGAACAGGAGAAAGTTTAAATGCCACAGAGCTCTCTTACTGGGTTTTAGTCACCTTCTTGTTGAAGTGTTTGCTTGGTTCCTATAAACTTTGACTGTTTTCTGAAGTTGGTAATTTTGTAGGAGTTTCTTGGTGATTTTGCAAAGATATGGGCCATTAGGAATCCCCTACTCCACCATTTTTACTGATGTTACCCCCACTATATGTTATTACAATCAATATCTTATTCATTAGAATGAGCAAAACAGATCATAAGCAATCTCAGAGTGACTGACTTCTATCTGGGTGTGCACCACATTACACATTGTCACAGAGTGGTAGTCAAGATAGAGGAAACATCAAAAATCAAGTAACCTGCTAGTGAAAGATTTTTTCCATTGTACTAAATTATCTTCATGGCCAGCAGAAAAAGTTCTGAGTACAGGTCAATGTTGGAGAAATCATTCGTATTTTAATTTCAGCTTATTAGTAAATACATTTATTTGACAATGCCTTGATTTCTGGAGAGCTATCTCTGAGTAGCTAAAAGATACCCGACCACTTATCCTCATTCTAACAACAGATGTTACCATGCTGTAAGGCCACCTTCCATACTTGTCATGAAGTTGGTCTATTTGGTTTTATCTGTAGCAATATTCTCTTTGGCTCCTACTTTTTGCTCTGGATTATTGCTTTAATAAGGTATAGTATCCTTTTTTGCAGTGATACTAATAAGAATGCCTAGACATTTGTTTTGGGTTTGGACATTGTTTCCTCATGCATTATTCCAACTAGAGTTCTCTCTTCCAGAATCACTATTGCCTTATTATTTTTATGTTGGTGGAAATTCCATTTTGTTTACTTCCCCTTAGCCCAAGTAATTAAATAGTGTGCAAAATCAGTATCCAGAGATGATCAATGAAAATGTTTTATGTTGGTGTAAGGCTGTTGATTTGTCCAAGGTCTAGTTAGAAAAGTTGCATGGATAGCAGTAACTTTAGACATTCTGCCATTTTCCCCTGTAAGTATGCTTGTACTTCCTAGACCAGGGTGTCAAACTCATTTTCACCGCGGGCCACATCAGCCTTGAAGTTGTCTTCAAAGGGCTGAGTGTAATTTTAGGAATGTATAAATGTAACTACTCCTTAAGTAGGGGGCAAGGAGCTCGGTGCTGCCACTGGGTACAAACAAGGTGCCAGGCTGGATAAAACAAGGTGGAGGGCCACATTTGACTTGTGGGCCTAGTGTTTGCCAACTGTGATATAGAAAAAAAAATTGGTTCTTTTTAATATGGTGGGAATTTGGACAAGGTGACCTTAAAAATGTGTTCTAACTTAAATAAATATTTTTTGTATTGAATAGTAGTGAAGGTTAGGTTTTTTTTTTTTTACAAAAAACTCCCACGAGCCTTGTGTTTGCCACCTGTGTGACCTAGACTACATGTCCTGACATTTAGTTTAAAAAATTTTGGTACCTATGGATTACTTTGGTGAATGAATCAGGTGGGACTTTCAGTGTCAGTTTATTTCTCTCATTGGGCTTTGATGAGAGCTAATGTTTATTGTGCTCTTCCTTGTCACTGATTTTTTGATTTATTGGGAAATTTGGTTAAGAGCATTTGAATTAGCCTTAATGGAAGAAGATAAATTGGATATAGCCTCTGATGGGTGTGTGTATGAAAGAAAGGGAAGGAGGGAGGGAGAGAGAGATTGAAAAATTTCATTTTCTTGGTGTCATTAATGAGGAACTGGTTTGATTATTTTTATGAAAAAGTAATAGCAAAAAAATAAAAGAGAAATGAAGTCTCAGGTAGTCATTAATAGGAACTTAGAGTTTAAGTATAGAAATTATGCTAATATTTGCTGTGAAGGTTGATGAAGAAACTCACAGAATGTTCCATTTTGTTATTAATGTGGCTGGTGACATTCCTTTCTTGTAATTCATTTGAATTCCTTGTAACTCTGGATGTAGCTCCCTGGCCTCTTGTTACCCCTGCTATCCATGGAAGAAGACAAATGGGTATCAGCAGTAGCACTGTTTTCTGTGCTTTCAGCCAAAGGGCTGAACAGTTGATAGAGTGATCTTCTACACTGTGGCACTTTGCCTGAGGCTAGTTAAAGGCAAATTTAATAGTTATATTAACAATAAAAATAATAACTGTTAGTTATAAGACATACCAGGTGACAGTTACATTTTATACATTATTTCTAAATCTTTCAATATTGAATGTTTTTTTAAATATATTTTATTGATTATGCTATTACAGTTGTCCCATTTCCCCCCTTCTCTCCCCTCCACCCTGTACCCCCTCTCCCTCTCCCACCCACATCCCCCCCCTTTAGTTCATGTCCATGTGTCATACTTATGAGTTCTTTAGCTTCTACATTTCCCGTACTATTCTTGCCCTCCCCCTATCTATTTTCAACCTACATTCTACGCTACTTATTCTCTATACCTTTTCCCCTTCTCTCCTCCTCCCACCCCCCTGTTGCTAACCCTCCATGTGACTTCCATTTCTGTGGTTCTGTTCCTGTTCTAGTCGTTTACTTAGTTTCTTTTGGTTTTGCTTTAGGTGTGGTTGTTAATAATTGTGAGTTTGCTGTCCTTTTACTATACATGTGTTTTCTTTATCTTTTCTTAGATAAGTTCCTTTAGCATTTCATAAACTAAGGGCTTGGTGATGATGAACTCCTTTAACTTGACCTTATCTGAGAAGCACTTTATCTGCCCTTCCATTCTAAATGAGAACTTTGCTGGATAGAGCAATCTGGGATGTAGGTCCTTATCTTTCATGACTTGGAATATTTCTTTCCAGCCCCTTCTTGCCTGTAAGGTCTCTTTTGAGAAATCAGCTGACAGTCTGATGGGAACTCCTTTGTAGGTTACTGTCCCCTTATCTCTTGCTGTTTCTAGGATTCTCTCCTTCATTTTTACCTTGGCTAATGTAATTATGATGTGCCTTGGTGTGTTTCTTCTTGGGTCCAACTTCTTTGGGGCTCTCTGAGCTTCTTGGATTTCTTGGAAGACTGTTCCCTTTGCCAGATTGGGGAAGTTCTCCTTTATTATTTGTTCAAATACATGCTCAATTTGTTGCTTTTCCCCTTCCCCTCCTGGTACCCCTATAATTCGGATGTTGGAACGTTTAAAGGTGTCCTGGATGCTCTTAAGTTTTTCCTCATTTTTTTTTTTGAATTCTTATTTCATCATGCTTTCCTGCTTGGTTGATTCTATCTTCCTTCTGGTCCACTGTATTGTTTTGTGACTCAGATTCCTTCCTTTCACTATTGGCTCTCCTCCGTATATCTTCCTGCATCTCTTTTATGGTAACCTGCATCCTTTCATCTAATTTGCGCCCAAAATCAACCAATTCCGTGAGCTTTCTGATCACCAGTGTTTTGAACTGTGCATCTGATAGATTGGCTATTTCTTGGTCGCTCAAAAGGACGAGTCCTGGGGGACTGATCTGTTCTGTTGGAAATATATCTTTCCCTGTCTCTCCTTTTTTTTTCTCGGTCTGGTCGCTCTTGTTACGGTGGGGGGCGGAGCCTTAGGTGTTCACCACGGCTGGGCACCCCAGTTGCTAGATTGTGACGTTATATGTGGGGGCGGGGGCGAACAATGGTGGTAGTTCCATTCTCCTGGGCTCAGACCCTTCTCTGGGATCCTGGGCTGCGAGCTCTGCCCTGTTCCACAGTCGCTGCCTCATTGGGTCCGCCAGCCGTAGCTTGCGTACTCAGGGATCACCACTGCGTTCTTGGGCCCCGGATGGCTGTCGCGCTGATTTCGCGCTGAATTTTCCCTGACCTCCGCGCGCTGCCGACCCGCGCCCGCCCGGCTCGTCTTCTCCTACCAGTCTGGATGTACGAGTCTACTTCAACTCCTTGGCTGTCCGACTTCCATTCAGATAAATCCTCTGTCAGTTCTGGGTGTTATTCTGTTTGTAAATTATTGTTGTTCTAATCTTGGTTGTGCGAGGAGGTACGGTGCGTCCACCTATTCCTCCATCTTGCTGGAAGTCCCGCAATATTGAATGTTTATCTTGTTTTTATAAATGAGGGAACTAAGGAACAGAGAGGGCAGATAACTTTCCACAGCTTACACAGTAAACTGTGCAAGCCCAGGTCTCCCTGAATGCAAAGCACTCTCTCTTTCTAGTTTGTTATTGGTACCATATTTGCTTCCTTTTCTCTTCCTTGTCTTCATATAGATATCATTTGATTATCTGCTGTGTCAGGCACTGTGCTTGCTATATAGTATCATTAACATTCACAGTAACCTTGTAAGGCAAATACTAGTATTCTTATTTTATAGATGAGATGATTTTCCATTATTCGCTGCCACCTCTCCTTGCTCTATTTGAGAGTTGCTTCTTGTCTTTGGGCTAGGTACTTTCAAGGTATGCTTTGGCTCTTCCTTCCCCATCATCATAACTTCTGAGACCCAGGTTTCAGGTGGCTGAATCATCTTGTTTCTACATGCTTCATGGGTGCTTGTGATTTCCTGTGCTACTGTTCTGACTTGTTAGCACTCCCTGAAGAACCCATGGGCTTACTTCTTACTATAAAAATGACTTCCCCAAGGCTTGATATTCCTCAGCTGTGACAGAAATTCACTGCATGTGTAACATTTACCTAGGCCCAGATCAAATCACCTCCATGGGACTTGTGGATGGAGGAAAGGGTCTTAATCTGCTCAGGCTGCTATAACAAATTGTCATAGACTGGGTGTCTTAAACAACAAACATTTATTTCTCATAATTCTGAAGGCTCAGAAGTCCAATCAAGGTACTGACATGGTCAGATTATGGTGAGATCTCTTTTTCTAGCTTGTAGATGGCTGTCTTCTTATGATATCTTTGAATGGAATAAGGAAGAAGACTAAGCAAGGTCTCTGGTGTGTCCTCTTAGAAGGGCACCACTAATCTCATCATGGGGCCCACCCTCATTGAGTCACCTCCTAAAAGCCCCACCTCCTAATACCATCACATTGGGGGTTAGGGCTTCAACATGTGAATTCTGGGAAGACATAAACATTAGTTCATAACACAGAGCTAGTACAATTAAATATTGCAGATGTATATGCTGCTTGCTGTGCTGTGAGCAATGAAGCCCCCTGCTTCTGTCACAGGGGCCATCATCTGTCAATATTCATGATGCAGTATGTCTTATATTTTTAAGTTCCAAGTAGGGTAAAATACCAGATCCTTTACAGTTATTGACAACCACTCCACCTAAGCTTTTACAGTCTAGTTTATGGCAACAGGATTTATTCCTAGCCCTGTGAGAGTGTAGGCTGCTGTTACATCTAATCCCATCCTGTGGTTCTTTCCCTACTCTTGGCTGATTTCCTCACATGCATGTTCTGATCAGTACTCTGTTGAATACTCTAGGGGGAAAGTCTGTCAAGCTCCAGGGTTGGCTGTGCTGGTATTTCCTCTCTGACCATCTGTTCTGAAAACTCTAGCCCATAGGTGAGTGCCGTACTACTCCTTAACTAGGGGCAAGGAGCTCAGCATTGTCCTAGTTCCTTGATCTGTGAAATATGCCATTGGTATTTGAATAGGGATTGCTTTGAATCTACAGATTGCTTTGGGTAGTATGGACATTTTAATGATGTTGATTCTTCCAATCCATGAACAGGGTATATGCTTCCATTTGTTTGTTTGTTCCTCAGTTTCTTTTGTCAGTATTCTACAGTTTTCCCAGGACAGGTCTTTTATATCCTTGGTTAAATTTTTTCTGGGTACTTTTGTTGGTTGTTGCTAGAGCAAATGGGGATATTTGCTTAGTTTCTCTTTCTGATAGTTCATTGTTGGTGTACAAAAATGTCATCAATTTCTGAATATTGACTTTGAATCCTACTATTTTGCCAAATTCACTTATTAGAGTATTTTTTTGTTGTTGTCGTTGGAGCCTATTGGGTTTTCTATGTACACTATCATGTAGTCTGCAAATAATGACAGTTTTGCTTTCCCCTTTCCATTTGGATGCCTTTAATTTCTTTTTCCTGTCAAATCACTGTGGCAAAAACCTCCAGTGCTATGTCGAATAAAAGTGGTAAAAGCAGACAGACGTGTCTTGTTCCCAATCTTAAGGGAAGTGCTTTAGTTTTTGCCCATTGAGTATGACATTGGCAGTAGGTTTTGCATATATGGTCTTTATTATATTGAGGTATACTCTATTCCCACTTTTCTGAGTGTTTTTATCATAAATTGGTGCTGGATTTTATCAAATGTTCTTTCTGCAACTATTTATATGATCATGTGATTTTTGTCTTTCATTTTGTTTATGTGATGTATCACATTTAATGATTTGCAAATGTAACATCCCTACATCCCTAGAATAAATCCTACTTAATCATGGTGTATGAACTTTTTAATGTATTGTTATATCCCATTTAGTATTTACTTGAGAATTGTGGCATCTATGTGCATCAGATATATTGAAATTTTCTTTCTTTGTTGTGTCTTTCCCTGGTTTGTGATTTAGGATATTTCTGGCCTCATAAAAAGTTTGGGAGTTTCCCTCTTCTTGAATTTTTTGGGATAGTTTGAGAAGGATAGATGTTAGTTCTTTGGATATTTGGTAAAATTCAGCTGTGAAGCCATCTGGTCCAGGGCTTTTGTGTGTCAATATTTTTTTGATTACTGCTTCAATTTTGCTGTTGTTGTTGGTCTATTCAGGTTTTCAGGTTCTTCCTGATTCAGTTTTGGAAGATTGCGTTTCTAGAAATTTGTCCATTTCACCCAGGTTGTCCAATTTCTTGGCATATAATCATAGTAATTTCTTACAATCCTTTGTATTTCTGTGGTATCAGTTGTAACTGCTCCTCTTTCATTTTTGATATCATTTATTTGGATCCTTTCTCTATTTTTCTTGATGAGTCTGGTTAACGGTTTGTCAATTTTGTTATATTTTCAAAGAACCAGCTGTTGGATGCATTAATTCTTTGAATTGGTTTTTTTTTTTTTTTTTTTTTTTTAGTTTCTGTGTCATTAATTCTGCTCTGATCTTGATTATTTCCTTCTGCTTGTTCTGGGCTTTTTTTGTTGTTCCTCTAGTTCTTTTAGCTATAGAATTAGGTTGTTTATGTGAGTTTTTTTCTATCTTTTTTAGGTAGGCCTGTATTGCTATGAGCATCCCTCTCAGGACTGCCTTCACTGTGTCCCATAGGTTTTAGGTTGTTGTGTATGCATTTTCATTTGTTTTCAGGTGGTTTTTATTTTCTCCTTGATTTCATTGTTAACCCATTCATTATTTAATAACATGATATTCAACTTCCATGTATTTGAATGTTTTTGAGTTTTTTTCTTGAGTTTGGTTTCTAGTTTTAAGCTATTGTAACCCAAGAAGATCCTTGATATGATTTCAATTTTCTTGAATTTGTCAAGGCTTGTTTTGTGTCTTACCGTGTGGTTTATCACTGAGAATGAGACATATGCATTTGAGAAGAATGTGTATTTTGAATTTTTTGTGGTGAAATATTTTATAAATATCAATTAAGTCCATTTAATCTAAATGTCATTTAATTCTGTAATGTTCTTGTTCATTTTTTGCTTGGAAGATGTATCCATTGTTAACAGTGGGGTGTTAAAATCCTCTACAATACCGTATTGCTGTCTGTTTCTTAAAGTCTTCCAACACTTCACACACACACACACACACACACACACACACTTATGTTGGGTGCATATATGTTTGCAAGGGTTATATCCTGCTGTTGGGCTGTTCCTTTAAGTATTATGTAGTGACCTTCTTTGCCTCTTGTTATGGCCTTTGCTTTGAAGTTTATTCTGTTTGGTATAAATATTGCTATCCCAGCTTGTTTTTATGTCCATTTGCATAGAATATTTTTCCCATCCCTTCACTTTCAGCCTGTGTATATCTTTTATTCTGAGGTGGGTCTCTTGTAGACAGCATATATATGGGTCATATTTTCTTATCCATTTAGCTGACTTGTGTCTTTTGATTGGAGCCTTTAATGCATTTGCATTTAAGGTTATTATTGATAGGTACTTATTCATTGCCACTTTTCCCTTTGTACCCGTGTCCCCACCCCCCTCTTTCTCACTCTCTTCTTTTTCTGAAAGCAGTCCCTTCAGCATTCTTGCAATGCTGGTTTGGTGAAGATGTATTCTTTTAGTCTTCTTTTGTCTGGGAAGCTCTTTATTTCACCTTCCATTTTAAATGAGAGCCTTGATGTATGGAGTAGTCTTGGTTGCAGGTCCTTGCTTTTCATTACTTGGAATATTTCATGCCAATCCCTCTGGCTTTTAGCATTTCTGTTGAGAAATCAGCTGATATCCTTTTTGCAGCTTCCTTGTATGTTACTAGCTGTTTCTCCCTTGCTGCCTTTAAGATTCTCTCTTTGTCTTTAAATTTTGCCATTTTCATTGTAATGTGTCTTGGTGTGGGCCTCTTTTGGGTTCCCCTTGATTGAGACCCTCTATGCTTCCTGGACTTGCATGACTTTTCCCCTCACCTGGTTCAGGAAGTTTTCTGTCATTATTTTTTTCAAACAGATTTTCTATCCCTTACTCCTTTCCTTCTCCTGGTATCCCTGTCATGCAACTATTATTACATTTCATGTTTTCCCAAAGCTACCTTAAACTATCCTCTTTATTTTTAAATATTTTTTCATATTATTTTGCTCTGACTGGGTGTTCTTGTCTACTTTGTCTTCCAACTCACTGTTTCAATCCTCTGATTTTTCTAGCCTGCTATTAATTCCTTCTAGTGAGTTCTTCATTTCAGATATTATATTCTTCATTTCCAACTGGTTCTTATTCAAGGTTTCTGTCTCTTTCATGCTGATGTAGGTCCCACAGAGTTCCCCGTAGTTCTCACTGAGGCCCTTGAGCTCCTTATAACCATTACTTTGAGTTCTATGTATGATCAATTGCTTTCCTCTATTTCACTTAGCCATTTTTTCTGAAGATTTGTTGTTTTCTTTAATAGTGGCATCATTTGTTTTTCTCCCTATTTTAGTTGTCTTTGTGTTTGTTTCTATGTATTAGATTGATTTGCTTTGACTTTCTCTCTTGTGGAGTAGGCTTGTGTGTTAGGAGTCCTGTGGGACCCAGTGGTACAGACTCCTTAATCTCCTGATCTGGATGTTCTAGGGATGACCTCTTTGTGGGTTATGTGGACTCTCCTGTTGCATTTGGGTCCTGATTGTTATTGGCCCATTTGTTAGTGGGAACTCTCCTTCATCTGGCTAAGAGTCTCAACCCCAACCACATGTTGTAAGCTCTTGTATAGGTGGTGGAAAAACAAAGGCAAAAGTGCACAAAAGCAACACCAAAATAAGCAAATCTCCCTGATCACCTCAACTATATCAACAACAAGAAAAAAAGAATAATAAAAACAGAAAGAGAAATGGAATAGTAGAGAAAGGGGAAAGGAAAAAGAATATGAGAAGACCAAAGGAAAGAAATATGATTAAGAGAGGAGGAAGGGGAGGAGAACTACTACTCATAATGAATTGAAAGGAGAAAATGAGGAAAAGGAACCCAGAAAAGGCAACATAGAATAAAGGTAGAGAAGAAGGGAACAGTGGAGTAATCAAAGATAGGAGTAGAATAGGATATATGGAAGAAAAATTAGAGCACTGAAAATAAAAGAAATGAAAAAATAGATAAAGAAAAAGGCTATGAAAAAGACAAAAATAGATAAGATAATGAAAAAAAAGAAGCAAGTAGATTCGTCTCAGAACAGCTTACCTCTTGCCTTCTGAGTTCTCCCTTTGGATACCATTCTGATGTCTGAGTCTGGTGTAAGCCAATGTCAGACACTGTCCAAGTCTGGTTTTTGGCCACCTTTTCAAAGCTACAGGTAATCCACAATTTGTGGCTGGTTCCTCTGGGCTTGGCTGTTCCAAGTTTGAGCCAAGATGCTCTGTAATGCTGGGTTTTATCAACACACATTCTGGGGACGTGTCAGCAAATGTCCCAAATCACCACAGAATCTATCTGTGCCTGTCTCTGCCTGCTGGCCTGCTGTCAATCTTAGACTAGTCATAGATCTATTTCTGAGAGAGCTTCTGATAGAAACAGGGGGCTGTGATTCATGGATCTCTCATGGCAGATGTCTTTTAAAATTCAAGGAAGGTGGTGGGTGTGTTTCTATCTCTCCAGAGCCACTAGTCTTAGTCCGTCTGGGATTATTTCTCTGTTTTTGGCAGGGTGGTGCCTGTACTAGGCTTCTAGAGCCCAGATTTTTGTCTGCTGGATGCTGGAGGGTGTTTCTGTGGCTGTCCCAGAAGGGGGGAGTACTGATCTGTTTCCCAGGATAGTGTGTGGATTGGCTGTACCCTATAGCCAATCTCTGAAGACCCCTGCATCTATTTATGTTGTTGTCTCCTCAGCAAGTGTTAAGATGCAGGATAGGAGAAAAGAAAGAAAAAAAACAAACAGAACACCTAGACAGAGTAAAACTGAAAAAAAGAACAAAAAGAGTTGCTGAATGGAGAAAACAGGATTTCAGAGGCTGTAGCAAGGGGAATTCCAGGTGGGGGTAGTGGTATCCCACTGGGTGGGATAATTGATTTTCCTCTGGGAGGGGTTTGGTCTTTTTAAGAGGGATGGCTTCTGTGAAGCCCAGGTATATCCAGGCCCCTGAAATACCATATTTGCTCTCCCAAAACTCTCTTAGTGCCTCCTACTTGAGACTCTCCTCATGTGACTCCAGAGACAGCCACCCTCCCTTCGCTGGGTAGCTGCAAGGTGAGTAGCCACAAACACAAAACCTGTGCTTTGTCCCTTTAAGGGAAAAAAAAGTGTTGAGTTCATCTCCAGTGGTTCTCATATTTCCACAGAGCAGAGAGCCTCCATGGTATAGACTTCTTATCTGCTGATCTGGATGCTCTAGGATGTCCTCTTTGTGGCTTATGTGGACTCTCCTGTTATATTTGGGTACTGATTGTTATTGGCTCATTCATTGGTGGGAACTTCCCCCATCTGGCTAAAGGGCTCAACCCTTTATCCACCTGCCGTATCCACCTCTGCCTTGAGAGGGCTTCTAGTGTAGGTTGGATCCCCAGTCAAGGAATGTACAGGAGGCCACCTATGGATGCTTCTCTCTCACACACATGCCTCTCTCCTTTTCTCCCAAATCAATTGATTATATTCTGTGTACATCCTTTTCTTTCAAATCTCATATCCTGATAGGGTAGAGGAAGGAAGGGAAGAGTCCAGCAGCAATACTAGCACACGGGATATCCAGTGGCGGGACACTCTTGACCTCCCTCCAGTGAGTCTCAGCCTCAGACCCGCACCACTGTGCTCCCACTTTGGCCTCGGCAGCCAGTATAGCCCTGGTCTCCTCTTTCTGACCCCAGTGCTGATGATCTTCAGCCTCCTCAGTCAGACTCTGCCCCATTTGAAGTTCCAGCAGTGCCCAGGGCTGGGGAGGTGACAGCCCACTTCCCAGCAAGTATCACAGTCCCTGGACCCTGGCTCCTGGTGGCAGCAGAGTAGACAGCTTTGCTTGGCATGGAGGGCACAGAGACAGAGCTGGCCACTGAGTTGCGGCCACTCCAGCAGCTTCTTCCTGAGGAGGAAGTTGTACATTCCACAAAATGGCTCCTGCTTCAAATCTATGCAGTCAGACATGCTGGGCTGGGCTGTGGTGATGGCAACAGCTCTTCCAGGAGAGCCCCGGCTGCCCACACCCAAGTTCCCTGCAGGCAGATAGGCATTCAAACACTCACACACATACCTGCATACTCATCTGTGGCACATTCACAGTCAGCTGGATTTTCAAGTTGATTGCTCTGTGGTTTAGCTGCAAAATTAGTCTGGAACTGGAAGCAAGTGGACGGAGCTCCCAACTACTCTGCAGCCATCTTGGAACCCTCTAGGAAAAAATTTTATGAAATTTTCTAGTAGGGAGAGAAGACAATTAAAAGTTTCTCAAGAGGATACAAAGGAAACCCATAGAGAAGCAGTTTATTTCCAGTTAAAAATCAAAGGGTACTGCATGGTGCCACAAAATTAATATTTCTTTAGAACCTTAATCTATTATTATATTTTTGGCTTCTTTTTAAAAGAACATGTAATTTAATAGATATCACTATATTTATATGAAGTTGTGTTTTGTAGGTAAAAGCATGTTCATGTCTGGACATAGGTACTAGATGCTTGGAGTCTCAGGTAACCATATTTAAGACCAGAGTATAATTATGAGATTTATAGGACTCAATTGGAGTTCTCTCTAAATATAGTTGATTACAAACCCCTGTCAAAAAATGTATGCATCCCAATATATATGTCTTTACAAAATATCACATAGAAAACTGATTTATTGTGAGTATGTATTGTCCTCACAGTGAACCTGTTTGCTATTGTGAGTATTGTGAATATTATAAAACATAGAAATGGAAATGAGAATAGGTTATATATGTAAACATTTTAATATTCTCTTCCCAAACCACAATGGATTCATTGTTATTGGTATTCTTGGGATACCTGCAAACTACTTTTGATACCACTACTCTTTACTGTTTATTCTCAAAGTTGGGTTGACCATTAGAATGACCTTGGAATATTCAAAAGGCAGTTGGATTCTTGTGCCCTAACCCAGGTCTATTGAATTAGAATCTCCATGGTTGGAATTTGTGAACCTATACCTTGAAAAAGCCACCTCAGGGAATTATGATATGCAGTCAAGCTGGGGAAATGTTAACTCAACAGTAGAGGTCACCTAGTGGATTCTCTAGGACCATGATTCTCAACCTTGGCTGTACAATGGAACTACCTTAGAAACTTTAAAAATATGGATGTTTGGGCCCAATCCCTGGAGATTTAAATTTTGTCTGGGGTATGGCATGAGCATTGGGATTACAGCTCCCCAGGTGAACCTAATGTTCAGTCAAGGCTGGAACCATTACTGAGGTGGAGAGAATAAAACAGGTCCTGAGAAGCTGTATTAGAATTAGTTTAGTTACTAGTTGCACGAACCTAAGCTAGTTTAAGCAAAAAGAAATTTATTGGTTTACCTAAAATGTAATGGGATTGTCTTATTTCAGACATACCTGGATTTAGGGGCTTAAACAATGGGATCAAGGATGTTGCTCTCTCTTTATGTCTCTTGACTTTCCTTTCTTCTATATGGTTACATTCTTGGGTAAACTTTCTCCATATGGCTGGAAACATTGTCACAACAGCTCTAGGTTTATATGATCCTTACAGCTTGCAGTCCTTGAAAAAGAAAAAATGTTTACATTTGTAGTTTATATATTACCCTTAGGGGAGACTATGATTGTTCTAGTTTGCTTCAGGCATCTGTCTGCACTAATCACAGTGGCCAGATAGATAGTCTGGAGGGTGGGAATTATGATTGTCTCATTTAAAGCTCATGGAATGAGTTTCTCATAGGAAGAGAGGTTTGGTTATAAGAAGGAAGGGAAAGTGTGTAGGAGACCATTCTGTGTGGTGCGGGCACAGCTCTCACTTGGAGGTGCACAGGACCCACGCCTATGGATAGGTTCTCCCATGGGAAATCAGGCCTGCAATGTACCTAGGCTGCTTTGAGTCTTGCTTTTTGCTAAAAACTCCCTCACCCTGATTTGTAGCAGACATTTACTGCAAAGTAACTTCCTAAAATCCATGCTAAACCTTTCAAGGATGAGTGTAACCAGTTCAACCACTTTTGCCTTTTCATTTGCAAATATCCCTCTTCTGTGATGTGATTAGCAGCATTGGCTCCTTTGTTTTCTGTAAAAGGTAACCACCTACAGTGAACCTGTGCATAGTAAATGAGGACCATCATGTAATGGGCAGAGAAAACCAATAAAGGCCTGTCATGGCAGAGGTTGCAGCTTTTGCTCCCCCTGAGAGAAAAGCCATGCTGTCCCTTTTCCTCCACCAGACTCGGTAGTCCATGTGAATGTCTCATTTCATCCATAATGACGCGGACACTGTGGGCTGGTGTCTGCATCAAAAGGAATATTATGCTCAGCAGATGATATCACAGTCCACTACTGAAGTGTCTGTGTGTTGTGACCATTCAAGACCTGACAGGTTCACGGTATTTGGGCAGATGGAAGAATATTCATGGAGCCATTGGGATATCTGACATGCTTTTATTGAAGGGTAGGTAATCCATGCATGCTGGAAGCTGTGTGTCCCCCTGCATGTCTCTGTGTGACACACTGCATGTCACCTGTCTCCTTGCACCTGTCATGGCACCCAGCGGGGAGCTCCTACCCCCTTAAATACTAAAAAGAAACAAAGCCGGCAGGGTGCCAACAGATCTTATGCAACAGAGCTTCATACTATGCATTCAAGCCCACTCAATCCTCTGGGAACAGCTTATCAGACCTAGTCTCAAGCTATGAGAACACTACTTACCAGGCCAATTCTCAAGGTTGTGGAAAACTGCTTCCCTTAGTTGCCCAGACACCTGGGTGAGGAAGCCAGAATGCCTCCATTTACCCTACAGTCTCTCTAAGGATGAACACTGAATAAGGCTAGTCTTGCTTGAAATCAAGCTATAGATTCTTACATAAGTTAAAAAAATTTTCTTTCCAATGAAAGTGTCAACTGAACCCTACTTCATGAATTGGCTAATTGTTTTTCCCTACTATGGACAATAACTGCTGAGATCTTGGGATTAACTGAATTCTTTTTGGTGAGAGAATGTGTTGTATGAAAATCTTTAAGATTTTCATCATGTGTCAGTCATTCAATTGTTTAACATTCAGTTGAAAAGAAATCCCTTTTTAGACTGTTGGTTTACAGACTGATAAGACATTGGTCTTGTTGTAATGAGCAAGATAGTGAACATTGTGGAGCTATTAAAATTCTGATATTGTCAGAGTCCTATGTGTAAGTCCAGCTCAGGGTTCTTCTCTGAGATAGTGCAATATATTCACAGTTGAAGGCCTAGCCCTGAAAATCTGATTGTCACTTGAGAAAATCACTTTTAGAGTCAGCTTCTTCTGTAATTGGTTAACACTCTTCTTTCTCCATGGAATCAAGTAATAGAAAAATAAATGCAGAGTAAATAGAATTTCATGCTTGTGCATGTCACTGGCAAAATTATCTTTGGGTCATGGGGAAGAGATGTTTTGTTCAGAGGAAAATTGTCTGGAAGGGAAACATTTTATTTTAATCTCCCTTCTCTTATTTATCCTATTTGAAATTCTGGTTTTAAAATGCTGATTCTTTGCAGAAAGATGTACTGGGAATTAGGGGATTTGCACCTGTCCTAAAGATCAGATGAGCTATTTCAGAATTAACAAATGACTGATTTACTCCTCCTAGGTTATTTATATAAAATGAGAAGAGCGTATTAAAACCCAATTATTATCTAAAGCAGGAGTGTCAAACTCATTTTCACCAGGGGCCACATCAGCCTCGAGGTTGCCTTCAAAGGGCCAAATGTAGAGTTCCTTGCCCCTAGTTAAGGAGTATTTACATTTATACAGTCCTAAAATTACATTCAGCCCTTTGAAGGCAACCATGAGGCTGATGTGGCCCCTGGTGAAATGAGTTCAACACCCCTGATCTAAAGTGTCTACTGATTTTATCTGTTGAGCAGAATAGCAAAGTAGGCAAAGATTGCCTAACAAATAAATCATCTCAATTCTGCTGTGTGTGTGTTTACCCCCCCACACATGTCCTCCTCAGCCCTTACTGTCTCACCCTATCACTCTTCCCACTACGTTGTATTAGTTTTCTATTGCTGCTATAACAAATTACCATAATACAAATTTATTATCTTACAATTATGGAGGTCAGAAGTCCACAAATCTAAAATGTGTTTCAGTGGGCTAAAAGTCAAGGGGTTAGCAGGGCTGAATTCTTTCCTGGATGATCTAGGGGAGAATCTGTTTCATTTCCTTTTCCAGCTTCTAGAGGCTACATTCTTTGGCTATCGCTCCATCTTCCAGCTTCAAAGCCAGTCAAATCTTTCTCATGTGGCAACTCCCTGACATACTCTACTGCCTCCATCTTCCCTTTTGACTATATCGGACCCATCCAGCTGATCCAAGATAATCTGTCTATTTTAAAGTAACTGGATTAGCGACATTAATTCCATCTGTAGCTTTAGTTCCCTTTGGCCATATAGCCTAATATGTTCTCAGATTCTGGAGTTTAGGATGTAGATATCTTTGCTGGGGGTGAGGTGCATGATTCTGCTACCATACATGTTAAGTGCTCTAGGCTTTTATTATATTCATTGGCTGACCACAGTTCAACACTCATGTACCACTGTTATTTCCTAAATACCTTGGAGTGTAATGGACAGATAGCGTTATAGAACTCCACCAATGCTGTTCTGGAACAACTGTGGAGTTCAATTGCCTGCCACCAAGAAGTATGACTCCCTGTGCAAGAGCTTGGTGAAAAAGGAAAGGGGTTATTTATTTAAAGGTTATACAGATTTAGAATAATGACAGATTTCTGCTGTTAAGTCCTACTTGCTTTAAAACACCACAAAACACGTAGTTCTGCCTTCCTTTGCCAAACCAGGCCAATTTCAGAATACACCAGACTTACCATCTTTCAGAAAAGCAGAAGTCTGTGGCTCTGCATTTCCGGTCACAGTTCAGCTCAGCTCCATGCATCTCCCACTAATCTGTGGTTGGTTAGGCAGGTTCCCGTACAGCTCCATCAGCTCTGCCACCATCTTCTCCAGGCAGATTTCCCAGAGGGTCTCCTCTTTCTTACTCCAGCTCCTACTCCAATCCACATGACATCTCCTTATACACCAGACCTCATGACAGTCTGGGGCCCCTTCTCTACACCCCTTCAAATTGCATGACTGCTTCCTCCTTCTCTTTCAGCCTTCCCTTATTTTAAATGCTCAGCCCAGAACTTCCTGTGACTTCATATCCAGTCCCTCCTATGATGTGTTACATTTGGTAGTTTCCCCACATCTTTTACATTCTTTTGGCTGCTATCTTTATTCAGTGCAAGAATGCTCAGTGATGTAGGGGCATGTGGCTCCAGCCTCTCATGAAAGTGCTGTATAAGCTCCCCAGACTGTTACAAGTCCTCAAATGCTCTCAAAGTCACATATTCCTTTTGCCCCCCAGGTGGGAGCACAGTTTTTAATTTGCCATTGTCATGCAAAAGCCATATCATCCACTCTCCCTTTCCCCCAATTAAGGTTTGTGGGGAATATGCTCTGCTATTTTTGGAGACCCCAACTCTGCACCCTGTTACAATAGGAACACCAGAATAGGAGACAGAAGGCCTGGGTTGGAGAATAGCCTCTGCACTTACGTGTGAGCTGTGTAACCTTGGACAAATCATTTCATCTCTAAGAGCCTCAGCCTCCTCATCCATGCTCTTTTCCTCCTTCTTCTGTCAAAGCATACCTATTCTATAACCTTTCTAGCAGGCCTTAACTAGGAACTCAAGTTAATCTGGAGAACTAATTCAAGCTAAGGCATTAATAAGTGATAATGGTTTTATACATTACTACTCCCTTCCCTCCAACCCCCATACATATATACTCTCTCTAGTAGCACTTGTATTTTGTAAGGTGTACTTACCTGGGCAGAAATAATTTTATTAGGTGTTCAGTATAAGTAAATGGATTAGGCTACTGCCTACATTTTAAAGCTGGCTTTGTCCCTGAACATATAACAAGAATGTATCTATAGGATAACCAGAGGGTCTGGTTTACTCAGGATATTTCCATTTTATGGCTATTGCCTTATTTTACAATTAAGTATTCTGATTTGGATGATAAATTATATATGGTAATTATATTTATTTGGCCCTTGTCAATGTCTTGAATGTATTGATAAAATTTCCCTCCTACCTTGGACTTTCAAAACCAAGGGGCATTTAAAAAATTACACTTTCTCCAGTAGGTAGCCTAGAATCTGCATACCATGGCTTCTGGGTAGCTATTTCTGATAGATTATATTCCATATTTCACATCTCAGCCATCACTATTTCTCCAAGTAATCCTTATAGACTTGTGTGATGAAATGAATTGTGTGTAATCCCCCCTCTCCCCAATTCATATGTTGAAAACTTAATCCTCAACCTGATTGTATTTGGAGATAGGGCCTTTAGAGAGGTAATTAACATTAAATGAAGTCAGGAGGGTTGGGCCTTAATCCAATAGGATTAGTGTCATTATATGAAGAGGAAGAGGCATCAGGGATGTTCTTGCACAGAAAAAAGACCTTGTGAGGACACAAATAAGACATCCATCTACTAGCCAAGGTGAGAGACCCCAGGAGAAACCAAATCTGCCAGCACCTTGATGTTGGACTTGTAGTATCTGAAACTGTGAGAAATAAATTTATGTTGTTTAAGCCACCCAGTCTGTGGTAATTTGTTATGGCAGCACTAGCAGACTAATATACCAATCCATAAAAATCAATCAAGCAATCAATCTAGATCTGCTCCATAAAAAAGCAGTTAGAAATATTGTTAAAAATGCAGTTTCCTGGGTGCGCTCCTAGACTTAATCAGAAACTCTCTGGTAGGGTTCAAGGAAGCTCTATGTTTTCCTCAGGTAATTCTTATACACGCTAAAGTTGAGAGCCACTGAAACAGAGACCTCAGGGTACTAAAAGGGGGCTTTTTCACATGTCTATATCACATCAAGTCTTTATTCTCTCTTCTGAGATTTTCCACCTGAGTGTTAGTAGAAGACAGGTATTGAATATCATAGTTTTCTTTGGGATACATTAAGTTGACAATGAAAATTCCGGAAAGCCATGAGGCTATGGGGACTATATGTGTAAGATGAATCAAGGAAAAGAGGGGTATAACATTTTAGGGTGAAGTTAGTATCAAAACTAACCTAGAATTGGTCCTTTAAAATTGCCATTAGGAAAGCCATTTAAGCCAAATTTGACCATTGCCTACCTCTCCCTTTTTTCCTCCTCTGCAGCCAGTAAACAATACTTAATAATAATGTTTTTCCCCCTTCCTTGAGATTACTTAAGAAGCTTTAAGCCCTGGCCGGTGTGACTTAGTGGATTGAGTGCTGGCCTGTGAACCAAAGGGCACATACCTAGGTTATGGGCCAGGTCCCTGGTGGGGGGCATATGAGAGGCAACTGCACATTGATGTTTCTTTCCCTCTCTTTCTCCCTCCCTTCCCCTCTCTCAAAATAAATAAATAACATCTTTTAAAAAACAAAAGAAAAATTATTTAAAAAAAACCAGAAGCTTTGATTTTGAAGTCTTTGTCTCTTGACCATTTACTTCTGGTACAGATGCACTTAGTCCCTGGAGATTGAATCCCATCTCAATAGAGGCTCAATTGGGACAGCTAAGAGACATGGATTCAATTGATAAATATCCAATTCTGGAAGGCTTGAGACGTTTATACCTCAGAAGTTAGCTGCAACCTTGATGTCAGATCTAGTTGAAATTAATATGAACTCCTGCCAATTCCATGGTTGCTAGAAGTCCAAAGCCTTCCCCTAGATCCATAAAAACAATCACCCATCCAAGGTACTTCTAAGCAGTGTAGATTTTACTGAAATTTTATGAAGGTGTGGAGAATAACTTACATTGCTGTAATGCAAATGACTTTAACATCTACAATAGGCATTATAGGTGGTTCTTAACTATCCATTAACTACCACTGCCCTGTGGAGTTTCACTAGCCTGTCAGGTGAACCCAGTTCTGGGTCAAGTGACTTTGCCTAGTAAAAAGAAAATCCAGTACTTAAATTTAGGTCTGAGTCTTTATATAATTTTCATTATACCACCTACCACATGCTTCTGAATCTGGAGTCTTGGAGCCAAAGTTCTACTAATAGTTTGTGTGCCCTTGGAAAAGTCATGTTTACTCTCTGAGGTTCAGTTCCTCATCTATAAAACAGGAAGGCTGAATTAAATAGTTTGTAAAGGCCTTTTGACCTCAGATAATATGACATTCTGTGACCTCTCCACTTGGCAAGTAAAATTGGAAGTTGTAGTATGCCTTGCTTAATTAAGGCAGAACCTCATTAAGATCTGGATCCTGGGTTTTTATTGTCCTGCTCCTGAAGTTGATGGTTTATGTATTTGATTGATTGATTGATTGATTGATTTCTATAGTGGAGATTGACTAGGTTTTAGATAACGTCTGCTCTCAATAAACCCAACCTTGGCTAAGTAAGAGAGAACAGAGTAGAGGATACAGAGCAGTATCATATTTGTGTCTGTTCAAGTCAGGTCAGTAAAACCTGGTGCCATAAATTATTGCAATTGAGGACCTGCATTCATTTTTCATGCTTGATAAAGCAGCTATATATCTTTCTTTGAAACATTTTGGGGAAATCCAAGCCTAGGCATCAATATTAATTTTGATAGAACAATGATAGGATTCAGGGCATCCTGAGCAAAGACAGAGAAAAACAGGATGAACAAGGGAGAGTGTATTTGTGCTTGGGTGGGAGCTCCACCCTGCATGAGCCTCTTTAGCATATCTATACTTGAAAGGTGAAGGTTATCTAGATACCTATGCATCTATAGGCAAGAAATTTAGTTCAAGTCCACAAGCTGCAAAGATGCAACCTGTGTGGCAATTTGCTCTATCTTCAAATGAATAATAATGAATTTTGATAACTCTTTCCCTCCCTCCCTACCTCCTGCAACCCCTCCCTCCTGCAACCCCCCCCTTTCTGTTTCCCTCTCTCTCCCCCTCCCTCCTTCTCTCCCTTTTTCCCTCTCTGTCATCATCTATCTCTATCTCATCATTTATATGTCATCTATCTCTATAATCTATCATTGTCATCTAACATCTAGCTGTATCCTCCAGAAGTCTTAGGCAGTATCTCCAATGCTGTATATACCCAAAATCCCTCTTTCTGTGTGTTCCTCTCAGGGCCAGTTCTTTCTCTGACTAGGGCACCATGGGGCAAGATGTGGGAAGGTCAGCTTGTGACATCTCCAGTGTCAACATCATGAGCTATGACTATTTTATATTTACTTTGCAAAGAGAGAAAAAGTCTCTAAAAGATGAATTTGACTTGACTGATAGGTTACATAGTATCACTACAGCTGTCCATGTCAGTAAAAACCACCAATGAACATTACCTATTGGTATCATAGCAATAGGCAAAAAGATCAGGTTAATTGCATGAACTTCTCATCACTTAGCCATCTATATTAGTATCATGTGGCTGTCACAATATTGGGAATTGGAAGGACTCAGTTCTTCAAATGCTTCCCAGTTTTTAAAGCCTAGAAACAACTATGTACGTCTGTCAGTCTCTGCACATCTGCCTGCTGTTTGTGTCACTTGCATATTCAAATGTTTTTGTTTTTACTGAATCCCAATGCCACTGTTTTTTGGGGGGAGTGGGGAGGAGGGTTGTTTCTGGAGGTGACAGTTTCTTTAAAAAGTATTGCTTCTTCCTCTTTGATTCAGCATCCTGCTTGCAGCTGCCCCTCGGAGACCTTGACTCACTGGTTATGGCTGGAATCCAGGTCCTGTCTCTCTCAGTTTTTGGTGCATGTTCTGAGCTTTGTTAGAGCCATTCTACATTTGATTTATGTTCTGCTGGGATGGTGGCTCCATATTCAACCTGTGTGCCAAGTGATTCTGAGGCAGCTTTTCCAAACCAGATAATTGAATTTCTCCATTTTCTGAAAACAAAGAGCAAGCCACTTTATTAATTGGAAATGTGCTTATTTAGTGCTGTGTGGGAGCTGACATTATCTCTCTGAATGTTTAGGAAGCTCATCTTGTTCCTGAGATTTAATTCTCCTTAAAATCTCTCTGCAGCTCTTCTAGCCCCACCCCACACACATCCTTAGACATGGACACACATATGTACTTCCAACTTTTTAAGTTCTATCAGTTCCTTGAGGCTCAATTTAAGCCTCACCCTCTCCAGGGACTATTCCTCAGTTAGGGAACCTGCATCATGTTCTCCTATAGCACCTATTGTCTGCAACACACAATTTAACATTTGCTTAGTATACTTTCTGAGGGCTTAGTCCATGTCTTATAATTATTCTCTTTGTGATTACTTTATTTATTCATGTATTCAACAAGCACTTATTGAGTACTTTCTATATTAGGACCTGTGCTAGGCACTGCAGTTTCAACGATAATGGTTAAGACATGTTCCTTGCCTTCAAGAAGTACCCAGTCTAGTAGGGGAGATAAATAAACAAATTTAAAAACACAATAATATATTTAGGTGCTATGATAAAGGTCAAAATAGATTACAGGAAAAAGCACAAAAGAAAGAGTAGAGGCCAGTTCTACTTGCAGGAAGCAGGAAAGCATAAAAGAGGTGATGATTTATTGAGTTTAATTTTAAAAGCTTAGTTTATATTGGCAGAAAAGAAGTATATTGCAAACAGCAAAAAATCACAGAAAAGTCATAGAGGCTTGAAAAAGTATGAAACATTAGACAAAATAAAATGGTTTGGCATGATTAAAAGGCAGTTAGTTGGAGGTGGGTAGAGTATCTAGTAAGAGCTAGGACTGGAGATGCATTAGGGACCAGATTGTGGAAGGCCTTGTCAAGTTAAGGCCATTTAACTTCAGGCTGCAGTTAGTGGTGAGCCATTGTAGAAATTTGTTCACTGGAGTTACATAATCTGATTAGTGATGAAAAAAGATTACTTTGGTAGATGGCTTGGAGGCTGATTATGGTGTTGAGATAAGGAGGGACTGATGGAGCTAGTACCTGGGCAATAGGAATTGAGAGAAAGTACCAATTTTAGTTGTGTTAGGGAGTAAAAGTGATAGGACTTAGTGATCGATTGGATAAGAAGGGCCAGAGACAGGGAGAAGTCTAGAATGATTCTCAGGTTTCTGGTTTGGACCACTGGGTGAGTGGTAGTGCCACTCACAGAGACAGAAAAGACAGAGCAAGAAGAAAGCTCACTGCCTCATAGCTCTCCCCACCTCTTCACTGCAATCTCATGTGGGTCCACAGTCAGTGCTCAAAATTGGATGATATTTATTTAACTTTACTCTGTTAAGAGAGAGGAGAGGGTATTGTGTGTCTTTGTGATTTGTCTTAGCTTATTAAGATACTTCCTGTACTGGAAGGTATCTTAGCTTCATGGCCTCTATCACTGATACTTTATGGCCCTTCCTTCTATTGCTAAGATTTATTTGTGTATTTCTGTGGCTCTGGTGCAGGTTTTGGACTCACAACTTAGTTAGCTTTTCTAGTTAGTGCTATATCCTTCTGTCCCTGGTTCATACATATGATTTAATAATAGTAATCTCTCACATTTGAATTGTGAGTTGGAGTTCAGAAGGCATGTTCATATATATTTTATCTCTTCTGATCCTTGTTACTATAGTGTGAAGTAGGTAGTAAGGTAGCTTTAATTGTCCCTGCTTCATAGATAAAGTAATATGGGCTGTGGTGATGTGACCTGTCAAAGATCACAGATGTAGTAAGTGGCATAATTGCCTCCCCATCCACTGCTCTTTAATTATGCAATCCTGATCCTTGCCTTGCTGTCTGATACCCATATGCTTCTAGACTCCTCATGGCTTGTCTGGTTTCTCCCCTCTTCCATCTTCTGACCTCCAGTGCTGTGCCCCACACCCATTGTGACCTTCTGGTTTCAGTTACCTCCCTTACCTATACCTTACCCTGTATATCCACCCCTAGTTTGGGTTTCTTAGTCTGGGCATTTTACCTTGTCTGTGTAATCCTTGTACCCACAGTCCTGGCAGGACTTGCAGATGATTTGTGCCACTAGAACTTTTCTTCTGAAGAACATAGAGGAACACCCACTTTAAGTCTGTTAGGAGACAACCTGACCTGAGGAAATGCTGGTCTTCAGACTATATTACTTGCAAAATACTTAATTTGTGAATATAAACAGTGAAAGAAGACATAATGAGCAAGGCAAAATTTTATAACCTACAGCCTGGCTCCTTTCCATCACAGGTCTCATTTAAGGTTCTCAATGGGCTACGTTGCCTGAGTCTCACTCTCCCTGTAAGCTCATGAATCTCCTAACTCAAATGTTTGGGCTGAGCATTTTGAACCAGTTTTTCATTTACGTGGTAGTAACAAACAGCTTTAAGGATCATATAAATTTTTGGTATCTTCTCAGCACTGAAATGGTTTAATGGGTGGTCCTGTGTGTATAAGTCTCTGTGGATCCATTGGGATCCAGGATTGCTTTAATGTACTTGGCACTTCAGCGTTTTATAGTTAAGTGGCAAGTACTTATGAAACCCCAACTGCAGAACAGGGATATAAGCAGACTCCTTGCTCTTGAGCCTGCCATCTACTTGGAAAGAGAAGCCTTTCGTTTTGTTCACCACGATGGAGCAGCACACGAAACAATTATAAATCCTTGCTAGGAATGTTGCTACTTAAAGAAGCTTCCTAAAAGATGACATTTGAACTGGGCCTTAGAGAATGGGTAAGATTTGGATTGCAGAAGGTTTGAGAGGCAGTGTTAGTGCTGATATTCAGGGAGGGCAGAATGACATGATAGAAACCCCATATTTAATTCCTTTTTAAAGAATATTTCTCAGGTGACAAGTTTGGGCGGGTACCTGTTAAAGCAGGCTTTTTAAACAGTGCCAAATCCTGCACTCTAAGTTCCTCAAATGTAGAGTTTGGTTATTTTGGAACATGATTTTAGGGTCTAGTGTGGACTTAGTGCAGGAGATTCCTTTTTCAAGTCAAGTTTCTACTCTGGTAAAAACTGGGTTTGTGTTTTTGAGATAATTGTCATAAGAAGGCGGTGCTGCTAAAATACAGGCTAGAATAGGAAAGCTTAATTTGCACAGTTGTGAGATGCAATTTCTCTGTTCTTCTTTGGCAAAGCTGATGCCATGGCTGGGGAATCTTCTCAGAGTGACAGATCTGTGTGGGCTGAAGCCCCAGTTTGATCCTGAGGGGGCAGGAGATGGAATTTTTTTCTCTTCTCTGTTGCAGGCAACTGTATACTCTGGGAGCTATTGTTGGGAGTATGGTGTATGCCTTATTTCCCAGTTGAACATTATGGAGCAAATGCCATCTGAAATATGTTTTTGCAAGTGGGGCACAGGGCAGGGTATGATGAACAGGTTAAATAATAATTTGTTGGATAGAACAGGTTTGTTGGAACTGTGGCCTGAAGAAATATTACATCCAATATCAAACCCAATTGCCTTACCTAGTGTTCCACTTTTTAAAAGATTTTTCTACATGTTAGGGTGGATTGAGGTAAGATATTCTATCTTTAAATTTGGGGGAGAGGATTATTAAGCAAAAGTGGGCTGATATAGTCGGCTCTTGGCCAGTTGTGAACTTAGCAAAATATGTCTAATTTTCCAGTTTCCTGTTGGTTTTCTCTCTTGCCTCTTGGCACTCTCCCCTGCAGAATGTAGAATTCTTCTCTGTTAAATCAATACTGAGACCTCAGCAGTAACTTTCAGAGAGAGGAGAGTATGCCTGGAATGCAGGGGTGGTGTCAGGACTGCGTCATCTAAAGGGCTCTGTCTCAAAAAGAGTAGGCAGCAGTCCAGGCATGATGTGCTAAGGATGTAGCAGATTCTTGTTCATGTTGGACCGTTATCTATGCCCAAGGATAGGAAATGACTGAGAGACTCATTAGCAGGTACTTAGGCTCCTCCTGGCAACCCACCTGTTCTACTGAGTAGAAAGGATACAAATACATTAAGAAGGGATAGGAAAATAATATAACTTGAGATTAAGAAAAATATTCTCAAGGACGTGTTTAAGATGGATTCAATAAGGTAGAAATTAGTATCTACATGGTAAAAAATACTAATAGCTAACATTAATTGAGCCCTTATGATATGCCAAGCATTTTATATAAAGTTCTTATCTAATTCTCATGATAAGCCTATGAGTTTTACAATTCACATTTTGCATACAGGTAAAATGAGGTAAAGTTACCCAAGGTCATAGAGCTAGGAAGTGATTGAAGTAGGATTGATTCAGTGATATTTTAAAAAAATGTTTTATTTATTTGTTTTGAGAGATGGGAAGGGAGGGAGAAAGAGAAGGAGAGAAATATCAATGTGTGCTTCCCTCTCACACACCCTCTACTGGGGACCTGGCCTGCAACCCAGGCATGTGCCCTGGCTGGGAATGGACCAGCGACCCTTTGGTTTGCAGGTGATCACTCAATCCACTGAGTCACACCAGCCAGGGCAAATGATATTTTTATTGTGGTAAAATGTGTAACGTAAAATTTACCATCTTAACAAATTTGAAAAAGGATTTATTTTTCATGTAACTTTTAAAATTATCATTCACTGAAGCTGTCTTTTATGGTATATAACTTTGAGTTTTAGCACATATATAGATTCATGAAGCTACCACCACAGTGAGGATACAGAACAGTTCCACCTCCCCTGAAATCTCGCTTGTGTTCTTCCTTTATAATATACTCTTTGCACACATCTAACCCTTGGAAAAAGCTGATAAATTTTCTATAACTATAGGTTTCTCTTTTCCAGGATTCATATACATGGAATCATATTCTATGTAACCTTTCGAGACTAGCTTCTTTTACTTAGCAAAGTTCTCTGGAGATTCATCCAAGTTGTTGCATGTTTATATATTTTTATTGTCAAGTAGTATTCTATTGTATGGTTGTACTACAGTTTGGTTATCCATTCATCTGTTAATAAACATTTGGGTTGCTTCCAAGTTTTGGCAGTTATGAACAGAACCTTTATAAATACTCATATATAGGTTTTGGTGCTGGGTCATATGTTTAAGCATATGTTTAAGCTGTATGATTTTGCATTTCTACAAAGTGGTAGATATATGAGAGTTGTAGTTTTACATTCTCACAAACTCTTGGTATTGTCAGTATCATTTTTTTACTTTAGCTATGCTGTTAGGTATGTAGTGGTATCTCATTATGGTTTCAATTTGTATTTTCCTAATGACTAATGAAGTTGTATATCTTTCTTGTGTGTGTGGTTTTTTTTTTTTGCCATTTTCCTATTCTCTTTGGTGAAGTGTCTGGTCATTGAGTCTTTTGCACATTTTAAAATCTGATCATTTGTGTCTTTACTGTTGAACTTGAGAGTTCTTTATACCTTCTGAACATGTCTTTTGTCTAATATGTAATTTTACCTTGTCTTCTTTATTCTCTTTTTAAAAAGATTTAATTAATTTATTTTTAGACAGAGGGGCATGCGAGAGAGAAAGAAGGAGAGAAACATCAGTGTGTGGTTGCCTCTCAGGTGGCCCCCACTGGGGACCTGGCCTGCAGCGTTGGCATGTGCCCTGACTGGGAATCGAACCAGCAACCCTTTGGTTCACAGCCCATGCTCAATCCACTGAGCTACACCAGCCGTGGCTTTATTCTCTTTATAGTGTCTTTTATAAATTTTTCTTTTACTTTAAATTTTATAAAGTGTACCTTTTCAATTTTTGTTTTATGGATCATGCTTTTGGTATCACATCTAAGAATATTTTATAATAACAGAAATCAGATAAGAGATTGCTTAGGGATAATGTACCTACATCATTTTGTAAAAATAATAATTTAATGAAGTATATTTTTCATATCATATAATTCATTCTCTTTTTAAAATATTTTATTCATTTCTTTAGACACAGGAGAAGAGAGAGAGAGAAAGAAAGGGAGAGAAACATCAATGTGTGGTTGCTTCTCATGTGCCCCCAACTAGGGGCCTGGACTGCAACCCAGGCATGTGTCCCGATGGGAAATCAAACCAGCAACCCTTTGGTTTACAGGCCAGCATTCAATGCACTGAGCCACACCAGCCAGGGATAATTCATTGTTTTTTTTTTAAGATTTTATTTATTTATTTTTAGAGAGGGAAGGGAGGGAGAAAGAGAGAGAGAGAGAGAGAAACATCGATGTGTGGTTGCTGGGGGTCATAGCCTGCAACCCAGGCATGTACCTTGACTGGGAATCAAAACTGTGACACTTTGGTTCACAGCCCATGCTCAATCCACTGAGCTACACCAGCCAGAGCTTTAATTCATTCTTTTGAAGTGTACAATTCCATGATCAAAACAGTAAATTTACCAAGTTCTCCAACTATCACTATGCATTTGTTTTAGGATATGTTCATCACTCCATAAACATTTACTGTTAATCTCCATTGATTTCTAATTTTGCTCCAGAAAACATCTAGTCTATTTTCTATATAGTTTTTCCAGCACCATTTTTATCTAAGTTGTGGTGAAAAACACAACATAAAGCTTACCATCTTACCATTTTTTAAGTTTACAATTTAGTAGTATTAAATGTATTCACAGTGTTGTATGACCAATCTCCAGAACTTTTTCACCCTGCAAATCTGAAAGTCTATATCAATTAAACAGCTCTTCATTCCCCTCCCTCATCCCCTGCCAACCACTATTCAATTTTCTGTTTCTATGAGTTTGAGTACTGTAGATATCTCATATAAGTGGAATAATACAGTATGTGTCTTTTTGTGACTGATTTACTTTACTTAGCATAATGTCCTCAAGGTTCAGTGTCCTGTGTTGTAGCATGTGTCAGAATTTCCTTCCTTTTTAAGGCTGAATAATACTCTATGTAGATACTGCATTTTGTTTTATCTATTTATCTGTTGATAGGTATTTTGATTGCACCTACCTTTTGACTACTGTGAATAACGCTGGTCTAAACATAAATGTACAAACATCTCTTTAAAACCTGCAGCACTACTTTTTGGGAAAAAAAACTATTTTTTCCATTAAATATCATTGTCTGTCTTTATTAAAAACAAGTTTACGATATGTATATGGATCTGATTCTAGACTATTTGCTTCCATTGATCTATATGTTTATTCTTTGGCGATAACAGGCAATCTTTTTTTTTTTTAATTTTCTCTTTCTTTCTTTCTTTCTTTCTTTCTTTCTTTCTTTCTTTCTTTCTTTCTTTTTTTTTAAATTTTATTTTAATCATTGTTCAAGTACAGTTTTCTCCCTTTTACTCCCAATCCAGCCCAGCCTCCCAACCTTCCCCATTTCCCTCCCATTACCACCCTCCCCCTAGTTTTGTTCAGGTGTCCTTTAAATTTGTTCTCGTGAACCCTTCCCATTGTCCCCTTAAATTCCCTCTTCTCTCCCTTGTGGTCACTGTCAGCCTGTCCTCTATTTCAGTGTCTTTGTTTATATTTTGCTTGTTTCATTTTTTTTCTTTTTCTTTTTTTTAATATATTTTATTGATTATGCTATTACAGTTGTCCCATTTCCCCCTTCACTCCCCTCCACCCTGTGCCCCCTCTCCCACCCACATTCCCCCCCTTTAGTTCATGTCCATGTGTCATACTTATGAGTTCTTTAGCTTCTACATTTCCCGTACTATTCTTGCCCTCCCCCTATCTATTTTCAACCTACATTCTATGCTACTTATTCTTTATACCTTTTCCCCCTCTCTCCTCCTCCCACACCTACTGCTAGCCCCCCTTGTGCCCTCTATTTCTGTGGTTCTGTTCCTATTCTAGTTGTTTAGTTTCTTTTGGGTTTGCTTTAGGTGTGGTTGTTAATATTTGTGAGTTTGCTGTCCTTTTACTATACATGTCTTTTCTTTATCTTCTTTTCTTAGATAAGTCCCTTTAGCATTTCATAAAGTAAGGGCTTGGTGATGATGAACTCCTTTAATTTGACCTTATCTGAAAAGCACTTTATCTTCTCTTCCATTCTAAATGAGAGCTTTGCTGGATAGAGCAATCTGGGATGTAGGTCCTTGTCTTTCATGACTTGGAATATTTCTTTCCAGCCCCTTCTTGCCTGTAAGGTCTCTTTTGAGAAATCAGCTGACAGTCTGATGGGAACTCCTTTGTAGGTTACTGTCCCCTTATCTCTTGCTGCTTCTAGGATTCTCTCCTTCGTTTTTACCTTGGCTAATGTAATTATGATGTGCCTTGGTGTGTTTCTTCTTGGGTCCAACTTCTTTGGGGCTCTCTGCGCTCCTTGGATTTCTTGGAAGACTGTTCCCTTTGCCAGATTGGGGAAGTTCTCCTTTATTATTTGTTCAAATAACTTTTCCACTTGTTGGTCCTCCCCTTCTGGTACCCCTATAATTCGGATGTTGGAACGTTTAAAGGTGTCCTCGATGGTCTTAAGCTTTTCTTCGATTTTTTGAATTCTTATTTCATCATGCTTTCCTGCTTGGTTGATTCTATCTTCCTTCTGGTCCACTGTGTTGTTTTGAGACTCAGATTCCTTCCTTTCACAATTGGCTCTCCTCCGTGTGTCTTCCTGCATCCCTTTTATGGTAATCTGCATTTTTCATGTAATTTGGATCCAAAATCAACCAGTTCTGTGAGCTTCCTGATCACCAGTGTTTTGAACTGTGCATCTGATAGATTGGCTATTTCTTGGTCACTCAAAAGGATGAGTCCTGGGGGACTGATCTGTTCTGCTGGAAACATGTCTTATGTCTTTCCCTGTCTCTCCTATTATTTTACTTATTTATTTATTTTTTCTCCGGTCTGGTCGCTCTTGTTATGGTGGGGGGGCGGAGCCTTAGATGTTCACCAGGGCTGGGTGCCCCAGTCGCTAGCTTGTGACGTTATATGTGGGGGCAGGGGCGGGAGCGGGGACAGGAGGGATCAATGGCGACCCTTCCGTTCTCTTGGAGTCAGACACCTCCTTGGGCTTCTGGGCCGCGAGCTCTGCCCTGGTCCACAATCGCTGCCCCACTGATTCCCCCAGCCGCTGCTTGCATACTCAGGGATCACCGCTACACCGCTGTGCTCTTGCGTCCCGGATTGCTGTCGCGCCGATTTTGCGCCAAATTTCCCCCGACCAACACGCGCCTGCAACCCGCGCCAGCCCTGTGCCCGCTCGCTTGGCTTGTCGTCCCCTACCAGTCTTGATGTACCGGTCTACTTCAACTTCTTGGCTGTCCGACTTCCATTCAGATAAATCCTCTGACAGTTCTGATATTATGACTGCAAATCACTGTTGTAAATTATTGTGGTTCTGTTCTTGGTTGTGCGAGGAGGTACGGTGCGTCCACCTATTCCTCCATCTTCTATATTTTGCTTGTTTCTTTGTTTTGTTGTTTAGGTTCCTATTAAAGGTGAGATCTTATGGTATTTGTCTTTCACTGCCTGGCTTGTTTCGCTTAGCATAATGTTTTCCAGCTCTATCCAAGCTGTTGTAAAGGGTAGGAGCTCCTTCTTTCTTTCTGCTGCATAGAATTCCATTGTGTAACTGTACCATAGCTTTTTGATCCATTTATTTACTGATGGGCATCTTGGTTGCTTCTAGCTTCTAGCTATTGTAAATTGCGCTGCTATGAACATTGGGATGCATAGGTTCTTTTGGGTTGGTGTTTTAGTATTCTTAGGATGGAGTCCCAGCAGTAGAATTGCTGGGCCAAAAGGCAGATCCATTTTTAGATTTCTGAGGAAGTTCCATACTGCTTTCCATAGTGGTTGTACCAGTCTGCAGTCCCACCAACAGTGCACAAGGGTCCCATTTTCTCCACAACCTCTCCAACACTTGTTTGTTGCTTAGTTTATGATGGCCATTCTGACTGGTGTGAAGTGGTATCTCATTGTGGTTTTAATCTGCATCTCTCTGATGGCTAGCGATATTGAGCATCGCTTCATGTGTCTTTGGATTTTCTGTATGTCCTCCTCGGAGAAGTGTCTGTTCAAGTCCTTTGCCCATTTATTTAATTGGATTCCTTGTCTTCTTAGAGTGCAGTCTTGTAAGTTCTTTATATATTTTGGAGATTAAACCCTTGTCTGAGAAATCATTGGCAAATATGTTTTCCCATACAGTTGGTTCTCTTTTAATTTTGATACTGTTTTCTTTAGCTTTGCAGAAACTTTTAATTTTGATGAGGTCCCATTTGTTTATTCTTTCCTTTATGTCCCTTGCTTTAGGGGACAAGTCAGTAAAAAAGTTTCTGTGTGAAATATCTGAGATTTTCCTACCTACACTCTCTTCTATGACTTTAATGGTGCCACATTTTATATTCAAGTCTTTTATCCACCTTGAATTTATTTTTGTATATAGTGTAAGTTGGTGCTTGAGTTTCATTTTTTTAGCATGTGGCTGTCCAGTTCTCCCAACACCATTTGTTGAAGAGGCTATTTTTACTCCATTTTATGTTGCTGCCTCCTTTGTCAAATATTAATTGACCATAGAGACTTGGGGTTGTTTCTGGGCTCTCTGTTCTGTTCCATTGGTCTATGTGCCTGTTTTTATGCCAGTACCAGGCTGTTTTGGTTACAGTGGCCTCGTAGTATAGTTTAGTGTCAGCTATTGTGATCCCTCCTACTTTACTCTTCTTTCTCAAAATTGCAGCAGCTATTCAGGGTTGTTTATGGTTCCATATAAATTTTTGAAGTGTTCGTTCTATGTCTGTGAAATATGCCATTGGTACTTTAATAGGAATTGCATTGAATGTGTAAATTGCTTTGAGTAGTATGGACATTTTGATGATATTAATTCTTCCAATCCATGAACACGGTATATTTTTCCATTTGTTTGTGTCTTCCTTGATTTCTTTCCTGAGTATTATGTAGTTTTCTAAATACAGATCTTTCACCTCTTTGGTTAGGTTATTCCTAGATATTCTATTTTTCTTTTTGCTACTTCAAATGGGATTTTTTCCTTGATCTCTGCTTCTGCTGTTTCATTGTTGGTATACAGAAATGCCTTTGTTTTCTGGATATTGACTTTGTATCCCGCTGTTTTACCAAATTCATTTATTAGGTCAAGCAGTTTTTTTGTGGAGTGTATGGGATTTTCTATGTACACTATCATATCATCTGCAAACAGTGACAGTTTTGTTTCTTCCTTTCCGATTTGAATGCCTTTTATTTCTTTTTCCTGTCTGATTGCTGTGGCTAAAACTTCCAGTACTATATTGAATAGAAGTGGTGAAAGTGGACAGCCTTGTCTTGTTCCTGATCTTAGTGGAAAAGATTTTAATTTTTGCCCATTGAGAATGATGTTGGCTGTAGGTCTGTCATATATGGCCTTTATAATGTTGAGGTATGGTCCCTCTATTCCCACTTTGCTGAGTGTTTTCATCATGAATGGGTGCTGTACCTTATCAAATGCTTTTTCTGCATCTATTGATATGATCATGTGGTTTTCGTCTTTGCTTTTTCTTTATGTGATGTATTGCATTTACTGATTTGCAAATATTGTACCATCCTTGCATCCCTGGAATGAATCCCACTTGGTCATGGTGTATGATCTTTTTAATGTATTGTTGGATGCGATTTGCCAGTATTTTGTTGAGGATTTTAGCGTGAATGTTCATCAGTGATATTGGCCTGAAGTTTTCTTTCTTTGTTGTGTCTTTATCTGGTTTTGGAATTAGGATGATGTTGGCCTCATAAAAAGAGTTTGGGACACTCCCATCTTTTTGGATTTTTTGGAATAGTCTGTGTAGAGTAGGGGTTAGCTCTTCCTTAAATGGTTTGTAGAGTTCTCCTGTGAAACCATCTGGCCCAGGGCTTTTGTGTGTTGGGAGTTTTTTGATTACTGCTTCAATTTCTTTTGCTGTTATTGGTTTGTTCAGGCTTTCTGCTTCTTTTTCATTGAGTCTTGGAAGATTATATTTTTCTAGAAATTTGTCCATTTCACCTAGGTTTTTAAATTTCTTGGCATACAGTTCTTTGTAGTAATTTCTTACAATCCTTTGTATTTCTGTGGTATCTGTTGTAATCTCTCCTCTTTCATTTCTGATTGTGTTTATTTGGGTCTTCTCTCTTTTTTTCTTGATGAGTCTGCTTAAAGGCTTGTCAATTTTGTTTATCTTTTCAAAGAACCAGCTCTTGGATTCATTGATCCTTAGAAATGTGCTTTTAGTCTCTGTGTCATTTAATTCTGCTCTGATCTTGGTTATTTCTTTCCTTCTGCTTCCTCTGGGCTGCCTTTGTTGTTATTCCTCGAGTTCTTGTAGATGTAGGGTTAGGTTGTTTGTTTGGAACGTTTCTAACTTTTTTAGGTGGGCTTGTATTGCTATGAACTTCCCTCTCAGGACTGCCTTGGCTGTGTCCCATACGTTTTGGGTTGTTGTGAGTTCGTTTTCATTTGTTTCCAGAAACCTTTTGATTTCTTCCCTAATATCCTTGACCCATTCATTGTTTAATAGCATGTTATTTAATCTCCATGATTTTGAGTGTTTTGGTATTTTTTCCTTCAGGTTGGTTTCTAGCTTCAGTCCCTCGTGGTCCGAGAAAATGCTTGGTATGATTTCAGTTTTCTTGAAATTCTTGAGGCTTGTTTTGTGTCCTATCATGTGGCCAGTCTTTGAAAATGTTCCGTGTACATTTGAAAAGAATGTGTGTTTAGGTTCTTTTGGATGGAGCGTTCTGTATATATCAGTAAAGTTAATTTCATCAAGAGTATTGTTCAATGCCACAATATCTTTGTTGATATTTTGTTTGGAAGATCTGTCCATTTTTGATAGTGGGATGTTAAAATCCCTCACTATAATTGTGTTGCTGTCCATATCTTTCTTGAAGTCCTCTAAGATTTTCTTTATGTATTTGGGTGCTCCTATGTTGGGTGCATATATATTTACAATATTTATGTCTTCTTGATGGATTCTTCCCTTGAGTATTATGAAGTGACCTTCTGGGTCTCTCTTTATGGACCTTTTTTGGAAGTCTATTTTGTCTGATATGAGTATTGCTACTCTGGCTTTTTTTTTCCCTGTCCATTTGCTTGGAAGATTTGTTTCTAGCCCTTCACTTTCAGCCTGTGCAGGTCTTTTATCCTGAGGTGGGTCTCTTGTAAGCAGCACATATGTGGGTCATTTTTTCTTATCCATTCTGCTATTCTATGTCTTTTGATTGGAACATTTAATCCATTTATTTTTAAGGTTATTATTGATAGGTGCTTATTCATTTTCTTTTATGTACAAGTGTTTCTCTCTCTCTCTCTCTCTCTCTCTCTTTTCCTTCCCTTCCTTAAAGCAGTCCCTTTAGAATCTCTTGCAGAGCTGGTTTGGTGGAGTTGTATTCTTTTAGACTTCTTTTGTCTGGGAAGCTTTTTATTTGGCCTTCTGTCTTGATTGAGATCCTTGCTGGATAAAGTAGCCTTGGTTGCAGACCTCTGGTTCACATTACTTGGAGTATTTCTTGCCATTCTCTTCTGGCTTGGAGTGTTTCCATTGAGAAGTCAGCTGTTAGCCTTATTGGGTCTCCCTTGTATGTTACTTCCTGTTTCTCCCTTGCTGTCTTTAAGATTTTCTCTTTGTCTTGAAATTTTTCCACTTTAATTATCATGTGTCTTGAGGTGGGCCTCTTTTCGTTCCTCTTGATTGGCACTCTCTGTGTTTCTTGGATTTGTGTGACTTTTTCTCTCATCAAATTAGGGAAGTTTTCCTTCATTAGTTTTTCAATTAGGTTTTTGATCTTGCTCTTCTTCTTCTCCTTCTGGTATCCCTATTATATACATATTATTATGTTTCATATTGTCTTGCATTTCTCTTAATCCCTCTTCATTCTTTCTGAGCCTCTTTTCCTTTTCTTGCCCTTTCTGGGTGTTGTTTTCTACTTTGTCCTCTAGCTCGCTAGTCCGATCTTCTGCTTCATCAATCCTGCTTTTCATTCCTTCTACTGTGTTCCTCAGTTCAGAAATGGCATTCTTCATTTCCTCTTGGCCCTTGTTGAGTGTTTCTATTTCCTTTTTCAGGTTTATATAGTTTGCAGTGAGATTGTTGTAGCTTCCCTCTAGTTTCTGATAGCTCATTGTGAGTTCACTGAACTTCCTAATAATCATTGTTTTGAACTCACTATCTGATAGTTGAGTTGCCTCTATTTCATTTACCATTTTTCCTGAGGCTTCCTCCTTTCCCTTCAATTGGGGATTATTTCTTTGTTTTCTCATTGTCCGTGGGTTTCTTCTTGTTAGCCTCTGTTTCTTAAATTGAACTCTTCTGGTTCCCTGTAATTATGGTGTGAACTTCTGTGGTAGAATACTTGTGAGATTCAGTGGTGCAGTCTCCTTCATGTATCCTTGTGTTCACAACTTCCCCCTACTATTTTTTTTTGATCAGTTGGAAGAGTAAGGCAAAATGGTTTAAGACAGCAAGACAGCACACTATGATATTTACATTAGCAGCCAGTAGAGAAGAGGTGGGTTATACTTTGGCTCCTGATAGTGTTAACCGTGACCCTCCACCCCACTGTCCATGTTTTAGAAAGATGGAAAGAAGGTAAGACTCTTATTGGGGACGAAAGGATTTTTAGTTGGATCTAGCAAGCTGTGAGGCTGTGGGAGGTCAGATTCTAAGGTAGGGTTGGAATAAAGCTTAGTAAATAGGAGTAGTGTGTAAAAGAATAAAGACAACCCCCACAATAGTATAGTTCAGTAAATTTCAAAGTGGGCTGAGATCAGGTAGGGGTGTTGAGTAGTATTTACAATTGTATGAACTAGGTCTTATTAACAGTAATAGTAAAGCAACAGTCTTGTGGCAGAATCGATGAGATCTAGATAACAAGCATAAGGAGTATAGAACCTTTAGAGGTGTATTAATGGAACACAGATGAATGATAGTAAATTATCAACACACTGTGACTGAGATACCAGGGGGAACCTATCAAATGACAGTTATAACCAGCCAATCAAAGAAGATTATACAGAAAGAAAAAGAATACCATTTACAGTAACTTGCATGATCAAAAAAAAAAAGGAAAAAAAAAGCAGAAGATGGAGTGCAGGGGAGATAAATTTGGAGTGGAAGGAATAATACTAGGATGAATGGAAGAGAGACATAAGGGATTGAGAGATATGAAAATAATAAGAATTGAAAAATAAAATGCCACTTAAAACATAAGATAAATTCAATCAACCAACAGCAGCCACAAAAACAAAACAAAACAAAACAAAACAAAACAAAACAAACAACCTCTTGTTGGTTTCTAACTGGCCAGACCAGTTTTTCTGATCTTGCTGACTTCTGCTGGCAGAGGGATGTTTGAAATGCTTATCACTCTTCCCAGCCAAATCTCAGTAAGTCTCTCAGGTACTATCCCCAGGGCCAATCTGACTTTCCCCTACAGTACCCTGGGTGCTCCGAGCACGGTCGCTCTCCGGAGATCACTGCCACATTCTCTCGGGCTCCGGGGTCCCCGCAGGGTTCCAGCTCTATGATCTCAGGAAGCACCCGCAATGTTTTGGGATTCACTGTGCCATCTCTGGGGATCATGAAAGAGCACGCCCATCCACCAAATTTTTGAGTTTTGAGCTCTAAGAATACACTAAGCGCCCACGTCCCTTCTGGGTTCACAGAGCGAGAGTCAGGATTCCCGATGGGCTGCGCGCTTCCACAGTTCAGCACCGCAGGCTCCAGAAACCTGAGAACGCCCGTGATCGGGGTTGCGATGTCTGGGTTTTCCACTGATCCACACTCCCACCCGGCTGGGGGTGTGGGTGCTCTTCCAGGCCACCCCTAGTCGTGCTGGCTAGAGGCACTCACTTCTCCCAAGGCTCTGGGTGGCTGTTCACCGTCCCTGGGTGATTTTTTCTCCAGTCCAACTGGCATCCTTGTGCCTTCAAACAACAAGATCTCCCCTGGTGTTGCTCAACCCCCATATTCCAGGGAGGGAGCAGCGACTCCCCTCTCCTGGGAGCTCTGAGGCAGACCCGGGAGCACCGGGCCTGGGGACTGCAACCCCCTTGGTCCCCGCGCTGATCCCTGCGTCCCTTTTGTCCTGAAGCAGTCTCCTTACTGTCTGGTTTTTCAATGATCGCAATAATTTTTGATGTCCTGTTTTCAAAAATGTTTCGGTAACCTAGGCCACTTGCTCTGTTCCTCCACCAATCTGAGAGTTTCCCTCCTCTTCACAGAAGCCGAGAATCACGTTGCCTAGAGTAAAGTTGCCATCTTTAATAACGGGCAATATTGATTACTGTAATTTCATAGTAAATTTTAAAATTAGGTGTGCGAGTCTTTCCAATTTTTATTTTTTTCAAAATATTTTCAGCTACTCTAGTGTTTTTTGGTTGGTTTGTTTACCTTTCCACATAAGTTTTAGAATCAGCTTGTCTATATCTATCTACAAAAGTCCTGATGGGATTGAATTACAGTGATCACTTAGAGTAAAATTAACATCTAAACAGCATTGAGTCTTTGAAAATGTTGTTCCTCTATTCATTTAGATTCTTTGTTGATTTCTTTCATCAAAATTTTGTACTTTTCAGCATAGATATCCTATACATTTTTGTGGGATTTATACTTAAGGGTTTCATGTTTTGGAGCTGTTTTAAATGGTATCTTTTTTTTTTTTTTCAAATTTCAGTTTCCTAATGTAGTTGGTACATTGCAAGCACTCAATAAATATTTTTTATAGTAAGGAATGATGAGCTATATTAGAAGTTACATACTCATTTGGCTGGTGGAAGGATAAATAATCACTATCTGGAGGGAAGCTTGGGAATATGAATGAACAACATAAAAATACAAGAATTTTTTCTAGTGATGTAATTAAAGGTACAGAATTACATGAGTTTTTTTAAAAATAAAGGTGTCTTTTATTTTAAGGTTTTATTTATTTATTTATTTTTAGAGAGAGGGGAAGGGAAAGAGAAAGAGTGGGAGAGAAACATCAGTGTGTGGTTACCTCTGGTGTGCCCCAAACTGGGGACCTGGCCCACAACCCAGGCATGTCCCCTGTCTGGGAATCTAACCGGCAATTCTTTGGTTCACAGGCCCATGCTCAATCCACTGAACTATACCAGCCAGGGTTACATCAGTAATTTTTATGTACAGCAATAAATTGCATTGCATCCAATATTGTGGAATATTGTACAGTCATTAAAATACCTGTTTTTTGGTATTTAATGGATACACTTAAGACATAAGCACACCCCTATGTTCATTGCAGTGTTATTTATAATAGCCAAGGTTTGGAAGACACCCAAGTGTCCATCAGTGCATGAGTGGGTAAAACAGCTATGGAACATTTGCACATTGGAATATTACTTAGCCATAAAAAGGAAGGAAATTTTACCCTTTGCAACCTCATGAATGGATCTGCAGAATGTTATGCTAAGTGAAATAAACCAGTCAGAAAAAAACAAATACTGTATGATTTCAGTCATATGTGTATTCTAATGAACAAACTAAACTAACAAGGAAAATGGGGACAGACTTGTAGATGGAGAGCAGGCTGACAGCTTGGGTGAGGGGGTGTGCATTGGAGGGGTGGAGGGATCAAGCAAAAAAGAAAAACAGAGAAAGAACTCAAGGACAAGGAGAACAGTGTGTTGATTGTGGGGCATGGGATGGGGGTGGGTAGAGTTAGAAGAAAGTATAGGGGGATAAATGGTAATGTAAAAAATATAATACAAAATAAAAGAAAAGAAAATGCAGTCTCTATTTAAGTGTTTATTGATTTCTTCCATTGAACTTTTGTAGCTTTCGGCATACATATCCTACACATTTTTGTGGGGTTTATATTTAAATGTCCTATATTTTAGAGCTCTTTTAAATGGTACATATTTTTAAAATTTCAATTTCCAGTTGTACATTGCTAATATATAGAAATGTGATTGATTTTTGTGTTAATCTATTTTGTAATCCCATTAAACTTATTAATACTAGGATGGTTTTTGGTGTTATTTGTTTGCTTAAATATAGAATTTGATACTTAAATAAGCATATGGAAAGCAAGTAAGGATTATTTAATTTCTTCCTTTTCAGTTGGTATACATGTTATTTATTTTCCTTCCCTTATTGCACTAGCTAGGTATAGTGAGCAAGAACATACTTGTCTTGTTCCTGATCTTAGAGGGAAAGCATTTAATCTCTCTCCATTAGGTACAATGTTAGCTGTAGATTTTGTAGATTCCCTTTATCAGGTTGAATAAATTTCCTTCTATTCCTAGTTGAAGGTTTTTTTGAATCATTAATCATTAATATTGGATTTTGTCAAAAGCTTTTTCTGTATCTGTTGATATGATGTGATTTTTTTTACTTTAAGTTTTTTAATGTTGGATTTCATTGATTAATTTTAGAATATTGAGCCAACATTTTTTTCGTAATATAAACTTTATTTGGTTGTCTGGTATTATTATTTTTATATATTGCCTGATTTAATTTGCTAATATTTTGTGGAGAATTTTTACATTTACATTCATGAGAGATATTGGTCTGTAATTTTCTTTTTTTGTACTGTTGTCTAGTTTTGATATCACTGTAATGCTAGCCTCATAAAATGAGTTGGGGAGTGTTCCTTCCTCCTGTTTCTCCAGAGAAGCTTATGTAGACTAATATTTCTTCTTTAAATGTTTCATAGAATTTTCCAGTGAAACATTCTGAGTCTGGAGATGCCATTTTTTAGACAAGCTCTAAAGCTAAATATTTAATACCTTTAATAATTATAAGACTGTTGAGATTATTTCTTCATCTTGCATTTTGATAGTTTGAGATTTTGGGGGAATTGGTTCATTTTATGTAATATACCAAATTTAGGTACAAAGAGTTATTTATGGTATAGTTGGTTATAACCCAGTAAGAGATGATCCAGTCATCTAAATAGAAACTACAAATTTTGGAGAGAAAATAAATAAATGGAGGCATAATATATTCATGGTTTAGAACTCTTAATATTTTAAAGATACCAGTTTTCCAAAAATTGAACTATATAGATTGCATGAAAATCTAATCACTACCTAAGCTGTTTCTAAAATTTATGTGGAAACAGAAATACTCTAAAAGTAGTTTAAAATTCTTAAAGAACAGAGAATTTATACTACCAAATATCAGAGTATATTAATTCTTATGGGATCCAGTAAAACATAATGTGATATTGGACAAGAATGGAGAAATAGACCTATAGAACAGAAAACAAAATCTAGAACAAAGACACATATATAGAATTTTGATATATGACAAAGTTGGAATGGAGACCATTCAGTAGATGATAAACCATTAAATAAATGAAGCAGGAAACATTGGTTATTCAAGATGGAAACAACATGGACTTCTATCTCCCATGATTATATATGAATGCTATCTTTATGAGAATTAATAAATGTCAAAATAAAACTAATAATTTTAGTAAAAACATTGGTGAACATCTTTTTGATTTTGGGGTAGCAAACTATTTCTTAAACAAGACACATAATGCAAAATCAGAAAAAAAAACTAATAAGTCCGATAAAATAAGTCACATTCAATTACAAATTTTTGTTAATGAAAGGATAACTTTACCAAAAATGAAAAGACAGGATACAGGTTTAGAAGTTATTTGCAGCACATGAAATCAACACAGTATTGGTATCAAGAATATGTAAAAAACTAAAAAATCAATTAAAAAGGATAACCTCATAGAAAAATACACGAAATACATGAATTTTATAGATGAAGAAATAAATAAGGATACTAAACCTCAGTGTTGACTAGGAAATTTCATTATGAGAAATGAGATATTTTTGCCACTCATTTGAAAACTATTAAGAAGGTTGACAATGCCAAATTTTGACAAAGAGGTGGATAAATAATATCTGTGTGTTGCTGCTAGAATTATAAATTGGTTCAAATACTAAACAACTTGGCATTATCTTGTAAAGTTGAATATTCACATGACCTAGTGATTCCACTCCTAGGTGTATTCCAAAGGGAAACTTTAGCAACTATAAACCAGGAGTCATGTCCACAAATGTTCATAACAGTATTTATTATAATATTTAGAAAATGGGAGTAACTCAAATCCTCATTAATGGGAAATGGGTAAATAAATTATGATATATTGACATAATGGAATATTAAGAAGTGTTGAAAATGAATGAACTACAACATGCAGTAGCCTGGCTAAATTTTAATAACATAAAGTGGAATGAGTCCC
This sequence comes from Phyllostomus discolor, assembly GCF_004126475.2. Taxonomy (NCBI): domain Eukaryota; kingdom Metazoa; phylum Chordata; class Mammalia; order Chiroptera; family Phyllostomidae; genus Phyllostomus; species Phyllostomus discolor. Next base: position 72,015,856 of record NC_050198.1, read on the forward strand.
AAAAGATCATACCCTTTAATTAAAGTGCAAATCTAAGCAAAATCAAATATATTGCTTATGTATATATACACACATAAACCCATGAAATAAAATAAAAAACAAGAAAATGGTAAACATAATCATAAAATTCAGGATGCTGGTTATGTCTGTGGGTGAGACAGGTGAATAAGATGGAGAGAAGCAAATAAATTATTGGTAATGTTCCAGTTCTTAGATTGGGCTAGTGGAATCATGGGTTTATAATATTGTTAAAACAATGAATTCATAAATAAATAAGAAAATAAAATAAAAGTACCACGCATAGACCAATCAGGATAGTGTGTTTCAGTCAAAACTGAGGACCGTTTTTGTGCATCTAATGTACCCCAAACCAATGAACCTTAGTCTAGTGGGATTAAACAATACATATGTTTTTGTAGAAGATTTCCACTAGATTGTTTGCTGGTAAAAAATGTGGAATTAATTATTCTTTATATATTTTACTTCAACTTTGAAATATCCATTGATAACTACTGAAAAATAGTAATAACTAAAAAACCTGTAACTACCGTAAAATGAAATTCAAGTGTGCAATGCTGTCTGATTGGAAGTGGCTAAAATAGGATAACAATGTAAGTGCTCTGAGAACCACTTGTAAGCCTCTCTTTGTAATAGAATGGCTGGCTGTGTAAATGCAATGGTTGTATTAAGTACTTAAGTGTTTCATACTGCTGTGGCTCAGGGAGGGAGAAACCGGGAATTCCAACATTGAGAGAGAGAGGGGGGGGGGAAGGGGAGAGAGAGGAGATGGGGGAGAGACAGTGTGTGTTATTTGTGTGTGGTATATATGTATGTGTGTATGGTATATATGTATATAGTAGTGAAAACTCTTTTTATACCCTGTAGATAGGCACCAAAAATTAACCCAAACATTTGATTTGGCATGGAAACATAGTACAGCTACTATGGTTTTTGCCTGAGAATCTAACTTTAACCTTTTCATGAAATTTTAACAGTAGGGCCATATGTGTGTATTCATGGAGGATTTCCTCAGGATCAGTGCTTCTAAAAATTTTTGGAGGTACAGCAGCATCAGCATCAATTTGAGGGCTTGGAAGAAATATAGTCTCTCAGGATCTATTCCAGAACTACTGTATCAGAATCTGAATTTTAACAGGATTCCCTAGCACCTTTATGTTGAGAAGCAGTGGTTGAGAACAGAAGTCTTTGCCTGAAGCTCAATAGGGGCTGGACTTTAGGAAGTGAGAGCACTCACTAAAATTTTATGCAAAATTTGTGTGAATGAATTTTTTTCTGGGTCATACTATGTGTTTTACTCCGGGATCAGACCAGACCTTTGGAAAGCTGTGTACTGAATCCCCAAGCCTTGGCTAACCATTTCATTGAACATGCTTTCGTTTTGTGTCTCCTTTACTTGCATTGAAGAGCACTATGAAAAGCAGTTGTTGAAATTCATTGTATTTATTGCTAGATACTATTGAGAATTTTAAAGCACTACTCAGGTCTCCAATTTCCGATTGCACACACACAAAAATCATCTGAGGTGTTTGTGAACTACTGCTCTGAGGTACTGCCTGGGAACATGTATTATTAATAAATATTGAGGATGATTTTGATGAACTAGGTTCACAGAAAGTAGTTTGCAAAGTTTTTACTACACTGGCTAGTGTCTCTTCATTAAAATAAGCAGGGGTTATTTTTCTTCTAGCTTTAGTACCAGGGAAAGCTTTATTTCTTCTGGGTAATTGATATGCAGTTATCATATGGATAGTATAAGTATAGAGCTTAACATGTGTCCTTTATTACCTTACAGAAACTACATTTGTGACCTACTTTTGAAAATTGCCTAGAACTTTCTCCTTTACACTTTTACATTTGTAAAACTTGTTGCCTCTGCCTTCATTGTACTTTGGATTCTTTTCTTTCACTTTAATCTTTTCACTTTTTACTCCAATTTTCTATTTTTTAGTGGTTTCAACTTCTTTTGAATTTAAACATTCAACTTATAATAGGCTATAAATAAAATATAAACAAGCAAGTAAACATTTAAATAATATTTAACTGGACCTATGTAAGCCTACTCAACTGTTATTTTTTTTTTCCCTTGGAAGAAGGGTAGTGGACTTTGTGTAAAGTAACAATTTTTTTCTTATACTGTGTTTAGTTCTGAAAGCTTATTTTATGTTCTGTCATTCAGTTTATACTAAAACAGATTCTTTTTGAAATAGTGTCCCATACATGCAAATCATGGAGACTTGACTTGTGGTGTTGAACACACAATACAGTGTACAGATGATGTGTTATGGAACTGTGCACCTGAAACCTGTATAATTTGGTAAACCACTTTCACCCCAATAAACTCAATAAAAAGGAAAAAAATAATGAAATATGACTGCATACCTACTAGGTTGGCTATAATAAAAAAGACAGATAATGACAAGTGTTGGTGAAGATGTGAAGAAATTAGAAACCTCATACATTGTTCTTGTAAATGTGAAATGGTACAGCTGCTTTGGAAAACAGTCTGACATTCCTCTAAAAGTTAAACATAGAGTTACCATATGACCAAGCACTTCTACTACTAGACACATACTCAAGAAATGAAAACATATGACCACATGAAAGAATTGTTCATGCATATTCATAACAGCACTCTTCATAATAGTCAGTAAATGGGAATGACCAAAATGTTCATTAAATGGTGAATGGATAAACAAAATGCATATTCATATACCAGAACACTATTCAGCAATAAAAAGGAATAAAATACAGACATATCTCAGATATTACAGGTTCAATTCGAGACCAGACAACTGCAATAAAACAGGCATTGCAATAAAGTGAGTCATAATTTTTTGGTTTCCCAGGGTATATAAAAGTTATGTTTACACTATACCATAGTGTATTAAATATGCAATAGCATTATATCTAAAAATAATATATATTAATTAAAATAATTTATTGTTAAAAAATGCAGTCATCCTATCTTTCAGCATGTTGTAATAATTTTGCTGGTGGAGAGTCTTGCCTCCATGTTGATGGCTGCTGACTGATCAGGGTGGTGATTGCTGAAGTTGAGGTGACTGTGGCAATTTTAAAAGGTAAATAAATATTGATTAACTCTTCCTTTCATGAATGATTTCTCTGTAGCATGTGATACTATTTGATAGTATTTTATCCATAGTAGAAATTCTATCAAAATTGGAGTCAATCTTTTTAAATCATGCCACTGCTTTATCAAATTTATGTAATATTCTAAATTCTTTGTTGTCATTTCAACAGACTTCACAGCATCTTCACCATGAATACATTCTATCTCAAAAAACCACTTGCTCTGCTCATCCATAGAAGCAATTCCTTATTTATTAAAGTTTTATCAGGAGATTGCAGCAATTCACTTCCTTCTTTAGGCTCTACTTTTAATTCTAATTCTCTTGCTATTTCCACCACATCTGCAGTTATTTCTCTACTGGAGTCTTAAAGCTCTCAAAATCATCCATGAGGGTTGAAATCAGCTTATTTCAAACTGCTGTTAATGATATTTTTACCTCTTCCCATGAATCATAAGATGGTGAATTGTTTTTAGAAGGTTTTCAAGCATGCCTTTTATTGTTACGCATTGTTACTCACATCCCTTTTCCTGTCATGCTTACCATGGTTTCAACCTTTTTTCTTGTCAAAAATGGTTTTTATTAACTCATTAGTGTTCTCATGTTTCTCAAAGGTACATTTTTATCAATAACTATTTGTTTACAATTAGATAAGCAGTGGTTCCAAAATGAGCTAATATGATTGCTTTAAAGACAAGAAACTGGATGTTTTTATAAGTTTTTTAGTTTTTCTTGTTTTGTGGGGAAGTATATGATATGTATTAGAGTGTTAGATGTAGTAAAGGAAATCATAGGCTTTTATGATCACTGTTATGGACCCCTGAGTGTTAGGAGCTTTTAGGCTATGAATACTACCTTAAAACAATTATTCTAAATTCAGGGATAATTTACATTTTAAAATCCAACAGTGGGTCGGGTATTAGGATATTTCCATTATAGATATAGATGTGCTAGTAAAGAATTCTATGACCTTGTTCAAAACAAATGCATTTTTTGTAAGCCTATATTTTCTCATCTTCAATATTGGAATAGTAAATCCTTTTCACCTTGTAAGATTATTATGATAATCTCATGATAAACATTTAGTGAGTACCTACTATGTGCTAGACACTTTTCATAGACATGTACAGGGTATGGCAAAAGTAAATTTACTGTTACGAGTACACAAAACTTGGTTTATTCTGGTACAATTATGTATTCATTATTGTGTTATTTTCCATATGAACAATTGTAAACCTACTTTTGCCCCATCTTGTATTATTCATTTATCTCAAAATAACCCTATGAGGTAGGTATTGTTTTTGCTTACTTTACAAATAAGGACATTCAGCTCAGTGAGTTTCCATAAGTTATTTAAGACCATACATCTAAAATAAAACTTAAACTTGATTTCTTTGACTTCAGAGTATAAATTTGTAACCATTATGTCTATATTATATTATTTAGTATGGGCCATTATGTTGCAGGAACAAATGACCCTGAATCTTATTGCTTAAAATAACAAAAGTTTGTTTCTTGTTCTTGCTCTGTATTTTTGATTGCTTGAGGATCTGATACATATCATTATCATTCCAGAACCCAGGTTGACATACTAAGTGTCATTTCTAGCATTGCTGGTTGCTTTGACAGAGAGAAAGTGTATGTGGTGTATTATACACTGGCTCTTAAAACTTCCTCCCAGAAGTGATATATATATATATATATCACTTCCACTCATGCATCATTGACCAAAACTAGTCACATGGCCATAACTAATGTTTGTGTGTGTGTTAAGGGAACATGATTCCACTATGTGCTTGCTGGGAGGGAGGAGAAATGTAAATATTTGGTAAGCAGCAGTAATACCTATCATACTTTTCAAATGTGTTTATTAATGTAAAACTATTATTATGACTGTAAACATTGTTCTGACGTAAGAAGCAATGAGGTGGGTTTACATTTACATTTTTGGAACAATCTCTTGTAATTCATACCATAAGGTTTGCTTATATGCTATAATTAAAAAATTAATTATAACAGTAAGTAAGCACTGTTAATTAGTTATTATATGCTATAATTAACAGTACTGTAAGTACTGTTAATTATAACAGTAAGTAAGCAATATAGTAAATAATTAAATGACTAAGTTAGAATTTGAACTGTTTATATTGATATATTGATATATTTTAATGTAGCTTTCTTCTCATAGGAGGATGTGTTCTTTACCTTTCTGAAATATATTATAAGAAAAAATGGAGTTATATATAAATTGGAATGAATGCTGTAAACATTTAAAGTGGTTTGCTATGCCTTTTTGAGCCTGGCTGATTTGAGAGCAATTTCATGCATGTGATTGTCACAATGCCTAACATAGCCATTTATAATTTTCAAAGTGAACTATAGCATATGACAGAGCTTTCTGTAAACTATAAATATTTTGTGAATGTAGCTATTATTATTGTTGTCATTTCATGATGTCACTTGATCCTAATAATTACCCTGTGAGGTACACCCAATATTGTGATTGTTATTTTCAATGTCTTTATTCACAGTGGGGGAAACTTAAGAGTATTAAACTACTCTTCGTGGCTATGTTGTTAGTAAACAGAGGACTTAAGAATTCTAGTCTGTAATGCCTTGGTCAGTCCTATTCCCATTCCATATTGCTGCCTCTCCAGTCAAATTCTTGGGTGTAAGTTAAATGCAGCCTAGAGAAATTAAAAATGACAGACTTGAAAGAGGAAAACATAAATCTCAATTTCCCAAGATAGCTGGCATCATGCATGCAAACACATTGAGGGAACAGAATCTACTTCTGATAAGGAACTCCTGAAAGAATGGAATTATTCTGGGGTTTAACATTAATGGTGAGAAAGTGGTCTTTCCAAGGGACCAATTAGAGGCTTGGTAGCCTAAAGTATTTTACAGAATGCCATAGCTCAAGGAAGCTGAGGAAAGGTAGTTATGCTTGCCTTGAAAAATTGTGCAAAGTAGGTTAGCAGAGTTGCTTCCATTTTTTGTGAAAGAGAATGCCTTTCTAATTTTAGAGTTTTTCAAGAGGTGGGTAGGCTTTTGTGTGAAGGGAAGCTTTTCTCAGTGCTCACTTCAAGAGGTGCCTGTGAAATCATTTTATATCCTGTTTGGAAAAGGAAGACAATGTGGTGGAAATGAAAAATGAGTTTGTGTAAAAAGTTATCTTTCCCAGAAGAGACAGTGGAAATAAGGCTTCACAACCATACTTATTACTTTTTTCCCTCAGTTATAGAGATGTGTGTTATCAGTTCAATGCAGGTATTGGACTTCTTTAACTATAATGTGTCTCCTGATGTTATACAGTAGGAATGTTTATTTAGCAGATTGTTTGAGAAAGGACAAGTACTTTTTTTTAGAGTGTTGGGTTTTTCCCAGTTTCTCAATATCTCCACTGCAATTTATTTTGTTAATTCAAATTTTCAGATCACTAAAATATAGTTTATAAATGCACCTTTTATTTTTAACTAACTTTTACCTCTGGTTAAACAGCAAATATTCCAAATGCAAACACTCCCAGAAAGAAAAGAAGGGTTCCCACCGAAGGCCTGAGGTTTCTTTACAGATTAGCAATTGTATACATACCTTTGTTTAAGTAACTGAGGTTGGATTATGTCCTGAGAAGCCATTTTTCAGATTTTGTTTTACCTGAAGAAACTATATGTTTTTTAAAAATTAGGAATTCTGACTTCTGGCCAAGATGGAGACATAGATACATACAATTTGCCAACTTGCACAACCAAAAGGACAACAAATTTAAAAACAAAAAAAAGAACAACAAAAACTGCCCAAAATAGAACTGTGTGGAAGTCTGACAACCAAGGAGTTAAAGAAGAAACACTCATTAGGACTGGTAGGAGGGGAGGAGATGGGCAGCTGGGGAGGAGAGGATGCATGGTGAGGCAACGGCTGGCCGATTGGGAGGTCTCACATTCCCGTGCAGATAAACCAGTAGGAACAATTAGAGAGCAAGACAGACCATGAAAACCAGAGTTTCAGTGTGGGGAAATAAAGCCTCAGAACCGCTGGATGTAAAAACCTGTGGGAATTGCAATGTTGGGAGAAACATCCAGCCTCATAGGAGAGTTCACTGGAGAGACCCACAAGGTCCTAGAATGCACACAAGCCCACACACCCAGGAATCAGCACCAGGAAGGCCCAATTTGATTGTGGGAAGTGACTGAAAGATGGCCAAGAGTGGAGCAAGTGGCGTTCTTCCCTCTTGGACCCCTCCCCCACTTACAGAGCCATAATGCAGTGACCTGGGTTGCCTTGCATTGGAAAATACCTAAGGCTCCATCCTTTACTACATAACAGGTGTGCTGAGACCAAAAAAAAAATATGGCCCAAATGAAAGAACAGATCAAAGTTCCAGAAAAAAAATACAACTAAATGATGAAGAGATAGCCAACCTATCACATCTAGAATTTAAAACATTGGTGATCAGGATGCTCACAGAAATGGTTGAGTATGGTTGCAAAATAGAGGAAAAAGTGAAGGCTATCTAAAGTGAAATAAAAGAAAATGCACAGGGAACCAACAGTGAAGGGAAGGAAACTGGGACTCAAACCAATAATTTGGAGCAGAAGGAAAAGTAAACATTGAACCAGAACAGGATGAAGAAACAAGAATTAAAAAAAAAATCAGAAGAGGCTTAGGAAGCTCTGGAAGAACTTTAAATGTTCTAACATCTGAATCCTAGGGGCGCCAGAAGGACAAGAGGAGGACCAAGAAATTGAAAACTTATTTGAAAACATAATGAAGGAGAACTTCCCCAATCTGATAAAGGACATAGACTTTCAGGAAGTCCAGGAAGCTCAGGGAGTCCCAAAGAAGTTGGACCCAAGGAAGCACACACCAAGGCACATCATAATTACATTACCGAAGATGAAAGATAATGAGAGAATCTTAAAAGCAGCAAGAGAAAAGCAGACAGTTGCCTTCAAAGGAGTGCCCATAAGACCATCAGCTGATTTCTCAAAAGAGACCTTGTAGGCAAGAAGGGGCTGGAAAAACATGGAAAGACAATTCCAGGTCATGAAAGGCAAGGACCTACAACCAAGTTTGCTCTATCCAGCAAAGCTATCATTTAGAATGGAAGGGCAGATAAAGTGCTCCACAGATAAAGTCAAGTTAAAGGAGTTCATCACCAACAAGCCATTATTATATGAAATGTTAAAGGGACTTATCTAAGAATAACAAGGTAAAAATATGAACAATAAAATGACAACAAACTCAAAATTACCAACAACTGAACCTAAAAAAAACAAAACCAAAAATAAACTAAGCAAAAAACTTGAACTAGAACAGGAACAGAATCACAGAAATGGAGATCACATGGAGAGTTTTCAGCAGGGAGGGGGAGGGAAGAGAATGGGGGGAAGGTACAGGGAATAAGAAGCATAAATGGTAGGTACAAAATAGACAGAGGGAGGTTAAGAATAGTATGGGAAATGTAGAAGCCAAAGAACTCATATGTATGACCCATGGACATGAACCAAGGGAGGGGAGGTAATGCTGGTGAGAGGAGGGGTGCAGGAGAGAGGGGGATAAAGGGGAGAAAAAATGGGACAACTGTAATAGCATAATCAATAAAATATATTAAAATAAAATTAGGAATTATATCCACAAAGATGAAGACTTTAAAAAAACCTGGGACTTAAGATTATAAAATTATGAAGTATTCTGTTCTCCAAGTCCTTGAAGACTAGGGTTAGATTAGATGAGCACTGTAGGTGGTATTTTCAGGACCAATCAAAAGGCAGTGAGATTCCCTTGAATAAGTATACTGAAGACTTCCATTACCTTCAGAGACATGAAAATACAAGGAGAGGAAGGATGGATCCTAGTGATTTTTTAATATATATGGTCCCAAACTAATATGGTGAATCCACATTTTATAGAGGATATAATAAGGCTCAGATAGAAGTTTATTAATGGGCCTAAGGCCACATGGCTAATAAATAGCAATACTAGAATTTATTTATTTTTTGGCTTTTGGCTTTCTATTTTTTTTCAATTACAGTTTTCATTAAATATTATTTTATATAAGTTTCAGGTGTACAGCATAATGGTTAGACAATCATACTGAAATAATTTAAAGATTTTAAAGATTTTATTTATTTTTAGAGGGAGGAGATGGGAGGAAGAAAGAGGAGATAAACATCAATGTGCAAGATAAACATCAATTGGTTGCCTCTTGTATGCCCTCAGTCTGGGATGTGGCCCTCAGTCCAGGCATATGCCCTGACTAGAATTGCACCAGTGACCTTTTGGTTTGCAGGACAACACCCAACCCACTGAGCTACACCAGTCAGGGAAGTTATTACAATTTTATTGGCTATATTCTCTATCTTGTACTTTACATCCCCATAACTATTTTGTAACTACCAATCTGTACTTTTTAATCTCTTTATCTTTTTCACCCAGTTCCCAGATCCCTCTCTTCTGGCAACCCTCAGTCTGTTCTCTGTATTTATAAGTGTGTTTCTGTGCAAAACTAGAATTAAATGCAAATCTGTGATACTCTCAATCCTGTGCTCATCTCTGTAGATGTAGTAGGTTCAGGATGACCTGTCAAGTCTTGTTATATAAAGTAATATAAAATTATTAAGAGAAAGCAAGGATATTAAAAGTTTCTTTAATATTTGAGACTGATAACCAAGGATAACTAGAGCACCCTAGCTTAGGGCTCAGGCAGAGAACTTGAAACTAGGTAGATAGTTTCAATAAAGCTGAGGTTGCAGTCATTCCAAGCTTCTTCATAGGCCAGTTAGCAATAGCTACTTTAAAGTTAGATGCACATTCATCGCCCAGTCAGCTAGTGTCAGAGTAACATGGGTGCAAATCACTGTGATCTTTGGGACACATGTGACCTATAAGAACACTGGTTAATTTGTTCATCTGGGATTTGTGATAGACATGTAAGAGTCATGTCCCGTACAGGTGACTGTATAGAAGAGACCTGTCTAGAACAGATTTTTCATTTACTAGCATTGGCCAGGCTGCTTCTAGATTCAAATAAGATACATGTCCATTAATATTTGGCTTAAATGGAATTCCCTTATTCAATAAATAACTTCATTGTATATTTTCCTTTTTGTTTTTCTCTTGCTTGTCCCCATGAAAATGCAAGCTTCGTAAGAGCAGGGATCTTTTTCTTGTTTCCTGTGGTAATGCTAGCTTCTAGAACAGGTGCTTTACATAGAGGAGGTCAGTAAATATTGATTCAGTGAACATAAAGACTATTTGCCTTCAATGATTCTTGCCAGTCTGTTTCCCTGGTCAGTTCTACTCCTATTCACCACACAAGTTATTTGTTCTTCTCTACTCCTTCACTCTTTTTGAACCTCCAATCTTTTCATATTTAGTGTTCTCAGTAAAGCATGCCAACTCCTACATTTCAGGAAAAAAAATAGAAGGCGTCAGATGGGAATTTCCTCATCCTCTCTTACTACGTCCACAAACTTGCATTTGGGGCATCACTCTGTTCTCTCCCTCTCTTTTCTCATGACATTCTCCCTGTATCTATCTGCCTGTTTTCACATGATATTTTCTTTTTTTGAGGATACCTATCATGTTGGATTAGGGGCTAATCCTTGCAGTATGACCTTATCTTAACTAATTATATCTGCAATGACAATGACAATTTCCAAATAAGGTCACATTCTGAAGTACTGAGAATTAGGACTACAAATATGGTATCATTTTAGGGGACACAAGTCAACCCATGTACACATATTGCCTTCTAACGATTGCCCTGTATCATTCTCCTTATCCCAATTGTATTAATTTATTTATGTATTTATTTATTTATTTGTTGTTCAGTTACAGTTGTCCTCATTCCCCCTCATTATTCTCCCCCTGCCTACCCACCCCACCTCCCACATTCAGCCTCCCACCCCGCCCCCGTTGGCCTTGTCCATGGGTCCTTTATATATGTTCCTTGATGACCTTTCCCATCTTTCCCCTATTAATCCCCTCCCCCTCCCCTCTGGTTACTGTCAGTTTGTTCTTTATTTCCATATCTCTGATTATATTTTGCTTGCTTGTTTGTTTTGTTGATTAGGTTCTAGGCCCCTTTCTTACTCCACATAATTTCTCAGACTCACCCATTTTGATGGCTTAAATTAGTAAAATGACTTTGAAATCTCTATCTTCAGTTCTTATGTCTTTCCTGAGTGCCACCCCCACCTTAAATTCCTCCCCAGCAGGTACCTCAAGGTGAAATTCTTTCCACAATACCTGATCTTCCTTATTTTTGGTGATTTAAATATTTCAACCCACTTGATTTTATTTTGATTTAAGGAATGGAGTAGGGATGTGTCTTTTCTTATATTTCAAATGATTAACCAGTTGACACAAACTCCTTTATTGAGTAATCCCTCTTTTCTTCACCCACTTGAAATGCCACTTTTATCTCAAACTCTTTCTATATTTTGTTAGGGCTATTTTTAGTCTGTCTATTCTCTTTCAGTGGTCTCTACACTTATTTCTTTTCTAATGAAATAGTTTTAATTATCGAAGCTACATAATATGTTTTAATAGACAATGATTCCATTCTTGAACATTTCACATATTTCTCCTGTATTCATTCAGTTCCTCATTGTCAGTAGAAACCTCTCATCCTATATGATTTCCATGAGTGCCACAGAGGAGTCACATTTTCCCCCTGCTTATTGTGATTATAGTACTTGGATGGACACTGGGTATCAATTCTAATGGGAATCTTGGGGGAAGGAGAGAAGAATGGTTTCTGCCAAAGCCTCAGTTCTTTCAGCCTAATCAATTAGAAATGCTCTGTTGCTGCTACTCTGGAAGGTATAGAAATTGGTAATTATCACTTTCCTAGCTCTGCAATCCAGCATGCTGCATCTCTGTCTCTCACCTTCAGGAGTTTCTAACAGCATCAGCAACTCAATTTTATCCTTTGTTCCTAATGCGGAGAGTACAAAGACTACTGTAATTTGACCCTGGAGCCTTAGGGAACGGTTTTGTGTATAAAGGGCCACTTTGGTATGTGTGTTCCTTTTAAAATGTCCTGTGTTGTTTACTTTCATGGCTGATAATTTGTTGCACTTTCTTATATATTTCTTATCTTTTTAAGGGAAATGAATGAAATTAAAAACTCAATATATTTTTATGTATATCTAGAGTGTAATACTTTTATCTTTCTATTAAAAAAAGCAAACAGATCTCTTTTGCTTAAGCCTTTGCATCCTCAAAGTCACCTTCTTTACTGGAGCCAGTGTGATTTGACTCCCTTGTTTTTATCTCCAGCTTAGGCTTTTGGGCTGAGTTTCTGACTCATATATACAACTACCTATGTGACATCTTCTTTAGGATATCTCAAATACAAAACCTAAATGAAACTTATAATCCCCCCTCTGAAACTACTCTTTTTTTCAGAATTTCTTCTCTTGGTAAATAAACACCTGCCTCCAGAAATGCATTAATGAGTCTCAGTCATTTCCTTGGCTATTGTTACAGCTTTCTAACTGACCTTCTTTCTTTCATTTCTGTTTCTCTCCAAACTATTTTAACCCAGCAGTCAAAAAAACCTTTGTAAAATACCAATCTTATCACATCAAATTCCTGCTTAAATCTCTTTAATGATCTTCCGTTGCTATTAGAATAAATATAAATCCTCTCAACATGTCTCACAAACCCTGAATAACCTGCTTACCTCTACATGCCCTTCCCATTTTCTTCTTTCCCCTTGTCCTGTCCACTGATAGGGATATTTTGTCTCCTAGATATATTCTGAACATATCTGTTCAGTGCCAACACCCCATTTCAAACCACCATTTTTTCTTTATCTTTTGTTCTTTTGGGGGGACTGATTGATTCTCCTAAATTACCCTTGTCTCCCTTCAATTCACCTCCACACCGTGGTCAGAATAATCTGTTAAACATGGATATGCTCATGGAATTGCTCTGCTTTCAACTCCTCTTTCACATGCAACACAATATGCCATCCATTTAGTATAGCACATGAGGCCCTCCATGATCTGGCTTTATGCCTATAATTTTCATCAATACCTCAATATTCATTTGCCTTGTATTACAGTTTTAACAGTAATTATAACAATTCCAAATATTACTAGCAGTTAACAGTTATTAACCATTTTCAAGGCACCAACTCTAAGAATAGCTCTAATTCTAAAAGCAATCTTTTTATTTAAGTATTATAGAACCACTGCTCTAAGTTTGCTTTAATTGGGATGCTGGATATTAGTTTGAAATAAAAAAATCTCTTTATCATATGAAGTAATTATTCTTCTGTATCAAGTTTACTAAGAGATTTATGAGGAATACAACATGGAATTCAATAAATATGCTTTGATATCCATTAAGATGGTCATATAGATATTTTTTCATTGCTCTATTGATATGGGATGTATTATCATTGTAGATTGTTAATATTAAAGGAATTTGAGGAATTAATCCTACATGGTGTCATGATATTTTAATCTTTTAATATACTGCTATACTAGATTGATTAGTATTTTATTTAATATTTTTAGTTCTGTATTTATAACTGAGATAGGTTAGTACCTTTTGTATATGTGTGTGCTTGCATGTGTATATTTATGTGCTGTCATTTTCTGAGTTGTGATGCTATCATAAAAAGGTTGGTAAAGTTAATCAATATTTTTATAATTGCTTGTTGTATATATGTCTCTCCCAGTAGATTATAAGCTTCACAAGAGTAGGAACCATGTCTAGGGATAATCCTAGCACAATATATGGCACATTATAATCAATATATAAATATTTGATGAATGTTTGAATGAATCCTCATGTTATAGTTGGGAAGCTGAGGCTCAGAGTGTTTAAGCAACTTGGCCTGGTTTATACAGTTAGCAAATAGTAGTGTTGGTCCTATGAATGCATAAGTAAAATCTAATGGCTCAGACTTGGGTAGAAAGGTATTGGGCATGAATTGAAAAGTTGACAGTTTGTGGTGAGAATTTCAAAAATGGACACTATCTTCCCATGTCTTGGCTCAGACTTATGGGCTCCATTCAGATTACAGAGTGTGTGCAACTTCTGCTTTATCATGCCACCTCTCAAACTACTTGCAGTTCCTCATATATGCAGCATGATTGCATAATATATTGTCCAAACTGGAATAACTTTGAGAATGAAAGGGGCTGCTATTACTAATTATGCCTGGATAACAGAAATAAATTGAGACTATCTTGGGTACCAGGATGTATTTTTCCTTCTTTGTCTAGCTCACTCTTATGAATATTTCAAATGCTTCCTAGCTCTGGGAAGCCTTGTTAGGCTCTTCCTCACTCTCCTCCACCCCTAACTCAAATTGAGTATTTTACCTTTGTGTGTTCTCAGCACTTTGTGATTATTCCATTCAAGGATTTATCATACTCTCCTGTAAGTATGTATGAAGGAGGACCCCCAAAAACCTGGAATTGTCTTCTGGAGGGTGAGTCCCTTGTAGTACAGGCTTCCCCTGCTAGTATTCCAGCAATCTGTCTGTATCAATGTACCAGCTGGTGTTGTTGTGAGAGGCTATGCTTGGCTTTAGTGAATTTATTTTGAAGACTCAATGTGTTTGCCCATTTCATGGTGGGTGATTTATGAGCTCACCTGCCCACACCACTCTGAGTGTTCAGCAATTTTTGACAAAAAAATGGCATGGCCCCTGTGCTCCACCCTATTCACCTGATCTCACCCTGAGTGACTTTCTTTTTTTTTTTTTCCTGGTTGAAAAAAGTCATCAAAGGGAAATGTTTTGCCGATGTGGAAGAGGTGAAACAAAAAACAGCAGAAGCACTAAAAGGCATCAAAATCAATGAATTAAGAAACTGTTTTGAGCAGTGGAAAAAATGTCTCAGTAGGTGTATTGCATGAAATGGAGAGTACTTTAAAGGTGATGGAAGTTCAAACATGTAAGAATAAATACACAATTTTTTAAATAAATAAATGGTGGGTCTTTTGGGTCCCCCCTTATATATTTAGTGGCCCATCTTCCTGATAGACAATGAGCTGCCTGAGGACAGGGACCATGTCTTTATTTTTCCCTGATGCTTGGCAGTGCTTGACACATTGTAAGCACTCATTATTTGTAGAATATGTGAATGTATAAATAAATGAGTGAACAGCAAAATAAGGTCGTTCTCCCTATACCATAGAACTGCTATCTTTTGTGAAGGGAATAGGGCATGAAAATATTTTCTAGCTTTCCACTTGACATGCATGACTGAGATCTCTCCACTGTCAACACTTTAGGAAACACTAGGGCAGGAACAGATGGTCTCACTGTGCTATGAGGTATACTAAAGGAGGGGTAAATGATACAACTTCCCCTGGTATACCACACTGCCTGGAATGCTGCCATCATGCCATCACAGCCATCCCTTCAGAGTAAATACTGTCTCCAGATGGACATTCCTAAAATGTATATGTATTATCTAATAGGAGAAGCCCTCTAAATGATTAGATTTTTCTAGGACTAGGATATAATATGTGAAATGGATGAGTTTGGATGGCAGTGAGGGAGACCTGGTAGATGGAATTTTCCTTGTCTGTAGTTATTTATCCATGTGATTAATGTTTATCTCCCTTACCATACTGTGTGCTTCATGAACACCAAGATATATCTCCTTTGGGTTACTCAATACCAAGTATAGTGCCTGACTTATAATAGTGTTCAATGATATTTGTTGACTACCTTATTCTGTGCTTATATACCACTTTGTATATATGTATAAGCCTTATATCATTGAACCTCATTTGTTTATTTGCATGTTGTCAGACCCTGCTTTTATGCACCAGAACTGAGGTTTATTAAACCTGTAGGTTCACCCTACCCAGCCCAGACTCAAAACTGACTACTGAAGGATGTGTATTAACAAATGGAGCCCTAAACTATTTTACTTCCACAAGCCTGGTTTTGTGTGTGTGTGTGTGTGTGTGTGTGTGTGTGTGTGTGTAGGCTATGCCTCAGGTCCTCTGGGTACTTAAGAAGCCATAGTCTTCCTGCCAACCCTTTCTGTTCTGAACTTTAGATGACCCTGATTGGTTCTTGTCAATTCCCCTCCTCCAACTTCATGGGATTGGATTATGCTTCTTGCATGCTTAGATTCTGGCTGTGGCTCTCTATCACGAGATTGTATTATAATTCTCAGTTTACATTGTGGACTTCTCACTTTCAGATACCTTGTTTTGTTCATTGCTCTACTTCTGATGTCCAGGATTTGACTTGGCACAGAGTATGTGTTTAATACATTCCACTGAATGAATGAATGACAGAGCCCTTTCCAGGGAAGTGCTCTTTGCTATTTGGAGGGAAGCAATCTTGGACAGTAATAGCTACCATTTAGTGTTTGAACAATCTGTACTAAACCTTGTGCTAAACATTTAAATAACTTTTTTCTAAGTGGTGTAATGATGTTGTAAAGCAGGTGGAAGTATCTTCATTTTACATATTATACTGAGGCTCAAAGAGGTAAGCAACATGACTAAGGTCATATAGTAAATGGTGGAACAAACCCATATTGTTGATTCCAGAGCCTCCATATTTTCCATGTTATCATATGAAACTGTACTTGCACAGATGGAAATGGGGTGGCAATTTGGGGGTACAGGTGGGTTAAAGAGGTGGTATGTGTACTAAAGATAGACTCCATTGTCTGACATATTTGCCAAGTATCAGCTCTGTTGCCCTTTAAATCTGAAGTTGTGCTATAACCAGAAGAATCAGGCTGTTCATCTCTGAGAAGTCTGTGTCTCAATAAGCACTGACAGCAGAGAAGACACTAAGGTGGGCAGGCATCAATTGTCTGTTCTGGGAAGTGGCTCTGTGTTGTTCACTACTGCTCTGTGCAGGTTGGTGAGGGTCCTGGGAATTAGTGCTTACACAGGATTTTAAGCTGAGGGAAATAGTGTAATTAATTTTGTATTATCAGTTTGGTTTCCCAAGAGAATGCCTCAGAAGAATTCATATATAAATTTTGTTCTTTCTTTTTTTCTCTCTCTTCTCTTCCCTCTTCTGCTTCCCCCCCTCAGCAATAAATATGCTGGCAACCTTTTGGGGTAATTTATTCTATTTGGTGGAATGGAAAGTGGGCCAAAATGTAAAGGTAGTTGTGCTAGTATTCTTAAAAAAATGACGAAGCTCAAAGGAAATGCTGAATTATGAGGAGATTAACTCACATACCTGGCTTGTGCCAGCTTTGGCTAATTTGACGTGGTGAACATTACAGGTTAGCTTGAATTTTTACATTTAGACTTAAGTTTTCTTTTATATATAATGCTGAGCATATAGTACACAGGTGGCAAACACAAGGCCTGCAGGCTGAATCCAGCCCTCCATCTCGTTTTATCCAGCCTGGCACCTTGTTTCTTCCTGGTGGCAGCACCAAGCTCTCACTTAACTGTTAAGGGTAGTTGCATTTATACAATCCTAAAATGACATTTGGCCTTTTGAAGGCAACTGCAAGGCTGATGTGGCCCCTGTTGAAAATGAATCTGACACCCCTAAATTAGTAGGTAGTTAGGATGTAAAGTTCATCTTGAAGAAGAAGGAGGCCAAGCTGCGGTTCTGAAAGTATAAATTCCAAGAATAAAGGGTCTTTGTTTATGTAAAGCTAAAACAACTGGATAAAACCTAAAAGCAACCCAAATAACTGTTGTGTATGGGTTTGTTTGGGAATAGTTGAGGTGAGGTGAAGGAATTAGACAGTGTAAAGAAGATAATTTGGTTGATTTTTTTCCTCATTGATTGATTATCCAGTTGATGTAGTAACAGGTCTTCTACACACAAGTGCATTGACTATTTTGACTGAATCATGCAGTTAATAAGCAATCATAGGGTAGATAAAATAACATCTAGATAAATAAAGTTAGATTTATAGATGGGCCACATTCTATAAATTGATCAATTCCTGAGAAGTAAATGTTGACGTAAACTTCCTCTTTCTTCTTTAACTTGGGTTGTCATTTTAGATATGTTTTACCTTCAGCTGACAATGACATATAAGATCTTAGCTTTAAGCTCTTATCTTGCCCACTTCCCTGTCAATTACAGTGACTTCTGTAAGGAGAACTTAAATCCACAAAATATTGTCAGGAGAGGGTAACTATTTGCATTCTAAAATTGACATGATTTCTACCCACAGTTTGCCTGAAGTATATGAACTGGGATTGGACTTAAAAAATTTCCACTGATACATGTATACAATATGTAAAACATATTTATAAACAAATCTATTAAGTGAAGGAAGCTATGAGTAATATATGTCATCCATAAATGTATTGAGTTCTGGTATTGGAAGAACACTTTGGTGAAAGCTTTTTGAAATGGAATTATTACCTATTATTTATTGGCATTGGTCCCTTGGAGTATTGTTCCATTGAGTTTTCATAAAGTGATGATTGCCTGTGTACCAGGTTCTCTCAAACTTGGCACTTTAATATTCTGAGCTAGATATTTCCTTGTCGTAGAGGTCTATTTTGTTTGTTGTAGGATATTCAGCATTTTCTGTGGACTCTATCCCCTGAAGGCTAGTAGCATCTCCTGCTTGTTTTGGTGACAACCAAAATATTCCCAGATATTGTTAATGTCCCCAGAGAGGCAAAATTGCCCCTGGTTGAAAACTACTGCACTATACAAATTGTGAGTATTAAATATGTGTGTGTGTGTATACATACACACACATAATAATAATAATACCAATACTAACATATAATATTTATTTGTATACAGAAATAAGAATTTTGCTCATATAACTCATTTATTCCTTACAATTCTGTAAAATAGGTTCATTATCCCAATTTAGTGATAGGGAAATGGAGGCACTGAGTAGTTAAGTAATTTTTTCAATGTAGATGTAATGCCAGGGTTTGAATTAAGGCTGGCTGACATTAGAATTTATCCTGTGAAACACTGCTATATTATCTGTAAATGGAATGGCCAGAAAGCAGATTTTTTAGGAGAAACAATATTTGTATTTTTTCTTATTTATCCACATTGATCATCCAAAGGGATGTCATGCATAGCCACTATGGGCATACCACAGTGGAGGACTTCTGATAAAGGATAAAGAATTACAGTTAAATTTTTAATCAACTTTTTCATACCAAACATTTATAGGCCTACATTTATAGATCAGTTTTGATTGAGTCAATGAAAATGCTGCTATTTGACAGATTGAATGTGGCATATGTGCAGGCAGGGTCCATCTATCCTGACATTGGAGTTAAACACTGATGGTGTATACTATTTCAGTAGTTTCATGAAAAATAATGCAATTTTAGCTGAGCTTGGTAGACTCACACTGCCCAGAACTTGATCATCAGCCTGAAGTGTGTGGATAGCTCCAAAATTCCAGTGTATTCTTAGTAGTTAGTTATGTAAAATTGTCATATATGAACTTTGGGTAGTTTGAAGATCAAGGAGACACTAAAAACATAAATCAGGACTCTTCTTAGATGAATGAGAGTTGACATTGAACGTCTATAATTTGGTTTCTTGGTTTTGACATTGAGTCTTACTATGCTTTTAGAAATAGGCAGTAACAGACCCTTGATTCATAGGCTACAGGAGTACATATGACTGGAAAGCTTGTATTGGTAGTGACAGTTCTATATTTTAATTCATTACATTCCTTCTTTCTTTTATTTATCATCTATTAAGAATCATTCTAGCATAGTAATGAAAACTACTGACTCTCAAATCAAATTCTGCCTGTGATACTTTTGCCTATATGATCCTGGGTAAATTACTTAATTTCAAAGCCTCAGTTTCCGATTTGTAAAATTGATATGTAAATACTGTTCATGAGAACATAATTGCTTTGAGGATTAAATCAAATAATGTGCATAAAGTTTTTAGTACATGCTCAATGGGTATTAGCTATTACTAATATTGTGTACTTATTATGTCACTGTGTGTGTCTACTAGGGGAGAGAAAATAATGACATAACTATAATACAAGGCAGAAGGTACTACAGCAGGTCCTAGAATAATGTTATTTTGTTCCATGTTGTTTCATTATAATGTTGATGAGATGCCATAGGAATTTCACTCATTTATATAGTCTATGGTAAAATTGGTTTGTTATACATAATTTAGCTTTAAGTTATAGAAGTTATCAACAATGTTAAGTGAGGGCTTATTGTATAATGTCATGAAAGGAGGAAAGACAAAATCCTCTTTCATTTCAGAATAGTATGGGAGTCATTCTGGATGAAGAAGCACAAGGAAGGAATCATGGAGTAAGTAGCAACTAAATTGAGTCTTGAAAGAAGGATAGAATGAAGGTGCCTCATCCTTTTCTTCATCATTCTAGCAATAAGCTAAGAGGAAATCCACAATGGTAGCAAATTCCTGCCCACTGGAGGACCACTCCCCATTCATTTTCCAAGGAGAACATAGAATGGAAATCTTATTTTGCCTTAATACTAGAGGCACTAAGTTCAAGGTCATGTAGTCAGCCTTAAATTAGACACAGGTCCCTGAACCCTCCAAGTAATAAAACATGTACATTTTTTATTAGGTATCTGCTCTAATCTATATCATGTGATACTTTAATGGTACAGAAGTATGTCCTTGGTAAAATTATGGTCACATTGGGATATAATGACATAAATACACCAAATAGTATTATAAAATTATGTAGAATCCAATACTCAGCTATGTGATGTGGACTCTTTATCTAATAGTATTTCTGAAAAAAAAAAAAGATTGATCTGTGGAACCTGGGATGATTTGGGAAAGAATAGTTCATAGAAGGTTAGGAACTTGAGTTGAATTTAGGATTGATGTAGGGAGGTGAGGGAAGAGGAGAACATTAGAGATAGGGGAATTTATTTAGTCATACTGATAACTCATGAATGAATAAAGATAATGTCTTTTAATTCATGGATTAAAATTTCAGTGATGTCTGTATCTCCTTAACTGAGTGATACTTGCAGAGATGTGTTTGGGTCTGTCCTGTCCTAATGCCCTGCCACCCAGCTTCAGGTGATTTATAAACAATGCATATAATCGGGGTATTTTCTCAAACTTTTGCTCTTGCTGATGTTTTCCATCACCCAGAAACTATGCACATGTGAGCTAAATGAATGTCATGTTATTGACAGGGATAATACTCTACCTCTAGAAATTTTGACGGAATTGGTAATAGTGGTTCATTTCAAAAAGGGGTGTTTCAAAGTCAGCAGATTCTTTGACATTTTTTCCCTTCTCCCCCTTCAATGTATGAACCCCCACTGAAATCTTAGAAAGATGCACTGGTTGTCATGGTAAAAACTATGCTAATTGGCTTCCTCTAGTTGATGTTCTGTCAAGCTCACTGCCCCATTCCTCATTGGATTTGGAATAGAGTGCTTAACTTTATACTTCTCAGAGAACTTGTTCCCAGCAAGTCAGCTGCCTCAGCAGCAAATGGAAGGTATTTGAAATGTCCAATATGTTATCCAAATATTTCTCCCTTCATGGGGCCATGTATACACAGTTTTACTTTCCACAGAGAGTACTGATGGAAACTTAGTTGTAAATTTTTAACTGCATTAAGTGAATTTGGGGAAGTTGTAAAGAATGAAGGCATGTGGGCAGACTCTTAATTTGAGAAAGCAGACCTGAATCTAGGGCTAGGCTGGTCTGAAACCAGCTGTGAGGTAGTCCTGTCTTTGGTTGTCACCTTGCCCTGTTTTCCCTGCTGCTAGTAGGAATGAATGAAGAAAAGAAAAAGGAAAGCAGGCAAGCCTAGTACTTACCTCACAAGGTGTGGTCTTATCTTCAGACTCTTCCAGAGTTCCCTTCTCTTCCAGCCTTTGAAATAAAAATGTAGCTACCTGGTGCATCATATTACCAGGTCATTTTTCTTTGCTGAGTAGCTTATAGGAAAATCAGAAGTATGGTTTGCATGGTTCTGAATGATTTTACATATCACTTATATAACTTATTTATAATTGCCCTTGATGACCATTGGGATAGATATTTTTGTTTTCTTTACATGACATCAGATAAGCAGATGCCATCATCTACATAATGGTTTAGTTTTGCTACCAGAACTTCTCAGTAGCAGTGACTCCTTGAGAAATTGAGTATCCTGTGTAGTTTTATGCTTTAGTTTTACACCTGTATGAATGGGGTTGTAAGGCTGTTTCCTCTTATTTTGGAGGAAGACATGCCTAGGGGGTATGATATCAGGTGTTCCCAGGGGTCTCTTTCCATCTCTTGGAATACTTTTAGTGAGGCTGCAAACTCATCTGAAGACCCTCCACCCCACCTATCTTTTTAAATCCACTTTTAACTGCCAATGATGCTCTATTCCTCAGTGTGAATGGGTGTGAGAGATTTTGGGCACTGGCCACCCGAGGGAACAGTGTGGGAAAACACTGGGAAAGAAGAGTGTCCAATAGGTGTTTGAGACTGGAAAACAACTTGCTTTTTGAATAATTTTGCCTTAGGCTTGTAGTAAGGATAATAATGATAATTATCATCATCAGGAAATGGTGTCAAATTAAGTGCCTAATTGAGCATGATGCTGTACTTAGAGAACATCATAGACCTATCTGTTTCTGCACTGAGCCTAAGACAAACACACTGTTGTAGACACTGGGTTGTTTGATGGAAGTATTAAGTCATATAAGTTCATTTGGGTAATAAGGGCCAGTGAGATAAAAAATATGAAGGGAAATGGCACCTGAATATTGTTTTGGTTCTATTCCTTTCCACATATTTAGAAACGTTTGGGCTCTCATTAATGCCTCAGAAAGTAATGTCAGATTTTTTTTTGGTTATAAAGTCCTTACTAAGCACCAGGAACATTGTTTAGGCTGACAGAGATTGCTGTATACTCTTGGAAATGAGGACAGAAAAGGAGAGGGGTGGGTGGGGACACATACTAAGACACCTCCTGGAAGATGGTTTGAGGTGACTGTATGAACTAAAAGAGTATAAATACACACTAAGATTTATTGAGGTCTTACTAAGTTTCAGGTGCTGTGTGAAGCACCCAACATCAGTTATCTCATTTAATCCTGCTAACAATGACCACATAAATGAAGAAATGAAGGTACAGAGAATAAAGAAGTTGTCCAAAGTCACAGAGCTATACAGATTCCCCACACCCTTTACTTACATGATACTAAATTTCTGTGATTTTTTTTTTTTTGCTATTATTGGGCACTCTCTCTGCAAAAGTGTGTACAGTTAGTTCAGGGCTCCATTTAATTGGATTCTGGTTAATTGAGGGTTGGCTTTTTCATAGGGAGGTTGCAAATGATTCAGCTCAGGCATAATCAGCCCCTTACTGTCCACTAAATAATCATATCTCATGGTACTTTATTGGTGGAGATTGAGAAAGTTATATTTATACACCAAAGAAACTTGATATATCAAAGGAGAGGACTGAGTTCACTGAAATAATTCAAAAGGCCTGGAACTCTGTTAAATTCAAGCTGTTCTTATAATTCCATTATTGTTAAATTCTTTCCTTTCCAACAACCCACCAGCCATCCAGCTATAATGACTTGTATATGTAGGGTTTCTTTATTTTAAAGGGAAGAATAGCTTTGAGCTCATAGGGTGGAGGTAAAGCCTGTCTATGCTGTAGTTCCTACAGTTTGCCTTTATATGTTTCCATAGAAACAGAATTGTTGTTTGAACTAAAAATTCTTAGATTTGTTTTCCTTTTTACATTGTTTAAAACTTGTGCTAACTTTATCAAAATCAAAGGGCAGATTTGTGGCTTGCTTTCCATTTTATTGGCAATTAGTGGAGTCTGTATCCTCAGAGGAGAAAGAGGCCACTCAGGGCAGATTTTTATTAACCCTTGACACCAGTGAAGAGAGATATACAGGGCCCAGGAGAAGTAAGGCCTGCTTGAGTGTGGTTAGTAGGGTAATAATATGGGTATAATGATTTAAACATTTCACCTAAAATGTCATATGGTGTGTTTGAGTGTGATATTATGTTACAGAATTACATGCTTAGATTTTATAATAAAAGATTTTGTAATAAAAAGGGACATTATTTGTGCTGGACCCTGTGTATACATGGATGTGTGAATCCCCTTCCTATAATAGTCTTTTCTAACTCAATCTTTCCATTCAATTCAGCCATCTTGCCTCAGGGCATAGGATCATTTTGGAGCAACAGTATATTTAAGAGCATAGGCACTACAGTCAGGTTGATGTGGATTTAACTTCTGGCCCTGCTAAATGTTGTCTTATGTGAGTTTGGGAAAGTAATATAAGCACTCTGATTTTCAGATCCTCACCTGTTAAATGGGGGATAATACTGATACTGGTTTAATAGGAATAACATGAAGGCATAGTTCCTGAAACATACTAAACATTCAGTTAATGGTAGGTTTTTTAGTTACTTGTCCTCCACCTGAAACTTTACCAGTCTCTCCTTTGAAGGCTTCTTCTTGATCCCCACCTCATGTTGCTTGCTTTGATGTCATATTGCTGGGCACTTTTGAGTTGGTTGTTGATTGAGTTCTAGTTCTTTTTTTACATATGGGTGTTGTCTCTCAGATCACCTAGATTATAATCACCTGAGTGCACTAGTGGGCTTTTGCCTGAGCTTGCAGGAAATGATAATTAAATACTCATGGAAGATAAGACACAATCTTATCCAGAGACTGTTTGGAGTTGGCTTCTTGTTTCCACAGGAATTCAGGTAACCACTGTCTCTCCTAGCTTTTGCTGCCTCACTATCACAATCTGCTAAGACATGTCCAATGTACCCAATATAACAGATGCCATTTGTAAGGACCTATGAAGAGAAAAGAATGTATCGTGCAATCTTCTCTGCATCAAATGCCATTGTGCCTGTGGTTCATTCTACTTGGGAAAAACACTATGTTAAGTTTGGTCCATCTCAAGGACAGCTACTGGAGCCTCTTATTGGGTGTCAATTGGCAATGCCTCCATCCAAGCTGAGCTGAGATGGGAGCAAGGTCAACTTCACTAAAGATTCTCCTATGTATCACCATTGGGTGGCAGTATTACTCAGACTGAAGGTATTAACCTTCAGTCTGGGCTATTTTTCTCAGATATTTTGCAGTTAAATATGATATCTAAGGTGAAAAATCGATTATGAGAAAGTGCCCAAGTTAAATGGTGAGCTGCTTGCAGGCAGCTTGCTGGAGCAAAAAGGGAGATAAGTAAGGAATTATTAAGGAAAAAATCAAATGTTTACCAGAGCTTTGTAAAATACAGGGGGAAATGAAAACAGGGCTTCTGTGATAAATGAGCAAAGAACATGGATTTACTTCCATTCTGAACTCCTCTATTGCTCTAGTCAAATAGCAGAGGTTATTTGAACTCAAACTATTTTTTGTCACACTGAATAGAGGAAACCTCTAAGGAAAGTCTTTGTGAGATTTTTAGGTAATATAGCCTCATCCTAGTGAGGGGATAAGTTTTGCTGTTCTCTCTGTAACCCTCCCTATAGCCATCACTGTGGATGGCATCTAGGTGCCAAGTTGTTTAAATATTTTCCATGAAGAGAAAAACCCAGTGTTGGAAACTAATCCCTCCATTCTAGAGAGCCACCTGCAATTCATCAGGGACCAAGGGCAGGCCTGAGTCAGTGACTGGTTTGAAGGCAGCAGAGGAAAAAGGGAAATGTGCAGGAGGGAGGGGAAGAAGGGACAGGCAAAAGGGGTAGTATCTGGGCTTATTGAACCAGCCTGTTAATTGTGCTCCATTGATTTTCCTAAACATAAATCTGATTGTCTCATTCCCCTGCCTAAAACCCTCCAATCTTTCCTATTAAGTCAAACATTAATTTCAACCTCCTTGACATGACGTACAAAGCCTTTCATGATCTGTCTCTTGCCATGATCCATCTCAACTCTTCCTACTTTATGCCTTACACTTGATGCTGCAGTAATATTGAATGGCTTACAGATCATTCTGTTTCTGTTCCCCTAGTGCCCACTTATGCATACAAAAGGCTGCCCCATGTACTTATTCATGTAAATCATTCTGCCTGGGGCATTGTTTCCACCATTCCTGTTCATATAATATTTCAAGACACACCTCAGATATCATCTCCACTAAGAAGCATTTTCCAACCACTTCAGAGGGGGCTGTGTTTCTTATCTGGGTTCCATGACACCTGTGTATACTTCTGTCCTGTCACTTACCCCATTATATTAAAATTAGTTATTTACATATCTGTCTTCCCCACTAGACTGAGACATCCTTGAAGATGGGGCTAAAGGCATTCAAAATATTTCATATGGTGGTGAATGGCAAAGAGAGGACCAAGGCAGTGGTCTTAAATGCCCATCAGAGGTAGCCATGGTTTGCACTTCCTTTCTGTTCAGCAGATGTCTGCTTTCTCACTGGCTTACATATTTGTGAAAAGTTGTCCATACAATTATTCATCAAACTTCTGGCTCTAGAAATGTTTGCATTTTAAATGGGTGTTCTTAGTGCTTTACTTTTAGGAAATAATGGAATTCCAGGTACTAAGGCAAGCTGATGTAGAGACATTTTCCTTAGCTTTTGCACCACATGGTATAGGCAACTGTCCATTAAGCCTGTGTTGAAGGTCTACCCTGAACCCAGTGCCCACTTACCATCATAGCGATTTGTTAACTGTTGACTTTTTTCTTAAAAAAATATGAGCATGTTGATTGTGGGACCCTAGCTAGAGTGTGAGCTCCTTGAGGAGGGTAAGAGTCTCCAACTTGTCTAGGGTTTTCCAGAGGGCTCTGTAACATGGTTAAGGCTCTGAGAGTATTCTTGATAATCCTGCCTATTTATGGGGGATTTCTCTTTTTACATTATGCCTAAACCAGAGTGGAGGGCAACACTAATACAGTTCAACCAAAATTGCTTGTCCTTGCCTCAAATACTAGATTGCTATCTTAACTAAATCAAAGGCTTAAATAAAAATTAGTGCACATGAAGTGAAGAATGGATTGAAAACAGCTTGGACCATCAAACTTGGCTGCTATCATCACACTGCCATTTCTCAGAAATTTCAAATGATTTTTATCATCAAAAAATGAAAAAAAGTAACATAATATCCATAGGAAAATGTGCTTTATTAGCAAGATTCAGTCTGTACTTATTGGAGAATTGCCAATTCTACTGATGAAAAACTTTTCTCAGACCATCTGTCAGTTATTATGGCAGTCTGTGTTTAACCTGTTCTATACCAGCACAAAATAATTCACTAATCTAGTGAGTTGCAGCATTGGGTGCTGTGAGGGATAAGACATGGTGTCTATTTTCATGGGCCTTAAAATGTAATAGGAGAGACAAGGGCAGGGCATACATAATCATATATTAAGCAGGGCAAATGTACTGAGTGCCATGAGAGAGATACCAAATATGGTGAAAGCACCAATGAGAGGGAAATTAGTTCTGAGTAGTGGCTGAGGACGTCTCCACAGAAGCATCTGGAGGCAGGGAGAAAGAGTAGGAATTGTGGGCATTCTGGGTGGAAGAACTAGCATGTTCTATGCCAACAGAGGTGCAAAAGTCCAGCATAGGTCTGTACAATGGGAATATTCTAGTGTTATAGGTATAGAGGATATGGAAATAACAGTAGAGAGTGTTGTATAGGTTGTTTGGGGGTCAGCTGAAGGAGGAATTTGACTGTCACATTAAGAGGTTGACATTCTATTCTATAGAGGAGACAGTGGGTCACCAGTAGCATGGTTTGGAATGGTCAGCAACTTGCTCAGAGCTGTGGTTTAGAAGGATTATTTGGTTAGCCTAGGAAGTATAGGTTAAATACTGAGCTGTTTTCTCTAACCTCAGGGGAGGTAGAAATGGGTTTGTGGCTTTCTGCTATTCTAGATATGATGCACTAGGTTTTGGAGACTTAAAAGTATACTTTTCTTTTATTAGTTGCTACTAGATTGATAGCCCTGAGGTCACTGCTCAGGCCAAAACAGCTAGCTCAGATGCCATGGGAGGCTATATTTTTCTGTTGGACTTTGAACCTATGTGAACTTTGTGGGTTTTCAAGTAAACCTTGGCCAATTTTTCATATCAGTTTGACGTTCTTCTTTATCTTGTAAGGATGTATGCATGTCTGTGTGTTCTTTTTGATCTTTAAAAAGTCTTTGTAACTATTTTTGTGCTGGAGGTTGAGGGTAATGGTAAGGATGTGGTAATCACATCTGAATGCCTGTATTTTATTCTCCAGATTCATTCTGGCTTAGTGTTATCAAGGGTCTTCTGTTATGGGGTACATTTTTGGTTGGGGTAGCACTAGCATTTCTCAAAGCTGACTGTTTTTGACTACTTGTGGAATTCACCTGAGGAGAAATCTGGCTTAAGGCTCTGACCTAGGTGGATGAATCAGACACAGGTATCTGTTTGTTTAATTAAGCCCCCATGTTATACAGATGCATGCTCAGGTTTGAAGACCACTCTAGTAGGAAAATATTAAAAACTAAGAAATGGATATTTGAATTTAAAAGGCAAAAAGGTAGATCATAAGACTATTTAAAGGAGTTTTGAAAGGTGTAGAAAACTTGGCCTTTTGGATTTTTTTCTTTTAGTTCATCAATCTAGGAATAAAGGGGTCAAAGAAGAGAAATTCGTAATACAAGTAGAAAGATCTTCCCATTTGGGAAGGCTTTTCTCCTTTACTACTCCTGTATAAATCTTACCCATGATGTAAGGCTCATGCCCTCTCATATGTGTCCTAGGACCACTTTAGCCTATGAGCTTTTCTTGTTTTTTTTTTTTTTTTTTTTCCCCAGAGTTGCCTTCACTTTCTGATTGTCCCTTTCATTTGCCATCTAGCTTTGGGGTCTCTTGTGTACTATCAACTTACTCTAGAATTGTTGGTGAGTTCATCTTGATTTTGGACTTATCTGCTTAATGCCTGTTGATGTTGCCTCCCTAAATAGTCTCTAAAATTCCTTGAGGGCAAGGAATCTCTTTTTATTCTTGCTTCCAGACTCTCCAATCCTATAGTATCTGACATAATTCTTGTAACTCAGTAAGAGCGTGATAAATACTTGCAGAGCAAATGAAAGGATTTCAAGAGACATGATATAGCTTTGCTTGAGGAACATAAATACCAAACCTAAGTTTAGGGATGAAGGGGAAAGTGAACCTAAAATGCTAGCTCATATTCACTGAAATAGTCAAATACTTAAAAATGAGGTGTGCAGAGTTCTTTGTCTTCCCCAGTAGCTTTTAGAGAATTATAGAGAGCCAGGATTCTTTAGTTCCATTTATGAGAAACAAAACCCATTTGCATAACTCACCTTCCACTTCAACACTTTTTTTTTTTCAATTCTAACTATGACTCAGGATTGCTTTATTTCTGGCAGTACTTAGTCTTTTAACTAGGAAGTGAAAGAACATGGAACAGGGTCTTTCAAATTTCTCCAGTCTTTTAGTAATAGATTCTCTTAAGTGCTGAGAGATAGCAGGTTGTGCACTCACTGATTACATCATCTATTATACTGACCCTGCTTAATTTCACTTGTCAAAATGCATCTTACCCATTCCCCTCATTCCTCCTTTGAAACCACAGCTTCCCTGATTTTACAATGTGGGGGACTAGGTGTGGGTGGCAATTGATGCCTGCCTGGGCTTTTTAAGTACCAGCAGCAACATTATTTCTATATTTTTTGTTCCGCCACTGAAAATGCCTTAGCCCACACATAACTAGTTCTTGTTCTCTTCCTGTTCCCCCACCCACAGCAACCTCCTGCTCCCTCAAATGCCTTACCCCTTCTCAGAGGCCACTTTCCTTCACAGTTCCAGAATGGTTTCATTCATCACTGTCATAGTCCCTGTGGATGGTAAACTCTTTCATCTTATCTGCAACCATCAGTAAATGAGTTTGCATTTAATATTTTAAAGAGTTGTCTTTGTTTCTGCACTTTTCCACCCACTGATACTTGCACTTATGTGGCTTGCTGTAGCCTTTTTCCTCTGCCAGTTGGTTGGCAAGAACTAATCTCCCCCAGAAAATTAAAGAGGATTATATTGTCACTCAGAAATCTGTCTAGTTTAATATGACATTGGTCACAAATGCTCACTTTTTTCTTTGGGTGAGAAAGGCAGACTTAGGGAGAAGAGTAACAATTTAAGAATTTGAAAGAGGAGGCTGAAAGTTACAAATGATTGGGCTGGACACTGGGAAATTTTGGATTTTAGTTCATGCCCTGGGTTAACCTGATGTCAGTTCTATGTAAATTACTTTCTCTATATGTATCCCCTTCTGTGCTATAGGTATGATGTTAACTTCTAAATTGGGATCGGGGGTGGGAGTAGCAGATACCATATTTTGAAAATATAGAGGGCATATATGATAATGATATTTGCTATCATCTTGGCATGTACAAGGATGGTAGGTGATTTGTACACATGATTTCTACCCCTTAAAACAACATTGAATAATTTGAGGCTTAGAGATATTCAATGCCTTGCTCAAGAACACACAGCTTGTAAGGGACGAAATAAAGATTTGAACATAGATCTGTCTGGTTCCAGAGTTCACACTGTTATGATTATTTTGTTGTATAAGATCAGGTGGTACTACTGGCCACAGTTAGGTGTTCTCAATGATTTGTATATCCTCTTACCTTGCTTTCCTTTAGGACATCCACTGATACTGAGCTGATGGATGCATGACTGTGGGTGTCTGGGTTTGAATTGCAGCTCAGCCATTTACTAATATAATTTTGTAACTTTGAGCCAGTTATTTTATCTCATTGTCCCTGTTATTCATCTGTAAAATAGGGGTGTTGACAGCCTCTATCCTATAAACTGAAATATCTAAGAGTCACTAATATCAGGTACCACCAAAATGGAGTCAGGAGGTCATTAGGAGAGTCAGATATACCCACATCTGCACTCAGATGAAGTTTGGACTTTGGAACTTTCATGCTTACTGTAGCACATTTTTGCCCAAAGTTTTGAAGGAAAAATAAGGATGTACATTATACATGGGTAGTACTAATTCTGTATCTATACAAATGTTTTTAATTCATTTATTTATGCTTATGTATTAAAAGTGTAACTCTAGAAAGCAATAATAATATGTATGTAAAATAATACCCTGGACTATGATCACTGGTTTTGTATATAAATAAAAATTTAATTAAAAATTAAAACAAAAGGTTTTTTTTAAATGCTATTAAAAAATATTTTATTCATTTATTTTTAGAGAGGGAAGGGAGGGAGATAGAGAGAGAAGAGAAACATCATGTGCAGTTGCTGGGGGTCATGGCCTGCAACCCATGCATGTATCCTGACTGGGAATCGAACCTGCAACACTTGGTTAGCAGCCCGTGCTCAATCCACTGAGCTACGCCAGACAGGGCTAAAACAAAAGGTTTTTTTTTTTTCCCTGAAAGTTTGGTCCAAAAACGTGGGTGCACATTATACATGGCAAAATATGGGTACATTCTGGAACTTGCTCACTCTCCAAACCTCTCCCCCACCTTGTTTTCATGTAGATGCTTACCTCAGAATTATATTACCCAGCCTTGAACAATCCTTTTTTGAATCAGCCATCACTTCATGCAATACGAAAAGTTTTATGTGTTTCACCTTGTGGTGTTTGCCTTTATAAGCTTCAGCTTTCTTTGCTCTCTTGAAGCACAGTTTGGGTTGCTACCCGGAATCTCTGTCTTCTGGGTCACAGTACCTTTTGCTCAAATAAATGCTTTTAAAAAATCAGAGTTCTGGTTTGTTCATCAAATTCATCACACAGATTTAAAATCATCCAAGGGAGGCAAGTGTATGGTCAATATCCAGAAAAAAAAAAAAAAAAAACAGGGGCAAGCTTCCAGTTGTCCTGTCCCAGTAGTATAGCATGGGCATGTTTAATTCTCTCAGCATTGATGTTTGGCAATACATGCAAAGTGTTGCCAACCAGGAAAGCTCAACCAAGCCTTGGTGTCTAAGATTTTTATTGGAGGGGTCACTCATAAAGGCATGTAGTATCCAAATGACTGACTATAGCTACTCAGGTTCTAGCCCCTCAGAGAAGAATATACATTTATCACAAATAACACTTAGTAGCATAAATTATCTCATCAAACTTGTACCACATGGCCCAAGGCCTCAGGCATACAAAAGCAAGTGCTCACTATAAATCACATTTGTTAGCCAGTCCTGAAGACACGCCTATTTTGGGGATATACAGGGTTGGAGCAATCCATGCCAGCTAAGTTAACCTGTTCCTATACAGTAGTCCACCCCCTTGTCTTTTGGCATAGATCTCTTAAAGCAAAATGATTGTATTATTCTAGGAATAAGCATTTAACATACCATTTATATATCTAATATAGCAATAGTATCTCCATAACTATGCCTAATATTTGGAAGAGTAAATGTGGAGATAGACTTAAGGAAACAAATAATCCATCTCCTAAAGAAATTACATGTTTTCAAGTTTTTGTACTGATTTGATACTTATCTCTCCCTTGATGTACTATTATTTGTACCCTGTGATAAATTTATGTGGAGCTATTTAAAATTGAAACTAGTTGGTAGTCAGCTAAATAACATTCTTTAAGCAATTTATTTTCCATTGGCATTACCTATGAGGAGGTTTTATCTAAATCTTTCAATACATTGGATCATCAGTATTATCATATGACTTATGTACACAAGTTGATCTACCAAAATAACTGTTATACCATATAATTAATATGGTGGTGGTACCATTCAGTTTTAAATACACATTGGAGTAACATTGGTTACAAAATTATGTTTCATGTGTATACCTCTATAATACATCATTTGTATATTGTATTGTGTGTTCACCACACAAAGTCAAGCTCCTTCTATCACCATTTATTCCCCCTTTATTTTCTTCTATCTGTCCCCACCCCCAATTTCCCTCTGGTAATCACCATACTATTGTCTGTGTCTGTGAGGGTTTTTTTTTCTTAGTCCCTTCACTTTTTCACCCAGACCCCAAATCCCCTCCCCTCTGACAGCTGTCAGTCTGTCCTCTGTTTCTATGAATCTGTTTATATTTTATTAGCTTGTTTCATTCATTAGATCCCACATATAAAAGAAATCACATGGTATTTGTCTTTCTCTGACTTGCTTACTTCATTTAGCATAATACTTTCCAGGTCTACCCACTGCTGTTGCAAAGGGTAAGATTTCTTTCCTTTTTTATGACTGAAAAGTACTCCATTGTGTAAATGTACCATTGCTTTTTTATCCACTCATCTACTGATAGATACTTGGGCTGCTTCCAAATCTTGGTTATTGTAAATAACACTGCTATGAACACAGGGTGCATATATTCTTTCAAATTAATGTTTTGTGGTTTTTTTTTCAGATTCCCAGAGGTGGAATTGCTGGGTCATAAGGCAGTTCCATTTTTCATTTTTTCAGGAAGCTCCATACTGTTTTCCACAGTAGTTGCACCAATCTGCATTCCCAATAGTGCATGAGGGTTCCCTTTTCTCCACATCCTCCCCAACATTTGATTTATTGGTGATAGTCATTCTAACAGGTGTGAGATTTTAATTTGCACTTCTCTGATGATTAGTGATGTTGAGTATCTTTTCATGTCTATTGGCCATCTGTATGTCCTCTTTGGAGAAGTGTCTATTCAGGACTTTTACTCATTTTTAATGGGTTGTTTGTTTTTTCAGTGTTGAGGTGGATATTAACCTGTTATCATATGTATCATTGGTAGATATATTCTCCCATTCAGTGGGTTGTCTTTTCATTTTGTTGATATTTTCCTTTGCTGTGTACAAACTTTTTAGTTTGATGCAGTCCCATTTGTTTATTTTTTCTTTTATTTCCCTCGACCAAGGAGATCTATCAGAAAAAAATATTGTTATGAGAAATTTCAGAGATTTAATGGCCCATGTTGTCTTCTAGGATTTTTATGCTTTTGAGTCTAAAATTTAAGTCTTTAATCCATTTCAAGTTTATTCTTGTTTATGGTGTAGGAAGGTGGTCTAGCTTCATTTTTTTTGCATGTGTCTGTCATATTTTTCTGATACCATTTCTTGAATTGGCTAGCTTTACCCCATTGTATGTTCTTGTCTCCTTTGTCAATATTAATTGGTCATATAAGTGTGGGTTTTTTTTTTTGGGGTTTTCTGTTCTATTGATTTATATGTCTGTTTTTATGGCAGTAACATGCTGTTTTGATTACCAAGGTCTTGTAGTATAGTTTGATATCAGGTAGCATGACTCCTCCAACATTGTTCTTCTTTCTAAAGATTGCTGTGGCTATTCAGGGTCTTTTGTGGTTCCATATAAATTTTTGGACTATTTCTTCTAGACAAGAATTGTATCTTGATAGGAATTGCATTGAATTTATAGATTGCTTTGGGTAGTATGGACATTTTACTCATGTTAATTCTTCTTATCCATGAACATGATATATGCTTCTGGTTAATTATATTCTCTTCCATTTCTTTCTTCAGTGTCCTATAGTTTTCTGAGTACAGTTCTTTTACTTCCTTGTTTAAATTTATTGCTAGGTATTTTATTCTTTTGGAAACAATTGTGAATGGGATTGTTTTCTTAGTTTCTCTTTTTGATAGTTCAATTTTGCTGTATAAAAATGCAACTGATTTCTGGATTTTATTTGTATCCTGCTACATTACTGAATTGATCAATTTTAGTACTTTTTGGTGGAATCATTAGGGTTCTTTATATTATGTCATTATGTATTACATATTATGTCATCTTCAAATAATGACAGTTTTACTTGTTCCTTTCTAAATTGGATGCCTTTTATTTCTCCTTCTCTGATTGCTGTAGCTAGGACTTCCAGTACTATGTTGAATAAGAGTGGTGAAAGTAGACATTCCTGACTTATTCGTGGTCTTAAGGGGAACACTTCTGCAATGAACATTGGGGTACATACCTCTTTTTTAGTACAGTTTAATGATTATGCTATTACAGTTATCCCATTTTCCCCCTATATCA
Organism: Phyllostomus discolor; assembly: GCF_004126475.2. Classification (NCBI taxonomy): domain Eukaryota; kingdom Metazoa; phylum Chordata; class Mammalia; order Chiroptera; family Phyllostomidae; genus Phyllostomus; species Phyllostomus discolor. Next base: position 72,050,874 of record NC_050198.1, read on the forward strand.
CCCTCCACCCTACATCCCCCTCCCTTCAGCATTCCCCCCCTCCTTAGTTCATGTCCATGGCTCCTACATATAAGTTATTTGGCTCCTCCATTTTCTATACTATTCTTAACCTCCCCAGTCTGTTTTGTACCTACCAATTATGCTTCTTACTCCCTTTAACTTTTTCAACAATTCTCCCCCTCCCCCCTCCTGCTGATAACCTTCCATGTGATCTCCATTTCTGTGATTCTGTTCCTGTTTTAGTTGTTTGCTTAGTTTTTTTTTTTTAGGTTCAATGTTGATAGATGTGAGTTTGTTGTCATTTTACTGTTCATAGTTTTGATCTTCTTTTTCTTTTTAAACAATATTTTATTTATTTATTTTTTAGAGAGAGAGGAAAGGAGGGAGAGAGGGAGATAAACATCAATGTGTGGTTGCCTCTTGCACACCCTCTACTGGGAACCTGGCCCATAACTCAGGCATGTGCCCTGACTGGGAATCGAACCAGCATGCTTTGGTTTGCAGGTTGGCACTCAGTCCTTTCAGGCACCCCAGCCAGTGTAATCTTCTTTTTCTTAGATAAGTCCCTTTAACATTTCACATAATAAGGGCTTGGTGATGATGAACTCCTTTAGCTTTACCTTGTCTGAGAAGCACTTTATCTGCCCCTCCATTCTAAATGGTAGCTTTGCTGGATAGAGTAATCTTGGATGTAGGTCCTTGCCTTTCATGACTTGGAATAGTTCCTTCCAGCCCCTTCTTGCCTGTAAGGTTTATTTTGAGAAATCATCTGATAGTCTATGGGAATTCCTTTGTAGGTAACACTGTCCTTTTCTCTTGCTGCTTTTAAGACTCTCTCCTTATCTTTAATCTTTGGTAATTTAATTATGATGTATCTTGGTGTGTTTCTCCTTGGGTCCAACTTCTTTGGGACTCTCTGAGCTTCCTGTACTTGCATGTCTAGTTCCTTCACCAGATTGGGGAAGTTCTCCTTCATTATTTTTTTCAAATAAGTTTTCAATCTCCTGCTTTTCCTCCTCCTCTTCTTCCTCTTCTTCTTTTTCCTCCATCCTCCTCCTCTTCTTTATTCTTTCCTTCTTGTCCACTATGATTTGGATGTTGGGACATGTAAAGTTGTCCTAAGAGTTTCTAAGCCTCTCCTCATTTATTTGAATTTTTGTTTGTTCATTCTGTTCTGGTTGAATGTTTATATCTTCCTTCCATTCCAAATATTTGATTTGAGTCCCAGTTTCCTTCCCTTCACTGTTGGTTCCCTATATATTTTGCTTTATTTCACTTTGCATAGCCTTCACTTCTTCCTGCATTTTTTTTCAACTGAATGCAATCATTTCTCTGAGCATACTGATTACCAGTGTTTTGAACTCTGCATCTGATAGGTTCGCTATCTCCTCACCACCTAGTTCTTTTTCTGGAGCTTTGATCTGTTCTTTTATTTGGGCCATATTTCTTTGTCTTGGCACACCTGTTATGTAGTAAGGGGTGGAGCTTTAGGTATTTTTTTTATTTTAATCATTGTTCAAGTACAGTTTTCTCCCCCCTACTCCCATTCCAGCCCACCCACCCAACCCTCCCCCCTTCCCCCCATTACCCCCCCACCCCTAGTTTTTGTCCATGTGTCCTCCAAATTTGTTCCTGTAAACCCTACCCATTCCCCCCTGAAATTCCCTCTTCTCTCCCCTCTGGCCACTGTCAGACTATCCCCTATTTCAGTGTCTTTGGTTATATTTTGCTAGTTTTTTTTTGTTTTGTTGTATAGATTCCTGTTAAAGATGATATCATGTGGTATTTGTCTTTCACTGCCTGGCTTGTTTCGCTTAACATAATGCTTTCCAGCTCCATCCATGCTGTTGCAAAGAGTATGAGCTCCTTCTTTCTTTCTGCTGCATAGAATTCCATTGTGTAAATGTACCATAGTTTTTTGATCCATTCATTTACTGATGGGCATCTAGGTTGCTTCCAGCACCTAGCTATTGTAAATTGTGCTGCTATGAATATCGGGGTGCAAAGGTTCTTTTGTATTGGTGTTTTAGTGTTCTTAGGATAGAGTCCCAGCAATGGAATTGCCGGGTCAAAGCAGATCCATTTTTAGTTTTCTGAGGAAGTTCCAAACTGCTTTCCATAGTGGTTGTACCAGTCTGCAGTCCCACCAACAGTGCACTAGAGACCCCCTTTCTCCACATCCTCTTCAATACTTGTTGTTTGTTGCTTTGTTTATGATGGCCATTCTGACTGGTGTGAAGTGGTATCTCATTGTGGTTTTAATCTGCATCTCTCTGATGGCTAGCGATATTGAGCATCGCTTCATGTGTCTTTGGATTTTCTGTATGTCCTCCTTGGAGAAGTGTCTGTTCAAGTCCTTTGCCCATTTTTTTAATTGGATTCCTTGTCTTCTTAGAGTGGAGTCTTGTAAGTTCTTTATATATTTTGGAGATTAAACCCTTGTCTGAGGAATCATTGGCAAATATGTTTTCCCATACAGTTGGTTCTCTTTTAATTTTGATACTGTTTTCTTTAGCTTTGCAGAAGCTTTTAATTTTGATGAGGTCCCATTTGTTTATTCTTTCCTTTATGTCCCTTGCTCTAGAGGACATGTCAGTAAAAAAGGTTCTGCGTGAAATATCTGGGATTTTCCTACCTATATTCTCTTCTAGGACTTTAATGGTGCCACATTTTATATTCAAGTCTTTTATCCACCTTGAATTTATTTTTGTATATAGTGTAAGTTGGTGCTTGAGTTTCATTTTTTTTTGCATGTGGCTGTCCAGTTCTCCCAACACCATTTGTTGAAGAGGCTATTTTTACTCCATTTTATGTTGCTGCCTCCTTTGTCAAATATTAATTGACCATAGAGGCTTGGGTTTATTTCTGGGCTCTCTGTTCTGTTCCATTGGTCTATGTGCCTGTTTTTATGCCAGTACCAGGCTGTTTTGATTACAGTGGCCTTGTAGTATAGTTTAGTGTCAGGTATTGTGATCCCTCCTACTTTACTCTTCTTTCTCAAAATTGCAGCAGCTATTCGGGGTCGTTTATGGTTCCATATAAATTGTTGAAGTGTTTGTTCTATGTCTGTGAAATATGTCATTGGTACTTTAATAGGTATTGCATTGAATGTGTAAATTGCTTTGAGTAGTATGGACATTTTGATGATATTAATTCTTCCAATCCATGAACACGGTATATGTTTCCATTTGTTTGTGTCTTCCTTGATTTCTCTCCTCAGTGTTATGTAGTTTTCTGAATACGGGTCTTTTACCTCTTTGGTTAGGTTTATTCCTAGGTATTTTATTTTTCTTTTTGCTAATTCAAATGGGATTTTTTTCTTGATTTCTGCTTCTGCTGTTTCATTGTTGGTGTACAGAAATGCCTTTGATTTCTGGATATTGACTTTGTATCCCGCTGTTTTACCAAATTCATTTATTAGGTCAAGCAGTTTTTTGGTGGAGTCTATAGGATTTTCTATGTACACTATCATGTCATCTGCAAACAGTGACAGTTCTGTTTCCTCCTTTCCGTTTTGGATTCCTTTTATTTCTTTTTCTTGTCTGATTGCTGTGGCTAAAACTTCCAGTACTATATTGAATAGAAGTGGTGAAAGTGGACATCCTTGTGTTGTTCCTGTTCTTAGTGGAAAAGATTTTAATTTTTGCCCATTGAGTATAATGTTGGCTGTAGGTTTCTCATATATGGCCTTTATTATGTTGAGGAATGCTCCCTCTATTCCCACTTTACTGAGTGTTTTTATCATAAATGGGTGCTGTACCTTATCAAATGCTTTTTCTGCATCTATCGATATGATCATGTGGTTTTTGTCTTTGCTTTTGTTTATGTGATGTATTACATTTACTGATTTGTGAATATTGTACCATCCTTGCATTTCTAGAATGAATCCCACTTGGTCATGGTGTATGATCTTAATGTACTGTTGGATGCGGTTTGCCAGTATCTTGTTGAGGATTTTAGCGTGAATGTTCATTAGCGATATTGGCCTGTAGTTTTCTTTCTTTGTTGTGTCTTTATCTGGTTTTGGAATTAGGATGATATTGGCCTCATAAAAAGAGTTTGGGAGTCTTCCACCTTTTTGGATTTTTTGAAATAGTCTGTGAAGGATAGGTGTTAGTTCTTCCTTAAATGTTTTGTAGAATTCTCCTGTGAAACCATCTGGTCCAGGACTTTTGTGTGTTGGGAGTTTTTTGATTACTGCTTCTATTTCTTTTGCTGTTACTGGTTTGTTCAGGCTTTCTGCTTCCATTTTTTTTTGAGTTTTGGAAGATTATATTTTTCTAGAAATTTGTCTATTTCATCTAGGTTTTCAAATTTCTTGGCATACAGCTCTTTGTAGTAATTTGTTACAATCCTTTGTATTTCTGTGGTATCTGTTGTAATCTCTCCTCTTTCATTTCTGATTGTGTTTATTTGGGTTTTCTCTCTTTTTTTCTTAATGAGTCTGCTTAAAGGCTTGTCGATTTTGTTTATCTTTTCAAAGAACCAACTTTTGGATTCATTGATCTTTAGAATTGTGCTTTTAGTCTCGATGTCATTTAATTCTGCTCTGATCTTGGTTATTTCCTTCCTTCTGTTTGCTCTGGGCTGTCTTTGTTGTTGTTCCTTGAGTTCTTGTAGACGTAGGGTTAGGTTGTTTGTTTGAAATGTTTCTAACTTTTTTAGGTAGGCCTGTATCGTTATGAACTTCCCTCTCAGGACTGCCTTGGCTGTGCCCCATAGGTTTTGGGTTGTTGGGAGTTCGTTTTCATTTGTTTCCAAAAACCGTTAGATTTCTTCCCTAATATCATTCTTGACCCATTCATTGTTTAATAGCATGCTGTTTAATCTCCATGAATTTGAGTGTTTTGGGTTTTTTTCCTTGGGGTTGGTTTCTAGTTTCAGTCCCTTGTGATCCAAGAAATTGCTTGGTATGATTTCAATTTTTTTGAAATTGCTGAGGCTTGTTTTGTGTCCTATCATGTGGTCAATCTTTGAGAATGTTCCATGTACATTTGAAAAAAATGAGTATTTAGCTTCTTTGGGATGGAGGGTTCTGTAAATATCAGTAAAGCCCAGTTCATCTAGGGTATTGTTCAATGCCACAATATCTTTGTTGCTATTTTGTTTGGAAGATCTGTCCATTTTTGATAGAGGGGTGTTAAAATCCCCCAGAATAATTGTGTTGCTGTCCATATCTTTCTTGAAGTCCTCTAAGATTTTCTTTATGTATTTGGGTGCTCCTATGTTGGGTGCATATATATTTACAATATTTATGTCTTCTTGATGGATTCTTCCCTTGAGTATTATGAAATTACCTTCTGGGTCTCTCTTTATTGCCGTTCTTTGGAAGCCTATTTTGTCAGATATGAGTATTGCTACCCTGGCTTTTTATTTCCTGTCCATTTGCTTGGAAAATTTGTTTCCAGCCCTTCACTTTCAACCTGTGCAGATCTTTTATCCTGAGGTGGGTCTCTTGGAGACAGCATATGTGTGGGTCATGTTTTCTTATCCAATCAGCTATTCTATGTCTTTTGATTGGAGCATTTAATCCATTTACATTTAAGGTTATTATTGATAGGTAGTTATTCGTTGCCTTTTATGTACGTGTGATCCTCTCTCACTCTCTCTTTTCCTTTCTTTCCTTAAAGCAGTCCCTTTAGCATCTCTTGCAGAGCTGGTTTAGTGGAGGTGTATTCTTTTAGACTTCTTTTGTCTGAGAAGCTTCTTATTTGGCCTGCTATCTTAATTGAGAGCCTTGCTGGGTAAAGTAGTCGTGGTTGCAGGTCTCTGGTTCTCGTTACTTGGATTATTTCTTGCCATTTTCTTCTGGCTTGGAGTGTTTCCATTGAGAAGTCAGCTGTTAACCTTATTGGTGCCCCTTTGTATGTTACTTCCTGTTTCTCTCTTGCTGCCGTTAATATTCTCTCTTTGTCTTGAAATTTTGCCATTTTAATTATGATGTGTCTTGAGGTGGGCCTCTTTGGGTTCCTCTTGATTGGGACTCTCTGTGTTTCCTGGATTTGTGTGACTTTTTGTCTCATCAAATTAGGGAAGTTTTCCATCATCACTTGTTCAACTAGGTTTTCTATCCCTTGTTCTTCTTCTTCTCCTTCTGGTATCCCTATTATACGGATATTATTACGTTTCATATTGCCTTGCATTTCTCTTAATCCCTCTTCATTTTTTCTGAGCCTCTTTTCCTTTTCTTGCTCTTTCTGGGTGTTTTCTTCTACTTTGTCCTCTAACTCGCTGATCCGATCTTCTGCTTTATTGATCCTGCTTTTCATTCCTTCTACTGTGTTCTTCAGTTCAGAAATTGTATTCTTCATTTCCTCTTGGCCCTTGTTGAGAGTTTTTATTTCCTTTTTTATGCTGATGTAGGTTTCATTGAGTTCATTGTAGCTTCCCTGTAGTTTCTCGTAGCTCATTGTGAGCTCATTGAGCTTCCTGACAATCACTGCTTTGAATTCAATATCTGATAGTTGAATTGCCTCTATTTCATGTAGCATTCTTTTTGAGGCTTCCTCCTTTCCTTTCGTTTGGGGAGTATTTCTTTGTCTTCCCATCGTTTGTGAGACTCTTCTTGTTCGCCTCAGCTTCTTATATTGATCTGTTCTGGCTCCCTGGGTTTATGTTGTTAACTTCTTTAGTAGAGTAGCGGTGAGTTTCAGTGGTGCTGTTTCCTTGATCGCCCAAGCTCGCTGGTCTTGGGGTGTCGTTTAAGTTGGCTTTGTGTTTGCCTTTGGGTTTTGATTGTTGTTGAGTCTTTCTTTGGTGGTTCCTTCCCACCAGCTGGTTAAATGTGGGTCACTCTGTCCACCATCTTCTGTATTTTGTTGTTCTGGTGAGGGCAGGTTGTGTTGAAGCTGGTTCTTCTGTGTGTACAAGGTTTAAAGAAATCTTGTTCAGTTGTTTGTATTGGGTACTGTCTCTACTGTTTAGTTGTATTTCCAGATAAGTCCTGGATTGAGGTTTGTGTGGTTACTACTCCCTCCTTCACCTTCTTCTGCTGTTATGTTTTAGTGGTTCCTTTGTTGTTGGGTTTCCTCTTCCAGTGGGCATCCTGGTGTTCACCTCCTCCACCTATTCTTTTTTGTCTTTAGTTGGAGGGGGAAGGCAAAATGGTTTAAGACAGCAACCGAGAATTCTATGCTATTTACAGTAGTAGCAAGTAGGGAAGATATAGGAGATCCTTTCACTATGTGTAGTGTTAACCGAGTTCTTCCACCCAGCTAGGTGATTTTTAGAAAGGATGGAAAGAAGATAAGACTCTTGTTGGGGGAGGAAGGATTGTGAGTTGGATCTATAAAGCAGGGAGGTTGTGGGCGGTCAGATTCTGGGGTAAGGTGAGAGTAAAGGATAGTAAATAGGTGTAGTGTGTGAGAGAATAGAGTTAACCACTACAGTAATAGAGTTCAGGAAACTTTGAAATGGGCTAAGATATGGGGGGGGGTGTTGTGAAGTAATTACAATTGCATGGAACAGAAGTTATTTACAATAATATTATGGCCACATTCATATGGCAGAGTCTATGAGATCTAGGTAACAAGAATAGGGAGTACAGAACATCGAGTAGTGTGCTGATGGGACACAGGTGAGTTAAAGGACAGTAGATTAGTAATACAGTATAGAAAGAGATATCAGGGGAAAGCTGTCAGGTCATACAACATATCCAGCCTAGCAAAGCAGTCTATACAAAAAGAAGAGGGATATAAAAATACTGTTAAAAAAAAGATGTAGGAACACTGGAAAAATAATAATAATACAAATATGCAATAACTTGCAGGTTCTCTGTAATAGCAGAGTGACATTTATCTCACTGTCCCAGCTGTTGTGATGCCCCTTCTTTGGGTTCAACTTTGGTCTTTTCACCGATCCAGGATTTTATCTCACTTGTAGGTATTTAGGAAAAAATTTAAAAAAGTAAAACATAGAAAAGGCAGACGAAGGAAGGAAGAAGAGATAAAATTGGAGGACAGGAAGGAGGAAGGAATAAAACAAGAAATCAGGTAAGAGAGGAAAAAGAAATCAAAAGAGAATAAAAACAATAAAACTTAAAAAATTAAAAATTGTTAAAAAAATAGAATCAAATTAAAAAGTCTCTTGATTTCAAAGTGGCCAAACCGGTTTTTCTGCTCTTGCTGGTTGAGGCAGGCTGAAGGATGATTTGTTTGGCTTTTCTTCCTTGGCCTTTGGAGTTCGCACTGGCTCCTCAGGTTTGGGCCCTGGGTGTGGGAATCAGGTCTTTCCCCAGGGTTACTGCTGTGGGCTGGTGTGCAGGGATGCTTTCCTTGCAGGTGCGCCCCTGCGCCAGTGCTCCCATGCGCGGGTGCGGCCCGCCCCTGGTGGGCTGGTGTGTGGGTGGGCCGGTGCGACCGTGCCTGCGCGCCCGTGCCTGCACGCTCACAGCTGGGGAGCAGACAGGCTAGAGCCACTGATCACTTTAGGAGAATTCCCCAAACAGTGTCTGTGTCTATTCACTCCTTCCTCTTGAGAAATTCCTCCCGTTGGAGCCTGCCGCTCCCCACAGTGGCCTGGCTTCTCTCACCACCAAAGCTCCAGCCAGACCGGTGACTGTGGGAGTCTGGGTCCGCTGCTCGACTCGGCTCCTCCAGTGTCCACCGCCTCCAAAGCTGCTCACCACCCCCGTGTGTTTGCCAGCACCTGGATTCCTCCCGGAGCCGCTCAGACGTTGTCTGGCTGGGGAGGGAGCAGTTGTCCTGGCTCTCTCCCAAGAACCCTATGGTAAACCCAGCAGTGGCCCCGGGCCTGGGGCTGCAGCCCTGGGACTACACGCTTGTCCTGGGACCCTACCTTGTTGCAGCACTCCCCTTAGGATCCGTTCTTTGTTCTTTCAGTTCTGCCACAATCCTTGGTCCTCTGTTTTCAAAAATGCTGAAATATGTTGGTTGCTTGCCTTTCTACTCCATAGATCGGTCAGGATTTTCTCTCCTGAGCAGAGGAAAGCCGAATCTGCTCCTTCCTACTCTGATGCCATCTTAGATCTCCTGAGCTTTAGGTATTTGCCTGGGCTGGGCAACCAACTTTCCTGTGTTATGGCACTGTATGTGGGAAGGGGTCAGAGTGGGAATGATGCTACTTTATTGGCTCTTGCCCTGCTCTCAGTCACTTCTGTTGCTTCTCACAAATGGACTGTGCCCTTTCAGGTGTTGATTCCCATGTGGGTGGGCTTGTGTATGTTCCAGGATCCTCCAATAGACTCTCCTGTGAGACTGGGAGTTTCTCTCACCACTGCAAGCCCCACAGGTTTTTACAGCCAGTAGTTTTGAGGCTTTAGTTTCCTGTGCCAGAACCCTGGGTTTCACATACTACTCACTCCCATGTCGTTCCTCCCAGCTTATCCACACATGAATGTGCCACTGTCCAGTCTGCCAGCTGCCACCTCACCTGCCCTTCTGCCACTGCTGCTTTGCCATGCATCCCCACTGTCCTAGCTTCCTTCCCTCCCTCGTACAAGTATAGATGAATTTTTTTTTAACTCCTTGGTTGCTGGACTTCCATACAGTTCAATTTTCTGGCAGTTCTGGGTGTTTTTTTTTAAATTGGTTGTTATCATTCTTTTGGTTGTGCAAGGAAGCAAAACATATCTACCTATGCCTCCATCATGGCTGGAAGCACTACTGTTTATTTTTCGCAGTGTATTCTTTTTAAAAAAATATATTTTATTTATTTTTAGAGAGAGGAAGGAGGGAGAAAGGGAGGTAGAGAAACATTGATTTATGGTTGTCTATCACATGCCCCCCAAGGACCTGGTCTACAACCCAGGCATGTGTCTTGACTGGGAATTGAACTGATGACCCTTTGGTTTGCAGGCTGGCATTCAATCTTCTGAGTCACACCATCCAGGGTTCTTACAGTGTATTCTTCATTTCAGATATTATATTCTTCATTTCTGATTAGTTCTTAATTATTGTTTCTATGTTCCTTTTCACACTTTTGTGGTTCTCACTTTATTGAGCTGCTTTATAACCATTTTTTTTGGATTTTGTATCTGATAAATTGTCTCCCTTTCATTTACCTTTTTTTCTAGATATTTCTCTTCTTTCATTTGGGAAATGATTCTTTATCTCCCCATTTGGCTGCTTCTTTTTGTCTATTTCTATTATTAAATAGAAATGCTATGACTCCCAGTCTTGGTAGGGTGGTCTTATATCATATGTATCCTGTGGGATCCAGTGGTGTAGTCTCTTTGATCATTAGAGCTGGGTGCTTTAGGAATGCCCCTTGCATGTGTTATGTGGCATCTCCTGTTGTTACTGAGTCTTGATTGCTTTTCACCTGTTTGTGTGTGGGGTCGACCATCAGGCTGACTGACTGTGATAATCAACCCCAACTACAGTGTACAAGCTGCTGTGCAGGTGCTGGCCATATGGAAAGGAATTGGCCACAGCAGTATCTGGTGACTGTCAAGATCATCCTTTGGATATAACACTTGTAAAGCTAATTGAGTCCTGTTCTGATGTTGTCTGAAGCTTGTCACTGGGTGTGTTGGTTTGGGACCTCTTTGGAGGGACTCTGTTGCAGGCCAATGTCAGACACTGCCTGTGAATGGCCCATGGCAACCTGTTTGGAGCTAGAGAGTAATTCACAGTTTATGTCTGCCTCTTCTGGGCCTGACTGTGTGAGGAAGGACCAAGCTGTGCACCAAGGCTGGTTTTTAACAGCACCAGTCTCAGGGGCAAGTCAGCAAAAGTCCTAGGGTACCTCAAGATTCACCTCTGCCTGCTTCCACCTGCCAGCTGCCTGTTCAGCTCAGTCCCTGAATTAGCATCTGGCAGTACTCAAGTTGCATGAGGTAGATTGTCAGTGAGTCACAAGGTTGGGGACAGTGGTGTCCACTAGATAGGTACAGGTTCAAACTTGGTGCCCGTTCTGGGTCTGAGGTTCTTCAGCAAATGTCCCAGGGTGTACCAAGTCTAGCTGCCACTTGCTGGGTGCTTCCACACCTTTGTGTGTGTGGGGAAGAGTCTCAGGGAATTTTCAGGGTGAGGCCAGCAGTTTATCAAGTCCAAATAGAGTAAGGTTTGATGGTGTGAATGGAGGGCTCTGCACTGCTTGGGTGTGTGAGGGTAAAACATCACTTGCTCTAGAGCCATTCAACTCAGTCTGTCCCAGATTCTGCCCAGAGACTGACTTCAGCAGGGCAGGGCAGGGCTTCTGGTAGTTGGGAGGGTGGGGTTAATAGATCTCCTATGAGGGGGAGGTGCCAGTCAGGCTTGGGAGAAGGTTGGTGGAGTAGTCCCTGCCTCAGAGCCACACAGCTATGTCTGTCCCTGATTCTGCCCAGACTTTGGCAGGGTGGAGCCACCAGGTGTCAGGAATGTGTGGCTGCTGAGAGCCCAGAGAGTGGTAGTAATGGATTTTCTGTGAGGATGAGACAACTGTCAAGTTCTCAAGAATGTTGGGGGGAATGGTATCTGCCCCAAAGCCACAAAATTCAGTCACTGACACTCCTTGAGCCTGCCCAGATTTCCAGATTTCTACACTCTTGCCCAGGCAGCTGATTCCTCAGCAGGGTGCGAGCTCTGCAGGGCTGGACTATTGCATTCCTCCAGGCTGATGCCACATGGTAGGGGGGAGTACTCCACACTGGAATGATGGTATCTGTGATGTGGGAGAGCGATTCAAAACAAGGATTCTGATAGCTGTCTCTTCAGCTCTCTCTCTAGAGCCACATACCCCATTCTGTCCTCTCGGAACTCCAATCTGCTCTACCCCTCCTCTACTGGAGCACAGGATGAGTGGCTGCTGACAAGATCTTGTGTGTTGGTCCTCTAAGAGGGCACTTTTGTCTCTAGTGGACCCTGTCTCTCCCTGGTAGAATCTCTGTTGATTTTCACATCCAGGTGTAGTGTGAGCATCTCTTCCAGGCTCTGATGCTCTGGGTTGGGGAGCCTGGCTTGGGGTTGAGACCCCACACTTCTCAGGGGAAATCTTTGCAGCTGAGATATCCCTCCAGAATCTCAGCAGCTGTCTATGGGAGCAGGGCCAATCCTTTTTCCATCTCCTCCCTTATATGTGGCTTCTTTTGTAAATCCTTGGTTATCAGACTTCTGTTTAGCTAGTCTTCAGTTGGTTATTCAGGGTGATTTTTCTATATTTTAGTTGTAATTCTCGTTTGGTCCTGGGAAAAGGAGAGTATAATACCCACCTACTCCACTGCCATTTTTGATATCCTTGCTTTTTATTTGCTATTAGAGTGTAAATGGTTTTTTTGTTGTTGGCAACCTTGTAAGTTTGTTGTGAGGATTGAAAAGTTAATATATATAAAGTACTTTTGCTTAACACATTGTAAACCCTCAATGGCCATTAATTATTTTTTTTATTGTTATTCTATTACAGTTGTCCCAATTTTCCTCCCTTTGCCCTCCTCTTCCCAGCCCATCCCCTGCTCCCACAGTCAGTTCTCACACCATTGTCCCTGTCAGTGGGTCATTCATACCTGTTCTTTGACTAGTCCCTTCCCCTTCTTTCCACCATTATCCCCCTCCCCTCTCCCCTCTGATCACTGTCAGTCTGTTCTATTTGCCTCTGGTTCTACTTTTCCTCCTTTGTTTGTTTTGTTGATTAACTTCCCCTTACAGGTGAGATATATGGTATTTGTCTTTGACCAACTGGCTTATTTCACTAAGCATAATATTACAATTAGTTATCATCATTGTGCACTGCAGCATTATTTCCCCACAGTGTTTCTTTCCAGACGTGTTCTGTCTGGCTGGTTGGCATGCTCTGTGTATTCTTTCTCCTTTATTTAAAACAAACAAACACAAAAAGAAACAAATAAACAATCAAACTCCTTGTTCTGTGTCTTCTTAGAGAGGGCCCTGCTCTGTAACTTCCAAGGTGACTGATCCTTCCAAGATTAACTAACTCATGTTGGGATATTAGTGGTAGATAATTTCCATTTCACTTGTAGTTTCTTTTTTCAAAGATTTTATTTATTTATTTTTAGACAGAAAGGAAAGGAATGAGAAAGAGAGGGAAAGGTACATCAATGTGTGGTTACCTCTCATGTGGCCCCCACTGGGGATCCAGCCTGCAACTCAGGCATGTGCCCCAACTGGGAATCCAACCAGTGATCCTTCGGTTTGCAGGCTGGCACTTAATCCACTGAGCCACACCAGCCAGGGCTCACTTGGAGTTTCTGAGGACGCTGTTTTTTAAGGTGAGATCATAAATGTGGATTTCAAGTTGTACTGCTCTAACCCTGAATGGAATAAAGCATGGGGTGGGTTGAAGTATAGTTAAAACAATAGCATATTTTATTTAAATAGAGCAAGGCCAATTTTATGTCTTTTATTCATACATTTAGCTTTTTGGTAAAATTGTGTTGGGATTATGATAATAGCAAACACATAGTAATTGCTTTGTAACATTTATTATTGTCAGCACTGAATATTATTTCATTTAATCTTCAAAACAACCTGTGAAATAGATATTATCCTCTTATCCAAGAAGTAAAGTACAGACAAGTTAAGTAACCTACTCAAGCCTAAAAAAAAAGTATGTGGTAGAACTGGAATTTGAGCTCAGGCTGTGTTCTTGACAACTGCACTATATTGCTTCTTTTTGATGAAAAGGTTGTCTTGGCTTTTTTAAATAGTTCCTTTTTTCACCATTACCATTTAGAAGTTTCAAAACCAACTGATCTTTAATAATGGAAATTTGGAGCACTGACCTGTGAGAGAAGGTTAGGTGATATTAGAAAGCTATCACCCTAAGATTGAAGTTTTTGTTTCAACATTTCAGTAGTTTTTATTGTTTCAATATTTTACTTACTATTTAATAATCAGCCCTGTAATTTTCAAACAATAATCAGCCACTAGGTAGTAGAAGAGAGTTACAAGTAATAGGATTAATAAGGCTTGGAGCAGAAATCAAAATGTCTTAGTGTTCTTTTTTAAATTTAAATACTCTTTTTAAAAATATATTTTATTGATTATGCTATTACAGTTGTCCAATTTTTTTCTCTCCTTTATTCCTCTCTGCCCTATACCCCCCCACCATCATTCCCTCCCTTAGTTCATGTCCATGAGTAATATATATAAGTTCTTTGGCTTCTCCATTTCCCATTCTATTCTTAACCTCTCTCTGCCAATTTTGTACCTACCATTTATGCTCCTTATTCCCTTTATCTTTCCTCCATTCTTCTCTCCCCCCTCCCTAGTGATAACCCTCCATGTGATCTCTTTCTGTGAAATCTGTTCATGTTCTAGTTGTTTGCTTAGTTCATTTTTTTTTTTTTTAGGTTTGGGTGTTGATAGTTTTGAGTTTGTTGTCATTTTACTGTTCATAGTTTTGATCTTCTTTTTCTTAGATAAGTCCCTTTAACATTTTATATAATAAGGGCTTGGCAATGATGAACTCCTTTAACTTGACCTTATCTGGGAAGCACTTTATCTGCCCTTCCATTCTAATAATAGCTTTGCTGGATAGAGTAATCCTGGAATGTAGGTCCTTGCCTTTCATGACTTGGAATACTTCTTACCAGCCCCTTCTTGCCTGCAAGTTCTCTTTTGAGAAATCAGCTGACAGTCTTATGGGAACTCCTTTGTAGGTAACTGTCTGCTTTTCTTTTGCTGCTCTTAAGATTCCCTCCTTATCTTTCATCTTGGCTAATGTAATTATGATGTGCCTTGGTGTGTTCCTCCCTGGGTCCAACTTCTTTGGGACTCTCTCAGCTTCCTGGACTGCCTGGAAGTCTATTTCCTTTGTCAGATTGGGGAAGTTCTCCTTTATTATTTGTTCAAATAACTTTTCCACTTGTTGCTCTTCCTCTTCTCCTTCCAGCACCCCTATGATTCGGATGTTGGAACATTTAAAGTTGTCCTGGAGGTTCCTAAGCTTCTTTTCATTTTTTTGAATTCTTGTTTCTTCATTCTGTTCTGGTTAAGTATTTCTTCCTTCTGCTCCAAACCATTAATTTGAATCCCAGTTTCCTTCCTGTCACTGTTGATTCCCTGCACATTTTCCTTTATTTCACTTTTCATAGCTTTCACTTTTTCTTCTAATTTCCAACCATACTCCATCATGTCTTTCAGCTTCCTGATTCCCAGTGTTTTGAACTGTGCATCTGATAGGTTGGCTATCTCTTCATTGCTTAGTTGTATTTTGTCTGGAAGTTTGATCTGTTCTTTCACTTGGGCCATATTTTTTTTTGTCTTGGCATGCCTGTTATGTGTAGTAAGGGGCAGAGCCTTAGGTATTCACCAGGGTGGGGCAACCCACTTTCCTGCCTCCTGGCGCTCTATGTGGAAGAGGAAACAATGCCACTTGCTCAGCTCTTTGCAGGCTTCCAGTCACTTCTTCTACTACCTACAAGTAAATTGGGCCCTTCTGTTGCTCATTCCCAAGTGGGTGGTTTTATGTACATTCTAGGACCCTGTGAGTCCCTACAACAAACTCTCCTGTGAGGCTGGGAGTTTATTGCAATGCCTCAACCCCCATGGGTTTTTTTTCAGTCAGATGTTTTGAGGCTTTATTTTTGGTGATGGAACCCTGGGTTGCATGGTCTGCCTCGCTCCCCAGTTGTTCCTCTGATTTATTTGCATGCAAATGTGAGACTGCCCAGTCCTCCAGTCACCACCTCACCCAGTCTTCCAGCTGCCATCTTGCTGTGAGTCCTCTCCACCCTGGCTGCCCTTCTTTGCCCCTCCTACCAGTCTGGATGAATGTTTCTTCTTTAACTCCTTGGTTGTCTGACTACCATACAGTTTGACTTTCTGGAAGTTCTGGTTGTGTTTGTTTCTAAATTTGTTGTTGTCCCTCCTTTGGTTGCCAGAGAAGGCAAAGCATATCTGCCTATGCCTCCATCTTGGCCAGAAGTCCTGAAATTTAAATATTCTTTGTTAACATAAGAATCCCTTAAATAATATGAACTTTAATTTTTAAGAAAATCCTTATGGGGCAAAATCAAAATGATATATAGTCTCTGCAAACCATGTCATACACAACATGGTTGTAAGCATTAAGGTTGTTTCACCTTCAGAGAGAAGACTTATGGAGATAAGTGTCTTTTCTGTTTGAACATCAAATGATTGTCATGAGGAAGCAGGACTAGACTTGCTCTTTTTTTTTTTTTTTGGACTGAAGGGCTGAGGTAGAACTGCTATATAAAAGTTATAGGGAAAGTAGATTTTGGCTCATTGTAAGGAACTGTTTGAATAAGTTGTTCTTATTTAATCAAGGACACTTCTTTAGGAGTGGTTTATTATGACTAAAATGTGCTTGGGAAAATAAGACTTTCTGAGAGATATTTATCAGTGAAACCTTGATAGATATAATTTCTCAGCTATTATTAACTGTACTCCTTCAATTCTGAACTTTGGTTTTAGAAGAAAGTGCTCCCTTTTACACATGAATACACCATTTATTGAGTTCTTATTACTATGTCTCAGATGTTTTTTATTTGGATCCCTACTCAGAAAAAACTCTTGTCTGTGGCTGAAGGCTAATGCTCTTCTTTCAGGTGGCCTTCCCTGTGTATTCTTCCCTTTGCCTTCTGACTAGAGAGCACTAAAATCTCATGTCTTCCCCTGAAGGAGAAGAGAGAGCACCTATCTTACTCTCTTGGTTGGTTGACCAAGCTTCCTGGTATCTCAGCATTTTCTCTGAGCACTTACTCAGAAGGAGATAGGATTATAAAGTGACATAATCTTGTAAAACAGAAAATGGATCAGATATTGAACTTTTTAAAATCACAGGGTAGACCTTGGTGTGTCCCATAATCACTTCTAGGTATTTTTCTTTTTTACCCTTTCAAATTCAGGCAAAAGGTTTCATCAGTCTTGGAAAGCATAATTCTGTTAAATAAAGAACTCTTGTTTCTATGAGGAGATCAAACTTCAGTATGAGCTCTCTTGAAATATATTCTTCAAGATAATACTGAGACAGAGTTGAGTTTTGAGGTGCTATTTACCTGATATCTCTCCTGGAAGTATCAAATATTCCCTCAATTTATTATTTGTCAAATTTCAGTATCTGTGACAGATAGAAGAATAGTTTGATGAAATGCTTAGGAAGAGATGGTACCTTTGTGTCAGACTGGAAGCTAGTGAGATTTTAAGCAATTTAGTCACTTTTAGAAGTATACAATAGTTTCTTGGTTGAAAAACCTTTAATAATTCTATTTTATTAGGAGTCAAACCAGCTCCTCCCCCACTCATCCTCAGTTTTCTGTTATATATTTTCTTCTTATGTCATATGCATGGCTTAATATTATGTACTTCCAGACTCACATTAGAAAGGAGGAGGAGATATGTCATCATTTTTTTACTAACCGCACGAATGAGTCCTGGATAATAAGGAGAAATTAATCCCTAAAAACAGATTCCATTTTATTGAGGATTGACTGTAACTATAAACCTTTACTTAGAACTTTAAACAATAGTCCGTGTTTTCCTATTTGGAGTTTACACCTTTTGTTTCCCTGTCTAGAAGCTAAGTGAACCAAGAGCAGATCAGGGAAGTCTGGAGCCCAACTAATGTATGGCTGGCTCAGACTCCCCTGAATAAAAGAGAAATAACTGAAGAATCCACAGAGAGATGAGTAAATTTTATCATTGGTTGCAAATTGAGGTTTGGAAAATAGCAGAGGTGGAGTTAGAATAGCTTCTGGAGGTGGTATTCCATTTTTCCCATGAGTCAGCTGATAGAAGTCAGCTGTTTCTAAGCTACTTTCACTCTTTCCTGTGCCTGTGATAAGGAAATCTCTATTAACCTGAATACTGGGGTATGGGAAGAAGGAAAGCATGGAAAAATTTGATTAGTGGGCTTTTTCAGGATTACTTGCAAGTTCTGTTTTCTTTCTCTCTTTTGATTGAAATTATTTCCAAAATACTTGACTATAAATAATTACTATTTATTGGGGCCCAGATGGATCAGTGCTTCCCTTTATAAATGCCATGAGAGGTAGATGGTATATATTATTCTGATTATACAGATGAGGAATCTGGAATTCAGAGAGCTTAAGTACATTTTCCAAGGTCACACACAAGAAAATATAACAACAATGGTTGGAAACCAAAAGCTTTTGCTATTGTCCGGTCCTCTTTACCACACAAGGATCATATTAAACCTTAGGGCTCTATTTTAGTATCAAGAACTACCTAAGTGCTGGGGTCACTGTTCCCCATTTGACTGAGTATCCTTCACAATCAAGTACTTATAGTCTGTTCATAGAGAGTGGTTATTGCCTAAAAGATACAGGAGCTAAGATTGTCATTTATGGGGACATTATAGTCTAATAGGAGAAACAGGATACACATTTACAGTAATATTTTAAAAAATCATTGATTGTGTTGTCAATAAAGAAGAGTAAATCCTCACATAGGAATAATAGTATTTCTCTGTAGACTTGTAAGTTCTACTTTTCAAACATTCCATGACCACTTAAAGCTAAACACCATTTCAGGAATGCTTTAATTAAAAATTAAAAGGATGTTACCGAGATGTAAAGGCCTGCTGCAGGAAATACCATGAGAATACCCAGCAGTCTTCTCAGTCCCGATCCACTACGCTGGTACAATATATGATGTATCTCAATTACAGGTATATTTTTATAATATTTTTAATTTAAATTATGTTATTGTTCAATTATAGTTGTCTGTATTTTCTCCCCACCCCTCCCCCACTCCCTCCAAACCCACCTCCCTCCCTGGCTTCCACCCTCCCCCTTGGTTTTGTCCATGTGTCCTTTATAGTAGTTCCTGAAAGCCCTTCTCCCCACTGTCCTCTCCCCCATCCCCTCTGACTGTTGTTAGATTGTTCTTAATTTCAATGACTCTGGTTATATTTTGTTTGCTTTTTTCTTTTGTTGATTATGTTCCAGTTAAAGATAAGATCACATTTGCATTGAAAAATAGAACTGTCCCTGGAGAGTTAAACAGTGAATACCAATTTTTGTCAGTTGAATTATGAACTTATATTTGTGAAGCTGTTATTAAAATCTTGTGATTAATCCTTTTAAAAATAAAGCAAGTGACCCCCCCAACTGAGTTGTTTCCATAAGTTTGAATTGTTGCCTATTGAACAGCTGAAAGTGTTAAAGTGGAGCAGACCAACACACACACACACAAACTCTGGACAGCCCTCAATTTATTATAATGGGATTTGAACTTTATTTCAAACTATAGTCACAAATACTAAGGGTATGTGGAGGAAAGAAGAGCTAGGTTCTTAGAGAAATTATCTTTCCTTGGCAATGTGAACAGCACAGCTTGTCTGTTTTCTTCTTAGTGAAAAATGGCAGATGAAATAACTTTTTGTGTGCTGGATTTCTGAGAAATACCATAGAATTCTGATTGTAATTCAATGAGGTAGGCCTACAAAGCATTTCACGTTTAAAAGTATAGTGTAGAGTGCCTGTATAGAATAGTGATAAAGCAGAGTGTTTAAGACCTGGTTTAGAGGGAGAATCCCTGTGGGAATCCTTTAGTAAAACTGTAGACAGTTACCCACTTTATTTACAGGAGCCATACATATTGGTGTCTAGTCAAAGTTAACCATTTGTTTCAAGGGAAGTAGAGATTCAGTAGTCTTCAAAGCGATCCATTGACAAGAAAATGAAAGTATGTCTGAATTTACCTAAATTTGTGAGTAGTTTATGAAAGCCAATGTGTCTAGCACCAAATCAGCAAACTGCAGTTTGTGAGCCAAATCTGGCCACTGTTTGTTTTTGTGAATAGTTTTATTGGAACACAGTCATGCTAATTTGTTTATGTATTTTCTATGGCTAATTTCATGCTATAACATCAGGGTCAAGTAGTTAAAACAGAGACTGTGTGGCCTGTAAAACTTAAAATATATAGTTCCTATCTGGCTCTTCATAGAAAAACTTTACTGACCCTTGCTATATAGCATTTCATAGCAGGGTCCATGCTAACTAAGACAGTATGCATTTTCTGACACTTGTAATTATAAATTCATTATTTCTTAGAGTAAGAAATTACATTTCTTTACAATGATACCTAACTTTTATTGAAGACTTGCTCCATTCTCTATGTTCTGTGAAGTTCTTTACCAGGCCATTTAAACCTCATAATTATGCACTAAGGAATGGTACTGGGTACTGTCAATATATCCACTTTATAGATGAATAAATTGATGTTTAGAGAACTTAACTACCTTAATATTTTATAAGACGTGCTAAAAATTCAATCATCTGTTCAAATTCATTCAGTTTGTGGTAGATAGAGAATTCAAACCTAGGCTTCATTTTTTTTTATTGTGGTTAAAATATTTTATATGTATTTTATTGCTAAAATACATATAACAATATTTATCATTTCACTGCTCATAAGTGTACAACTCAGTGACATTAAATGTATTCACAATGTTGTATAATCATTACTACTATTATACCCAGAACTTTTTATAGTCCACAACAAAAACTCTCTGCTCATTAAACAATAATTTCCCTTTCTTTTCTCCCCCTAGTTTCTGGTAACCTCTATTTTATTTTCTGTCCCTATGAAGTTGCCTATTCTAGATACCTTATATAAGTACAGTCACACAAGAATGTCCTTTTGTGTTTTATTTCACTAAGCATAATATTTTCAAGATTCATATATAATGTAGCCTATATTAAAATCTCATTAATTTTTATTCAACATTGTACTGGAGCTTCTAGCCAGAGTTGTTATATAAGAAAACATATTAAAGGCATCCAAATTAAAAAGAACAGGTAGAACTATCTCTATTTGCAGATGACATTATTTTACATATAGAAAATCCCAAATAATCCACAAGAAAGCTATGAGAGCCCTGGCTGGTGTGGTTCAGTGGATTGAGTGCAAGCCTTTGAACCAAAGGGTTGCTGGTTTGATTCCCAGTCAGGCACATGCCTGGGTTGTGGACCAGGTCCCCAGTTGGGGGTGTGCGAGAAGCAACCACACATGGATGTTTCTCTCCCTTTCTTTCTCCCTCCCTTCTCCTCTCTCTAAAAATAAATAAATAAAATCTTTTTTTTTTTAAAAAGAACGCTATTAGAGCTAATAAACTGATTGCAGAGCACAGTATCAACACACAAAAATTAGTTTATTTTTACTTGTGATGTTTTAATCCTTGTAATGTTGGCCTCATAGAATATATTACATAGAATAAATGCTTACTTTGTAGTTATTTTTTTCAAAGAATTTGAGAAAACTAGTGTTAATTCTTCTTTAAATGTTTGGTAGGATTTACCTACGAATCCATGTGGTCCAGGACTTTTCTTTGGGAGATATTTGATTACTGGTTCTTTCTCTTATTATAGGTCTGTTGAGATTTTGCATTTCCCTTTTAGTTAGTGTAGGTAATTTGTGTGTTTGAAGAAATTTGTCTGTTTTTTCTAGGTTGTATAACTTGCTGATGTTCATTTGTTCATAGTATTGTCTGTAATAACAGGAGTAATGTCTGTACTTTCATTTCTGGTCTTTTTAGTTATTTGTGCCTCCCCTTTGTTTTTGTCTATAAGTCTAGCTAAAAGTTTGTTAATTTTTTTCCAAGAATCAGCTTTTTATTCCATATTTTTTATTGTTTTTCTTTGTTTTATTTATCTTTTCTCAAATCTTTATTTTTTCTTCTAGCTTTGGGTTTAGTGTATTTTTATTTTTCTAGCTTCTTAAAGTGTGAAATTATGTTATTGATTTGGTATTTTCTTCTAATGTGATGTAGGCATTTACAAGCTATACATTTTCCTCTAGCCAATCTTTTCTCTGCATTCCATAAGTTTTGGTATGTTTGCTTCTTGAGCTGCCTGCCTCTCTGCAGGTATCACACAGCCATTACCCACCTGACTGAAGAATTTTCGATAAGTTGTCAGGTGAATAAATTGCAACATATATTGCTCCACCATCTGATCCAATTAAGTTTGGGCTCATTTGCAAAGATAATATTGGAAGCATTTTTGAGGCTTGTTTGGATCCCATTAGGACTCTGCTTAGCTCTTTCTTTCTCTGGTTCACTCTGTTCAATTTCTATCTAATCTATGGTTTACCTTGTTGCTCTTGTGAAACTACCAGCCTTCTCTTAACTGCTTATGGCAAAATATCCCTTGTTTTTGACAGCACACTTAGGCTTGAATTTTTCCATGCTCTATTCCAAATAGAGCTCTCCCCTTTGGCAGAGCCATGTAGGCCTCTCTTAAGACCTCCCTTTCCCCCAGCCAAAAGTCCTGTGCCAATGTTCTAGAACTGAGAGTTATGACAGTAGCCCACTTGGCGTGACACTCCTGCTTTGTGAATGAAGCACTGGATGAGAGTGGTAGCCTTTGCTTGCCTCTATGAACAAGCTTGGGTGAGGGTAATTGGGGCCCAGTATTCTCTGCCTCTCAAGCCTGTGATAGAGCCTCCATCCTATGAGTGTGAGATGATTGGAGGAAGTATATCTCAGACCTCTCAGTTGTACTTTCCTAGAATAATGCTGCTGCAACATGGAGCTAGAGATGGGGGATGTGTGGAAAATGCTGAAATAGTGCAACATCTGTGGAGAAACTGTAGTCTTAAACTGGAAACAAGGTGGGGGTGGGGGAAGCAGCTCTGTGTTCTTTGTTGCACTCACCAGGAGTAGAGCTTCCATTGTGATGAGTATGGGGAAGGGAGTGGATAGTGGGTCATGACTCAAGTGCCATAGAGTCTTGCTGTTCTTAGTGAGTTTTAGTAGATTTTTTTGAACAAATGTTTCTCCTTTCACTGAATGACCTTAGAACACTTTCCAAATACATTAAATTGTTGTCCTTTTATTAATTGTTACCAGTTATGATTGTTTCTCTGAGGAGAAATTTCATATAGCTCCTCATGGTCCCATTCCTGCCACTTGTTCTCTTAACTCTACACTATGCTACCTTCTAAGGGAGACAGTAGGAAATTTTGGTATGTTCAGGATTTCTTGGCAAAACCATGAGAGTTTTGATTGTAACAGAAATGTTAAAAGGACTATCCCATTTCAAAAATACTTTTACTTATAGGCATTTATCTATTCTTACTCCTAAGCTATAAAATTGTAACACACAAGCCACTTAATTTGTTTTAACTGAAGTGGTGGTACATTCACTGTATTGGGATTGAGATTTTCTGCAAGACACAGAAAGCCCCAAATAATAGAGGCTTAAACATGACAAAATTTTTATTTCTTTCTTGTATACATTAAATGAGATGATAAATATTCTATTGCTTTATGATCATCCAGGAAATAGCCTCGGTCTGTGTTGTGCCTCTGACATAATCAACACTTGACTTCTTACCTCTTTGTCTAAAAGGTTTGTTTCAGCTCTAGATATCATAGATACTTTGTAGTCAGCTGGAAAGAGGAAGTGGTGAGAGGACATTTTTATTCTCATCCTGTTGGACAGAACTTAGCCATGAGACTACATCTAACTATAAGTGTGTCTAGAAAATATAGTCTGTCTTCAATATGGTCATGTCTCCAGCTAAAAACTAGAGCTTATATTTCTAGAAAGGAAGTAGAGAAAGGATATTGGGGAAGAATTAGTCTCTGACATGGTCAGTAATAAACTGAGGCCTTTTCTGAATAGGCTCTCATCAGTCAATTAAGACAAAACAGTCCATTTCCTCCACTTTTAGACAGAATACAAACTTGGCACTGAGATTTTAAAACCATTTCTTGGCAAATATAAAAAATTATCCCAATTCTTTAAAGAATGGGCATTCATAAATATCCAGAGAGAGTTGCTGGATTACCCAGCAGCTAACATGTATTTCCTTAGCACCAAGTAATTGCCTGCCTCTATAGCAAGTGCACATATGTGTTAGAAGAACATGATTAATATGAATGAAACAAGGAGAAAACAATAAAAAATACATTTCTTTAGCATTTACCATTCCACATATAACTTTATAGCTAAATATCTATGTGTTCTATATCTTGTCTCTGAACTCTTCGAATGTTGGGTTGCATATGATTCATCAATCTGACTCTTCAGCAGTCAGCATAGTGTTTGATACATAGAATGTGCTCTATATGTATTTGAGTGAAAAAAAAAACCAACAACAACTAATGAACTGTAATTCAGTGCCTTAAGTCAAAACTCACACATACTGTCTAAGACCTCCCTTACTCCTTATATCCTGTTCATCAGCAAGCCTGGTTGCTGGAGTCCTAAATATATCCAGAATTTATATACTTCACCTCTATTCTTGTCACCCAACCCAAACCACCATTATCCCTGGCCCTGTATTTCTACAACATTTTCTACAGGTTTGCAGAAAATGATTTTCCTATTTTCATTCTTCCTTATAATCTTTTTTATTTATAGTAGCTAGAGTTATCTTTAAATGCATGAATCAGATAATGCCACTGCCTTGCTTGAGATACTCTAATAACTTCTCATATACACAGAATAAAACCCAAATATCTTATCCCTGACCACCTATCTTCATCTCTTAATACTTTCCCTTCTCTTCCAGTCATATTGAACTTCTTTCATTTTCAAGAACATGCCTATTTTATTTGTATGTTGAGAACTTTGCACTTATAGTTTCCTCTGCCTGGAATGCTCTTAGTTTATATGTTTGTATGGCAGGATGGCTCAAATGTCTCTTCCTCATTCAGGCCATTTGTGGCCATACAATATAAATCACTCATACCTCCAATTCAGTTTATATCATGTCACTTTATCTTATCTTCTCATAATATTTATTGCTATTTTAAACCCTGTTGTTTATTTATTTATTTGTCCATTTCCTGTGTTCCTTCACTAAAATGCTGGAACTTTATCTGTCTTGTTCAGTAATGCATTCCCAATACCTAGAAAAAGTGATTAGACTACAGTAGGTCTTCATTGATTGTTAGTTGAATGAATGTTTAATGAGCTAGAATGCATTGGACATTTCTTATATCATTGCCTGTGTTGTCACAGGTTGGGTTCCTTAGGAAGTAGATTCTATGATAGTATTTAGACTATAGGATGTTTATTTAGGAGTACCATTGGGATCAACACCCTTGGAAGGGTAAGGAAAGAAGCAGGAGTGGACAGAGGGAGAATTTGAGTTGTGGTCATAAACAATAACCTTAGTTTACCCCACAGGGAAATCTGGAGCTAAAAAAGGACCATCATAGTTTTTCTGAGTTGGGCCAAAATATCCAGGCCTTTATACCCCCTCACCAATCATTCATTGGGTGTTGGCTGCCTCCAACAAGCATCATGGCTTTGGGCAAGGTGCTCTTTGCAAGTGAGATAATCTTTGAAGGGGCTGATAGATGAAAAAATGTCTGCCAAAGTTGCTTTAGCAACTGTAACAGTAGATACTTTATTAGAGGGCAATCTGAGCAGTATGTTTCAGTGTTTATCATAATATACCCCTTGTATCACTTAGATCCAATTTTTCAAATATGTTTTGGTTGCAGATTCTCCAGGGTTCTGTAGACCTCTCTTCCTTTTCCTTAGAAAGGAAAGTTAGTGGGAAGAATTACAGCCCCTACAACTGCAGATGATCTCAGAGCTGCTACTTATACTCATCATCTCCTTCCTTGACTGGATTTTCCTCAGCCTCAGCTAATACCTGTAACTGGTCTTGGTTGCTTACTTGGTGGCTTGACCCTCTTCCCTTAGGAAGGAATCTTAGTGGTATCTCAATGTGTTCACCACTGTGTATTCTTTCTGAAGATTACTCCTTTTAAAATTGCAAGTGTTTCATTTGTTAGCTCAAATCATGCTTGCCCTTTAGCAGGTAGAAAAAAAATCACTTCAAAGTGTTTTCTTCACAGCATGGTAGCAGGTAAAGCCTTGGGATTGAAAAGCTAAATGTGGCATTGACACAAATTAAGAGTTGATTATTTTTTTTATAGAAATGTTTTCAGATGCTGAAAGGAAACTACCCATGGCCCCTTTCCCAGCATAATAATGCAGGAAGAAAATATCCCAGTTCTCAACTAGCACTGTTAAAATTTACAAAGCTTAATTTAAGGCTTTATTTCAATTCTGACCTGAAGGAAGGCAGAATACCTAAAGAAACCTATCATTCATATGCTTATAAATTCTTAAAATTTTCCTACTCTTACCCTCTAATAAATTTTTACTATTTGAAAATTATTTCTGTTTTTCCTTATAGAAATTTATCCCATCTC
Organism: Phyllostomus discolor; assembly: GCF_004126475.2. Classification (NCBI taxonomy): domain Eukaryota; kingdom Metazoa; phylum Chordata; class Mammalia; order Chiroptera; family Phyllostomidae; genus Phyllostomus; species Phyllostomus discolor. The sequence continues at coordinate 72,076,941 of NC_050198.1, forward strand.
TATTCAGAAATTAGCATGTGGCAATTCTTTGGTGATTTATAGAGAGCTAGAGCAAGCCCTTTGCTTGGTTTCTGGGTATCAGCATCATCAGGAATCATAGCTTGGCCAAGGGAACAGCCAGGGTACTTAATTAGCAACTTTATGCTGCTGGAACCCAAAAGGGAAAGTAGGCCCAAAGACAGACTCATGGCCATGTTAAGGTAGATTGTATTATATCATATACTTTCTTTATGCAAGACTCATACATTTCTTAAAAGTCTCCAATGACACTTGATTTCACTGTGCTCCCCCATTCCATATCACCTCCAGTCATTAGACACCAGGAGCCTTATATCCATTTCATATCCTTGTAATGAGTAACAGTATAAGAATAGCTGCAACTATTGAGTGCTTATTGTGTGCCATTGTCTCAAAGTTTTACTAATGGTAGATATTTCAGGCACAATTAATTAAAAGGCAGAACGAATGTGTTCCCAGGATTTCAAAAAATATACAACATATCCTCTGGAAAACAATGTGAAAATGTTTAGAAATTTGAAATTTAAGTGTGGTTTTAAAACATAATTTATCCAAATATTCCTGTCTCAACCTTGGCTTTTTAGGATTGTTCCCTTATCTCTCTGTGTGTGTATGTGTGAATGAGAGAGAGAGAGAGAGAGAGAGAGAGAGAGAGAGAGAGAGAGAGAGAGAGAGAGAGAGAGAGGGAGGGAGGGAGAGAGAGAGAGGGAGAATGGCTTAGTTGTTTGTGCTTAGGCAAGGAAAATGCATAATCTTGGAATCTTGTTGGGGACAGTTGAATGTTGCCTATAGGTCACACTATCTGTTATGCTGACTGTTTTCTATGTAGTTTGATTATGTATGAGGTCTATCCAGAAGGTATCCAGCCCTGTAATATGAAAAATAGAGACATTTATTTAAGAATATACAAAATACAAGAAATATTATACACAGGACAATAATGCTTCAGTCCCCTTCCAAGTAGACACCTTGGTATGTCACATAGTTCTCCCAATTGTCATCAGCTGCCCTCTCATATTTTTCTGAATCTCATGGATGGTCTGGAACCTCATCCCTTTCAAAAATGATTTTAGTTTTGGGAAAAGCCAGAAGTCACATGACACCAAATCTGGGCTGTTGAGGGACTGAGTCACTTGGGTGATTTGATGTTTCACCAAAAAACTGCATGAGACTTGATGCATGAGTGGGCGTGTTGTTGTGATGAAACTGCCAATCACCAGTTGCCAATAACTGTAGCCTTCTGAATCATGCAAATAGTTTCCATGGGGAATGTTCAAGCTTAATGCAAAATTTGATGCAGACTCATTACTCTATTCTCAGTCATTTTGAATGTAATGGCTACACAGTACACATGTTCACTCAATGGCATCTAGTGTCCCCACTGATTAGTACAGTGAAGTAGTCATTGTTCACTCTCTAGTGAACAATGGAAAAGCACATTCCAGTCCACTCTCCTTGGCTGCCAGTTTACATCAATGTTGCACAAACTGTTCTCATTATATTAGCAATGACTGGAGTTTTTCTGGACATTTATATCTATATCTATATCTATATATCTATATATCTATATATATCTATATATCTATATCTATATCTATCTATCTATCTATCTATATTATAAATAGCTCTAGGCTAAGAGCCCAAACTTTTTCTTCTTCATGTAGTAAGTGATCAGTAAACAACTCTTTGCCAGCCATAGGACAACTCACCCTTGAGCAGAGATTGTACTCCCCCTAAATACATTTGAGATGTACATTCTTTCATGGTAATAGACTTTTCCATGATGTAATACTCATAGTTTGTTTTTCAATAATAGCAATTTTTTGATGTGTATATAATTAGAGAACAAACAGAGGTAGAATTTATATTTCAAAATTACATAACTGAGCTAGATAATGTTTTACTTCATGTATTTTAATCTTTTGGATAGTTAGAAAATTGTGTGTTTCTCTAGGTTGTTAGAATGTTTCACTGCAATGTTCTGGTGTTGTGTGAGGGTGGAGAATATGTGCTTCTGAACCTCTTGATTCTTTGGTATGGTCTCTGAAAAAAATCCCAAAAACATGTTTTTAGTGTATACAAATGTTAGAGCCAGTCCTTGATTCCCAATTTATGTCAATGCAGGATAGTTATTCAGATACATGTGCTGCTGCAGGTAATAGAATGTTAATCTCAGCAGATGCCAATTACAAATTCCTGGGCCAATAGGCACCTAAGGCATCAAATCTTGCATAATATAAAATTCTAATCAGCTGGATGGATTGACTGAGTTCAAGAGCCATAAATCTACTTAAAAATACTTTCTCAGTACCAGAAGGCCACTTTAGGGAAAGTAATAAAGAAACCCTTTCTGAGATGACCACAGAGAAGTTCACAGTACTTCTGAAGATGTTGGATATGTGACCCATAATAATAATAATGACAAAAAATTGCTGTCTTTAAACTAGCTCTCTTTAAAATTATTGCTAATCAGGACTGGCTTCATGCATAACAAGAGTTAAGGGAAACCAAGAAAGATAACTTCCTGCTCCATAAACATCTCCTTTATGGTTCATTTTTGATTCCTGCATTTCTTTCTGTCATTTTAGATTCATGACTTGAGTGGTCCTTTGCTTTTGAGAATTGAGTTGAATTTGTAAATAGTCCGGGGAAAGGCAACACTTTGCAATGTTGTCATTTATTGCCTCTTTTACATGGAGGTTTTGTTGTTTTTGTTGTTGTTTTTAATTAGAGATATATTTTGATAAATAGGTACAGAGCATCTGAGGAAATGTGACACTGAATAGGAACTTGTTCTGAAACAAGCAGAATGCATCTTGGTGTTTATGTTCCTTGGCACTGGTAGTACTGGCAACACTTGCATAGAGTAGTAAAAATATCACTGAACTGTGAGTTGGAAACCTAGGTTCAAGTCCCATCTCTGCCAGTAATTAGCATTATTCTTCTAAGCAAATCCTTTTTTTCTCTGGGCCTTGACTTGTTTATTGAAAAATGAGGGAATTTAGGAGTTCTCAAACTTTAAGGTGCATAAGAACTATTCAAAGGAGTGTGTTAAAAATTCAGACTTTTGGTCATTTCTCCATTTCTTTATCTTTTAATTCAATAAGTAAAATGAAGCCCAGGAATCTTCATACTAAGAAGCACTGCAAAGGGTCATATGGTTTAAGGATCACTCTTTGAGAAACTGGATTAGGTGGTTTCCAAGGTCTTTTCCAGCTCTAAAAATTCTTTCTTTCTGGTGGTATTACTTTTGTTTTGGAATGAGAACAAACCATTTTTGTACCTTCATTTTTGTTCTCTCTTCTGTTTTCTTTATTCATATACTTTCCTTCTCTTCCTCCCTTCTTCCCTTGCCCCACTGCCTCAAGTATAGGGTAACTGTTGGGTCCAGTGAAGATAGGAGTGATTCAGTGAACACTGACACTAAAAGTACTTAGTACATGGGATCCCTGTTGGCAAAGGACAAGAGACAAAGGGATAGCTAAGCCATATTCCCTGATATTGGGTGGAGAAATACTGTACTCAGCTCCTAGTGGTGGGATGCATATTCTGATAGAGTTACAAACTGCAGGAATGAGGTCATAGTGGCACAGAAGAGAGAGTTTAAGGGACTTATGATGAATAAATATGAAATTCCCCCTGTTTTTCTGTCTTCTCACTGTGACCTATTGGATATTACTAGATTTTGGAAGAGCTAAAAGAACACAAGTAGTGAGAAATGCTGTTCAACAAATTGTAGAGACAGTTCTCAGCCTGGCTGCACATTGCAATCCCTTGCACAGCCTAAAAGAATAACAATGCCTTGATCATTCCATAGAGTAACTAAATCTAAATCTCTAAGTGTGGGCATTGACATATTTTAAAACATACTAGATGATTATAATATGTAGCCAAGGCTGAAAACTACTACCATAGGAGATTACATGTAGAAGTGAGAGAAATGAGACAAATGACTTGTCTTCTAGCAAGTTGCTAAGTTGCTGGCTAGTACTGTTCCAGTGGGGGAGGCCTGAAAGTTTGTTTTTTATGTTCCCTTTCTCTAGTTGGCACTTAACCTGTGGGTTGCAACTTCTCTTACAAAGCATGTACCTATGACACTAACCCCCATTTACACATCTAGACTCTTGTCTGTGTCTCCAATTCCTTTTACCCATGCTCAGTCCTCTCCTTCCAGAAGTGGTAGGGAATGTTCAGTTTGAGTGTTTGTATCACATGGATTTGCCTTAAAGACATCAAGAGTGCTTTGACCTTTATTGTACTTGGAGGTTTTGAGGCCATTCACTGATAGTATCTCAACTTTAGTTTTTGTATGTCCTACCAATTACAGCAATAAAAACCAAATATGTGAAATGAGAGGAAGTAGAAGATGATGGCCAAGTAGGTGAAAGCTGAGTCATTTAGCTTTTGCCCCCAACTCAGATACTTGGTTGATCTTTTGAAAAATAAATTGAACATTCAACAGAATCTTACCTGATATGAAGTTTGGAAGCCAAGGAGTACAGAAAACACTTCACAATGGGTGTTAAGAAACTTTTAGTGGTTGAAGTAGAAATATCTCATGCATGGCACCGGCCACCATGGAGAGCCTAGTCAGAAACCACAGCTTTGTGGCCCCCTGCCCTCTCAGGTCAGAGAACCCCCAGACCCAGGCCAGGAGTGACTTGGATACAAAAAGTCAGGGATATCCAGACTACACACACACAGTAAGCAGCACACCCATGGCAGTAGCAGCAAATGCCAACAAGGAGAGTGCCAGAGAGAGAGAGGGGTATTCTATTTACACCTGAGTTGAGTGGGGGAGAGCCATGACTGTGAGAAACTTTTGGCTTTTTTGGAGAGGTGGTGTGTATGGAGAGCCAGACAGTGACTCAGTGCTGCACTGAGTGTGCCCAGAGAGACTTTTTAAAAGGGGAGTTGAGGCATGCTGCACAGGGACCCCGTGAGCAGCTGCCCTGAAAGCAAGGGGAAAGGATTGTGGGCACAGTCTGCTCCCACTGAGTGTAGCGGGGTAGAGAGATCAGAAAGGTGAACAGTGAGAAGATTTCTTGGCCTCAGCCCAGAAAGCTGGCAGGCCAGAGGCTGTGCAGAGTGGAGAGTTTGGACTCTGTATTCTGGGAGGTCAGTGGGCTGGGAACTGGGCAGGTGGGAGTTTAGTATCAGAAAGTATTTACAGCAAGACAGAGACCCATTCCTGGGCAGCGATCAAACCTCCAGGAAGGGAAGGGAATCCTGCAGCCCCCACCTCCTGCAGGATTGCAAGGACCACCAAGAACTGCAAAACAGGCTGGACAGGTTCAAGAACTCCCTGCAGGATGTAGATCCATAAGAGAAATACAGAAAGAGAAATGCCTAAAGGGCCTCTTTTGAACTTCTCTCAAGGAGGCAAAATACACTGGTTCCTAGGGCCCTATTCCACTAAGGCCAGCAAAGCAGGCAGATCAGAAATCATTGCAGCAAGGGGGAAATTGGGGTTTTGCCCAACCTTGATTCACACACAGAGCTGCCATCAGCACCAAGCAGGAAAGAGCTGGCCCTCTTACACAGATTGGCCACTCCCTTGAAACAGAAGGCTAATTCAGCAGAAACTATACATTATTGGAAATAAGATGGGACAGACCAAGATAGGTGGTGCAGGGGCAGGGGATAACATACCTACAATTTTCCTAGAAAACTAAACAGTGCCTCCCTGGGGAGGCCCAGGGGTTCCACTATCCTAATAGTGACAGAACTCCCCTCTAGAGGATGGTGAAAGTGATACACGTTGTGCTGCCAGAAGTTGGAATACCCACCCCAGGATCTTGAGCTGATAAAAAGCCAGAGGTGGGACAAGAAAGAGAAGACAAAAGGTAAACACCAAACTTGCTGAGACAAATTCCATCTCATTCTTTAGAATTCACATTATTTTTTATTTCTTTCCCATATCCTAATATTTCTTCTTTTGCTTCAATTGTATTCCAACTAATTCACTATTCTTTGTCTTATTTTATTCTTTTTATTTAGATTTTATATTATTATTTTATTTTTATTTTTATTTCAAATCTCACATTGTATTCTTCCCAAGTCTCACTCCATTTTGCTTTCTTCCTGTCCTTTCTTATTTTCATTATAAATTTTATTTTTCCACATGCCACACCTTGTTTCTAGTCCTTACTCTTACTAATTTTCCTCCCTCTGTCCTCTCAAAATCATTCTTCCTTCCTTTAGTCAGCTTACATTATTTTCCCCTTCTTATAGTATTCTTATTTTCTTTCTCCCTTTGTAAACTGTGGCTTGTTTGGTGTGTATATTAGGGTTATTGCTGTTCTTCTTTAACTGTATTCCTATTTGTTCACTATTTTTTTAAATTTCAAATCTCATAGATTACTCTCCCCCTATCTTACTTCATTTTGTCTTCCTCCTACCCTTGCTTATTTAAGTTGGGAAGTTTTATTTGTTTCCCTTTCTTAGCTTGGATTCTATTCCTTACTCATTATTTCTTCTCCTTCTATCCTCTCAAAAATCATCTTTATTTACTGTAGACATCGCATATATTCTTTTCTCTTTTATATAATATTCTTATTCTCTTTCCACCTATATTAATCTTTGCTCAGCTGTCATTGTTATTGAACCTTTTGTGGTTTTTCTTTTCTTTTTTTACTTTTGTTCTTTTTTAGGTGTTATTTACTTATTTATATTTTTTCAAGATTTTATTTATTTATTTTTTTATAGAGGGAGAGAAACATCAATGTGTGGTTGCCTCTCACATGCTCCCCAATGGGGACCTGGCCTGCAACCCAGGCATGTGCCCTAGACTGGGAATCAAACCTGCTACCCTTTGATTCACAGGCCAGTACTCAACTACTGAACCACACCAGCCAGGGCTATTTATTTATTTTTAGAGAGAGGGGAAGGATGAGAGAAATAAAGGGAGAGAAACATCAATGTGCAAGAGATACATTGACTGGTTGCCTCTTACTCACCCCCAACTGGGGACCTGGCCCACAACTCAGGCATATGCACTGACTGAGAATAGAACTGGCAGTCTTTAGGTTCACAGGCTGGCACTCAAACACTGAGCCACATTAGCCATGGCCCTTTTGTAGTTTTTCTGCAATTTTGTTCCCTTTGGTTCACTACTTTTTTTTCTTATTAAACTTTTTTTTTTTGCTTTTTAAAATTGTTGTTCAAGTGCAGTTATCTCCATTTACTTTTTAAATTTTATTTCAAACCTTATGTTATACTATTCTTTTTCCTTATTCCATTTGCCATTGCCCTTCTCCATATTACTTACATTTTAAATTTCATTTTCTCCCATTCTTTGCTTTGTTTCTGTTCCCTACTTTTAATATTTCTACTCCCTCTTCCCACTCAAAATAGTGTTCTTCTCCTTTAGTCATTGCATATTCCCATTTTCCTATCTTACAATATTCTTAATCTCTCTCCATCTTTATTAATCTTTGCTCAATTGCTGTTGATATTGCTGATATGGTAGGGGGTATTTTTGTGGCATGGATTTTGTCCCTGGGTAGTATCACTTTGGTAACCATCACATGTATAAAGGTATGCAAAATGTGGTGGGGTTTGTGACTCCCAGTAAGCCAGCTGGAGGGAGAACCCACCAATGAATGAGCCTTCAATAATCAAAGCCCAAGTGCAGAGAGAGCCCAATAAATGGAATAAGGGGCAACCCTAGATCATCCAGATCAGTGGATCAAAAAGACTCTACCATTGAGTTCCATAGAAGTCCAACCCACAAAGACAAGGCAGGCCAAGCGGAGCAACCTGAGACACAGAAACAAACAAAAAGTGTCACTTAAAATGGCAAGACAAAGAAATAACCCCTAATAGAAAGGAAAGAAGGAATTCCCAGAAAAAGAGCTAAGTGAAATTGAAGCAAGCAATCTATTAGACACAGAATTCAAAATAATGGTTATAAAGATGGTCAAGGAACTTCATGGGACTAAAGTAGCATGGAAAAAAACCCATAAAAACTATGAATAAGAATGAAGAAGAAATAGAGAATACAATACTAGAAATGAAAAATACACTAGAAGAAGTTAAGAGCAAGCTAGATGAAGCAGAGGACTGAATCAGCAAGCTTGAGGACAAGGTAGAAAGAAATACCCAGTCAGAACAACAAAATGAAAAAAAAAAGACTAAAAAAGAATGAGGATAGTTTAAGGGAGCTTCAGGAAAACATAAAACAATAACATTTGTATCATAAGAATATCAGAAGGAGAAGGATCCAGGAATAGAAAACCTGCTTGAAAAAATAATGACAGAAAACTTCCCTAATTTGATGAGACAAAAAGTTATGCAAGTCCAGGAAACACAGAAGGTCCCAATCAAGATGAACCCAGAAAGGCCTACTCCAATACACATCACAATTAAAATGGCAAATTATAAAGACAATAAGAGAATGTTAAAGGCAGTGAGGGAGAAACAGCTAGAAACATACAAGGGAGCTCTGATAAGGCTATCAGATGCACTATAAGCCAGAAGTGGTGGCATCAAATATTCCAGGTAATGAAAAGCAAGAACCTAAAACCAAGACTACGCTACCAAGTAAGGCTCTCATGTAAAATGGAAGGTGAAATAAAGAGCTTCTCAGACAAAAGAAGGCTAAAAGAGTGTATCTCCACCAAGCCAGCACTGCAAGAGATGCTAAAGGGACTACTATAAAAAGGAGGATGGAGAGAGAGCAAGAGTGAGAGAGCGAGAGAGAGAGAGAGAGAGAGAGAGAGAGAGAGAGAGAGAAATGTCAGTGAATAAGTACTTATCAATAATAACCTTAAATGTACATGGATTAAGTGTTCCAATCCAAAGACACAGAGTAGCTGAATGGGTAAGAAAGTAGAACATACATATATGCTGTTTACAAGAGACCCACTTCAGAACAAAAGATCTACACAAGCTGAAAGTAAAGGGATGGAAAACAATATTCCATGCAAATGGATGTGAAAAAAAAGCTGGGGTAGCAATATAGATATCAAAAAAAAAATAACCTTCAAAGCAAAAGCAATAACAAGAGATAAAGAAGGTCACTACATAATACTTGAGGGAGTAGCCCAACAAGGGAATATAACTCTTGTAAACATATATGCACCCAACATAGGAGCACCTAAATATATAAAGAAAATCTTGGAGGACTTCAAGAAAGATACTGACAACAACACAGTCATCATAGTGGATTTTAACACCCCACTGTCAACAAAGGATAGATTTTCCAAACAAAGAATCAACAAGGATATTGTGGCATTGAACAACACTCTGGGTTGAGTGGACTTAATTGACATATACACAACCTTTCACCCCAAATAAATAAAATATACATTCTTTTAATATGCACATGGAACATTTTCAAAGATAGACCACATGTTAGGGCACAAATAAGCCTCAACAAAATGGCATCTTCTTGAATCACAATAGATTGAAACTAGAAACCAACCCTCAGGAAAAAGCTCAAAAATATTCAAATGCATGGAGACTGAATAACATGTTATTAAAATGAATGGGTCAACAATGAGATCAAGGGAGAAATGGAGAAGTATCTGGAAACAAATAAAAATGTACACACAAGAACTAAAAACCTATGGAACACAGTGAAGGCAGCCCTGAGAGGGAAGAACATAGCAATACCATCTCCTGTAGCCTACCTAGAGGAGATAGAAAAATCTCAAATAAACAACCTAACCCCACATCTATAAGAACTAGAGGAACAAAAGCAAACAAAGCCCAGAGTGAGTAGAAGGAAGGAAATAATCAAATCAGAGCAGAATTAAATGACATAGAAACTAAAAAAACAATTCAAAGGATCAATAAATCCAGGAGCTGGTTCTTTGAAAAGATAAACAAAATTGACAAACATTTAATCAGGCTCATAAGAAAAAAAAGAGCACCCAAATAAGTAAAATCAGAAATCAAACAGGAGAAGTTGAAACTGATACTACTGAAATACAAAGGATTGTAAGAAATTACTATGAACAACTATATGTCAAGAAATTGGACAACCTTGGCAAAATGGACAAATTTCTAGAAACATACAATCTCCCAAAACTGAATCAAGAAGCAGCAGAAGGCCTGAGTAGACCAATAACAACTAGTGAAATTGAAATAGTAATCAAAGAACTTGTGGCATACAAAAGCCCTGGACCAGATGGCTTCACAGGTGAGTTTTACCAAACATATAAGGGAGAACTAACTCCTATCCTTCTCAAACTATTCCAAAAAATTTAAGAAGACAGAACACTCCCAAACTCTTTTTACAAGGCCAGTATCATCCCAATTCCAAAACCAGGCAATGACACACAAAGAAAGAAAACTACAGGCCAACATGTCTGATGAATATAGATGCTAAAATCCTCAACAAAATATTGGCAATCCAGATTCAGAAATACATTAAATATATTATACATGATCAAATGGGATTCATCCCAGAGAAGCAAGGATGGTACAATATTCTCAAATCAATAAATGTAATACACCACTTAAATGAAATGAAAGACAAAAAAAACATGATCATATAAATAGATGCTGTAAAAGCATTTGATAAAATCCAGCACCCATTTATGATAAAAACATTCAGCAAAGTGGGAATAGAGGGAGCATACCTCAACATAATAAAAGCCATATATGAGAAGCCTACAGCCAACATTACACTCAATGGGCAAAAACCAAAATGTTTTCCCCTTAAGATCAGGAACAAGATAAGTGTGTTCGCTTTCACCACTCCTATTCAACATAGTATTGGAAGTTCTAGCCACAATGATCAGACAAGGAAAAGAAATAAAAGGCACCCAAATTGGAAAGGAGAAAGTAAAACTGTCATTATTTACAGATGACATCATAGTGTACATAGAAAACCCTATAGTCTCTAGCAAAAAACTACTTGACCTAATAAGTGAATTTGGCCAAACAGCAGGATACAAAATCAATATTCAGAAATTGATGGCATTTTCATACAATAAAAAAAGAGAAACTAGGAAAAAATTCCATTTACTATAGCAATAAGAAAAATAAAGTACCTTGGAATAAATTTAACCCAGGAGATAAAAGACCTGTACTTGGAGAACTATAGAGCACTGAAGAAAGAAATTAAGGGATATACAAATAAATAGGAGCATATACCATGTTCATGAATTGGAAGAATTAACATCATTAAAATGCCTGTAATACCCAAAGCAATCTATAGATTCAATGCAATTCCTATTAATACCAATGGCATATTGCACAGATGTAGAACAAATATTTCAAAAATTTATGTGGAACCATAAATGACCCTAAATAGCCACAGCAATTTTGAGAAAGAAGAACAAAGTAGGAGGGATCACAATACCCAATATCAAACTGTATTACACAGTTACTTTAATCACAACAGTCTGGTACTGGCATAAGAAGAGACACATAGATCGATGGAACAGAATAGAGGGCAGAGAAATAAACCCATTTCTCTATGGTCAATTAATACTTGACAAAGGTGGCACAAGCATACACTGTAGTAAAGACAGCTTCTTCAATAAATGGTATTGGGAGAACTGGACTAGTACATGTAAAAAAATGAAACTAGACCACCAACTTAAACCATATACCAGAATAAACTCAAAATGGATATAAGACTTAAACATAAGTCGCAAGACTAGAAATGTCCTAGCAGAAAACAGAGGCAGGAAAATTACAGATATCCCATGTAGCAATATTTTTGCTGGTTTATCTCCTAGGGCAAGGGAAATAAAGGAAAAAATAAACAAATCGGACTCCATCAAACTAAAAAGTGCCTGCACATCTAAAGAAACTGTAATTATAACGAAATGGGAACTGACTGTATGGGAGAAGATATTTGCCAATGATACATCACAAAAGTGTTTGATCTCCAAAATATATAAAGAACTCATATAACTCAACACCAGGAAGACAAACAATCCAATTAAAAATGGACAAATGACCCAAATAGACACTTCTCCAATGAGTACATACTGAGGGCCCATATACATACGAAAAGATGCTGGACATCACTAGCCATCAGAAAGATGCAAATTAAAACCACAATGAGATATCAGTTTACACCTGTCAGAATGGCCTTCATCAATAATCAACAAACAAGTGTTAGTGAGGATGTGGATAAAAGGGAACCTCAGTGCACTGTTGGTGGGAATGCAGAATGGTACAGCCACTATAGAAAACAGTATGGGATTTCCTAAAAAAATAAAACTAAAAATGGAACTGCCTTTTTACCCAGCAATTCTACTGCTAGGAATATACCCTAAGAGTCCCGAATCATCAATTCAAAAGAACGTATGCACCCCTCTGTTCATAGCATCGCTGTTTACAATAGCCAAGTGTTGGAAACAGCCTAAGTGCCCATCAGTAAGTAAGTGGATCAAAAAACTGGTACATTTACATAATGGAATACTATACAGCGTGAATAAATAAGGAGCTCCTGTCTTTTGTGACAGTATGGATGAACTGGAGACTATTATGCTAAATGAAATAAGTCAGTTGGGGAAAGACAAATCTCACCTATAAGAGGAATCTAATGAATTAAATCTAACTAACAAATAAAATAGAACCAGAGACATGGAGACATTCAACAGACTAAAAGTGACAAGAGTAGAGGTGGGAATGGGATAATGGTGGAATGAAGGGGAAGGGACTAGACAAAGACCATGTATGAATGACCCACAGACATGGACAACAGTGTGGTAATTTACTGTGGGAGCTAGGGATGGTATGGGCAGAGGAGGGCAAAGGGGGAAAAACTGGGACAACTCTAATAGAATAACAATAAAAACATGATTTAAAAACCCAAATATGTGAAATGATAATTTTCTCTGATTTTGCTTGAGTCTCAATTTGTTGTTGTCTAACTCTCAATTCTAGTTACCCACTAAGAAGAACATTTTGATTTGTATTGATTGGTCTTCTTTTATTTGCTGTTATTGAACAGGCCCCTTTATACCTTGTCTTTGGAAACAACACATTCTCTAGCATGCTCAGTATCTTTGCTTGCTCAAAGCAGTGAAATGCTTAGGAGATTTTCCTTCTTTGGTGAGATTATGTAAACAATTTGCATCATATAGTGAGCTTTCCAATTCATTATTTTGTTTGATCCTTACAGCAAGTTCAGCAAATTTGTGCAATAGGCTTGGCATGAGCTATTAGCATTCTTTTAAAGATGAGGATATTGAAGCTCAAAGAAGAGAAGCCACTGTCTCCAGATTTTTCCAATCAGGACTCAAAAACCTGTTTTCTGCATAGCACGTATGATTGCTAAATATCTTTCATATTGTTTACTTATTTCTTTGATTGTTATCTGTCTTCTCTGCTAATAGAATGCAAGTGCAATATGAACAGGGTATTTAGCTGTCACATTCACCTCTGTATTCCCAGAAACTAGATTAGTTCATGGCATAGAGTGAATGTTTATAAAAAAATTTTTATTTAATTTTAGACATAGGGGAAGGGTGGGAGAAAGAAAGGGAGAGAAACATCAATGTGTGGTTGTGTCTCACACGCCCCCTACTGGGGACCTGGCCTGCAATCCAGTCCTGTGCCCTGACTGAGAATCAAACTGGTGACCCTTTGATTCACAGGATAGCACTCAGTCCACTGAGCCACACTAGCTAGGATGTGCTTTTGTTGAATCTTGAAAGAAACCCAGTTGTCTTGTCCTAAGTCCTTTGATCTTTTTAGTGCCCTGTGGCTACTGTTTTTTTTTTTTTGCTAGTTTTCAAAGAGATAAATGGAAAAATGCACAAATGGTCATGTAGCTAGTAATTAGTAGAGCCAGCACCAGAACCCAAGTTGTTTAATTCTTAGGTTTGTGTTATTTTAATTTTGGACACTGGCAGACCCAATGCTATGTTGTATTTTTAGAAAGATCCTTTAATGTTGATACGCATACTCTAAGGCCACTGACCAAGCCAACCTTGTGCAAAGTTGTGGAGTAGGAAAAATTAGTCTTCCTTGTCTACATGTTCACCTCTCCCTCAACCTGAGCTGAAGCTCTGGTGTTCAGTGTTCTCAAGTTGCTTAGTGTCCCCACCAGGAGGCCCCACACCAGCTTGTCCCCCCCCCCCCCCCCCCCCCCCCCCCCCGTGTTCAGGATCTTTTCAGATCCCTTCTCTCCTATCAAATTTTCTCTCTCATTTGACTCACTTTTAGTGCAGATGTCAGTTGCTACATGGATGGAGTCACTTTACCTTTTTAAGCCTGAATAACATGGACTGTAATATGTCCTTCTTGCTTATGCCATTTGTGTGGTATGAACATATAAAGTAGCAATATGTAGGTTATAATGCATTTTATAAATGAGTTGGTATTAACAGGTTTTTTTCTCAGAAATCTTCCCAGTGTAGCAAACAAATTCCCTTAGGACTGTAAGGCTTTCTGTAATGGTTTGAGTTAGCTTTCTGGGTTGCCCAGGTAAATTTTAACAAAGATTCAATGTCTTTAACCTAAAAGAGTAATTCCTATAGTGGGAGTTTTAAGAATCTTGGCATCTCTGTGAGGGACATATTTTCAGCTGGTGGTGGGAAAAGGAGAGGTTTTTTAGGACTTTGCTCTTCACTTTCTTTCATTGTAACATGGCTCACCTTAACTCTTTGTTTATCCTATGTAGTTGCTACCTATACTGAGTCATGAATTGGTCAAGACAGCTGATACCTTGTGATGTCCACTTTGGCTTGAAATGATTTGAACTGATCCCAGCTAGAGTTTATTTGGTTGACTTCCAGAAAGTTTTTCACTATAGCTCTCCCATGCAATAGGCAATAAACCTCTACTACTGCACAGATGCAGTTGAATTTGGACCAAGTGTTTTTTTTTTTCTTTTGCCTGCCGATATTATGTGATTGGGGGACTAATGCCAATGAGGTGAAAGGTGAGGGTTAGATAGTACACAAAAGCTCTCACTTGAAAAAGCTGTAGCAAAACAGGAAGGTATGTAATTTATATGGAAATTTGCCCCAATGTGTACTCAAAGGGATTCTTTTGTCAAAATATGTCAACTAGCACCTTTTACAGAGTTGTGAGACCAAGAGGTTGGTGTCTTTCCAGGCATTTTCTTGTCAGAGCCATCATTCCAGAAAATAATAGTGTGGAATGAAACTAAGATTACAGGTTTAACCAGCCTTTGCCTCTCTCCAACTGGGGACAGCCTGAGCAATGCCCACCCAGAAGCTAAATTTGGCCTCAGTCATTATGAAAATTGAAATCAATGCTTTACAATTAAGAGTCCTGTTTTCAAACTCTTTAATTTAAATTCCATAAAACATTGATGGGGTGAAAGGGTGTGATGCTGAGGGCTCAGGGGGCCTGTATTAAAGATGAGTTGAGGTTTTTAAAGTGTTGTTAGTAGTTTAAATGTGGTTCAAAGGCCATGGTAATCTCATGGCATTGAGACTGGTTAGTTATCTTAGGTCCTGTGAAATGGAGTATTCACACATTTTTGTAGCAAGAATCATCAGAATTACTGCTTAGAAAGGCAAAATGGAGGCTAGGATTATAGATAGGTAAAGTTAATTTTAAATAATTGGAGCTTAGAAATTAAAAAAAAAGTAAAAGAGACTGAGTTTAAGAAATAGGGATATTCTAGTAGGACTAGGTAGAATTTAAAATAAATATGTAAAACCCATCTGAGCCTGAAATGTAAAAAGGAAGGAATAGTTAACATAGAATGCAGATGGGACCAATTTGAAAAAGAAAACCACACACAAAAAAGAACAAAACATTGGAAGATGTCTTATAACACCTCAGAGAAAGAATCCCAGCCTCAAGAAATAGAAGAAATCCCAGACCTCACAGTCTCTCCCTAACTTGGAAGAGACAAAACTAAAAGGGTAGTTAGAAGAACTCGATGATGCAGAAACCATCATATTGAGAAGGGAGCTGGTCTGAGTCTGGCCTTGGGTGGAGAAGTTCCACAGAGGATACGGAGACAAAGCTCTTTTCCTGGCATTACTTATGGCTCTTTCTCTTCATTACCTTTAGTTGTCTTAGGTTACTGAAAACAAACTAGCTTAAGTTGTGTGTTCAGAGGTACAAGTGTGATATTTTTGTTTTTTTAATGGTGTGTAGTTTTGGGATGGTAAAAGAAGGAAGGAAGTTAGAAGCATCTAAAATCCTGCCACCCTGAGAAAAACACTGAGATGGCCCTCCTTTCATGTGGCTCATTATGTGTATACACATATACATATGTTAACTTTCATAAATGGCATCATAGTCTACCACTTTCTTTACTGTAAAGGCCACCTTTCTTTTGAGGGATTTCCCCTCTCCTCCTTTTCTCTTATTTCTCATTATACTTCCCTAAGATAACCAAAGTTAATAGGCTGGTGTATATCTTTCTATACAAGTCTATAGTTTCACTCCGTCTGACTGAAACAAACACATATGTATACATGTTTTGTTTGGTCATTATTTATAGAATTGGTTATCATATTATACATTTTTCTTTATCTTTTATTTATGAATCAGAACCTAATAGATTTGGTGAAATTTCAACAATTACTTTAGTGTCAGCATAGTAACTTAAGGTATGAATGTACCACAGCTTATTCATTCATTCCCATATTGGTGGGCATTCATTGTATTTCTATTTTGTTGCCCTTACCATTTGTGCTACAGTAACTGTTGTTGTATTAGTTTAAACAATATGAAATTGCTATTTTTATATATCAAAAATAGTTAACTATCAAAACATTTTGATACATGTGAAACATAAATCCACAGCATTTTTCAGGTTTGAGAATGTGCAACATAAAGTCAGCACTTTTTGGTTCAATCTTAAGCTCTCCTGGAATGCAGAGAAAAAGAAGAAAAAGAAAAAAATGAGAAAATCAATAATAAATATAATGGACCAGTGAATGGAGAACATGTGGCTAATCTATGTATCTGTAGAGACAAGAGCCAATGCAATAGAAGCAATAATAGAAGAAAACATCACTGAAATAAATAGCTGAATGTTCAGATAAAAAATGATCACCATGTGTCAAACTAATAAATGCGGCCAACATCTAAATAATCCTGGTAAATGTTCTGAATTTCAAGGATAAAGAAAAAAATTCTACAAGTACCAAGTTAAAGAAAAGGCAATAATAAAAAATAGAAAGGTAACCTGTAAATAACAAAAATACCCTAGATATTGACATAATATTAAATATCATAAGACAATGGAGTACCATTTATACTTTTTTAAATTTTATTTTAATTGTTGTTCAAGCACAATCTTCTATCTTTTACTCCCACCCCAGCCCACCCACTCAGCCCTCCCCACCTCCCTCTCACTTCCACCCACCCCTAGTTTTTGTCCATGTGTCCTTTATACTTGTTCCTGTAAACCCTTCCCCTTTTCCCTGAAATTCCCCTGAAATTCCCTCCCCTCTCTCCTCTGGACACTGTCAGCCTGTTCTCTATTTCAGTGTCTTTGGTTATATTTTGCTTGTTTCTTTGTTTTGTTGTTTAGGTTCCTGTTAAAAGTGAGAGCAGCACAATTTACAATAGCCAAGTGTTGGAAGTAACCTAGGTGCCCATCAGTAAATGAATGGATCAAAAAACTACGGTTCATTTACGCAATGGAATTCTATGCAGCAGAAAGAAAGAAGGAGCTTTTACCCTTTGTGACAGCATGGATGGAACTGGAAAGCATTATGCTAAGAGAAATAAGCCAGGCAGTGAAAGACCATTTACACTTTTGATAGAAAATCATTTTGACCAAGAAGTTCTCTGCCTTGACAGTGTAACATGAAGATATCTTCAGAAATTCAGGAGCCTAGAAAAGATATCCTCTGTAAAATCATTGGAAAATGAAGAGGGGCAACACAGAATAGATACTCAAAGCTACAGGAAAACAATTAAAAAATAAAGACCTTAAGAATGTGCACTGATATAAAAAGATTATATACACTGAATCTATTTAAACATGGAATAATTCTAAAAATGTTATAGATAAATGTTATACATCATATATGTTTTATGTATAAAACAGAATATATATAATTAATAATCCTTGAAAGAGTAGATAATATCATTTTAAACATTAAAATAAAATACTAAGTCTAAAATTTCATAGTTTGTCACTGTTACCTGGGAGATATGAGGATCGGGTAGGGGAAGTGCAGGAGGAATTAATACATACTATTTCAAGAAGAACTATAGTTAAATTCAATTATTTTAAATATAAGGTTAACTTCATGCAGAATTAAAAGAAAAAAGTATACAAATTGCTAAAGCAGAATAAAACTAAGTCCATAAAAAAGGAAATAGGAAGAAAGCATAATTCAAATGCAACAGACATAAGACCAAACAATGCCAGCTAGTTAAATGTGTGAGTTAAACATTCTTATTATAGGAAGAAGATTCTTTTTTATTTAATCTTTATTATATTTTTCCATTACCACACAGTAATGGAAATGTATGAGTTAAACATTCTTATTATAGGAAGAAGATTCTTTTTTATTTAATCTTTATTATATTTTTCCATTACCACACAGTCCCCTTTTATTCCCTTCCCAAAGGAATCCCCACACAGTTGTCCTGTGTTCATGAGTCCTTTTACCTTTTAATTCAATCCCTCCACTCCCCTACCCCCAGCTGTCATCCTGCTCTCCATCTATGAGTCTGTTAGTTCAGTTTGTTCATTAGATTCCACATATGAGTAAAATCATATGGTATTTGTATTTCTCTGACTGGCTTATTTCACTCAGCATAATGTTCCCCAGTCCCATTCATAGTAGGAGGAAGATTCTCAGATTGAATTAGGCAACAAAATTCAACTGTCATTTCTGTGGTTAACAAAAGTCATCTAAAAGTGACTTTTAAAAGTGAAAGACAGATGTATAAAATCTGCAAATACAAACAGAAGGAAAGTATTATATATATTAGACAAAGTAGAATCTAAAGCAACCATACTCATAACACGAAAGTGTTAATTTATTATTAATTTGGCATTGTTCTTTCTAAAAGGGTCACTAGATACATGTGGCTATTTGAATTTAAATTTAATCTCATTAGAATAAAATTAAATTTAAAAGTTATGTTCCTCAGTAATACTAGCCACATTTCAAATGCTCAGAAGCCTGCACATTGTACAGCACCAATATAAAACATTTTCCATCATTTTAGTTAAGTTTGACATTACTAGTAAACAATATAATGTATAGTAAAAGTGTAACATTAATGAACACTTATGTACAGAATAAAATCCAGTCAAATATAATAATTGAATGCTACCAAACACAAGGAGAAACTGATAGAATGCCAGTGGTAAAGGGGGACTTTCACATGTCTTTTTTTCAAAGATATAAAACAATATAGAGGATCTGAATATTTTAATTAGTGAGATTGAAGTAACCAATTAATATAAAATTCTTTATCCTATATGTTTTCTTTTTGTAATACTAATAGATTATTACATATGATATAAACCCAATTATGAAAAGCAGACATATCATTCAGTAATATTTTCATTTAATAATAGATGTACAAATGGATACCTTCTACATACTTAGAAGATACAAAACACTCTTCTAAAATAATTCTTGGATGAGGAGGAAAACAAAAGCCATAATTCCAGAATAGTTAGAGAAATAATAATGATAATATGCTATATGTACAAATCTAAGAGGTATTACTGAGCTTTAATCAGAGGAAAATTCATAGCTTTATAAAGTTTCTTTTATACACATTCAACTTCCCAAGTTAGAACAACATAAATATGAGGAAAACATGAGGGAGAAATAGGACTAGAAGCAGAAATTAACCAAAAAAGAAAGAAACCCAGTGTAATCAACTATGAAAATCTAAATACTTTTTCTTAAAAAGGGGAATAAATTCCTAGCCTAATAAAAATGAGAGGGAATATCCATAAAATTAAAAATAAGAAAGGGAATATAATTCAAATGTTGAGGATACTTTCAGAATTACAAAGAAGTCATGTACAACTCCACACTTTTAACTTGATCTCAATGAATAATTTTCTCAAAACATAATTTGTTAAAATTGTTCAAGAAGTAGAAAGCCTTCCAGATGAGATAAGGAAGAGGTAGCACCTTTTCATAAATATAACTTTCCAGATAAGTGTGTCCTAATTCATTTTAAAATTTTATTTTAAACATTTATTCTTTTTTGATGGACCTGCAGATTATTACACAAAGTGAAATAACCAGTCAGAAGACAAATACCATATGATCTCATTCATATATGGAATCTAGTAAATACTAATTCTTAAACACTAATTTTATTGATTTTTATTTATTTATTTATTTATTTTAAAGATTTTATTTATTTATTTTTAGAAAGGGAAGGGAGGGGGGAGAGAGAGAGAGAGAGAACATCAATGTGCGGTTGCTGGCGCCTGTGGCCTACAACCCAGGCATGTACCCTGACTGGGAATCGAACCTGCAACACTTTGGTTCGCAGCCTGCGCTCAATCCACTGAGCTATGCCAGCCAGGGCTAATTTTATTTATTTTTTTATTGTTGTAAAAATACAGTTGTCTCCATTTTCACCCCACCGTGGTCCCCCGCCCAATCCATCCCCACCTTCCATCCTCAAACCTTCCCCCCTTTGGTTTTGTCCAAGTGTCCTTTATATGTGTTCCTAACAACCCTTCCCCTATTTTCCCCCATTACCCCCTCCTACCTCCCCTCTGGTTACTGTCAGTTCTTTTTTTTTTTTTTTGAAGATTTTATTTTATTTTATTTTTTAGAGAGGGAAGGGAGGGAGAAAGAGAGAGAAACATCAATGTGGGGTTGCTGGGGGTCATGGCCTGCAACCCAGGCATGTACCTTGGCTGGGAATCGAACCTGCAACACTTTGGTTCGCAGCCCATGCTCAATCCACTGAGCTACGCCAGCCAGGGCTGGTTACTGTCAGTTCTTTATTTCCATGTTTCTGGTTGTATTCTGCTTGTTTGTTTCTTTTGTTGATTAGGTTTCACTAGGTGAGATCATTTGGTATTTTTATTATGAAAATACCCCTACAAAATTTATAAGCTTAACCATTTCTAAGTGTATAGTGCAGTACTGTTTTTATTTTAAACATCAATTTTTAAACATTAATTTTATTTATCATGCTAAAAAACACAACATAAAATTTACCACCATACCCATTTCTAAGTGTGTAGTTCAGTACTGTTAACATTGTTCTGCAATCAGTCTCCAGAATTTTTTCACCTTGCAAAACTGAAACTTTATATCCATTAAACAAACTTCTCCTATCCCCCTCTCCCCAGCCCATTCTACTTTCTGTTTCTATAAATTATACTACTTCAGGTAACTCATATAAGTGGAATCATATTGCATTTATGTTTTTGTGATTGGCTTATTTCATTTAGCATAATATTTCAAGGTTCATCTATGTGGTAGCATGTGACAGGATTTCACTCCTATTTAAGGCTGAATAACATTCTATTATATATATGTACTATGTTTTGTTTGTCGGTTCATCCATCGATGGACATTTGGGCTGCTTCTGAAATTTTTTTTACAAAAATATTTTATTTACAAAAATAGTTTTTGACAATTTTATTTATTTTAATTTTAGAGAGAGAGGAAGGGAGGAAGAAAGAGAGGGAGAGAAACATCAGTGTGTGGTTGCCCCTTGAGCATCCTCCTCTAGGGACCTGGTCTGCAACCCAGGCATGTGCCCCAACTGGGGATTGAACTGGCTACCCTTTGGTTCCCAGGCCGGCACTCAATCCACTGACCTACACCAGCCAGAGCTACAATAATAATATTTTATAATGTACATTTTCTCCATTTTGCTTGTTGATATAAAATACATAAGAAAATAACTTTCTTTGTCATAACTATTTAAATGTTAACAGTAATTAAAGACATGCAGATTGTATGTATCACATGTGTCAATTTCGGCACTTGAAAACAGTAGAAATCAAGAAGGGCATATTTCAGCCAAGCAGATAAGGATTAGGATTCAGTATTCTTAATAAGAATTAGCTCAGATTGTTATGAGAGTGGAGTTTACATAAGTAATAATTAGAATTATGATGGAAACTAGATTCTTTTCACCCATTGCTTAATAAATAAATAAAGGCATACTTCATTAAGAAGCATTGTGAAGTGGAAAGAGCAGTAAACAGAAATCAAACCACATCTCAGCCACTTGCTTTACATATACCCTGGAAAAATACTTATTCCCCAAGGTTTAATATTATCATATTGAAAAAATGGAGCAAAACCTACCCAATTATTTTTCAGCTATTTGGGGAAGACTCTGTATGAAAATTAATTAAAAATATATTTGATAAACAGTAAATATCTCTTACAATGTAGATTATCCACTAGATTTTCTTTTCCCAAAGAGATTTTTGTGCCTTTCCTTAAACAACAACAAAAAATGTTGAACTATAATTTACATATACTGAGCTGCACAAATTTAAAGATTACAGTATGATGAGTTTTGACATAATTATGTACTGCAAAATCAGGATACTGAATGTTTCTATAACCCCAAAGTGTTTCCTCATGTCTCTTTGTAATTCATCCTTTCTCTACCCCTCCCTCCAGGTAACCATTGATCTTCTTTTTATCATTATAAGTTAGTTTACTTATTGGAGTTTTAAACAAATCTAATCTTATGGTATAGTCTCATTTAGTCTCTATAGGCTTCTTTTACTCAACATATGAGGGGGACCCCCCAAAATAGAATTTATTTATAAAAAGTGTGTAGTTATTTATTACATCTTTAAGCTTCAGTCACTTTCAAAGTACTCTCCATTTGATGCATTACACTTATCAAGACATATTTTTTCACTGCTCAAAACAGTTTCTGAGCTCAGATTTGGATGCCTTTTAGTGCTTCTGCCATTTTTTGTCTCATCTCTTCCCCACCAGCAAGATGTTTTCCTTGGAGGACGTTTTTCATATGGGGAAAGAACAAAAAAGTCACTTGAGGCAAGGTCAGGTGAAGAGGGAGGGTGGCGCATGGGGGTCATGACATTTTTCCTCAAACCTGCTGTACACTCAACGCAGTATGGGCAAGTGTGCTTGTAAGTGACCCATCATGAAATGGGCAAACGCCATTTGAAAGAGTCTTCAAATTAAAAAAAAAAATGGATACAGAGTGTTAGAGTTTGAGTCCTAGCTCTGCTACTTACTAGCTTTCTCATTTTGGACAAGTCACTTCACCTTTGTGAGTCTTGGTTCATCATTTTATAATGGGAATAGTTATACTTAGTGCAGACAGTCTTTGTGAGGATTAAATGATATAATGCTTACAGAGTACCAGATATAGTAGATGCCTCCTAAATGGAAATTATCTTATTATACATTTCAGTATCTATAGTGTGTACACCTAGATTAGGCACCCATTACATGCTTGCTAAATGTTCTGAAAGTGATATATTCTGCCTTTTCATGCATCTTGTTTTTTGTGTTATTTAGAAACAGCAAGCACAAGCCTGGCCAGTGTGACTCAGTTGGTTGGAACATTGTCCTATAGACCAAATGTCATGCTATCAATTCCTGGTCAGGGTACATAACCAAGTTGTGGATTTGACCCCTGGTTGGCACATATAAGAAGGCAACCGATCAATGTTTATCTCTCTCTCTTTCCCCCCTCCCTTCTTCTCTCTCTAAAAGCATTGAAAGGGTTCCCTTGGGTGAGGATTAAAAGAAAAAAAAAGAAAAAAAAAAGAAACAGCAAGCATACAGATAGCCCTGTCTTAGAGTTCTTAAAGTTAAAACCAGGCTCAATATCTTTCCTACCCATCAACCTGTCCATTTTTCTTGTGTTAGGCCTAGTCATCATGCTGATGATGATGACAAATAATAAGAGCAGCTAACATTTGTTAATTTCTTACTATGTGCAGTGTATGTCCTAAATGCTTTACATAAATTATCCTTAGTCTCATTTCCTCTCATGTTATGTTCTCTCCCTAAGTAATCTCATCCATTATCTTGGCTGCAAATAGCATCTATGTGCTAATGATTCTAAAATTCTTATATTTACTACAGACCTCTTCTGAGCTCTAGACATGTATGTCTAACCAAAAGCTTGACATTGGAATCTAGATATTCCAGAGTCAACTGAAACCAAAAGTTTTCAAAGGTGGGCTCTGTCACCCAAAGCTTCCCCCACCTCAGTCCTATTTCTACTTTTCCTTCTGTGCATCATGTCACTCTGCATGACACAGGTGATTATCAATTGTACCCCACATTCAAAACCTCAAAAAATTCTAATAGTTTTTCTCCCAAAATATATATTAAATCTATATATTTTCTTCTTCAAAAAACAACACCATATTGGAAGCTACCATCACTTTCTATGTGGATCATAATAACTTATTAACTGATCTCACCTCTTACGTACTTGTGCTCTTTCAATCTGTGTTTATACCTTGGCCAGATTTTTTTTCTTTTTACCTTTTTAATTGAGATATGATATACAAAGTACAATACTCTCAAGTGTTTAGCTTTGTTAATTTTTCTGTGTATATATACTCATGTAACTATTCCACAAATCAGGATATAGTATATTTACAGCACTCCAGGAAGCCTCTAGGAGCCCCCTCTCAGAGGTAACTGCTATTTTGCAATCAGATTTTAAAAAGTGATCATTTGAAGGAAAGAAAAAATAGTATAAACAAACATCAAACTCCAGTTGATGATGTGCATGGTGAAGTATTTAGGACAAATTGTATTTATAACTGCAATTTTGAAATGCATGTGAAAATATGATAGACTGGCTGCATAGAAGGGTGACTAGATGGATAAATATGTGACAGAGCAAGTCTACTACATATAAATTATAAATTCTTAGTGGTGGGTAGTGGGGTATTCACTGGAAAACTCACCTTTAACAGGAACCTAAACAACAAAACAAAGAAACAAGCAAAATATAACCAAAGACACAGAAATAGAGGACAGGCTGACAGTGACCAGAAGGGGGAGGGGAGGAAATTTCAGGGGAAAAAGGGAAGGGTTTACAGGAACAAGTATAAAAGACACATGGACACAAACTAGGGGGGAGTGGAAATGGGAGGGAGGTGGGTAGGGCTGGGGGGTGGGTTGGGATGGGAATAAAGGACAGAAAACTGTACTTGAACAACAATTAAAATAAAATTTTAAAAAGAAAATTCTTTCAAATTTTCTGTAAGTTTGAAAGATTTCATTATAAAATTTGGTGAAAAAGTGATCTTTTGAAAGTACAGTATGATCTTTTTGTATTACTCAAAACTCTCAAGGCTTCCAAGTATACTTGATATAAAATACATAATTAATATGTCCTTAAAGGCCCAACATTGCTCCTACCTTTTTTTTCCCACTTTTTATCTCCATCTGCTCTTTATCTCCATCACTATGTTTAAGTCCCACTTGACTTTTTCCATTTCCATCAATATATAATGCTGAATAAGTGAATAAAAAGAACAAGGATGTTCTAGTAGTTGGGTGGCACACAACACTGAGGCAAGCTGTGGAGAGAGCACTTTTTCAGAATACATGGTAGGGAAAAACTAGGTTTACAGTTGTTCATATGCAAACAATACAATAATAAATAATAATACATGAATAAACTCTGTTTCACATATTCACAACTGTAAATCTACTTTTACCCCACCCTGTATAGTCTCAGGCAGGTAGTATTATTTGGGTTAAAGGTGAGTAGGAGGCCTAGTTTCTAGTTGCTAAAAAACATCCAACCACCAACTGCTACTGCCCTGCTGTAAGCAGAAAGTCAATTTATAGCATAGAGGGGACACAGTTATCTCCCCCTTGTGACTGTAAGTACCATGAGGACAGACACCATGCCTATCTTTTTCTTTGATTTGTATGTAGCTCCTAGCACAGTCTCAGCCAGCCCTAAAATAGATGTTCCACAAACATTTGTTGAATGAAATAATGATCTCATTAAATATCCCCGCTTTATTCCCCTCTGCCCTGCATAGCCGCTCCCACCCTCATTCCCCCACTTTAGTTCATGTCCATGGGCCATACATATAAGTTCTTTGGCTTCTACATTTCCTATACTATTCTTAACCTCCCCCTGTCTATTTTGTACCTACCATTTATGCTACTTATTCTCCGTACCTTTTCCCCCTCTCTCCCCCTCCCACTCCCCTGATGATAAACCTCCATGTGATCTCTATTTCTGCAATTCTGTTCCTGTTCTAGTTGTTTGCTTAGTTCATTTTTGTTTTTGTTTTTGTTATTTTTAGGTTTGGTTGTTAATAGCTGTGAGTTTATTGTCATTTTACTGATCATATTTTTTCACCCCACCCCACCCCTACTGTTCATATTTTTGATGTTCTTTTTCTTAGATGAGTCCCTTTAACATTTCATATAATAATAGCTTGGTGATGATGAATTCCTTTAACTTTACCTTATCTGGGAAGCACTTTATTTCCCCTTCCATTCTAAATGGAAGCTTTGCTGGACAGAGCAATCTGGGGTGTAGGTCCTTGCCTTTCATGACTTGGAATACTTCGTTCCAGCCCCTTCTTACCTGCAAGGTTTCTTTGGAGAAACCAGCAGATAATCTAATGGGAACTCCTTTGTAGGTAACTCTGTCCTTTTCTCTTGCTGCTTTTAAGATTCTCTCCTTATCTTTCATCTTGGGTAATGTAATTATGATGTGCCTTGGTGTATGCTTCCTTGGGTCCAAATTCTTTGGGACTCTCTGAGCTTCCTGGACTCCCTGGAAGTCTATTTCCTTTGCCAGATTGGGGAAGTTCTCCTTTATTATTTGTTCAAATAACTTTTCCACTTGTTGCTCTTCCTCTTCTCCTTCTGGCACTCCTAGGATTCAGATGTTGGAGCATTTAAAGATGTCCTGGAGGTTCCTAAGCCTCTCCTCATTTTTAAAAATTATTTATTTATTTATTTATTTTTAGAGAGGGAGGAGAGGGAGAAAGAGAGAGAGAGAAACACCAATGTGCGGTTGCTGGGGGCCATGGCCTGCAACCCAGGCATGTGCCCTGACTGGGAATCGAACTTGCGATGCTTTGGTTCACAGCCCATGCTCAATCCACTGAGCTACACCAGCCAGGGCTTCTCCTCATTTTTTTGAATTCTTGTTTCTTCATTCTGTTCTGGTTGAGTGTTTATTTCTTCCTTCTGCTCCAAACCATTGATTTGCATCCCAGTTTCTTTCCTTTCACTGTTGGTTCCCTGTACATTTTTCTTTATTTCACTTTTTGTGGCCTTCATTTTTTCCTCTAATTTGCAACTGTACTCAACCAATTCTGTGAGCATCCTGATTACCAGTGTTTTCAGCTGTGCATCTGATAGGTTGGCTATCTCTTCATCTCTTAGTTGTATTTCTTTCTGGAGTTTTGATCTGTTCTTTCATTTGGACCATTTTTTTTTTCTCATTAAATCTTTAAAACAGCCCTGTGAGATAGTTACCAATTTGATCTCATTTCAGATGAGGAAACTGAAGCTCATTCAGGTTAAACAACTCGCTCAAGCCATCCAATTAGTAGTAGAAGGTTCATACCCAGGTCTGTCTGACTCCAAACCCAGGCTCTTATGTGCTTTCCTACCTTCCCTAATGTAAATATTATACTCTTTGTGGATGTCATCCTGAGAGTGAAAAGGGTAGGGACTAAGAGGGCATAGGAGAGGAAAGGGGGCTATGTAGGCATAACAGAAGTGCTGGATATTTGTCTACTAGGGTGATTTCCCCTTCTCTATCAACTCCTTTCTAATGGTGCTGGAGGCTGCAATTTGGAGCCCACACCTAGAAGTGAGTGGTGCCCCTGTTTAGTCAGCACTCTTCCCTAAACTGGTGATTCATTTTACCAAATAACCTTAGTTATACTCATTATTTTCATTTTCATTAAAGACAAATGTAGTAACTGCCTTTTTTAGCTAGGTATGGGGTTAGGATTGAATAAAGTACTCCAATGGAAAAATTGCTAGCATAAATGCAAAAAAAATTTCCCCTAACCAAACCAGCTTTGGACACTTTTATAAAGTGAGGAGATCCATAAGCAGTGTCTGTGGCCTGACTTTCCATTGGCCTTTGGTTCAGAGCACTCTTTGGTCCACGCCCAGGTAGAGTAAGTGACTGTCTACATGCTGTGAAGTAAGGGGGTTGGTGTTAAAGTACTTGATTACCATCAAATCTCCCCTCTTATATATGCCAAATTACAGTATTTGAAACCTGCATTGAAATCATTGCTTCAAGTTAAGAGACCTAAGATGCCTGTTAAGGTTTAAATGTATGTGACTATAGGGGTTACCCCAAGTCACTGTCAGACACTACCATTGAGATATATTAGCTCTTTTTTTGTTTCCTTTGTTGTCCCTTTCCTCAGTTCTTCCCAGCTGAGCCCACAGACATTTAAAACTATAGATTTAGTCATGCTTCCTGAACCAGATCTGAAAGAGAAAATAATAATCACAATTGTGAACATTTAGTCAGTACTTACTGTGTTAAGTACTGTGTTAAACACCTAACATATATTGTATATATCATCTTAGTGTATTCATTGATGGATTCTTGTATGCCTTGACCAGGAATTGAACCTGCAACCTTGGCATGTCAGGATGATGCTCTAACCAACTGAGCTATCTGGCCAGGACTTCAATTTAATTCATATTTTTATAATGTCTATTTTGTAGAGGGTCAAATAGAGACAGAGAGAAGTTAAACAGCTTGCTGAAGGTTATACAGTATGGAAAAACTGGGATTTTAATGCAGATGATTCGATCTCAGAACCCCTAGTGTTAACCACTGTGCAGTATTGCATTTCTCAGTCTCAGTCTGACCATTTGAAGTTGTCATAGTCTTATATCCAGACCTGATATACTTGTGTACTTTAGACTCCTACATAGTCTTTAAGTCACAGCAAAAAAAGAATAAGGAATGAGGAAAACAAATGGGCTTCAGAATTGGCCTAGGAGATAAGGGTAACCAAGCAGTTGCATTACAGATTTCTCGGTAATTATTATAGTAATAACTAATACTTATTGAGGGTTTATTCTGTGCCAAGCACCATACTATGTCCATTATTTGTATTAACTTGTCTGGAGACAATTACTTCAAAGGTCCAGTCTAGATTCCCATCTTATCATCATCTTTACCTGGGACTATCTAGGATAGGATCCTCCCAGGAACATTTATGCAGCTAACTAGGGCTCTAATACCCTAAAACTTCTTGCCTGTACCTTCTTAGGGGGTTAGATATGGTTCCCTTTTGGTTAGCTGCTGGTTTGGGGGCCTGATATGTATGGGAGAATCAATTAGAACCTAACTACTGGCCATCTGTCTTTTAAGGGTTTGATTACTTTGAAGATTTCTTACTGACTTTGTCACTGACCTTACTGGATAGGAGATTAATACTGAATGTTTTAGAACAGAAACCAACATACTCTTTGGGAGAGTGAGAGACCCTCTCCCAAGCGAGCTTTTGGAACCAATTTCCCAGTCTCTTTCCAGAATAATCTAATCATCTTTCTAATTCACAAAAGGATCTTTTTGCAAGGTCCCAGCATGTCTTGGGCCTAAGCCTGCTTTAGTTTTATGACAGTAGCCACTCAAGCAGAAGACAGCTACTTAGACTTATTTCTTAATGGGATTTTAAATTCTTATATGCTCTTTAGTGAAAATCAGAGAAAGATCCAGAAGCCCAATGAATCATGTTAAAATTATATTTCTTTTCATTTTATATTTCTTTTTAGATAGTAATTCCACCAAAATTATTACATTTTGCTTTTATTGATATATGACTGATAAATATAGTTATATGTCCAACTACTGCAATTTTTTAAACTACATGATTATTTTAATCAGTATAAAAAGGCATTCTACAAAGTTCAAATGCCTAATATTTTAATGGTAAACTGGAAATAGAAGGAAACTTTTTTAACCTGGTAAAGCCTGTTTTCATCAACATTGTACTTAAAAAAGAAACTTTTTCATTAAAATGTTTCCTTTAAGTGAAAAAAAAAGTGACTTTGGTTGAGTATTTTCCTCCATTTTACATCCATCTACAAATTATGACTAACCATATTTTTTATTTCCCCTTAGCTTGACTCTCAGAAACATGCTTTACCTCCTGGCTTATTTCACTTAGCATAATGCTCTCCAGTTCCATCCATACTGTCGCAAAGGATAGAAGTTTCTTCTTTCTTTCTGCTGCATAGAATTCCATTGTGTAAATGTACCGTAGTTTTTTGATCCATTCATTTAGTGATGGGCACTTAGGTTACGAAAGACAAATACCATATGATCTCACCTTTAAGTGGAACCTAATCAACAAAACAAAGAAGCAAGTAAAATATAACCAGAGACATTGAAATTAAGAACAAACTGACAGTAACCAGAGGGGGGTGAGAGGGGATAATTGGGGGAAAGGAGAGAAGGGTTTTTAAGAACAACTGTAAGGGACACATGGACAAAACCAAGGGCGGGTGGAATCAGGGGAGGGAGGTGGGGATGGCTGGGATGCAGGGGCAGAGTGGGGGGTAAATGCAGACAACTGTACTTGAACAACAATAAAATCATTAAAAGGCAAAAAGAAAGATGCTTTTTTATACTTATCTAAAGGTACAAATGGTGGCACATGAAACCATTATATTTGAATTACCTAAGGTATTAGATATGGTTTTACAATATTAAAAAATGGTAGTTCTTTTAACCCATTCTTATTAAAACATGTGATCTACATCTTTACATTATTTATACATAGTTGGGATATCTTGTGCAGAGCTAGGCACACTCTTATGCCCAGACCAGTTAGTTATATTTGCTCATTGGTAGATGAACTGTGGATGGATAGAGTTTGTTAAGTGGTGGAGGATAGCTGTGTAGTTCATAAATGGATTAAATTCATAACCTTGGCCTCATAAGTTTTGTGTCTTAACATAATGAGTTAACCATCAGGTTGATACACTAGTTAACATGTACAAATACATTCCTTTCACCCCACTCCTCCATGTCCAATTTATAAGTACATTTTGCTTCATGTGCAAAAACTACCTTTATGTTGGTGCCAAAACACCATGAAGCGCCATCTTAAAAAGTGAGGTGTTAGAACATCTTGATATAAGGGTGTTTAAGTATACAAAAATGTATTTTCTTTCTTGGGATTTTCAGGACAATAAAATAATGCACATTATATACTTAAATATTTTGGCTTTTATGGAGTTAGAAAGACAGATAGTGGAAAGAACTAACTTCTTTTTAGGCAAGATTTGTTTAGCATGCCATTACCCAGCAACACCAAGAGATCAAGATTATATTTCAGTGTATAAAAGGGAGAATTTCTTCAAATGAGCCCCAAATATCACCCTAGACCCTCAATAGGATTTTCCTATACACTAGCAGATGAACAAATTTTATTAATGCACTAAGTCTGTTTTTAGATCAGTGATTTAGATCAAGTGTGACCTGTAAACTATCACTATCAGAGCTACATGGGACATTTGTTGAACATGCAGATTTTGGGGCTTTACCCCAGACTTTCTGAGTCAGACTTTCTGGAGGGGGTTCCATAAATCTCCATGTTCAATCCATGCTCCTATTCTGATAACCACTGCTGAACACATTATATAGTTTTGCCTCATTTTGGAATGCTTTCCCCCTTACCCTTGTCTGTGAAACTCATGCCCATCTCTCAAGGCCCTGTTCAAAGGATATCTCATCAATGAGGCCACCTTGATATACTTCCCTTATTCCCAACAGATAAGTTGGCTATGGAATGGGGAACATGGGGGCATAAAAGTTAGGGTTCAGGGAAGAGTTTGGAGAACTGAGATGGTATAGTTTGGACAGAGTTGGAAGGATAACTTGGTGTTTTGCAGGGAGATTTTGCCCCAGGTTGTGCACATGAGTGTACTTCAAAGGAAAGAAGCTTGATAAACTAACAACAAAGTAACAGTTGGTGTGATTGGTCAGAGAATTGAATTCCAGTCTCATAGCAACCATCTCTGAGGAGGAGGCTTGGTGGCCATATCAGGACTAGGAAGTAGGAGGAAAAAGGAGACAAAATGCCCACTTGACAAATCTCAGAGTGTGAAGGCATAACATTATTTTAAGAACTTCACAAAATACTTATACTGATTAAATTCATTACTGGCACATGTATGTAGCATTTTTCAAATGCATATATCCTTGAATTCAGTTACTGTTTGCCACCATGTTTCTCAACTGTCAGTAGTGGACAATAGCTACTGTCATGTGGAGGTCTAAAAAAATGTTTGATGGTATTTCCTGAAAATATTTAGAAACTATTAACCTAGTGTCTGAGTAAGTTCGGGCTGCTATTACAGAAAACCACAGATGCTTAGCTTATAAGAACAGAAATTTATTTCTCACAGTTCTGGAAGCTGGAAGTCAAGATCAGAATACCAGCATGGTCTCATGCTTGGGGAGAGCCTGCTTCCTGGCTTCTACATAATCATCTTGCTGTGTCTTTATATAGTGAAAGGAATAAAGAGCTCTGTGGGACCTTTTATAAGGGCAGTAATTCCACTCATGAGAATTCTGCCCTCATGAACTAATCACCTAAAAATCTACCTCCTAGTATCATTTGCTTGGGAGGTGGGTAGAATTTCAATGCATGAATTTTTTTGGAGGGGCACAAACTTTAGTGCATAATACTTAGTTATGAGATACTACAGTATAAAAACAGTTCGAGAAAGTCTGCCAAAAAGGAAGGTTGAAGCCAATCATTGCTGGCTCGTTAGCTGTTGATATCTAAAGCCCAGCAGGATCAGGATCAGCCATGGTGAGAGGAGAAGCAATTTGTTTTGCCCTCTAAGATCACCACTCTGGAAATCTTTGTCTTTTGTTTTTGCTTGTCCTCCTAAGCAGTGCCTGCACAGGTGGAGGACTGTATTCTCTCTTGTTGCCATGGGACTTGACTCCACCAGAGAAACTTTGGTTTACACATGAGGTATTTTGGTGTGAACTTTTTCTCCTTTCCTACCAATTTTCTGTCATGCTATGTGAGGTACCTGGCATCCACAAACATTAGACCCATCTTGCAGCAGTTATAAGAAGAAAGAAACGAAATGACAAAAGGTCACATATTGGTAAAAATAATGTTGGGTGTCACAGTGCTCATTGCTTTGAGACCAGAGCCTTTACATTTTTCAAGAGTCAGTTTAATGATCTGCCTCATTTTAGGAAGCAAAGCATCTCATTAAAAGGACTTCACAAAGATAAACTGCTATGTGACATGGAATGATTTGGTTGCCTTGAATGCTCATTAATTCTATGTTAGTCAAACTCACTGTGTATAGACACAAAAAGTAGTTTTAGTTTTTGGGAAGTACAGCAGCTGCATAAACCTCTGCAACTCTTAGCCATTACTAGAGTTTTCATGCAATCTTAGAATGGCAGAGCTCATTATTTTCTAAAGCCCATTTCATATTTGGGGAAACTGAGGCCTAGAGAGGTCTTGAATATAGGAAGTAGCTCAAGATCACCCAGTTAGCAGACTAGGCAGGATCGCATTCCCAAAGGAATGTATCATAATGGCTACTTTTAAAGTGTGGCACTAAGTACGGTCCAAGAACTGTTTATAAGCTCTTTACAATTATTAAATCATTTCACCTTCACAACACACATACAAGGCAGGTAATATAATTTTCATCTCCATTTACAAATAAGAATCTGAGTCACAGAGAAAAAGTAATTTTCCCATCATCACTCAGTTATTAATTTTTTTTAAAGTTAAATCTCGGTGTTTTAAGATAAATAGATTAACAAAAGTTATGAGCTTCTCAGCCCCGGCTTCAGTTGAGTGTAAGTACTCATAATTATGGTTATTTTTACTACATGTTGTAGTAGAAAAAAACAGATTCTGAAGTTAGGCTTACTTGGGTTCTAGTTCAGGCTCTGCCACTAGTTGGTGAGTGATCTTTTAGAGCCTTACTTTTCTCATATGTGAAATAAGTATAATAATATTTCCCAGGGCTGATGTGGAGATGAAATGAGATGATGTATGTTAAGTATCTAATGTAATTTCTGGTATACAGTCAATGCTGTATTAATGTCCTATTACTGTTGTAACAAATTACCTATAAAGTTAGTGACTTAACCAACAGAAAATTATTATCTTACAGTTATAGAAGTTAGAAGTCTGGAATGAGACTTATGGTGCTAAAATCAAAGTGTCAGCATGGCTGATTCCTTATGGAAGCTCTAGGGAAAAATTCATTCCTTGCCTAGTCCAGCTTCTAGTCACTGTCAACATTCCTTTGCTTGTAGCCACGTAACTATAATCTCTGCTTCAGTAATCACATTGCCTTCTTCTCTTCTCTGTGGTACTAACTCCCTCTGCATTTTTCTAAGGATATTTGTGTTTATGTATATAAATACCAAGGATATGGTATTTAGGGACCACTTGGATAATTCAGGGTAATCTCCTCATCTCAAGATCCTTAACTTAGTCACATCTGTAGAGTCTCTTTTGTCACATAAGGTAACATTCACAGGTTCCATGGATTAGAACCTGAGTATCTTTGTAAGGCCATTATTCAGTCTATCAGATGCTTAGACACTCTTACTATTATTAGAACCCCGTTCTTCGCAATATAGAGATATTTCCTTTATATTTTACTTTGTCATGTCATTTACATTTTACTTCACACTCACACTCACTCATACATATGCTCATACTCACTTCTTCATGTCAACTTTGCATGGGCATTATCTGTAGAGAATTGAGAAACAATAATGAAATTAAAAGCTGATTAGCATTTTATCACCATATACTAAAAATTCTAAACAACATCAGTGATAATACATTCCTCTCAACTGGGCAGACTTTTCTCATTGCATCACTACTTTTGGTATATCACTGCTCAGGAATGACTGTGAAGTCCTGAGATCTAGATACAAGGAGTGATTTGGGCATAGTACTACCTGTTCTAGTTAACTCACCATCATTTATTCTTTTTTATTTTTAAATTAAATTTATTGGGGTGACATTAGTTAATAAGATCATATAGCTTTCAAGTGTGCATTTCTATGATGCATGATCTGTATATTGCATGGTGTGGCCACCACACAAAGTCAAGTCATCTTTCATCACCATATATTTGGTCCCCAAGCAGATTGTCAGTCTCCTCTTTACCCCCTCAACCTGCTTCTCTCTGGTAACAACCATACTGCTGTCTGTATCTGTGAATTTCAGTTTTTTATCCTACATATCTATTCCTTTCTATAACTTAATATGGTTTCATCTTACTGCTTATCCAAACATCTTGGAGCTGCTGTGAGGATAACCAGCATGTATTTTGGTTGGTGTCCTTCACTCCATTAGACAGCAGTTCCTCATTCTCCCTAGAAAGAGCCTCACAAGTGAGAGGCTTGGGGGATAGGTTCAAAGTTTTCCATAGCCCTTAACTTAGAATAAAAGAAATTATTTTTTATTGCCAAGAAATGAGGCAGAGATTGCCTGGTGGGAGTGTATGTAAATTACTGTTATGATAAATGGAAAAGAAAGATTATAATTAGAAGATGAAGAAAAGATACAAGAAAAAGAAGATTTATGCAGTTCCTCTGCGGTCTTTGTACTTACAGCTGAAATCCAAGTTATAAAAGCAAGTTAAAGAGCCAGAGACTGTGAGAGCTACAAGAGACCTCGCAGACTATTCAGATGGAAGCTATCATTTGACATTTGGGGTAGTTGAATCTCAGAAAAGGAAAAGACCTTAGTTCTACAACAGGCCAGGGGCAAAAATGTCTTTTCTCATGTTTTCAGAGACAGATCATTATTTGTGCAAGATCAATAGCTCTATCTATCATCTATCTCTATCCCTTCTTCCCTACTTCCTCCCATCAACCCTTCCTCTCTATCTCTGTCTCTCTCATACATACACTCACACTCACTCTTACAATTACACTCATACACACTTGTTTCCTTCCCCTTTGTCCTTTAATTGACTTAAAAAACTCATTCTCCAAGGATGTGAAAACCATTTTTATTGCTTTTGTGGTTGTTCTTTGGCAATCTCTTCACCGTGGTTCAGGTTGCCAAACATAAGGAGACACAGTCCTAGTCACAACATAATCTGTAGCTACTTATCTCACTTGATTGGAAAAAATCTTCCTTGACTGTATACAAAAGGCCTATGGGGGCCATAATTGCAGCTCAGTTCTCATTGGGCACTAGGCAATTTGAGTCTGTTCCAGGGTCTCAGACCATATTCTTATCTTGAACATCCTTTTGAGGAAAAGTATTTGTTGGACTCCATTAGACAGAGTGAATGTATGTAAATACATTCTTGCACTTGGAAAGACAACTAAGCACTCACATCAGCTTACTGATAGCCTGTTAATACCAGTTTTGGAGATGAAGGAAAGCAGATTGTCAGTCTCCTCAGGCCATGTTAATTTAAGCATCTAGCATACTGCCGGGTATTTTCACCACATAGCCACCTAATCCTTGTTGGTAATCCACATGTCTGAGTATGTCACTATACTTGTAGTAAAATAGTTACCATTGTGTTTAACAAGGTTGGTCTGAGTATGTGATCTGGAAAGTAGCAGTATAGGAAGGCAGCTGGCAGCTCTAGATTCACAGTCTGGCTCTGGATCTATACCCCCTTTCTTGTTCATTCTGCATTCCTCTTACCAGAATCTATCCATGCCTATATCTTAACCCCAATTGGTCTAAGTTTTTGCTGATTCCTTGGCCCTTTACTGTCTTCCATTTAGGTTCTTTTCTTGGTGGCTGAGGCCTAACCTCACAAGCTCTCAAGCTTGTGGGTTTCCTGCTTCCACACTTGCTTCAAAGAGAGCCACTTCACTTATATTTCACAGACTGAACTGCTGTGTAATTTTTTTAGGTTGGTTGAGGGGAAAGTGTATATTTTGTATGAATGTTACTGGTCTAGAGAGTGTATAAAGGACCTTATCTGATTCTGTTTGAGATGTGTTTTAGAGCCTCAGATATTCTCAGCATATTTTATATTTTTGAATGGCCTTTGTAGTTAAAGCACTGAGATGTAGGGGGAAAATTTCTGGGAGTGTTTGGTAATAATAAATGTCTGGTTCCTTGAAGGCCCATAGAGAAACATTTGAAGTATTTTCAGATTATTTTTCCAAGGCTTTTACAAGTACCCTGAGCTAAGATGGGATGGAAGAGTTAGGAAAGGCAAAAACCAGTAGTAAGAGAAGGTGTGGAATACATACCATTCAACTTGCTGGCTTTTTACTTCTGCTTTTGCTATTGTACTTACAAGTCATAAAATGGCATTAATACAGAGAAAGTTGATAATAGTGGTATCAGAAATGATCAAAGAACACAATAAACAAGTAATAAGAATATTAAAGTTTATGAGCTGGTAGAGATTGAACACATGCTTTCAACATTGAAACCTCTCTCTGTGGAAGAGGTGATTAGGTATAACTGTTTTCTTCTTTTGAAATGATATACTTTAAACAAGATTCTCAACCTGTTTGTTTGGATAAAGTACTTGAAAACTGAACACTAATTTTCAGAAATGCTTGAAGTAGGTGGTAGGTGGTATAGGAGGGAAGATGGCAGAGAAAGGGAGAAGATATTGTTTAAGGCTTTATGTGCAATCAGTCTTATAAGAAATTTTCATTGCATAAAACATCTTCCCCAATACATGGCGTGCTATGGTATTTTTACTCTCTAGGTTAAATGTATATTATTTTGGTCAATGAGCTAGTTGGAATAGCTGAAAACAGAGAAATCAAACCAAAGGAATTAAATTCTTTCTTTGTGCCTAATTTATATTGTAATTCTGAAAGTGATTCAACCCGTATAGCTTTGTAGAAGACAGAAAGTTTCTTTGTTAATCTGTATTGATGTTTTGCAAAGTGGCAAAACTTTGGAGGTAAAGATAACAAATGGCACTGATTAGAACACCTTGAGAACTATTGCATTAGTTTAAAAATATGAATAATAGAGCATTTAAAAAACTGATATTCTATCACTTTCAAGTATACTTAATGATATTATTCTTTCTTTCATATATTTAGCAACTATTTATTCAACATCTACATGCCTGGTACTGTTCTAAGTGCTGGGACTATTCCAATGAACAAAACAGACCAAATTTTACCATCATCAAGCTTGATTTCTTGTGGAGGAAAAAAAGACTAAAACAATTAAAATATAGTGAGAATTAGAAATATTAAACACTATAGTTTAATAGGGTTCCTCAGAGGAGCTGTGCTAGTGAATAGATAATGATTCTATAATTCTCATATCTGTTATTGGCAAACAATGGACTGCTTCTAAAATTCTTGAAATTGTTGGTTAAAAGTATAAATATGTTCTGTGAAATTTTGTCAGCATTATTATTTTGCATACCAAACTATTTTGTCAAATGACTGCAAGTTTCATATTATTGTGGTCTAAATTAATATGATTCTCTTACCAAACTAGATTTATATTTGTCTTTTATCTTATGGTATCCTAAGGAGAAATGTTAATTGTTGATCTGGACAATGGATGAAACTTTAAATTGTGTAAGGTGGTTTCTTCACTTTGTTAAGGAAATAAAAAATAAAAGCAAATGTGGTTTGGAATGTGAGATGCATATTGTGGCTGTGATCATGTCACTGAGCAAGGGCCTACTGCCCAATGTACATAGAAGCCAACACTATGGCACCAGATTTTGAGAAAGGAAAATACTTTTTATTACAAGTTGACTGCATAAGGAGACAGGAAGCAAAGCTCAAATCTGTCTCTGTCACTGAGGGTTTTTGGGTTACATTTAAAGGAACAAGCAGGGGGAAGTTGTTTATATTCGATAAAATTACATTATTTCAGCACAATGAGAACTTAGCACAAAGGTGCTAGAGGATCACAGCTTTTCATGCCTTGTGTGTTTGAATTTAGGGGGAGTTTACTATATAGTTAGTCCCTGGTGGATTTTAACCCGGTAATGTTGAAAGGTTATTTTAGGGTGAATTCTTTCTATAGTGCACATATCCCACCATGTGATGACATGATCTGTGACCTGGCGCTGTTATCTCTAAGAAACAACTTACTATCTTGTTAGGAATAAGACAAGGCTAGATAGAATAGGCTGGTTCTGTGCTTACAATCAAAAGAGACATATTGATTGCTTGTGTTGCTTTTTAACCATAGGTCAGAATAGAATGCCTTCATTCATGTGCAAATAAAAATTTAAAATCTGTCCTTGAAAACCTATTAACTTATTACATGGCCATTGACTGAGCATGCACTATTTTCAAAGCGCTGTGCAGGAGGACTGTGTGTGTGTAAGATGGTAAGGGAAGAGAAGGAAGGAGAGAGGAAAGAAAAACTTATGTGAGTTGGGTCAGTTTCCAGTATGGGAAAAAGACATATGCATAGGTAAACTGGATACAACTCTGAAAATGATAAGCTCCCTGTAAAAAATCATTAAAAGATTATTCTTTGTGATTTAAGGTAGGGAGTTATCATTTCTACCTGAATGAAAACTGGAAAAAGTTTGTGCAGAAGATGTCTCTATTTTTTTTTTTTGATGTTTTATAAAGTTGAGACCAGGAACTTGATTTTATAAATTTTGGGGCACCAAAATGTCCACCTGCACAAAAATGTATCCCTCCCTCGCCTTGCTACAAGACCCTAAATTCCCATTGGTATGTGATTCTTTGGAAGTACATATTATAGCACAATGTGGTTAAGTGGGTGCAAGAACATCCAAAACAATTTGGGCTTCCCTTAATGCCTTAGATGGGAATTTTCTTCTGAAATAACCATTAAAATCCTGAGGAATAGGACACAGAATTGGGGTTCTACTTGCCAGGATAGTGAGAAGTAAAAAAGTGTCAGGAGCCCTGGCTGGTGTCACTCAGTGGATTGAGCACTGGACTGTGAAGCAAAGGGTCACCAGTTTGATTCCCAGTCAGGGCACATGCCTGGGCTGCAGGTCAGGTCCCCAGCAGGGGACACCTGAGAGGCAACCACACATCGATGTATCTTTCCCTTTCTCCCCACCTTTCCCTCTCTCTAAAACAAACAAACAAACAAATAAAATCTTTATAAAAAAGTTTCAGGAATGGTCTAGAATGGTAGCCTAGAGAAGACTCTTGACTTTCAGTTAGCAGATGACTGTATGAATTTTCTGGGTACTTGGTGCTGAGGAATGGTGAAAGACAAAAGGCAAACTTTAATATTTGCCTGAACACTCAGTGGTTTTCTAATGTTACCTATTTCAGTGTTTGACAACTTTATATATCCATTTGTAACCAATGGAAACCTGGTGGTAGCCATTAAACTGGAACCTGACATATCCATCTCTTTCTGTTGTTCTCCTCTGTTTGCCATAAAGCAGAGGAAACACAGATTGGAAGTTTAGGGCATTGGTGAAAACAGATGCAGTCCCTCTTTTAAGATATTGTAATGAGAAGCTAAAAGTTAACCTTGCAGGTAAGAAAATTCTAGAGTGAAAAAGGTTCCTTATGAGTCTTGTCCTATAGCTCCACATTACTGCAGTAAACATGATGAATACTCCTGAGCTCCGGAAAGCTTTTGATTCTAAGAAAGAAATTCAGGGTATCCTGAGAATCATTTTTCACTTCTTTCTCATAGGAAGTCAGAAATGATAATTAACAATCAAGAGTTCATGAACCAAAAGTTTTTATTTCTTTGTCTTGTCCTAAGATTTAATCTTCCCTGGCTGGTGTAGCTTAGTGGATTGAGTGCCAGCCTGTGAACCAAAGGGTCACCAGTTCAATTCCCAGTCAAGGCACATGCCTGGGTTGTGGGCCAGGTCTCCAGTAAGGTGTGCACAAGAGGCAACCACACATTGATGCTTCTTTCTCTTTCTTTCTCCCTTCCTTCCCCTCTCTCTATAAATAAATAAAATCTTTGAAAAAAAGATTTAATCTTATTTTTGCATATATATGTCTTTTTACATTAGTGAAGTCATACTTTTGAAAAAAAAAAGGATGACAGAAAATACATATACTGAATGACCTTTGAATCAGTTTTCCATGCTTAGGGTGAGATTACTTTGTGAACTCAACATAAATCAGGCACCAATGTATACCTGATGGCAGTTACCCAAATTGTAAGCATAGTTCTAAAGAATAGATGAATAACTGGTGAAGAGCTAACTTTGCAGCCCATACACATTGAGTATTAGAGAAAATCACACCTGTAGTGACATTTATTTGATTATAAGGGACAATAGTTCTAACATGCAAGTGAATGAACCACTAATGGAATTTTAAAAAATGTAATCAACATGCCCTGACTGGTGTGGTTCAGTGGGTTGGGTGTTGTCCCACAAACTGAAAGGTTGCTGGTTCAATTCTCAGTCAGCCAGGTCCCCAGTTGGGGGTGTGCGAGAAGCAGCCAATCAATGTTTCTCTTGAATGTCGATATTTCTCTCCCTCTCTTTCTCCCTCTTTTCCTCTCTCTCTAAAAATAAATAAATAAAATCTTTAAAAAAATCAGCCTGTTCTATTTATATTTACATAGACATAGATTTCTCTGGGATTTATAAAGATGAATTGGAGTTGCTGATTATACTTAAGCCTCTAGATACCTAGATATCTATATTAGGTAGAAACTAAGAACAAATAGTGGATATCTTAAAAGTAAAGTGCAGCTCTTGATTAAAATATGTATTTTTTTCTAAAGTCAGTAGAAAGACTGCCATTTTTTTGTGTATGTGGATTTTTAAAAAGATTTTATTTATTTATTTTTTAGAGAGGGAAGGGAGAGAGAAAGAGAGAGAGAGAAACATCAATGTGCGGTTGCTGGGGGTCATGGCCTGTAACCCAGGCATGTGCCCTGACTGGGAATCGAACCTGCGACACTTTGGTTCACAGCCCGCACTCAATCCACTGAGCTACACCAGCCAGGGCCTAAAATGTGTATTTTATGTGTATTTTAAAATATATGTAATATGTAGATATAGATAACGAATATACTGCAGCATGATTTTATAGCAACAGTAACACATCTATACCAAAGATTTGCACAGAACTTTTTATGTGCTAGATACATTTTAAATGCTTTATGTATATTAACCCATTTAACTCTTAGAACAATTCTTTGATGCATGATTAGCTCTATTTTACATGTGAGAAAACTGAGGAACATTAATAGAGCTAAGTCAAATTTCACTGACTCTTGCCTGTACTTATTTATACAAGACCTGTACCATCTTGCAATGCCCATCTCTCCATTTTGTATTTTCTTATCCCTGCCTGTTACTCCTCAGAGTGTCCAGATACAACTTGTGAACCTACATAGCTCAGGATGTGTTCTTCTCAGCACTTCTCCTTCTGTGCTTTTACCTGGTACTAACTTCCCATGGGGTACCTCTGTCACTCTTTAGGCATTGTAGTGTATTGTGTATGTGTGGTGGGGTGGTACTTAGTAATTGTACTCTATTGAGTCTTAGCAGACAGCATCATTATTCCATTACCCTTCAAAGGAAATAGCAGTCTCCTGTCAGGTGCCACTGCTCTTTCCTTGGATGCTATTGCTGCTCATCTGGGAACACACATTCTGATAATTCAAAGCACTGCTGGTGACACAGGTGACAATGCCATGTGTCAGAGACCCTTCTTTCATTTTATGCTGTATGGTTAGAGGTGTTCCAGAAAAATCTGCTCATCTTTCAAAGTGTTAGGGCTTTTTGTGGAAACAAATTTTGCAATGTTTACACATACACAACTTTCTCTTCTCAGAACTCAGATTTGTCTCCATGGGGCTGGGCCAAGGACAGATTTTAGTGGTAGTCATGTGCTAAATGTGGAATCACTACTCCCTTGAGATCACCAAGATTTTGTTGCAGGGTCAAATTTTTTTTTGTCTTTTTCCCATCCATATCTCTCTTCTTATAGGATGAGTTTCCTCCCAGGAACCTCTCTATCACCTAAGCCCATCCTACCAGATTTGTTCAATGGTTTCTTAACTACAGTAATGGCAATAGTTTAAGCTCCAGATTGACTTACCTTCATGAAGAAGAGGTCATTTGCTTTTGTAGTACTCAACATTCCCTCTTCAAGGTGTCAGTCATTAACAAAGATAGAATTCTAATTAAAGTCTGATTTTCCCTTAAAAAGCATGTTTTAAGCTGTTGAATTAGCCAATAGGAGCTATCAAAATGTGTTTTAAAAATATATTTTTACATTTCAAACTTAAAAAAAGATTGTTTAATAAAATGAATGCCTTTCAGTAATCAAAGCCCCAACCACTACCCCGGTCCCTTTGGATTTATGCTACACAGTATTATTATTACTTTCATGAATTCTGTCAGCATATTAGTTAGAAAATGTGGCCAAAAGAAATAGCATTATAGCTTCATATAAATTAAGCAGCCTTGCCAGCCACTTTCATCTGAATATATTTCAAAATGCATGGCTGCAAAGAAAACTCACCCTGTTGCTGAGATCAAAATATTTTATTTCTAGTGACTGAGTGTTGATAGTAATGCTTGAATTTAAAGAAGAGCACACATTAGAGAATTTCTATTGGT
Organism: Phyllostomus discolor; assembly: GCF_004126475.2. Lineage (NCBI taxonomy): Eukaryota > Metazoa > Chordata > Mammalia > Chiroptera > Phyllostomidae > Phyllostomus > Phyllostomus discolor. Next base: position 72,120,335 of record NC_050198.1, read on the forward strand.
TTTACAGAGAGTATTTCAGTAATATTTAAGCCTTAATGTTTTTATGGGAAGGTTTGAGAGTTTAGGGTCAGATTTGAATGATTTGGACTAATGTTCATGGATTGAGCCTCCAACAATGTTACTAAACCAAAATTAATGTAATCAAATAGGGGATTCTTCCCTTACAGTCCAACCCAGTTTCCAAAATTGACAAACTGGATAAATTTGGAAGAAGAGCAATATCCAAAATACCAGTCCATTTCAAAGCATACTAATAAAAATATAGTCAGTTAAGCCATGAAAACCAAATGCAGCTGAAATGCTAATCATTTCTTGTGTAGAAAGGAAGACATATTTCTGATTCTATGAATATTTATTATATAGTTTCTGTGTGTTAGGTACTGTGTTTATAATACTTCAATAAAATATTATTTTAAAATGTGTATGTTCCTGAAAGCTACTTCCTTAAATACTACTCAGTATTCATATACTTTAATTGTTTTTATTGAAAGTACCTTAATAGTTATAAAATATGTTTATTATAGAAAATTAGAAAATATAGTCAACAAAATGTTTCTAAAATTGCTCATAATTTTATCACCAGAATTGATCATTGTATCATCCAGGTAAATATCTTTCCAGGCCTGTTTTTATGTATATACTTCATTTTATAAGGATATATTTCTTTTTTAAAAGATTTATTTACATATTTATTTTTAGAGAGAGGGAAGGGAAGGAGAAAGAGAGGTAGAGAAACATCATTGTGTGGTTGCCTCTCATGCACCCGCTACTGGGGACCAAGCCTGCAACCCAGGCATGTGCCCTGACCCGGAATCAAACCGGCAACACTTTGGTTTGCAGGCCTGTGCTCAATCCACTGAGCTATACTAGCCAAGGCTATAAGGATATATTTCTAAAAACAACTTATTTCTTCCCAGTTTTCCTTCTTCTTAATTATAGTATGCTAATTATTATTTAACTCATCATAATTGCTCAAAACAAGACTATAAATATTAGTTATTGTTCTGTTTCTTTAACCTAAGATTGCTAGATGAAGTCTTCATCTGGAGGCCTATGAGAGGCATCTGAGAGGCTACTTTTAATTTAAAGAGAGCTCTAGAACTCAATGAAATTAATACCACAATAGAACAAGGGTATGCATGTTCAGAAATTGTTCTGAATCATCTATGGTCTTTATACATCATGCTTGGTAGGGTGCTTTCAAAGAATGCTTCAGTCTCAAGGGTGAGTATGATCATAGTTTTTTGAAGAGGTGATTTTGAAACAAAATTGTGACCATAGGTTTAGCTTTGTTTTACTAGCATGCAGACTAGTTTGACAACTTCTAGATTATTATTTGGAAGATCTTAGAAAATATATCAAAGATATCTCTCTAGAGATATTCCTCACTATCTACTTCTATGATATATAAATCCACCATTAGAATTACTTCCTGGTATAAGGTATTAAAAGTCACTATGAAAATGCAAATGTGTTGTTATCTAGGAGGGGAAGCAGCATAAACTATCATCATCCAAAAAACATGTGAGTTTGAGTGAGAATGTAATTCAGCAAATTGCACAGTGCCTGGCGTATGATAGTTGTATGACAACTAATTTACTTGATTGTTGAATGAAAGGGCAGAGAGGTTTTTAATATAAGCTTGATCAGAAATTGCCCAGAAAGTAGCACAGAAGAACATCAAAAACAAATAATGGCTCCTCCATTGTTCTTGGTTTATGGAGTGTTCAGTGTTCACAGCTTGTGGAATTGTGACTATCTCAAATAGAATAAATTCAGAAAACGTGTTGTACCTTTTGTTATTTTGCAAAAGACACTTGGACAGAAGATCAACTTTTGTAATCCAATTTGAGATGTATATGATCCTCAGAATGACCAAACAACAAGTAGGTGGTGTCTTTTAAGAGGAAGCAAAGATACACAATTATTTGGTTTGGACTGAAGTTAAGGCCAGGTTTCAACAAGGTATTCTCACATGAGGGTATGAGAAAGTTATTTGAGTAGGAAAACAATCCTCTTTTATAGTGATTTTATCTAGATTTGGAGCTTCAGATCAAGAGTTCTCTCATCTCTTTCAGTGTACTCTACTTACAGAAAAATTACTCTAGAGTAAATAGAGTGTAATGCTGAACTGAATGGTAAAGTTAGACTGCCTGGCTTGGGAGCCAGGATCTAGCTACCCTATCTGATGAGTCTGTTTACCACCCAGAGACACATGGCAGAGTATAGGATTATGAAAAGACAAGAAGTAAGTTGAGCGATGTTTGATAAAGAGGGAAAGAAATTAGGTTACCTGCAGTGCCATCTTGGCCAGAAGTTAGGAAAAATATCCTGAATATGGCTCTGTCCAGAAAGAAGTTAAGGAAGCTTGAGTGGGAGGAGGTAGAAAGGCACCAAAGGATAAGATTGCTTCTGTGTCACTTTACCATGGCTGCCAGAACATTCTTAGGTCCATAATGTATAGGAGGGTTAGGAATTTCACAGTATTACATTGGCTTTGCTCTCTTTCTTCTTACTCCTGGGTTTTATATTAGCTTTTCTGTGGTCCCTTTGGTATAGGCCAGAACATTTTGTAATAGCTTTGGATGATGAAAATGGGCTGTAAGTGTTAAAATTTCCAGGAAGTCAAAACTTGGTTCAAAATTGAACTTTATGACTCCAAGTTTTCTTTTTTCTGAGTGAATATTTTAGTTATGTAATTCAGTTACACTATAGGTATCAGGGAAACCCAATAAATGCAAGCTAATGCACTTTAATATATGTTTAAAATTAATGCATGCATTTTTATTCTAGAAACATACTTAAATATGTGGCTCTTGTCTTTGGTGCAAGAGAAGTGGGGGGAAAATCTATGCATTCCAGGAAGCGCAGCCCAATTTTAATTAAAATACCAGGCTAATTTTTTCCCCTCCTAGAACCACCGATATAATTTGCCTTTGGGCTGTTGTATAGACTTCTCTGCCATTTGTCTGAACATAATATAACTCATTTTCACACTTGTCTTTTCTACAGCTTGTCAAATGGTTGCTTATAGTGGTAAATTAATTTCATATCTAGTGAACACATACAGAAGAGAGGGGGGAACTAGATGGGGGAGTGGGAAGCACACATAAATTAACAAAAGACTTTTTATCTGTTGTGTCGGTAAAATACAGAAACATGATTGTGTGTATGTGAGGTGTGGGAGGGGAATATTCCCAAGACTGCTCTCAGGTTGAATGGTTGCCTAGAAGGATCTTTTTATTAAAACTTAGAAAAGCTTGTACTCATCATTGTGCTTCATTACAGTGAAAAGTTACTGGTTAAAATTAGCAAAGGAAAAATGTACCTAGGGCAGTGTCTAGGAGACACTGAGCCACAGGCATCTGATTGTCTTCTCTCAGTGGAGTCACACAGACAGCATTTGATTCTCCCAGCAACAGTGTGTGACAACACATGAAAAGTGTTACCAAACAGGAAAGCTCACAGGAGCCTTGATACCCAGGGTTTTATTAGGCAGGGGTTAGTCACGTAAACATAGGCCTTTTTGTGGCTGACCTCAGATACTCATTTTCCAGCAATCAATCCCTCTGCCCCTCCACCTACCCCATTTAGATCAAACTGGTATAGTATGTCTTAGGGCCCCAGGTAACAAAAAGCAGTGTTTAAGATAAATCTCATTATTTGCATATTCTATCTGGTGTGGCCCAAGGCTGCAGGTATACAATGGCCCTCTTATCAGGCAGGGGGACCACAGATTCAAAGAAGACCTGAAATATGCTCCAGGGAAGACAAAGAAAGCCTGAACTTATAAAGGTTAAAAACCACAAGTTGTAACAAAGGAAATATTTCCTATTGGCTGCCTAACTTGGCATGATGACTACTTTAAAAGGATTGGTCAGGTTCTGGTGGGGAGACTCTGAGGTAGACGTTGGCATGGAAACAAGTTCCAGGATGTGCTTCTATGGCAAGCACAAAAGTCCAAAATTTCCAGCCTCACCTGAGTGTATATGTGTATAAACCTGATTCCATGATGGCCTTCTGACTCCATTTTAGATTTTGCTGTTCACATAGGTAATCTCCCAGAAGTCTATCTAGGGTCAGTAAGTCCTGAAGATCTTTGGAATGTGAAGGATTTGAATTACCAAGGCCTTGTGGCTTAATACTTTACCACATGGAGGTGGTGCCAAACATAGTCCACAGGCTTTTCTCATGATTCTCAATGCTGAATTACTTCTTTGGGAAAAGTGTGAAAGCAACATGATTCCTTTCCTCTCAAAATGTTGAAGGGAAGTGGACACTATTGCCTTACTTTGAAAGGGCCTCTTCTGTGGTATACATATACCACTAGTCTTATGTGTGATACAGTTGTCTGTAGAATCTCCTTGTAAAAATGTTAAAATATTTCCTGGAAGGGCAAACACCTTCTGGTTAACTATTCTTGCATCTGCATAAATTTATTCATCCTGTAATGCAGCATGAAATATAGCACAGAAGATATCATAAGGGAATGATGGATGAAAACTTTTACTTGAAAAAGTAAGAGCAAAGATCTCGGTCATGGAGTGCTAAAAATGGTAACTTGTGAGCATCCATAGGGATTCTTGAGAATCAAGGAAACATTCTGAAGAAAGAGTACATGGGGAATTTTCAATATGATTTCAATATGAAGATAAATTTCTACAACTTCCCTGTGCTTTTGGAAGCCAAATCCCTTGGGGTATGATATGTTTTAGGCTTTGTGTTTGTCTGTCAGTTTCACTCAGTTTCAAACATTTAGAAGAATGTAATAGATATATAGAGTATATGGTTGTCTATTGCTTATATCTAAGATCTCTTACCTGTGGTAAAAAGATTAATTCCAGACCCTTGCTATGGGTAACAGGGATGAATACAGTGGTTGGAGTTTAAAGGAAAACCATGGCAGTTTGATTGCTGAAAGGAATATTGGAGTGAATTGATCTCATTCCACATAGATAAGGTTTATAAAAAAGACTAGTATATTTTTTATTTTATGAATGTATCATTTTATATCTAGACAACCTCAACTACCTAGAAAATTCAAAATTGTTACTCAATGGTATTTAGAATCAAACTGAGCTCTCTGTGGCTTGGATCCTAAATGTAAAATAGGGCACATTTTAAGGAGCATTTGGGAAACACAGATCTCAGTAAACATAGGCCTTGAGCATTAGTAATGATGCCTGAACAATGTTTTTAAAAGATATTTTAAAAATGTTTCAATTACAGTTAACATACCATATTATATTAGTTTCAGGTGTACAACACAGTGATTAAATATTTCTGTAACTTACGAAGTGATCACCCTGAGAAGCCTAGTACCCATCTGACACCACAAATACTTATTAATATTATTGACTATATTTTCTGTGCTGTACTCTACATCTTTATGAATGTTTTTATAACTGGCAATTTGTACATCTTAATCCTTTCCCTCTTTTCACCTGTCTCCCTAAGCCTCCTCCCTCTGGCAACCATCTAATGTTTTCTGTACATATGACTTTGTTTCTGCTTTGTTTATTTATTTTTCTTCTTAGATTTTCACATGTAAATAAAATAATATGATATTAGCCTTTTTCTGCCTCACTTCTTTCACTTAGCATAATAGTCTCTAGGTCTATCTATGCTGTTGTAAATGGTAAGATTTCATTCTTCTTAATGGCTGAGTCATAATCCATTGTATATATGTACCACCTCTCTTTTTATCCATTTATCTATCAATGGACACTTAAGTTGCTTCCATATCTTGGCTATTGTAAATTATGCTGAAATGACATAGGGATATCTCTTCAAATTAATATTTTGGGTTTCTTTTGATAAATATCCAGAAGCGGAATTGCTGGGTCTTTATCTCTTGTTATAGCCTTTGTTTTAAAGTCTATATTGTCTGGTGTAAGTATTGCTACCCAGCTTTTTTGTTTGTGTATTTCTATTGGCACAAAATGTCTTTTTCTATCCCTTTACTTTCAGTCTGTTCTTTTAATCAATCTGAAGTTGTCTTTTAGGCAGCATATGTATGAACTTTGTTTTCTTATCTATTCAGCTATCTTATGTCTTTTGATAGGAGGATTTAATCCATTTGTATTTAAAGTTATTATTAATATGTATGTAGTTATTGCCATTTATTACTCATTGTTTTATCTTTTTTTTCCTTCTTAAAGAAGTCCCTTTAACATTTTTTTGTAATGCCATCTTGGTGGTGATGATCTTTTTCAGCTTTTTCTTGTCTGAGAAACTTTCCTTTTTCCTATCTGTGCATCTAAATGATAGCTTTGCTGGGTAGAGCAATCTTGGCTATAGTTCTTGCTTTTCATCAATTTGAATATTTTGTGCAAATCCCTTCTAGCCTGCAAAGTTTCTGTTGAGAAATCAGCTGACAGTCTTATGGTAGCTCTCTTGTAGGAGACTAACTGCTTTTCTCTTGCTGCTTTTAAGATTCTCTCTGTGTTTAACCTTTGTCACTTTAAATATGATGTGTCTTGGTGTGGCCTTCTTTGGGTTCATCCTCTTTCTCACTCTTTCTGCTTCCTGGACTTGTAGTATGTCTATATTCTTCACCAGGTTAGAGAAGTTTTCAGTTATTATTTTTTTTCCTAGATTTACAATTCCTTTCTCTCTACTGCTTCTGGTACCCATATGATGAGAATGTTGGTTACATTTGATCTTGTAGCAGAGACCACTTAAACTATCCTCACTTTTTAAAAATATTTTTTATTATTTTTAGAGAGAGGGGAAGGGAAGGAAGAGAGGGAGAGAAACATCAATGTGTGATTGCCTCTCATACACTCCCTACTGGGGACCTGGCCCATAATCCAGGCTTGTGCCCTAGCTGGGAATCTATCCAGTGACCCTTTGGTTCACAGGCCCACACTCAATACACTGAGCTACACCAGCCAGGGCTATCCTCACTTTTTTTATTCTTTTGTTGTTGTGATCTGCTGTTTTCTGCTACCTTGTCTTCCAAATTGCTTATTCCATTCTTGGCTTAATCTAATCTGTATTAATTCCTCTAAGTATTCTTCAATTCAGTAATTGTATTCATTTGTGACTGGTTATTTTTATGCTGTCGATTTCCATTTTTATTTTCCCTATCTCTTTGTTGAAGTTCTCACTGAGGGTAATCTATTCTTCTCTTAAGTTCATTGAACATCCTTATAACCAGTGTTTTGAACTTTGCATCTAGTAGATTTCTTGCCTCCATTTTGTTTAGATACTTTCTGGAGTTCTGTTCTGTTCTTTCATTTGGGACGTATTTCTTTGTCTCCTCATTTTGGCAGCCTGAAGTGTTTGTTTATTTGTATTAATTAGAGTTGCTAGGTTCCCAGTCATGGTAGAGTGGCCTTATGTAGTAGGTGTCCTGTAGGCCCTATGGTGCAAGCCTTGCTGGTCACCTGAGCTGGGTATTCCAGATGTGTCCCTTGTATGGGTTTTGTGTACCCTCCTATTGTAGTTGAGCCTTGATTGCTGTTGACATATCAGTGAGAGGAATTGACCCTCAGGCTGATTGGTTTTGAAAGACTGGCTGTGTCTATAGGGGAGGAGCTGTTGTGCAGAAAGATGACCCTACAGCGCAGGTTTCACTTTAGTGGGGCTCTGGTGCCTGCCACATCTTCCCTTCGGTGTGATCTTTTGTGGAGATGGTTGGGTGGTGCTCTGGTGTGGAATGAGCTACAAAGTGATCTGCAGATGTTGCTTCTTGTACTGGGTTTGAAGTGCTGGAGAGAGGCTAAGCTGGTAACTGCTGCTGACTGCCAGTAGTGCTGGGATTGGGGCTGCTTAGCAAGAGGTATGAGGAATGCCAAGGCCAGATGCTGCTTGTTTGGAGTTTGTGATCCTTTGAGAGATTTTAGGAAATTCCAAAGCACAAGCCAAGACAAGCCATTTGTATGGAAAGCTACTGGAATGATTTGGGTTGCTTGTAACTTGGCACAGGCAGGGTTTCAGAGAATCACCAGGGCTGGGCAAAGTATTATCCAGCTTGATGGAGCTTCAGTCATGGCACCCACTGCCTGTATAAGGTGGATGTGGTGGAGGGCTCAACAAAGGAACAATATTCTGCCAGCCTTTCCATCTGGGTAAAAGCTGACTGCCACTCCAGCCCTTCACCCGAATCTAGATAATCTAGATAATTCAGTTCCTTCCCATATGTCCCTGAAGCTCTTTAAGCTGCTTGCCCAGCAATAGAGTTCAAAGTGAGTACATCCATCAGTAAGTTCATCTGCAGATCCTTTAAGAGGACTGCCTGGGACTCCAAAAGCCCTCTGTCTCAGTTTCCTCAGCCATTATCACAGCTGGTTTTCTCAGCCAGATGTTAAAAGGACTCCTCTTTCTGGCACTGGGAGCTGCTAGTGAGGTTGGGGCCCCTTTCTCCCTCAAGAGGGAACCTCCTCAGCTGAGATATCCCTACCAATTTTTAACCATCACACATGGGTGTAGGACCAGCCAGTTCTGTATCTTCAACCCTCCAGCAATCTTGACATGGCTTCTTCTATGTGTCCTTACTCATAGGACTTACATTCAACTAGATTTCAGGCAATTATCAATGATGGTTATTCTATAGTTTAGTTTTAACTTCTATGTGGTCCTGGAGGATGCAAGCACAACATTTACCTACTTAGCCATGTTGACAAGAAGTCCTGAGCAACATTTTTGTTGTTGTTGTTGACACAATTACAAATGTTGCTCATTTTCCCCCACATTGCCCCCTCCACTCAGTGCCCCCAATTTTCACCACATCATTGTCTATGATCATTTTTAATACATAGAAAACTTCATAAAATAATAATGTATCAAGACAGTATATGTACAATTTTTGGATGGTGCCTGAACTGGTAATTATCTTTATGTTGTTCTTTGTGTCTTATGGAATATAGAATTTCAGCATTTCAGATTCTACCAAATTGGTTGTGTAAAGTAACTTCCTGCATGTTTTTAGTAATTAATATTTGAAATTGGAAAAATAAAATACCTAAGAATAAACCTAACCAAAGAGGTAAAAGACCTCTATTCAGAAAACTACACAACATTGAAGAAATCAAGGAAGATACAAGCAAATGGAAACATATACCATGTTCATGGATCAGAAGAATTAACATCATCAAATTGTCCATACTACCCAAAGCAATTTACACATTCAATGCAATACCTATTAAAATACCAATGGCATATTTCACACACATACAACAAATATTTCAAAAATTTATATGGAACCATACATTACCCTGAATAGCTGCTGCAATTTTGAGAAAGAAGAGTAAAGTACGAGGGATCACAATACCCGATACTAAACTATATTATAAGGCCACTGTAATCAAAACAGCCTGGTACTGGCATAAAAACAAGCACATGGATCAATGGAACAGAACAGAGAGCCCAGAAATAAACCCAAGTCTCTATGGTCATTAATATTTGACAAAGGGGGCAGCAACATAAAATGGAATAAAAACAGCACTCTTCAACAAATGGTGTTGGGAGAACTGGACAGCTATGTGCAAAAAACTGAAATTTGAGCACCAACTTACACCTTACACAAAAATAATTCAAGGTGGATAAAAGACTTAAATATAAACTGTGACACCATTAAAGTCCTAGAGGAGAACATAGGCAGGAAAATCTCAGATATTTCATGCAGCAACATTTTACTGACAAGTCCCCTAGAGCAAGAGACATAAAGGAAAGAATAAACAGATGGGACCTCAATCAAAATAAAAGGCTTCTGCATGGCTAAAGAAAACAGTATTAAATAAAAAAAGAACCAACTGTTTGGGAAAACATATTTGTCAATGATACCTCAGACAAGAGTTTAATCTCCAAAATATATAAAGAACTTACACAACTCCACTCCAAGAAGACAAGCAACCCAATTAAAAATGGGCAAAGCACTTGAACAGACACTTCTCCAAGGAGGACATACAGAGGATCCAGATACACATGAAAAGATGTTTAATATTGCTAGCTATCAGAGAGATGCAAATTAAAAGCACAATGAGATACCACTTCACACCAGTCAGCATGGCCAACATAACAAAGCAACAAACAACAATTGTTGAAGAGGTTGTGCAGAAAAGGGGACCCTAGTTCACTGTTGGTGGGACTGCAGACTGGTACAACCACTATGGAAAACAGTATGGAACTTCCTCAGAAAACTAAAAATGGATCTGCCTTTTGACCCAGCAATTCCACTGCTGGGATTCTATCCTAAGAACTCTGAAACACCAATCCAAAAGAACCTATGCACCCTAATGTTCATAGCAGCACAATTTACAATAGCTAGGTGCTGGAAGCAACCTAGATGCCCATCAGTAAATGAATGGATCAAAAACTATGGTACATTTACACAGTGGAATTCTTGCAGCAGAAAGAAAGAAGGAGCTCCTGCCCTTTGCAACAGCATGGATGGAGCTGGAAAGCATTATGCTAAGCGAAACAAGCCAGGCAGTGAAAGACATACCATATGATCTCACCTTTAAACAGGAAACTAAACAACAAAACAAAGAAGCAAGCAAAATATGGTCAAAGACAAGTGAAATAGAGGACAGGCTGACAGTGTTCAGAGGTGAGAGGGGAGGGAATTTCAGGGGAAAAGGGGAAGGGTTTACAGGAACAAATATGAAGGACACATGGAAAAAAAACTAGGGGGGGGTGGAAATGGGATGGAGGTGGGCAGGGATGGGTGGGTGGGCTGGAATGGGAGTAAAGGACAGAAAAATGTACTTGACAATGATTAAAATAAAATTTAATAAATTAAAATTAAAAAATATTTGAAATTGTCTCGATTCTGTAAACAGGGATTGATTTGATGTTTATTCTATTTCTAAGTGTATTTTACTTTTAAACTGTACAAATTAAAGGTTGTATGATTTTGCTTAAGTAAGGAGCTACCTGATACTGATTTTTATTCCTTTAGTTTTCCCCTTCTCTCTTTCCTGTTGCTTTCTTTTTTGCTCTTCTACTGTCTCCTTGCCACCTGTTGTCATGCTATTATCGGTCCATCCATTGAATATTTACTACCCTCCTAATTGAAAGTACATTACTAATTACTAGGGACAAAGAGATGAATAAAACTTATGTCTTTTCCTTAAGATTCACCACAGCCTCACCTATATTTAGTATTGTTAGTCTCATTAGTTTTAACTATTGTGGCTGTGATGTATCATCTTATTTGGTTTTAATTTGTATTTCTTTGGTGGTCAGTGATTTTGAGTACATTTTTATCTAGTCATCATCAATTCATATACATTAATTTTTGATTTGTCTGTCTCTTTTTCTAAATTTTATTGGATTATTTGTCTTTTTCTCAATATTAGAATTTTATTTATTTTGGGCCCTTGGAGGCAATAATCCTTTCATAACACTTGCTCATGTTCCAGATGAGTTATTAGGATTGTTTGACTGTTTATTATCATATTGTAGGAATTGTAAGTTCTGATACAAGTCCTTTTTCAGATATCTGCATTGAAAATATTTTCCCATTCTGTGGCTTTCCTTTCTACTCTTTTAATGATATAGTTTGATAAAGAGAAGTTGATTTTAGTGAATCCATTGATGTTTTTATTTTTAGTATTTGTGTGTTTCATGTATGAAAAATCTGTGCCCAAGTTATAAAGACATTCACTATGTTCCCTTACAGAAGCTTTAGAATTTTAGCTTACATATTTAGATTTATTATCCATGAACAATAAAATTTTGTATATGATGTGATACAGACGTCATTGTAAATCATTTTCTTTCAATTTCAATAAACTTTATTTTTAGAGTGTCTTTAGATTCATAGCAAAATTAGCACAAAGTAGTTTGTGCCAACCCCATCCACCTCCCCCACTACCACAGACCCCAAATTTTTCGTGTAATGTGATGTACATACAGGTTAAAGTTCATTCCCTTTGTTTTAATAGTTTTTTGTAGAGCAGTTTAAGATTCATAGTAAAATTAAGCAGAATGTACCTTCATCCCCACACACTTAGTATCTCCCTCACTATCATCATTTTATATCACAGAGGTACATGTGTTACAATTGAAGAACTTACATTGATACATCATAATCACTTAAAGTTCATAGTTTACTTTAGAATTCATTCTCAGTATTGTACATTCTGTGGGTTGTGACAAATTTATCATAACATATAAGGTCTGTCTGGAAAAAGCCCAGCCATTGTTAATATAACAAGAATGGTTTGTCCAACATCTATATAACCTGGTAGCCAAGGAGAGTGGACTGGAATGTGCATGTGTAAACAATGATGACTTCACTGTACTCATCAGTGGGGGTGGTAGACACCATTGAGTGAGCATGTGTGCTGTTTGGGCTTCACATTCAAAATGACTGAGCAAGTAGAGCAACAAATGTGCATCAAATTTTGCATTAAGCTTGAACATTCCTTCACAGAAACTATTTGGATGATTCAGAAGACCACAGCTATGGTCAACTGTAGATCAGCAGCCTCATCATAACAACACACCTGCTCATGCATCACATCTCGTACACAGATTTTTGGTGAAACATCAAATCACTCAGGTGACTCAGCCCCTCTACACCCCAGATTTGGTGCCCTGCAACTTCTGGCTTTTCCCAAAACTAAAATCCCCTTTGGAAAAGGGAAGAGATTCCAGACTGTCAATGAGATTTAGGAAAATATGACGGGGCAGCTGATGGTGGTTGGGAGAACTGTGTGAGGTCTCAAGGTGCCTACTTTGAAAGGGACTGAGACATCACTCTTGTGTACAGTGTTTCTTGTATCTTGTATCTTCTTCAATGAATGTCTTTATTTTTCATATTACATGGCTGGATACTTTATGGACAGTCCTCATATATCTACTGTTATAATATCATGCACAGTAGTTATGCTTTGCTAAAAATCTCTTTCTCCTCCCTAACCCTGGAAATTTTTGACCTTTTTTAATATCTCCATAGTTTTACCATTTTCTGAGTGTCATATAGTTCGAACCATAGTGTATGTAGCCTTTTCATATTAGCTTCTTTCACTAGTCTGTAGCTTATGTTCTCATACTCTTCGAATCGTCTTTTGCAGAGCATAAGATTTAATTTTAATGAAGTCAAGCTTATTGATTACTTTTTTCATGGATTATGACTTTGGTATTGTATCTATATAGACATTGCCATACTCAAGGCTATCTAAATTTTCTCCTATGTCATCTTCTATGAGTTTAGTATTGATAATTTTGCATATAGGTCTATGATCCATTTTGAATTATTTTTTGTGAAAGGTTTTAAAGTTTGTGTCTAGATTCATGCTTTTCACCTAGATGTTCAGTCATTCCAGGACCATTTGTTAAGGGTTTATTTAAAAAAAATGTAATTGTCTACCACCATACCACCCTGAACGTGCCTGATCTCATCTAAAAAATGTAATTGTCTTGTAATTCCTATAACACATGTTGAAATGCCTTTTTTTTCTATAATTAAATTGGTGGTTTTTGAAAATTATTGACCATATATGTGTGGGTCTATTTCTGGAATTTTTACTCTATCTGTTGATCTATTTGTCCAGTGTACCAGTCACTACATCTCAATAATTGTATCTTTAAGTACAGTGTGTTTTTAAATTTTGTAATGTAAGTCCTTTGACTTTGGTTCTGTGGCTTAGGTGAAAATTGATAACTTAAGGTCTCCCAATCCATCAGCATAGTAGATCTCTTAGTTTCCTTTTATGTTCTTATTTTTCTCCTCAATATTTTGTACTTTTTTGTATAGAGACTTTATACATCTTTTATTAAAGTTATTCTTAAACATTGTTTTCATGTTATTATAAATAACTTGAGATATCTAATTTTATTTTTCCATGATAAAATACAGATTTTGATTTCTTAAACTTTTAAATTCACTAATATTTTAATGAATAATATTTCAAGGGATTTTTTGGTTTCTTAGAATTTTCTATGTTGTACAATTATGTCCTCTATGGAAAAATAAGGTTTATTTCTCTTCTTTTCTAATCTTTACACATTTATGTCTTCTTCCTGCTACATTGCACTCAATAGGACCTCAAGGGCCATGTTGAATAGAAGTGATGAGAGTGCAATCTTTATCTGATTTTAAATTTAGGGGCTAAGTGGCCATATCTCGCCATTACATATGGTGACCTTAACTGCTGTTTATTTTGTATGTCATTTATCAAATTAAGAAATTTTACTTCTGCCGCTAATTTACTGAGTTTTTGAAAAATTGATTGTTGGATATTATAAAATGCTTTCTCTGCATGTATTAAAATGGTGGTTTGAATTTTGACTTTTATTTTGTTAATGTGGAAATAAAACTGTAAAATCAATGATTACAAAAAAAACCCTTCTATTCTTGGAATAAATATACCATGGTCCTTTTATAATATGGGGTTTAGTTTGTAATATTTGGTTTAGCTTTTTGCATCTATGTTATTTAGTGATGTTGGCATGTAATTATACTTTTTCATAATGCTTTTTGTCAGTTTTTGGTGTCAAAATTATGCTGACTTTATTAATAATTATGGAAGTGTTCCCTCATTTTTAACTTAAACTCTGTAAGAGTTTGAGGTTGATGATATGTTATGTTCACAAATCTTTAAATGTTTGGTAAAATTCATCTGGAAAGGCATGTGTGCCTGGAGTTTTCTTTGCAGGAAGAAATAAATAGCAAATTTAATAATTGTAAAATTATTTAGATGTCCTATTTCTTATATCAGTTGACAAATTGTACTTTTCTGTGAATTTGTCTATTTCAGTTAAATTTTCTATTTTTTTAGTTTAATTTGTTTTATTTTTTCCTGCTTTTTCTAACTTCTTAAGAGGAATGCCTAGACCAGACATTAGTAAATTTTTGTAAGCTCCAAATAGTAGATATTTTAGGTTTGAGAATGATATAGTCTGTACCGCTATTACTCATCTTTACACTTGTAGCAAAACAGCAGCCATAGGAAATACTTAAAACAAATGGGTGTAGCTGTGTTTTCATAAGACTATGTATAAAACCAGGTGACTGGCCTGTGGGCCATAGTTTGCAAACTCTTTTACCTATATCATTGATTTTTAAGCCTGCCTTGATTTCTAAGTTATGCATTTAAGATTATAAAATTCACCTCTAAGCCCCATTTTGATATATCATATTTTCATGATTATTTATTTAAAAGTATTTTTAAAACTTCATGTGGTTTCTTTCTTTTGACTCATGGTTACTTTGAACTGTATTGCTTATTCTCAAAAAATGTAAGGATTTTTAAACTTATATTTTGGTATTTTGTAGATTAATTCTACTGTGGTAGAGAACATGCTCTATATAGTTTAAAGCTTTATGGTCAATTCTAGTATAATTTTTTGTACACCTGCAAAGGATTGTCTCTTCAGTTTGGTACACTAGTGTCTATGTGTCAAGTAGTTCTAATTTGTTAATTATTTTATTCATAACATCTATATTTTTACCTATTTCTTTCCTTATTCTATCAGTGATATACTTGTGTTTAATTCTCCCACTGTGGTTGTGGATTCCTTTGTTTCTATTGCATGTGTGTGTGGTTTGAGTTTTTCCCAGTTTTATTGAGATACAATTGACATGTAGCACTGTGTGAGTTTAAAGTGTATAGCATAATGATTTGTTTTACATGTGTTGTGAAACGATTACTATAGTAAGGTTAGTTAACATCCATCATCTACTGTAGATAAAAAAAGAAAAAAATGATAGCTATGAGAACTCTCAGGATTTACTCTCTTAAAAACTTTCAAATATACTATACAGCAGTGTTAATATAGACATTATGTAGTACATTAGATCACTAGTACAAATTTTTATAAGATTTATTTATCTTATAAACTGTGAGTTTATACATTTTGACCACTTTATTTTCATTTTTTAATTCTATACACTTTTTCTTACATATTTTAAAGCTATGTCTCTATGGTCAATTAGTATTTGACAAAGGGGGTATGAGCATAAAAAAGGAGTAAAAATACCCTCTTAAACAAATGGTATTGGGAGATCTGGACAGACACATACAAAAAAATGAAACTAGACCACCAACTTACACCAGAATAAACTCAAAATGGATAAAGGACTTCAATATAAGTTGTGATACTGTAACAGTCCTAGTAGAAAGCATAGACAGAAAATTTTCAGACATCACACATAGCAATATTTTTGCTGATATATCTCCTAGGGCAAGGGAAATAAAGGGAAAAAAAAGCAAACGGGACTACATAAAATTAAAAAGCTTCTTTATGGCTAAAGAAACCCATCATCAAAATGAAAAGGGAACTGACTGTATGGGAGAACATATTTGCCAATGATACATTGGACAAGGGTTTGATCTCCAAAATATATAAAGTATTCATAGGACTTAACACCAGGAACAAAAACAACCCAATTACAAAATGGGCAAAAGACCTGAATAGATACTTCTCAAAGGAGGACATACAGAGGGCCCATAGACATATGAAAAAATGTTCAACATCACTAGCCATCAGAGAGATACAAACTAGATATCACTACACACCTGTCAGAATGGCCATCATTAATAAATCAACAAGCAAGTGCTGGTGAGGACATGGAGAAAAGGGAACCCTAGTGCACTGTTGGTAGGAATCCAGACTGGTGCAGCCACTGTGGAAAACGGTATGGAATTCCCTCAAAAAATTAGAAATGGAACTGCCTTATGACCCAGTGATTGCAGTACTGGGAATATACCATAAAAATCCTGAAACACCAATTCAAAACAACTTATGTACCCCTATGTTCATAGCAGCGCTATATGCAATAGCTAAGTGTTGGAAACAGCCCAAATACCATCAGTAAATGAGTGGATCAAAAAACTGGTATATTTATGCTACAGAATACCATGCAGCATAAAGAAAGAAGGAAGTCCTAACTTTTGCAGTGGCTTGGATAGAACTGGAGACTATTATTCTGCGTGAAATAAGTCAGTTGGCAAAAGACAAATACCATATGACATCACTTATAACTGTTATCTAATGAACAAAGTTAACTTACAAAGAAAATAGAACCAGAGACATGGAAATATGGAACAGACTGATAGCTGTAGGAGGGGGTGGTAATGGTGGAAGGAAGGAGAAGGGATTAGTCAAATGAACATGTGGGAATAACTCATGGACAAGGACAATGGAGAGGGGATTGACTAAGGGAGAGAGGAGTGGGCTGGGTAGAGAGAGACAAAAGGGAAAAAAAGAAATTGGGACAACTGTAATAGAATAAACAATAAAAAACTGTTATTTGGTTCATGAAAATTTTGAGTTATCTTCTTAATAGCTTCACCTATTTACCATGTGAAGCATTCCTTTCTGTTTAGCAATGCTTCTTACCTTAAAGTTTACTTTGTCTAAAACTAGTCTAGCTATATGAACTTTCTTTTGTTTAGGGTGCTCATGACATATCTTTCCCATTTTTATACTTTCATTTTTTCTTTTCCTTATATATAATATGTGTCTTCTGTATGAAGCTTATATATTTATATTTAATTTGACAGTTGTTAGAATATTTTGTTGATTTACCTGTGCTATAATTAATACCTATATTTACATTTATATTGCTAAATGTTTCATATATCTTCTTTCCATTCTAAGGCTTTTTGTCCTCTTTCTTATCTTGCCTTCTTTTGGATTAACTACATTTTAGTTATTTTTTCACCTGTATTGTACATGGTAACTGTATACTTTTTAATTATTATTTTAGTGGTTACCCTAGATACTAGAGCACACATGCTTGGCTTCTTCCAAATGGCAAGCTTCAGAACTTCATTTTAACCCCTTTCCAAATTATATGCTGTTCTAATTGTGTATTTTAAACCTATATTTATTTTAAATGCCACAAGACATTATCATTGTTGTTATTTAGAGTCAATATTCATCTGGACTGACCTGTGCATTTAGGCTTCCCATTCTTTCTTTCTTCCTGCATTTCTGTGTTTTATCTGCGATTGTCCCCCTTCTTCCTGATGAATACCCTTTTTACAAATTCTCTCAATGTGAGTCTGGGTGGTGAAAAATTATTTTGGTTTTGTTTAACATTTTTTTTAGCACTTTGAAGTTATCATTCATTTTTTCTGGATTTCATTGTCTCTGTTGAAGTAAGCAGCAAGTCTAATTATTAATATACTGAACATAATATATCTTTATTTTTTGGTTATTTTTTATTTATTTTTACTTTTTCTTCAGATAAAATTCACCAGTTTAACTACCTTAAAGTATATAATTCAGTGGTTTTTAGTGTTCTGCTTCTTTTTAAGACTTTTTTTTTTATTTTCATCACTTCTACTATGATGTACCTATATGTGATTTTAATTATATTTCCTGTCATGGATTCATAGGGTTTCTTGAATCTTTCCTTTGCAATCTTTCTCCCATGTTAGAACATTCTCAGTTATATTATCTCAGATATTATTATCTTCTTAAATATTGCTTCTCCTCCACTCTTTTTCACTCTTCCCCTTTTGAAATTTGTTTTTCCCACACTTTTTTTTGCTTTGCTTCTCTCTGCCTATTTTTTCTGACCTATTTTCTAGTTTACTAAATTTCTCTTCACATATATTTAATTTATTGTTAAATTTAACAGTTGAATTACTAATTGTGTATGGTGTAATTTTATTTTATTTTTAATGTATTTTATTGATTATGCTATTACAGTTGTCCCATTTCCCCTGTCATTCCCCTCCACCCTGCACACCCTCTCCCATCCACATTCCCCCCCTTTAGTTCATGTCCACGTGTCATACTTATAAGTTCTTTAGCTTCTACATTTCTCATACTATTCTTGCCCTCCCCCTGTCTATATTTTACCTACTATCTATGCTACTTATTCTCCATACCTTTTTCCCCCTCTCTCCTCTTCCCACTCCCCTGTTGCTAACCCTCCATGTGATCTCCATTTCTGGGTTCTGTTCCTGTTCTAGTTGTTGGCTTAGTTTCTTTTGGTTTTGTTTTAGCTGTGGTTGTTAATAATTGTGAGTTTGCTGTCATTTTACTATACATGTTTTTTTATCTTCTTTTTCTAAGTCCCTTTAACATATCATAAAGTAATGGCTTGGTGATGATGAACTCCTTTAACTTGACCTTATCTGAGAAGTGCTTTATCTGCCCTTCCATTCTAAATGAAAGCTTTGCTGGATAGAGCAATCTTGGATGTAGGTCCTTGCTTTTCATGACTTGGAATACTTCTTTCCGGGCCTTTCTTGCCTGCAAGGTCTCTTTTGAGAAATCAGCTGATAGTCTGATGGGTACTCCTTTGTAGGTGACTATCCCCTTATTTCTTGCTGCTTCTAGGATTCTCTCCTTCATTTTTACCTTGGCTAATGTAATTATGAGGTGCCTTGGTGTGTTCCTCCTTGGGTCCAACTTCTTTGGGACTCTCTGAGCTTCCTGGAGTTCCTGGAAGTCCATTTCCTTTACCAGAATGGGGACATTCTCCTTCATTATTTGTCCAAATAACTTTTCCACTTGTTGCTCTTCCTCTTCTCCTTCTGGTATCCCTATAATTTGGATTTTGGAATGTTTAAAGATGTCCTGGAGATTCCTAAGCCTCTCCTCATTTTTTTGACTTCTTGTTTCTTCATTCTTTTCTGTATGGTTGTTTCTTTCTTCCTTCTGGTCCACTCCATTGATGTGAGACCCAGCTTTCTTTCCATCAGTATTGGTTCCCTGTGTATTTTTCTTCATTTCACTTATTGTAGCCTTCATTTTTTTCATCTAATTTGTGACCAAAATCAACCAATTCTGTGAACTTCCTGATCACCAGTGTTTTGAACTCTGCATCTGATAGGTTGGCTATCTCTTGATCACTTAAAAGGATAGGTTCTAGGGCTTTCATTTGGTCTTCTGTTTGAGCCATCTCTTTCTCTCTCTCTCTTTTTTTTTTTTCTTGGTCTGGTTGAGCCTGTTATGGTGAGGGGCAGAGCCTTAGGTGTTCACCAGGGCTCAGCACCCCAGTCGCTGGGTTGTGCCGTTGTATGTGGGGGTGGGGTCTGAGAGGGAACAATGGTGCTTACTCCACTCTCTGGGACCTCAGTCCCTTCTGCTGCTTCCCCAGAGCAAACTGGGCCCCTCTGGTGCCTGTTCCATGTGGGTCAGCTTGTGCACACCGTGGGACCCTCCAAGGACCTCTCCTGTGAGGCTGGGTGTCTCTCCTTGCACCTCAGCTCCCACAGGTGTCCTCAATCAGTGCCCTGAGGCTCTATTTCCCAGCACTGGGATCCTGGGTTGCGTGCAATGCCCTGCTTCACAATCGCCACCTCACTGGGTCTGCTGGTTGCCACCCCTCCCCCAGAGTCTGCCAGCTGCTGCTTGCTCACTCAGGGTCCACCTGCTGCAGCCTTGCACTCCCCAGATGCTTTACTTGCCCAGACCCAATGCTCTCTGCTCTTTGAATACCTTGACCCGTGCCCAGGTGCCCGACCCCACCCCTCCTATCGGTCTGGATGAACAAGTCTATTTCAACTTCTTGGTTGTTTGACTTCCATTCAGATCAATTTTCTATCAGTTCTGGTTGTTATTCTGTTTCTCAATTATTGTTGTCCCTATCTTGGTTGTGTGAGGAGGTGCAGTGCATCCGCCTATGCCTCCATCTTGGCTAGAAGTCCTGTATGTTGTAATTTTATTTCTAGAATTTTAATTTCTTTGTATTAGTTTTCTAGTTTTGTCCAAATCTCATATTCTTAATTTTTTATTCCATTGAATATATTTACCTTAGTTATTTTAAAAGTCTATATCTGATATTGCCATTATCTTTATCTTTTATGTTCCTTTTGTTTTTTATCATTATTGTCTTATCTCTTTGTGTGTACTCATTTTTTTATTTAGTGCTGGAATATTGTACATAAAAATTACAGAATGAATTGAATCCCTAATATGACAGTATCTTCCTAAAGAAAGGTTTTCCCCTTTTCACATTATGTCTGACAGACAGATGGCTATGGGAATTTACAGTCCCAGATTATCTTAATCTAATTTCAGTGACTATAAAACATAGTCTCTGAGCAAGCTGTTCTATTTCCAGTTCATCCTTATTCCTAGGACATAAACCCCCGTGGCTTTAACCTACAGCATTTACCAGTGTGCACCCATTCCTCCCCAGGACTCTGGACTTCAATGTTTCTACCCTAACCTGATCAGAGTTTCAAATTCATTGTTTAGTTTTTCAGCCTTTCAGCTACCTATTCCAGAGTGAAAGGTCCTGCTCACCCTTCTTTTTTTTCTCCTTTTGTGTCTTTGCTCTATAAGTTTTGGCCCCCTTGTTAGTTCCCCAGTGCCTTCATGGAGATTGTAAAAATATTTTTGCAAGGTTTTCTAGATGTTCCACGGGGAAAGTTACTCAGTTCACCTTTACACAAAGTAGAAATCTGCTATTGT
Source organism: Phyllostomus discolor (assembly GCF_004126475.2). NCBI lineage: Eukaryota > Metazoa > Chordata > Mammalia > Chiroptera > Phyllostomidae > Phyllostomus > Phyllostomus discolor. Next base: position 72,141,671 of record NC_050198.1, read on the forward strand.
TTTTAAAATGGCTCTATTTGGCCAAATAAAAAATTTGCAGCCTCTTATCAGATCCCCAGGGCCTTTCTGTGGAGATTTTACTTATGCATAATTTTCATAAGTTTAGAAGCCATTGATATAGGGGATACAAAATAAGTAAAAACTTTCATTCTTGTGGTCAAAGAGCTTTGTGTATAATTAATAAATCATATTTATCATACATGAAGTAATTAGTGATTTATAGAATACTGTATTTGTGCAAGGCTTTCACTGAGTGGCATGACCTCCAAATAGTAGTTTGGAATTCACATTGAAGATAGGGCTGGACCTAGGGTTTGAAAGATGGAGATCACTGGGGGAGGGGGGGCGGAAAGGCATAAACTAACATAAGCTAAGGCTCAGTAGCATTGAACTGATTTAGTTTATACTATGATGGCTGAATAATTTATCCCTTAATCCTTTTTTCCCCTAGGTTTGTTGTTAATACTAATCAGGCTGTTCTGAAAGCTTGGGAATTCATTGGTGTACACTGTGATATGTTTGTTAATTTGATTACCTGTGATTTCTGTAGCTGACCCAGGAGTGCAGCAAACACACGGGTGATTGTATAAAGTCTGCATAGTTCCCAAGCTGGGTGTTTTACAAGTAGCTCCACCTCAGGAGTATATCAACTAACCTAGCTATTTTCCTCTAATGCTTATTTGGGGGAATCCCCTGCACTTACTCCCTTTAGCGAGACATTTGTTACTATGAGCCCAAAGCATAAAAGTAAAGATTAAGAAGCACCCACATTTCATCAGCCTATTCAGGATGCTGATTTCAACCAGCTGAAGTGACTCCCTTTTTTGAGCTCAATAGTTTTTCTTATGAATCTCCTAAAGATGCATGGATCATCTTAGGCAATTTCTGAGGACCCTCTATCTTTTAGGTACTCAGTTGGTCTGAATCTCCAGCAGGGGTGGAGGAAGTAGACAATGTAGTATAGTGAGCACGACTTTAATTTCATAGGTATACAAGAATTATTTTGTATGTTTTTTCTAAATTAAATTAAATTTATTCTGAGCCCCTAATTTATCAAACTGGTTGGAGATTTAGTCTTGGTTACTATTGGACTTTTCTCCTATCCCTCTGCCTCATACATTGGGCAATGGTCCTGGGAGTTCTATCTAGCACAAAAAAACAGGGCTTGCAGTAAGGCCTCTTTTCTGGTTACTACTGCTCACTACTGCCATATTCTTCATCCAAGCCTGCACAACCCCTTGAAGGTAAGTTCCATCATGGCTTCCATGGATTTTTGCTATTTTAGAGTCCCAGTGCCCAGGATGTAGCCTCTTTGTATACTACTATGTATCCATTTTCCTCTGAGGTCCTGCCACTATCACAGGGTACTGTGAGAAAGAGAACATCCAAACATGCTTTCCTCCAGAGTCTTTTAACTCTGAAGTTAGCTTGAAATTATGCTGGTAGTGGGCGTTCATTTTTTCCACTGGATGGAAGGGGTTTCTGGGAGCCTGACAATTATGAGAAACAAGGGGAGAAAAGTTGGATTTTACAATTATCAGTTGCTTTACTGATCGCCTATTTGGTGTCAGGTTCTATGCAATGAATAGGGTCTGGTCTGTGTCCTCAGGGAGATTCTGTTCTAGTGGAGGATGAACAATATAGTAGGGAAAGGGACCCCTATTGTTACTGATCTCAACTTCTGAGGGGAACATCTTAACTGATTGGTTTCAAATTACCCTTTTCAGTTTCACTGGTGATAATGAGTTAGTCATTAATTATGGATGTTTGGCTTGTAACTATGGGAATGGATGAGTGTGTATTTTTGTTCAAGGTGCTCTTGGGCTGTAGCTGCAAAGAATGGAACTGTGTGGCTCAGGCACTTTTCTGAAATCTATGGCTTTACAAGACTTCCTGCTGCAGATAAGGACACTGACTTCTCTTATCTACTTGTTCCTAGGTGCCTCTCTCTGGTGAGATACTGATTTTACCTGCAGAGCTGGATTGTTTTTATCCTTGAACTATACATTGTAAACACTTGAGAATAGTGCCAGGAGAAGAAAAAGAGTAATTCTTGCTGGGGAAAAGAATTGTGTAGGTGGTAGTTGTTTTAAAAACTAGGGGCTGGAGTGGTGTTTAGTCAAACATGGCTACCACGCAGCAATGAAAGAGCCTTTTGGCATCTTTTTTCAAAGAGCTCTACACTGATATGCTTTGTACTCTGACAGATATTCTAGGGGAAAATGTTTAAAATGTCTCAGCCTTTTAAAAGAAATCCTTCACCTGTTTTAGTTGTGTATCACGTTTTCCTTGAGGCTTCTGGAGTACTAATATATCAGGTTTTTATTAATTCAGTGATGCTGCATTGTAAATCATATGGTTTTACACTCTTGGCCCATACCATTTTACCTTTCCAACCATCTGAGCAAACTGCAACTATTACTTGATAAGTATCTGAATACTCTTCTGTCAAGTATATATTTATCCTAAAAAACTTGGTGCTGGAGAGAGCTTTTTATGTGCAATTTTGACGTTACATTTTGTAAACCTGTATTGATTTTTTTCTTCTCCACTTAAGCTGGATTCCTTTTCAGAGTTTTATACCCTTTAAAAAATGTAAGTAAATGTAAATGGAACTTCTAGAGAGAGCCCTTAAAATTGTTCTAATGACTTAGGTGTATCAAGGTTTTAGGCATACTTTTATATTTAGGCAGAAGGGAATTAATTGTGAGGAAAAAGTATGTTACACCACATTCTCCCTGCAGTAAGTTAGTTTCTTAAATATCTGTCTTCCTATCACTTGGGCTCTATGTGAGAAGAAGGGTAGCATAACTGAGGAGTAGATACAGTACCTCACCTAATTTCTATGATGTTCCCCAGAGATTGGTCCCTCTCCTTAGCTTATTTGGAGAGCTCATATACTTTACAAAATTTAAGTATATTTTATTGATTATGCCATTGCAGTTTTCCCAATTTTTCTCTCCACTTTACCCCCCTGTCCTGCACCCCCTAACCCTCCAGTATTCCCCCCCTGACTTAGTTCATATCCATGGCTTGTACATATAAGTTCTTTGACTTCTCTGTTTCCTATACCATTCTTAACCTCTCCCTGTCTATTTTATGCCTACCAATTACGCTTCATATTCCCTGTACCTTTTCTTATTATATGAAATGTTAAAGGGATTTAGCCAAGAGATAGAAGATCAAAAACTATGAACAGTATAATGATAACAAGCTCATAAGTATCAACCACTGAACCTAAAAAAAAAAAAAAAACCTAAGCAAACAACTAGTACAGGAACAGAACCAGAGAAATGGATATCACATGGAGGGTTTTCAGTAGGGAAGGGGAGGAGAAACCTCATATGTGTTTCATACCCTGACAAAACTTGGCCTTATGAAGGAATTGGAAACATATCCATAGTAAAGTCTGAATAACTTAATGGCTTAACATGTCACTATCCTAATGCATTTGCATTTTAATAAGCTGACAAAGCCCCAAAGAAAGCCTCTCTTAGAAGATTATCAGGCTTCAGTCCTTCAGTGGAAAGAGCTTATTGGCTGGTCATATCTCTCTGAATTTCCTTTCCCCACCAACTCCCAAAATAGCCATTTGAGGTTTCCCTAGTCTCTTTCTGTTAACTTATGCTGCCTAGTATCCATGCTGAGTGGTAGTTGAGTTGTAGCTGACCAAGTCTCTGACATGATCTCTGACACTGTGTGGGATGGAGGAGAATAGAGACATAAAGAAGAAGAGTATAATAAGAGAGGAAACAAGTCAGCATCACATGTACATCCACTGTGGGCTGAATGGGGCTATATATGGTATGAGTAGATAGAAAGGCAATGATGATTCCTGGTTCTTATAATAAGAAACTTATGACTCAGATGATTAAGAAAGATATAGGTGTTATAATTTTGTAAAACTACATTTGGAGTCAGGCCTGTCTGGGCTTGCATATCATCCTAACTTCTTTTTAACTATATATTCTTGGATGAATCCTTTACTCTCTCTAGACTTTAATTCCTCAAATGTAAAATGAGGCTTATGCCTACTTACTGTTCAAGGATGCCACAGAGAACAAATAAGATAATAGATATAAAAGCACTTTGCAAACCCCAAAGCTATTAAAGGGCTATATAGAGCTATGTTTGTAACTCAGGAGAATAGCTTAATAATATTCAGATGGTGCTTTTAAGCTCCATTCCCCCTCACCCCTACTTTCTCCTGAAATTGCATTGCCTTTCACTTCCTTGACTGAGAAAGGCCCCACCAGTATAAAACTGGGGGCACAGAACACTTAGGAGTAATTTAGGGCTTCTGGACAGTCACACAGTGCTCTGTGCTCGGAACTGCCCTGCACTGGCTTAATGCTCTGCTTTCATTATCTTGAAATTCTTAACTTTTGAATAGGGAGTCCTACAGTTTTATATTGTATTTAATCTCCCAAATTATGTAGCTGGCCTGCTCCTGGGCTGCTTTCTCTCTGTTCCTTTGTGGAGCTGGAACCAGAAGTTTCTTTATGACCCCACTGGGAAGAATATGAAAGTTAGCTGACAGTCTGCCTAGGGAGTTTGCCAGAGGGAGTTCAGTGGCTAGAGTTAAGTAGCTTTCTAGATGAGTATTGTGGGGTGGTTAGCCTGGGCTGAGGACCAAATGTTAAATAAGAGCCAAACATCTGGGTGTCCATTGTGCTAACAAGTGTGATGGTAGAACCTAATCATCAGCAAGGACCATTAGGCCCTGACCATGTTAAAAGAAAACAACTTAAAATTCACTGATTTCTGTCTTCAGCAGTGAATGCCAACAGAATGAGCAATTACCAGGCAGATGAGGCACATTGCACAGAGACCCAAGGAATTGAAGAGATAGAGGGCAGTTACAGGAATCTGTGCACAGTTGTGAACTTACCTCACATTTCCTTCTGCTGCAAGGTTATGTAATGGTTACACTGAAAAACTGGAACTCCATAAAGTAAATTCATAAAGCAATTATATTCTTCCCATTTCCCTCACTTCCTGCTCAAACTTGTGTAGTTGTTTGGTATTTTTCTTGCTACTGGATGAAATCTTAGCAGGTCCTAAAACTTTGGGATAATTAAAGGTCCCCTGGTCACATTTGCCACAAGAATTGTCTGTTTTCAGTAATTATAATGTCAAGTCCTGTGTAATAGTCAATATTCTGAACTTTATTTAAAGTTTTGCATCTTCCTGAGAATGGTCTGTTTTAGACTTAATTGTAGTGGAAAAGGGGGCATAATTTTGCCTTTTTTTCTCATCTTTATTGTGCTTCACATTTCTCTCTTCCTCTCAATTTGTTAGCCGCTCTTTGTGAACTCTTTGCATCATAGTGGGCAGAAGGATAAGAACTAAGGAATAAGAGAAATCTTTCTTAAAAAGTCTTATTGTGGCTTGACTTTGATGTACCTGTTTGGCAGTTATTTAATCCTTACTCTTGAGTTGGTTCTTTAGGTATTTGGTGATCTCTTAACTTTACATTCTTTAACAAACTCAGAGTCTCTTCTAGATGGCTATTAAGGTACGCTCTCCTACTCATAATTCTGATGATATATCTCTAGTTTCTTTCTGCTGACATCCCATTGCTTTAGGCTTAAAGCCCTCTTAAAATGGAGGATTTAAGAAAGCCTACTTCTGGTCTACGGTAGGCTTAATAATAGTCTTCCAAAGATGTCAATGTCTGCATTTCTGGAACCTGTGAATATGTTACTTTACATGATAAAAGGGACTTTGATGATGTGATTAAGGATTGTAGTGCAGGAGCTCCAAACTGGGGAGCTGCTTAAGTGTTCATGATATTCCTAAAAAGCCATTCAGAGGACTAGTAGATGTAGGCATGCTGTTTATTACTCATATTACAAGAGAGTGCACCAACAGCGGCAGGTCAGTGTGAGAGACACGGCACCTCTTCCAATCAGAGGCTCATTATAAGGAGTCCCTGACAAAGGTGGCAGGGGTCCAGGTTGCACAAACCTACATGTGGCTCAGACCTATATTACATCAGTGTGCACAAGCAGAAGAAAAAGTCAAGAAGCAGTCACAGGACAATAAACTGTTCCCAAAAGTAGATAAGGATGGAGTTACAATCCATTCCCAAAACAATACACATTCTTTCTGGCCATGGGCCCCCTGGCCAACCCTCATCACAGGTGCTGGGAGAGCCATCTATTGAGGTGAGGAGATTATCCTAGATTATCTGGGAGAGCCTATATAATCACAAGGGTCTTTCTAAAAGGGAGACTAGAGACCAGAGGAAGAGAAGACACTGTAACAATAAAAATAAAGATTAGAGTGATGTGGCCATAAGCCAAGGGATGCCAGCAGTCTGTAGAAGCAGGAAGGGATAAGAAAGGGATCCTTTTAAGCATCCCTCAGAAGGATCTAGTCCTGTCAATACCTTGTTTAGCCCTGTAAGACTCATGTTGGACTTTCGACCCTTAAAACTGTAAGATAATAAACTTGTGTTGTTTTGAGCAACTAAATTTGTGGTGATTTGTTATAGTAGCAATAGGAAAGAAATACAAGGTGCAAAAGGGATACTATTGAATCATTTATGTGGACAGATTATGAGACTGTAGGGGACTGTCAGTGTACTATACTCTCTTCACTCTACTCTCAGAGCAGTTATCTAGCCAGCTACACCTCTTGTTCTTTAGATTTCCAGTATACACTAGGATCCTGTGACCCCTAAATGGCAGAGGACAAAAAGTAAGTTCTCTGAACGTTCTTCTTGAGATCCCTCTCACTTGACTTGGGGTAAAAGAAAAACACCAATCCCTTCTATGGGGAGAAGGAAGAGTGATATTACAAATCAACAACTGTTTCTGAAAGTTATTGCTTCTATCCATTTTTCAATCTCTCTTCAACCTTAACTCACTTATACCAGAGGTAGATATTACACTAAGTGTTGCAAAACAGGGTTTGGACACATCCTTCAACATTCTTGCATTAGTGGTTTAAGAGCTTCCATTTGAAATGTAAGCATACTTGTGAACAATGATTTTTTTATCCTTAACCTTTTGATATGTCATCTTAAACAGATTCAGAGGGACCCATTTTAATATCTTCTTACATTTATAAAAGCCCTCCCATAAAGATCAGGTGACATCTTGGGGATGAGGAGGAGGATGGAGAGCACATTATAAAGACAGAATTTGTGTAAAGAGACATGTAACTTAAAGAGTTTAAGTTATTAGATTGAGCTAAAATGAACAAATTGAGCTAGATAAATTTTTTCTCTTCTACCAAATGGGTGAGGGTTTATGAGAAATATCAGATTGGTTATAGAATAAATGTATAAGCTATACTTTCCTCATGCATCTGGGAGTGCTGTGTGAGTGGTTTTTTGGTTTTCTACATGTCTGATTTATGAGTACCTAATCATTGGCAAAGTCAGCAATGTTTCCTCCATGTCAGGACCATTTAAAAAATTATACCACAGTGATAGCTATAGAGACTGGTTGCATAAACTTAATTAAAGACTATACTGAGTCCTATAAGTAGAGAATTCTTAAGGTAGTACCTAATCCCAGGTGGAGAAAGAAAGAAGACCCATCTATATCTGGTCTGTTCAGAAAAAGTTCAGCCATTGTTAATATAATGAGAACAGTTTGAGCAACATTGATGTAACCTGCCAACCAAGGACAGTGGACTGGAATGTGCATTTGGGAACAGAGACAACTTCACTGTACTGGTCAGTGGAGGCAGTAGACACCACTGAGTAGGCATGTGTACTGTGTGGGCATCACATTAAAAATGACTGAGCAAGTGGAGCAATGAATTTGCACCATATTTTTTGTTAAGCATCAACATTCCTCCACAGAAACTATTTGGATGACTCAGAAGGCTGCAGCTATGGGCAACTGGTGATTGGCAGCTTCATTACCACAACACGCCCATTCACGCATCACAACTAATGCAGAGTTTTTTGATGAAACATCAAATCATGCAGGTGACTTAGTCCCCTTACAGCTCAGATTTGGCATCCTGCAACTTCTGCCTTTCGCAAAACTAAAACCACCCTTTTTAAAGTAGATTTGAAGAATTCCTGAACCATCAGTGAGATTCAGGAAAATATTATGGGGCAGCTGATGGCAATTGGGAAAACTGCATGAGGTTTCAAAGTGCCTACTTTGAAGGGGACTGAGGCATCATTGTCCTATGTACAATGTTTCTTGTATCTTGTATCTTCTTCAATAAATGTCTCTATTTTTCATATTACATGGCTGTATACTTTCTGGACAGACCTCATATATTTTCAGTATTCTTAGGATATAGGCAGCGATTTTGGTGTAAGGCAACTCCAAAGAATGTAAGAATATATTAAGAATATATCTTGGGGAGAATCACTTGGCTTTGGCACAGTGGAGACTCCCGCAGCCCTGTGAGAGAGAAACATGTAGCTTTAGCAGAGAACCGCCACTCAGCTTTGGCACAGTGGCAACCCCCACTCCTTACAGCCATTGAGGGGAGAACCACTCGGCTTTGCAAGAGTGGGGATTCCCGCGGCTTTAGAAGGGGGAACCACCATCCGGCTTTAGCAGAAATCCTGGCGACACAGCTGATGGTACCGGGAACCGAGGGAGGCCTACCAGCTGAGACTGATTACTGGGAAGAACCAGGGGCTGCCTGAGCCACGGACTTCTATTTCTTTTCCTGAGATACAATGGATTGATTAATGACCTAAACATTGAAAATAGTGAGGAAAATGTGGACAAGAGTTTTACAACTTTTGAGAAAGGGGAAAGAAACTTCTGAGTAAGCCATTAAAATTTAAAGCCATTGAGAGAGTGGAACAGAGAAAGGAAGGGAGAGAGAGAAATATTGATGTGAGAGAGAAAGATCAGTCGGTTGCTTCCCATATGCACCTAGACCAGGAATCAACCTGAAACCTAGGTATGTGCCCTGAGCAAGAATCAAACCTACAACTCTGAGGCTTCCAGCCAAGACGGAGACATAGGTAGACACACTGTGCCTCCTCACACAACCAAAATAAGGACAACAATTTCAAAATAAAAAAAAAAACAATACCAACAGAAAATTGAACTGTATGGAAGTCCAACAACCAAGGAGTTGAAGTGGACACATTCATCCAGACTGGTAGGAAGAGTGGAGTCAGGGAGCTGGGACAGAGAGAGCTTGCAGCAGGTCAGTTGGCAGACCCTGGGCATGCAACATGGCAGCGGGCAGAAACAGCAAGGCAGTGGATTGTGAAGGGGTGCAGTGCACAAGGTGTCTGACAGGCTGGGTGGCCCCGCATTCATGCACAGATAAACCAAGTGGAACTTTGGAACGAGACAGACCACACAAGCCAGGGTCCCAGTTTGGGGAAATAAAGCCTAAAACACTGATTGAAAACACCTGTGGGGGTTGAGATGCTGGGAGAAACTCCCAGCCTCACAGGAGAGTTTGTTGGAGAGACCCACAGGGTCCCAGAATGTACAGAAACCCACCCACCTGGGAATCAGCACCAGAAGGGCCCAATTTGCTTGCTTGTTTGCAAGTAGGGGAAGTGACTGAAATCCAGCAGAGAGCAAAACAAGTGCCATTGTTCTCTCTTGGACCCCTGCCCCACATACAGACTCACAACCCAGCAACATGGGTTGCCCCACCAAGGTGAACACCTAAGACTGAACCCCTCACTACATAACAAATGTATGAAGACAAAACAAAATGGCCCAAATGAAACAACAGTTCAAAGCTCCAGACAAAATACAACTAAGTGATGAAGAGATAGCCAACCTATCAGAAGCACAGTTCAAAACACTGGTAATCAGGATGCTCACAGAATTGGTTGAATTTGGTCACAAATTAGATGAAGAAATGAAGGCTATGCTAAGTGAAATAAAGGAAAATGTAGAGGGAACCAATAGTGATCGGAAGGAAACTGGGACTTAAATTCATGGAGTGAACCAGAAGGAAGAAGGAAACATCTAATCAGAAAAGAATGAAGAAACAAGAATTCAAAAAAATGAGGAGAGGCTTAGGAACCTCCAGGACATCTTTAAATGTTCCAACATCCAAATCATAGGGATACCAGAAGGGGAAGAGGAAGAGCAACAAGTGGAAAAGTTATTTGGACAAATAATGAAGGAGAATGTCCCCATTCTGGCAAAGGAAACAGACTTCCAGGAACTCCAGGAAGCTCAGATAGTCCCAAAGAATTTGGACCCAAGGAGGAACACATCAAGGTACATCATAATTACATTACCCAAGATTAAAATGAAGGAGAGAATCCTAGAAGCAGCAAGAAATAAGGGGATAGTCACCTACAAAGGAATACCCATCAGACTATCAGCTGATTTCTCAAAAGAGACCTTACAGGCAAGAAGGGGCTGGAAACAAGTATTCCAACTCATGAAAGGCAAGGACCTTCATCCCAGATTGCTCTATCCAGCAAAGCTCTCATTTAGAATGGAAGGGCAGATAAAGTACTTCTCAGATGAGGTCAAGTTGAAGAAGTTCATCATCACCAAGCCATTATTACATGAAATGTTAAAGGGACTTATCTAAGAGAAAGAAGATAAAAAACATGTATGGTAAAATGACAGCAAACTCGCAATTATTAACAACCACACCTAAAACAAAAAATAAAAACAAACTAAGCAAACAACTAGAGCAGGAACAGAACCCAGAAATGGAGATCACATGGAGGGTTAGCAACAGGGGAATGGGAGAAGAGTGAGGGGAAAGGTACAGAGAATAAGTAGCATAGAAGGTAGGTAGAAAATAGAGAGGGAGAGGGTAAGAATAGTATGGGAAATGTAGAAGCCAAGAACTTATAAGTATGACACATGGACATGAAGTAAAGCAGGGGAATGTGGGTGGGAGGGGGTGTGCAGGGTAAAGGGGAGTGAAGAGGGAAAATGGGAAAACTGTAATAGTGTAATCAATAAAACATATTAAAAACATTAAAAAAGCATAAATAATAGGTACAAAATAGAGGGAGGGCATAAAAAAACCCTCTGCAACCATTTGGTTAAAGGGCAACACTCCAACCAACTGAGTTACACCAACAAGGGCTAACTGAAAAATTTGCTGAGAGTAGATCCTAAGAATTCTCATGAATTCAAAACTGGTTACTGTGTGAGATGATGATTATGATAATTATCTTGATTACGGGAATCTTTTCACAATGTATATATTGAGTGATCACATTGTAGACTTTAAATGTTATAATTATATTTTCCAATTATGCATTATTTCAGTAAGCCTGGATAAAGAAAGAAAAATGTGTTATATATATATACAATGGAAGATTATTTAGTTTTACAAAGGGAAATCAATTCTGCCACTTACAACACATGGATGGAGCTGGAGGACATTATGCTAAATTAAATAAGCCAGACACAGAAGGGCAAATACTTCCTGATACCACTTTTATGTTGAATCTGTAATAGTCAAATGAATAAAACCAAAGAGTAGATAGTTGTTTCTGGAACTGGGTGGAGGAGGAAATGTGGAGGTAATAGTTAAAGGGGCCAAAGTTTCAGTTAGGCAAGATAGATAAGTTCTGAAGGTCTGTTGTGCAACATAAGGCCTATAGGTATCAATATCCTATTTTTCAGTTAAAAATTTGCTAAGAAGGTAAATCTTTTTTAAAATATATTTTATTGGTTATGCTATTACAGTTGTCCCATTTCCCCCCTTCTCTCCCCTCCACCCTGTCCCCCCTCTCCCACCCACGTTCCCCCCCTTTAGTTCATGTCCATGGGTCATACTTATGAGTTCTTTAGCTTCTACATTTCCCATACTATTCTTGCCCTCCCCCTGTCTATTTCCTACCTACCATCTATGCTACTTATTCTCTGTACCTTTTCCCCCCTCTCCTCCTCCCACCCCCCTACTGCTAACCCTCCATGTGCCTTCCATTTCTGTGGTTCTGTTCCTGTTCTAGTTGTTTACTTAGTTTCTTTTGGTTTTGCTTTAGGTGTGGTTGTTAATAATTGTGAGTTTGCTGTCCTTTTACTATACATGTCTTTTCTTTATCTCCTTTTCTTAGATAAGTCCCTTTAGCATTTCATAAAATAATGGCTTGGTGATGATGAACTCCTTTAACTTGACCTTATCTGAGAAACACTTTATCTGCCCTTCCATTCTAAATGAGAGCTTTGCTGGATAGAGCAATCTGGGATGTAGGTCCTTGTCTTTCATGAGTTGGAATACTTGTTTCCAGCCCCTTCTTGCCTGTAAGGTCTCTTTTGAGAAATCAGCTGACAGTCTGATGGGAACTCCTTTGTAGGTTACTGTCCCCTTATCTCTTGCTGCTTCTAGGATTCTCTCCTTCGTTTTCACCTTGGCTAATGTAATTATGATGTGCCTTGGCGTGTTTCTTCTTGGGTCCGACTTCTTTGGGGCTCTCTGAGCTTCTTGGATTTCTTGGAAGACTGTTCCCTTTGCCAGATTGGGGAAGTTCTCCTTTATTATTTGTTCAAATACATGCTCAATTTGTTGCTTTTTCCCTTCCCATTCTGGTACCCCTATAATTTGGATGGTGGAACATTTAAAGGTGTCCTGGATGCTCTTAAGCTTTTCCTCGTTTTTTTGAATTCTTATTTCATCATGCTTTTCTGCTTGGTTGATTCTATCTTCCTTCTTGTCCACTGTGTTGTTTTGAGACTCAGATTCCTTCCTTTCAATATTGGCTCTCCTCCGTATATCTTCCTGCATCTCTTTTATGGTAACCTGCATCCTTTCATCCAATCTGTGCCCCAAATCAATCAATTCCGTGAGCTTTCTGATCACCAGTGTTTTGAACTGTGCATCTGATAGATTGGCTATTTCTTGGTCACTCAAAAGGATGAGTCCTGGGGGACTGATCTGTTCTGTTGGAAACATATCTTTCCCTGTCTCTCCTTTTTTTTTTTTTCCTGTCTGGTCACTCTTGTTATGGTGGGGGGCAGAGCCTTAGGTGTTCACCGGGGCTGGGCACCCCAGTCGCTAGTTTGTGACGTTATATGTGGGGGCAGGAGCGGGAGCAGGGATGGGAGGGAACAATGGCGGTAGTTCCATTCTCCTGGGCTCAGACCCTTCTCTGGGATCCTGGGCTACGAGCTCTGCCCTGGTCTACAATCGCTGCCTCACTGGGTCCGCCAGCCGCAGCTTGCGTACTCAGGGATCACTGCTGCATTCTGGCGCCCCGGATGGCTGTCGCGCCGATTTCGCGCCAAATTTTCCCCGACTTCCGCGCTCCGCCAACCTGCACCAGCCCTGCACCCATCCGGCTCGTCTTCTCCTACCAGTCTGGATGTACGGGTCTACTTCAACTTCTTGGCTGTCCGACTTCCATTCAGATAAATCCTCTGTCATTTCTGGGTGTTATTCTATCTGTAAATTATTGTTGTTCTAATCTTGGTTGTGCGAGGAGGTACGGTGCGTCCACCTATTCCTCCATCTTGCTGGAAGTCCAAGAAGGTAAATCTTACGTTAAGTGCTCTTATCATAAATACATAGAAAGAAAAAAAAAATCAAGGGCAGGAGGAAACTTCCAAAGATGATGGATAAGTTTACAGCCTTGATGGTTTCACAGGTGTATACCTATTCCAAGTTCATCAAGTTGTATATTAAATATGTACAGCTTTTTGTATATTAATCAAAAGCTAATAAAACAGTTTAAACACACACACAGAGAAAGAATATATCTTAAGAATATATTAAGTATAAAGGAATATTAAGAATTATATGTATGAACTTTAGAGAGCCCCAGCTTGGAAGATTCTAGGTTCTAGTCTTCATGCCCTGGTATGAGAGACTTGTCTGTCAGTATATGTAGTTCCTATTTACTCCATGTAATTCTCAAGTGAGAAAAAAATTATAAAAATTAACAACCAGAAATATCTTTAGGGTTTGAAAAATCACAGTGCTAATTTACATCCAGAACCATCATCAGCTGAGAAATGAATTAATGGGATGGCATGTTTAATGCATAGCATACAGCATGTTAGTTGTAAGTGCTCAGATGGTAATTAAGCATACAGACCTTACTCTTAGATCATGAGTGATTCCAGGAAGCTAACAGTATCATTTCAGTTCTGGAAGAATGGTTTCTATGAAGTAAGTGACTCACTTGTTTTATAGAAATGCATATAATATCCAAAAAGGATGGACAAAAAAGGGATTAAAAGTCATAGGTTCTAATCTCACCTTTTTCATGGGTTAGCTGCTTAATTTTAGGCCATTTACAACTTACCTGGGACTATTATTTTTATCAATTAAATTTAGATAAAATTCTCTTCCCTGTCTGTCTCATAGGATACTTGTGAGGCCAAATGAGGAAATACATAGGAAAGAGGTTCATGTAATTTAACGTGCTATACAGATGAGGATTATTGTCTTAGCTTTAGAATGACTCATGTACATGTCTTTATTGAATTCTCTTTCCCTCTCATTTTTTCTCTAAGGAATTCCCATCACTGTCTCAAGGATAGTCTATTTTTAGCAAGCCATCTTAGTGTGGCCTGCTATTTTAGTTTCTGAAGACATTTCCCTTTGCATTTAATGGATTTTCACTACAGGGAAAGATGGCAGGAGTTTCTTCCTGCTACCTGAAATTGTTTCAAAATTTATCTCTTTACTTTTTATGTTGGAATTACTGTATTTTCTGGCATATATCCCCCCTTTGTTCTTTTTTCTGTATGCCTTATTTCAATTATTAAGTGCAATATTGCTTTTCTCTATATTATTTCATCCTTGGATGGTTAATTGCTAGCAACATCAATTAGATTCTGATCTTTGAAGAATGGGTCAGAACAATTTAACAGATGTAAACTACATTGATTATAGTGAATCAATTGTATTCGTCAGGACAGGCTAGATTATGCTGAAGGAACAAAAAACCCTGAAATCTTAGTGGCTTCAAACATAAAAGTTCTATTTCTTGTCTGTTCAAGCTCACACCTTCATCATAGGACCTTGGGGGCTTTGCTCTGTATTGCCGTCACCCTCTAACTCAGGCTGATGGAGAAGCTACTGTAGGGAAAATAGCCAGTGATTTTTTAAATTTAAAATTCATTTTTCAATTACAGCTTACATTCAATCTTATTTTATATTAGTTTCAAATGTATAGCATAGGGCTTAGACAATCACATCCTTTACAAAATGATCCCCTGATATTTCCAGTACCCACTTGGTACTATATATATAGTTATTACAATATTAGTGACTATATTCCCTATGTCGTACTTTACCTCCCCACGGCTGTTCTGTAACTACCAATTTGTACTTCTCAAACCCTTCACCTTTACAGCCAGTGCCCCAACCCCTCCTCTCTGGCAACCATCAGTCTCTTCTCTGTACCAATGGGTCTTTTTTTGTTCATTTATTTTGTTCCTTAGATTCCACATTTAAGTGAGATCATATGGTATTTGTCTTTCTCTGACTTATTTCACTGAGCATAATAGCTTCTAGGTCCATTTATTCTGTCACAAATGATAAAGTTCTATTCTTCTTAATAGCTGAGTAGTACCCTAGTGTTTATATGTACCATATCTTTATCCATTTGTCTATTGATGGGCACTTGGGTTGGTTCCATATCTTGGCTACTGTAAATAATGCTGCAATGAACATAGGGGTGTATATATTCTTTTTATATTAAGTATATTTTGATTTTGCCATCACAGTTATCCCATTTTTCTCCTTTGCCCTCCTCTGGCTGCTTCCCTCTAGCAATCCCCCCCTTAGTTCATGTCCATGGGTCGTACATATGAGTCATTTGACTTCTCCATTTCCTATACTATTTTTACCATCCCACTGTGTTTTCTGTACCTACCAGTTATGCTTCTTATTCCCTGTATCTTTCCCTCAATTCTACACTTTTCCCCTTAATTCTCCACTTTTCCCCTCCCTGCTGACAACTCTCCATGTGATCTCCATGTCTATGATTCTGTTCCTATTCTAGTTGTTTGCTGAGTTTGTTGTTTTTCAATCCCATTGTTGATAGTTGTGTGTTTATTGTCATTTTACTGTTCATAGTCTTGATCTCCTTATTCTTAGATAAGTTCCTTTAACATTTTATGTAATAAGGGCTTGGTGATGTTGAATGCCTTTAGTTTTACCTTGTCTTGGAAACACTTTATCTGCCCTTCCATTCTAAATGACAGCTTTGCTGGATAGAGTAATTTGGATGTAGGTCCTTGCTTTTCATCTCTTTGAATACTTCTTGTCAGTCCGTTCTTTCCTGCAAAGTTTCTTTTGGGAAATCAGCTGACATTCTTATGGGAACTCCTTTGTAGGTAACCCTCTTGCTGCTCTTAAGATTCTCTGTTAATCTTTAACCTTTGTCATTTTAATTATGATATGTCCTTGGTGTGGCCCTCTTAGGGTCCAACTTGTCTGAAACTCTCTGTGCTTCCTGGACTTGTATGTCTATTTCCTTTGACAAATTGGTGAAGTTTTTTTTTCATTACATTTTCAAGTTTTCAATTTTTTGCTTTTCCTCTTCTCCTGGCACCCCTATGATTCAGATGTTGGAACATTTAAAGTTGTTCCAGAAGTTCCTAAGCCTCTCATTTTCTTGAATTCTTGTTTTTTTCTTTCTGTTCCGAGTGAATATTTATTCCTTCTTTTTTGTTTCAAATCTTTGATTTGGATCCTTGTTTCCTTCCCTTCACTGTTGATTCCCTGTATATTTTTCTTTTTTAAAAAAATACATTTTATTGAATGTGATTACAGTTGTCCCATTTTCACTGCCCTGTGCCCCGCACACACCCTCTCACCCACATTCCCCCCTTTAGTTCATGTCCATGGGTCAAACATATAAGTTCTTTGGTTTCTACATTTCCTATACTATTCTTAACATGCCCCTGTCTATTTTGTACCTACCATTTATGCTACTTATTCTCTGCACCTTTTCCCCCACTCTCCTCCTCCCACTCCCCTGTTGATAAGCCTCCATGTGATCTTCATTTCTGTGGTTCTATTGCTGTTTTAGTTGTTTGCTTAGTTTGCTTTTGTTTTTGTTTTAGGTTCAGTTTTTAATAACTGTGAATTTGCTGTCATTTTACTGTTCATATTTTTTATCTTATTTTTCTTAGATAAATCCTTTTAACATTTCATAAAATAAGGGCTTAGTGATGATGAACTCCTTTAACTTGACTTATCTGAGAAGCACTTTATCTGCCCTTCCATTCTAAATGAAAGCTTTGCTGGATAGAGCAATCTGAGATGTAGGTCCTTGCCTTTCATGAGTTGGAATACTTCTTTCCAGCCCCTTCTTGCCTGCAAGGTCTTTTTTGAGAAATCAGCTGACAGTCTTATGGGCACTCCTTTGTAGGTAACTGTCTCTTTTTCTCTTGCTGCTTTTAAGATTCTCTCTTTATCTTTAATCTTGGGTAATGTAATTATGATGTACCTCGGTATGTTCCTCCTTGGGTCCAACTTCTTTGGGACTATCTGAGCTTCCTCGAGTTCCTGGAAGTCTGTTTCCTTTGCCAGAATGGGGAAGTTCTCCTTCATTATTTGTCCAAATAACTTTTCCACTTGTTGCTCTTCCTCTTCTCCTTCTGGCACCCCTATGATTTGGATGTTGCAACATTTAAAGATGTCCTGAAGGTTCCTAAGCCTCTCTTCATTTTTTTTGAATTCATGTTTCTTCATTCTGTTCTGGTTGAATGTTTATTTCTTCTTTCTGCTCCAAACCGTTGATTTGAGTTCCAGTTTCCTTCCCTTCAGTGTTGGTCCCCTGTTCATTTTCTTTTATTTCACTTAGCATAGCCTTCATTTCTTCATCTAATTTGTGACAAAGTTCAACCAATTCTGTGAGCATCTTGATTACCAGTGTTTTGTACTGTGCATCTGATAGGTTGGCTATCTCTTCATCGCTTAGTTGTATTTTGTCTGGAGCTTTGAACTGTTGTTTCATTTGGGCCATTTTTTCCCTTGATGCACCTGTTATGTTGTAAGGGTCAGAACCTTAGGTATTCACAGGGGTGGGGCAACCCACTTTGTTGGGTTGTGACGCTGTATGTGGGGAAGGGGTCTGAGAGGGGTCAGTGGTGCTTGCTCTGCTCTCTGCTGGATTTGTCACTTTCCCCACTACCCACAAGCAAATTGGGCCCATCTGGTGCTGATTCCCATGTGGGTGGGTTTGTGTACATTGTAGAACCCTGTGGTTCTCTCCTACAAACTCTCCTGTGAAGCTGAGAGTTTCTCCCAGCACGTCAACTCCCACAGGTGTTTTCATGCAGGGTTTTGAGGCTTTATTTCCCTGTGCTGGGGCCCTGGGTTATGCAGTCTGTTTCCCCAATTGTTTCTCCTTGTGTATCTGCACAGGAATCTGGGACTTCCAGCTCCACCAGCCACCACCTCGCCAGGTCTGCCAGGTCTGCCAGCTGCTGCCTTGCTGGCCAGCTGCAACCTTTTCCACCCCACTCCACAATCCACTACTTTGCTGGATCTGCCAGCCGCCATTTTGCCTAGAGTCTTCTCCATGTGGCTGCTCGTCTCCACGTGGCTGCTCGTCTCCACCCCTTCTACTTGTCTGGATGAATGTTTCTTTAACTTCTTGGTTGTCAGACTTTCATACAGTTTGGTTTTCTGTTGGTTCTGGTTGTTTTTTTATTTTAATTGTCGTCCTTCTTTTGGTTGTGCAAGGAGGTACAGTGTGTCTACTTACGCCTCTATCTTATATATTTTCTTTATTTCACTTTGTATAGCCTTTACTTCTTCCTTTATTTTGTGGCCATACTCAATAATTTCTGTAAGCATCCTAATCACCAGTGTTTTGAACTCTGCATCTTATAGGTTAGCTATCTGGGTGTCACTTAGTTCTTTTTCTGGAGTTTTGGTCTCTTCATTCACTTGGGCCATATTTCTTTGTCTCCTCAATTTGGCAGCTCCCTGCATTTCTGTGTATTAGGTAGAGTTACTTGGACTCCCCATGATAGTGTACCTGTTATGGTATAAGGGGCAGAGCCTTAGTTATTTGCCTGGGCAGTGCAAACCTCTTTATTGCTTTGTGGTGCTGTATATGGGGGTGGGGTTAGAGAGGGAATGATGCCACTTGCTCAGCTCATCCCCATTTTCAGTCACTTCCCCCATTCCCCATTAGCATCTGGCACCCTTCTAGCTGCTGCACTGGTGCTGTTTTCCAGAGTTGGTGGGTTTGCATATATTCTAGGACTCTGTGGGCCCTTTAGATGGACTCTCCTGAGAGACGGACAGTTTCTGTTGGTCCCACCCCTGGTGTTCCAGTACCCACTGGTTTTTATAGCCATTGGTTATGAGGCTTTATTTGACAGGTGCTAGAACCCTGGGCTATGTGGTCTGGCCTAGGGCTGGGACCACTTGCTCCCCAGTTTTCCCTCCCAGTTTTTATCTACCTCAAGTGAATGTGGGACTGCCTATTCCTTTGGCTGCCTCCCACTGCCTTGTTGCTGCCACTGCTGCTGCTGCCTTGCTGCACCACACCATTTCCTTTCCAGCACTCCTAACTATCTGGATAAATGTTTGTTCTTTAAATATTTGGTTGTAGGACTTCCATACAGTTCAATTTTCCAGCAATTCTGATTGTTTTTTGTTTTTAGATTGGTTGATATCCTTCTTTTAGTTGTGTGAGGAGGGGAAGCGAGTCTACCTATGCCTCCATTTGGGGCAGAAGTAGCACATATTCTTTCTAATTAGTGTTTTGGGTCTCTTTGGATATGCGAGGTCTGTTCAGAAAGTAACAAGCCATGTAATATGAAAAATAGAGACATTTATTGAAGAAAATACAAGATACAAGAATCATCGTACATAGGACAGTGATGCCTTAGTCCCCTCCAAAGTAGGCAGCTTGGGACCTCACACAGTTCTTCCAATCACCATCATGTGCCTTGTCATATTTTCCTGAATCTCTTTGATGGACTGAAATCTCTTCCCTTTCAAAGGTGATTTTCATTTTAGAAAAAGCCAGAGGTCACATGGCACCAAATCTGGGATGTAGGGGGGCTCAGTCACCTGGGTTCTTTGATGTTTCACCAAGAAAAAAAAGAACCTCTGCATGAGACATGGTGCATGAGCAGGAACATTGTTGTGATGAAGCGGCTAATCACCAGTTGCCAATAGTTGTGGCCTTCTGATTCATCCAAATAGTTTCCATGGAGGAATATTTAAGCTTAATGCAAAATTTAATGAAGATCAGTTGCTGTACTTGCTCAGTCATTTTGAATGCAATGACCACATAGTTCACATGTTCATTCAATGGCATCTAGTATCCCCACTGACTAGTACAGTGAAGTCGTCATTGTTCATGGAAGCCCATTCCAGTCCACTCTCCTTGGCTGCCAGATTATCTTGATGTTGCACAAACCATTCTCATTATATTAACAATGGCTGGGCTTTTCCTGGACAGACCTTGTATGCCTGGAAGAGGAATTGCTAGGTTATAAGGTAGTTCCATTTTTACTTTTTTTTACACATTTTATTTTATTTTATTTTATTTTACTTTATTATTTCATTTCATTTCATTTCATTTTATTATTTTTAAGTATATTTTATTGATTATGATATTACAGTTTTCTTAATATTTCCCCTTTTATCCCCCCTCCACGCTACACCTTCCAACCTTCCAGCATTCCCCCTCTTAGTTCATGTCTATGGGTTTGTACATATAAGTTCCTTTATTTCTGTTTCCTATACCAATTTTTACCTCTCCCAATCTACTTTATGCCTACTAATTATACTTCTTCCTTGTAATTTTTCCCCACTACCCCTCTCCTCCCCCTCCCCACTGAAAACCCTCCATGTGATGTCCATTTCTCTGATTCTGTTGCTGTTCTAGTTGTTTGCTTAGTTTTAGTTTTTTTTGTTTTTCTTTTTTGTTAGGTTCATTTGTTATTAGTTGTAAGTTTGTTGTCCTTTTACTGTTCATAGTTTTTTTTATCTTCTTCAACTTCTTAGATAAGTCCCTTTAACATTTCATATAATAAGAGCTTGATAATGATGAACTCCTTTAACTTGACCTTGTCTGGGAAGCACTTTATCTGTTCTTCCATTCTAAATGATAGCTTTGCTGGAGAGAATAATCTTGGATGCAGGTCCTTGCCTTTCATGACTTTGGATACTTCTTTCCAGCCCCTTCCTGCTTGTAAAGTTTCTTTTGAGAAATCAGCTGATAGTCTTATGAGTACTCCTTTGTAGGTAACTCTCTCCTTTCTTCTTGCTGCTTTTAAGATTCTCTCTTTATCTTTAATCTTGGGTAACAATGATGTTGTGCCTTGGTGTGTTCTTCTTTGGGTCCACCTTCTTTGGGACCAACTTCTTTGGGACTCTCTGGGCTTCCTGGACTTCCTGGAAGTCTATTTACTTCGCCAGATTGGGGAAGTTTTCCTTCATTATTTGTTCAAATAAGTTTTCAATTTCTTGCTGTTGTTCTTCTGGCACCCCTATAATTTGGATATTGGAACATTTCAAGTTGTCCCAGAGGTTCCTAAGCTTCTTTTCATTTTTTTGAATTCTTCTTTCTTCATTCTGTTCCAGCTAGATGTTTGTTTCTTCCTTTTATTCCAAATCATTGATTTGAGTCCTGGTTTCCTTCCGGTCACTGTTGGTTCCCTAAATATTTTGCTTTATTTCACTTTGGGTATCTTTCATTTGTTCTTTCATTTTTCAACCAAATTCAATCAGTTCTGTGAGCATTTTGATTACAAGGGCTTTACATTCTCCATCTGACAGGTTGGCTGTCTCCTCATTGCTTAGCTCTCTTTCTGCAGTTTTGCTGTGTTCTTTCTTTTGGACCCTATTT
Organism: Phyllostomus discolor; assembly: GCF_004126475.2. Classification (NCBI taxonomy): domain Eukaryota; kingdom Metazoa; phylum Chordata; class Mammalia; order Chiroptera; family Phyllostomidae; genus Phyllostomus; species Phyllostomus discolor. Next base: position 72,163,386 of record NC_050198.1, read on the forward strand.
CTTTGTCTTGGTGCACCTGTTATGTTGTAAGGGGGTGGAGCCTTAGGTAGTCACGGGGGCAGGGCAATCCTCCTTGCTGTGCTGCAGTGCTGCCTTTGGGGGAGCTGCTAGAGAGAGAACAGTGCAGCTTGCCTGCTCAGCTAGCTCTAGCCCCACTTTCCAATGAACTCTTGTGTGAGAATGGGAGTTTCTGCCACCTTGGCTACCCCCACCATAGTCCACAGTCAGCTCTGAGTCTCAGTTTCCTGTTCAGTCAGCCCCACCCACACAGTCCTCCGCCTTGCTGGGGGTTCTTTCATCCAGCCCTGCCTGCACTGTCAAATATCTTGCCATGGGTTCTCTCCGTCCACCCATCTTACTGGTCTGGTTGGTCTGGTTGACTGTTTTCTTTAATTCCTTGGTTGTCAGAGTTCCATGCAGTTTGATTTTCTGGTGCTTCTGGTTGTTTATTGATTTTAGATTGGTTGTTATCCTGTTGGTTGTGCAAGGAAGTGAAGAGTTTCTCCCTATGCCTCCACCTTGGCCGGAACTCTCCCATTTTTACTTTTTTGAAGTAACTCCATACTGTTTTCCATAGTGACCGCACTGGTCTTCAGTCCTTTCAACAGTGCCTTAGGGTTCCCTTTTCTCCACACCTTCTCCAACACTTGTTGATTTATTGATGAAAGCCATTTTGATAGGTGCGAGGTAGTAATATGACCAGTCTTTGTGGCACAGGAAAAAGAGGCTTCTGAAGTTTGTTACAATGACAATTCTCTATTTCATAATCAGCATATATCACTTTCAATAACATCTTATTGACCAGATCTGTTCACCTAGAACCACCAATAACCATAAGGAGGCCGAGAAAAGCAATCCTACTTGTATGCCTGGTGAGGAGAAAAGCAAACATTTTGACAAGTTTAGCTAAATTACTCATACTTTTTTCAGGCCTCTGATATACTTTTATCAATTTTGCTTTAGACTGTCTTTTTGGTGTCTGGGCCATTGTAAATTTGCTTCTGAGACTTTGTTTATAGAGTTAAATTCCCTGATAAAGTCAATATAAGTGTTCTTTGTGAAGTCTTCTGGTTTCAGTGATGCCAATTGTTATTTGATTGTAGGATGTGGTAATCTCCGACAGTCTACATTTCCTTTTCTAAATCTTATTAGTGAAAAATGGCATGTCTTAGCAGTAGTAAGAAAACAGAAGGATTATAGTTTGTTCATGTGACTGCTTTTGTTGATACTTTGTTTCCTATCACTCATTTATTCATATCCATGCATCCATCCATCCATTCATCCATCCATCCAAAATACTTTTATTGAACATCTCCTGTGTTCCAGTTTCTTGGTAAGTGCCAGAGATGGGAAGTTGAATTTTTCCAAGGAAGTCCAACTACTTCTTATTTTATAGTCCATGCTCTTTTTGATTAACATGAAAATGTAATGCCTTATTGTATTTTTAATTTCAAAAAAGTCAGTATGACAAAATACACATCAAGGAAATTACCATTTTAGGATTTCTTTTTAAAAACTACCTACCTATCTTCCTCCCCAGAAGATTTTATGCACCATGGGAAGTTTTCTTTTTTTTTTTTTTCCTATTTAGCACTCTTTCACTATCCCTGGTTGAGAATCACTGTTCTAATTATATCATATACACTTATATCAATTATTAGAATTGAGGATTGGGTAGCTTTTGAGAATGTGTGTATAAGTCTATGATGGCCTTGAAGGATGAAAGGCTTTTTGTGGTCAAATTTATAAGGGAAGTGATTTTTAATAATTATAACATATTACATTATCATTCTTATTCCCATTCTATTCCTATTCTTAGTTTCCTTTATATTTCCTCACAGTACTATGAACATTGTAGATGTTTCATCTATACTTGCTTGTTCTATAGATACCGAGTTTACCTGCCCTAAACTTCTTGTTTGGTAACCCAGATATTGGCAGGAACCTTTAAAATTAATTAACTACAGCAGAAGCAAATTCTCAAATATTAAAGCCTTTTCTAACCTTTAATTAGGTATATTCTAAAAGACTATAATAGTCTGGATATGGAAAGAGGCTTTGGGGAAAAGAATCTCAAATTCATTAATAGGCTGATTTAGAGACAGAGATATATAGTCTGGGACTGCAGAATCTCCCACTGCTCCCCAGAAACAACCAGTTCCTTGGCTATAGTATGAGAACCTTATATTATGCTAATTTACTCTTAGTGCTTTAGGCCCTTATTACCTGGTTTGAAATCCCCACCAGTGATGTAAGTTTGCAAATAAAGATCAGAACATTGTCTCTGCAAGTGTATGTTCTTTTTAATTTGCCAGATTTTTTAAGGTGCCATCTCAGGCATCACAAAGTGTATGTCCCAGAAACATTAAAGGGAAGTAAGAAGGGGCAAAGGAATGGCGACTTCATGAGAATAACTAGGAAACTCCACCTATCACATTAACTCTGCTGATACCCCTCACCAGTTTGGACTTGTTTCCATTTTCCTGTATTCTCTTTGCTATGACCTTGTCTTTCCCACAGTCTACTTGACTTTGTTGTTATCTTGGCTTCCTCCCAAACCCTGTAGCCCTGCTGGTTGGTCTAAGGAATGGCCTTCCTCACCTACTTTACAGTTTCTCTTTGATTGTTACCAAAAGATAGCCTATCACCAGCCATTCTTGTCTTCACCTCTAGATTTCACTTTGGGTAATTGTCCAAGTGAATTCTGGGAGGGTAATTGGTATGGAATATTTGTGGGGTTTTTGTTTGTTTATGGCAAAGAATGCTTTTGTAGATCTAATAATTGCTTCAAATGATCTTTTTTGTAAAGAAAAAAATATCAGGTTTCTTTAAAGCTATATCTTCCAGTCAGCACAGACTTTCCTATTGTTCCTTTCTTTGCAAAACAATTCTTGTGTTATTGCTATGAGAAATTTCAGTGGGTTGTCTTTGGAAAATGCAAAAGGAAAACAACCTAGTATCCTCAAAGGGCAATGCCTTCTCTGGGACATGGCCACTTTCCTTTTGTACTTCAGACACAGTCAGCAGCTCTGTGCTCTATAGAATAAGATGTGTATAATTTGAAAATCATTTCCTGCCTCTTAACATCAGATTTTACCAGGAAAGCAAAGTCCTATTTTTCTACTTTCTCCATTCTTTTGCTTCTCAAAGCCAATATTCTTTTAGGCTGAATTAACCCAGACTTTTAATTTTTGCCCCCTTTTCTCATCTCTCTCAGTTCTCCTGGGGGGATCAGGATTAAATGGATTATGTTACTGTTTAATTTTCTGCATTGTGTATTTCCATCCCCTGAATGAAAGGCTTCTCAGCCTGATCAGGTCATTACCTGATGATTAATTTCCCTGATCAGTCTTTGGCATTTAATAATTTCTAGTTTTGCCTTATGTATAAAAAACCATGAAACTCAGAAAAATGTGGATTAAAGTCAGGCCCACATTCTATTTATGAGGTTTTCCTTCCTAGTGTGTTTTCTAGGTATTAGGAAGGTACCTTAATAAAACATTGTAAGATTGTAATTTGAGTTACTAAACTGCCCAGGAAGAGCCCTGTAGGGTGGAGTTGAGAAGGGAAGGCAAGTTTTATACTGACCATACTTAGAAAGTTCTAGAAATATTAGCTTGGAGAGGATTTTAATTCTGTAACTATATGGTAATCAATAGCCAGGCCAAACTTCTTTAGATAAATTTTCTGGTAAGTATTAATAGTTTAGAGTATCACAATTTTGTTCTAATTGCTTTGCTACTAACCCATGGCTAAAAATTCCAATTAAGGTTCATATCCTCGGGGAAGTATTCCTTGAGCACTCTAGACCAAATAAATTGTTCTCTTTGCTGAACTATTAAGCAGTTATCTGATACTTATTACTTATTATTTTCCTCTACAGCAGTAGTTCCCTGCTGGTGGCCTGCAGCAACAAGGTATTGCATATGCACTTATGAAGAACTGTCTGGAGATTAAATAAATGCTTTCTCAAACATGACTATGTACCATTTCTTTTTCAGATTCATGTGCAGGCATTATTTAAATACAAATGTATTTAAGAGTGTGACTGAATTTTTTGCAGCTTTTGGTCATTACCAATTTTCATGATCACTGAACACTAAAAGTGTAATTACTATCATGGGCAGATCCACAAAATATTGTGATGTTTTACAAGGATCCTTTTAAAAGGATCTACAACTAGAGCTCTACCAGAAACTCTTAGAAGGCAAATAGTGTGTCTTCCAATTTGTTTACCCATATTGTTTGGAATATAAGATGCACTCCCCCCACCCAAATTTGGGAGGAAAAGGGAGGTTCATCTTATAGTCTGAATGTAGCTTACCTGGCTCATTGTGGTAGGGGGGGGTGGCAGTGGAGCAGGGTCACAGGTTGTTAAATATTTTACCACATTTTTTGCTTCAAAATATTTTTTTTCTATTTTCCTCCTATAAAACGTAGGTGCATTTTATGCTCCAGTGTGTCCTATAGTCCTAAAAGTACAGTACATTTCCAGAACATACTATAACACTAGTACAATAGGGCTTTGAAACTCTTGAATAAATGATAGAAGGGAAAAGTTTGATGAGGAATATTTTTTATTCTGTTCCAGTCCCTTCATTTGTCAAATAATGGTATTAGACTGGGTGACGTCTGAGTTCCTTCCTAGCTGTAGCATCCTAGGTTGGTGTGTACTTGAATATAATCAAAATGCTTAACTGGTTCCTTGGTACTAGGGCACTAGGGAAAGTTTGAGAGAAGCCAGCTCTTCCTAATATGATTCTTGATATCCACTTGAACTTGGATTATCCATTTCCCAAAATATTATGAATCATGAAAAATTCATGAAAGTTTTTAATAAGTTTTCTTAGTTTTACCACACAGCCCTAGTGTTTGGATGACAAGTTAAAGGTATAGCACAGATTCATTTGGATTATCCATTTATGTGGCATACAGCCTCAACCCCACTCCTGAAGCACAGATTCTCCAGAGTTGAAAGTATTATAATATTTCTGATAATGGCAAGTATTCATTTGGAGGAGTAGAAGAAAATGGCTCCTCACAGGTATGGTTTTGTCTTGCCTAGACACATCAATACCACTTACACATCCAGCAAAATTGATTCTATTTTAATTGGCCAACCTGTCTGCCTAATTTTGGTATGGAAAATAGCTTCTTGTTCTTGTGATAATAGGCAGCCATGTCAGCCAAGTTATTTCTTTCCTTTTTTCCCTTACTTTCTAATAGTTACAATGTACATTGTGTATCTCATTATCTATATGATCTTGGGCAGGTACTTTTAGTGTCTTGAATCTGTTTCCTCTTCTGTAAAACTAGTCATAGAGGATTAGAAATAGTGACATGTTAAAATGCCTAGAGAGTTATCAAGCACATAATATACATTCATTATAAAGTGTTGTCACTGTTACTCCCTCCTTTTTTCCTCCTTTCCTTTTATTCCTCCCCTTGTCTCTTGTCTCTGTCTTGAGAAGAGAAATTATCTTTTCTGACTAGAAAATACTTATCTAGAAAGTGAAAATATCAACCCTCTAGCCTGGTTATCCAGCTTTCCCCTGAACTCTTTCTGCCTGTAATTTTGGATGTCAGGCTTGAAACTGGGGCACTAACTGTGGGTGCTTGATGGCAAGTAACAGTTTGGGAAGCAGTTAATCCAAGGCCCACTGCTGCTTTTCAGTGGCCTCCATCCAGGGGATCTGGGCTAGGAATTGGATCTCATGTGGGTTGTTGCTGCAAAGTTATTTCTGATTCTTCTAGATTTACAAATCATTTGGTACCCAGCTGTCATGCTGCGTGATTCACGGTTAAGGGTGCCTTGCTTCAAATGCTTGTCAGCAGTTTCTTCCCTGTAGTTGCCTGGTGATTCAGTTGTTTTTGGTGTGACATGCATCTCCTCATATTCATTTGGATTCTGCCTCCCCCAACTTCTGTCATGGAACAGATGAGTCAGTGTCTACTGGTGCCAGTTTGTGATCCAATTTCTTCAAGTTTCCTCTGGTAAGTGGATACCAAAGAAGATGGTGCTCTTGGCTGACAGAGGGGGCTGTCTGTCCTATTGTCAAACTGCCTTGAGAATATGGAAAATTATGGCCACATTTCCCAGAATGAATATTTAGGGAGCATTCAGGATAGACAAGGCCAAGAAAAAGGGTGTTCTTGTTCAGTAGGTGGCAGTGTGGTCTGATTTGAAGAAGCACTGGAAATTCATGCAAGAATTTACAATGCTTTATTCTGATGCCTTTCACAGCTTTGACTTGAGATTTTATTATGAGTATTTTAGTGCCTTTTGTCAAGTGCTCTTTTTTTAAAAAAATAAAAATTAAAAACCCACTTCATTTATTTAGAAACTTCCCTTGGTAATGGGTGGCATATGTTTGTGGCAAGTACTGTGATCTGAAGCTTTTGGGAACTCAGTGGCTAATTGCTTTTAGTTGGATATTATGCCAGGTAGGCTGAACTTCTGTTTCCCAGATATGGGGTGTGTGGGAGGTTCTTTCCTAACGGATGTGGTGGTTGTTTCACTGACTGTATCAGTGGGGAGCACTTCTGCAGCCCCTAGATTTGACTAGTTTCTCTGTTGGAGAGGAAGCCTCCCAAGTCCCACTGTGTCACCTCTATCAGGACCCATTCAGTCTTCAGGGAATAGCATACTTTGTCTGACCAAGTTGGGACTGTAACATAGTATCCTCTGTTAAGCTGAATAAAGGAACAAACCCTACACTCTGTCTCCATATCTTCCCTCTCACAACAAAGCCCTTTACCAGAATGGTTTATTTCTCAATACAAGTAGAAATCTTTGAAAACCATTACTTTTTACTAAGAAGCCTACTTTCCAACATGAGGCCTGGACAGGAAGAAGAAAGTATGCCTACTTAGGCCACAGGCATTGTCATTCTTGAGAAGATTGGTGACTGTTTGGCTGCAATTAATAAGCTTGAGCAAGGGATTGGATTTGCTGGTCTCCTTATTTCAGAAGCTTTTCAAAATTATAGACACTACATCTTGAGACTGAGTTCGAGACTTTGGAGTCTCTTTATATGGCTCCATTTCTTGTCATCTATGTTGTTGTCCAGATCCTTGTAGAAGGATCTGGAATATGTAGAAGTGTGAATATGAGCTCCAGGAAGCCAGGGTGAGATGGTAGGTATTAGCAAAAATCCCTTTCACCTCAGGCAAAAATAGGAGATTATTCAAGTATACGTAGTTGATTCTCGTTATTCATGGTAGTTGTGTTCTATAAAGATGCCACAAACACTGAATTAGGTTTGATTAGGTTCCTGTGAGCCTATTTGTCAATTGATCAGTACATAACCTTGTTTTATATGAATTTATGTTTAATGACACCTTATGTAATGTATATTGTTGATTCATTAACATTGAACTCACAGCCAACGGCCCTATGTAAATAACTCATGCCTGAATGAAGCTTATCTAACATGTATTTCTCCATAAGGCACATTGCAGTTTCTTGCTCTTCACACTACCCGACACTTCAGCACTATTTTTGGGGGGTCAATTTAAATAGGAAAATCACCAAGAAAAAAAGCAAAAATATGGCACCAAATAGACTGTGGAAAGGACATTTGTTTACAGTATTTGAACTGAAACAAGAAGGCAGAGGATTTCCTCGTTCCATTTTAACTAAAAATATATGCATTAGGGAGACTCAGATTTTTGTCCACTCTGTACATGTGCATGCCTATGAATTACCATAAAACATAGGAGTAAATTTACAAATAAATTTCAGGAAGTAGGTAATTTTGAAAATATGGAATATATGTGTGTTGAGGATCAACTGTATCTGCCTGATGATGGGTCTATAACATTATTTTTTAGTTATTAGAATTCTTAATCTTATCTGCATTCCTTAATTATGGTAAACCGGGCTGATATGAATTGGAAAGTGATCAGTTAATCAGGTCATAAGGGTTGGGTTCCACAGAACTGACTAGGGTAAGCAGACTTCCTCAAATAGCATTGCATTGATCTGTTGGTTTTTCATATGTATTAGTTAGCAATTTATTGATCAGCAATTTTATGGACTAGTTATGTAGGCTTAAAGATAGATTTGGAGTAGAAAAATACAAATCACATTCAGAAACTCAAAGAAACTACCACTTTACATACATACATGTGAGTTTCAGTATTTAAGGTCAAGGTTGTAGTTTCAATTCAAGATGTAAGGCAGTTATGTCACAGGAATGGTGCCATGAAAGGTCCACTTGGTGCTTCCCCTTGAAGATTCAACAATTTGAACAACTATAACTCACTTTCAGGTGTGCACAAACATACTTGAAATATCTGTGCATTGAAACATCTAAAGGTTCACAAGTGGGGTCAGACTGGGGAAGTGAGAAAGGAGAAAAGCTGAGACAAGCCATGGGTACAGCCCTGCAACCTGGAACTCATGGCAGGGCTCAACATTGAGAGGGGAGGAATCAGACTGTGGCTTGTACTCCCTGTAGCTGAGAGGAGCAGAGATTCAGTGGGCATTGCTGCAGGAGTGAGTAGTGCGAGCTGCAGCTAAGCCCAGTGACCTGGGTAGGGACATAGAACAGAGGTGTGGCCATGGATGTCAGGTGGTCAGCATTTGAGACAGGAAACAAAGTCACAAAATCTGGCTGCCCTGTAATCTCCCAGAGTTTGCCTCCCTTTGCTCTTGGTGTCTGGTTGCAGGCTACATTATTTGCAAACCTGAGAACTGGTATCAAATTTTGTCCCCCTGAGCAAAGGGTGCACTCTGTGACTGGTTCTAAGATCGGGGTGCAGGGAGGACCCTGTGGTAGCCCAAGGTCGTAATTACCAGAAGGGCAAAACAACTCAGAAGGCTGCAGGTTCCCCAAACCTAACCCACCCCCATGAATTGTGGCTACACTGACAGCAGCATCTGGCTGCAGAGGACAGCTCTGAGACTTCACAGATTTAAAGCACCATTGCCCACCTCATTCCCCTGAGGGATTGGTCCTCCGGTACAGGGCTGACCAGACTATAGGGGAGGCACACACCTACCAGGGAAACTTGCAATTTAGTGCCACCTACTGGAAAATAATAGAAAGACCTCTTCATATCAATCTTCTGGAGAAGTACTACTCATACATTGATGCCTAGACAGAGAAGGGATCCAACAAATACCATAAATAACCAAGGTAGCACAACTCAGAAATAAAATAAAAAATCTTCATAAAACAAATTTAAACACATAGAAATATGTGATATAAGTGACAGACAATTCAACATTGCAGTTGTGAAAAAACGAGATGCAAGAAAATACAGACAGGCAGTTTAATGAGCTAAGAAAACAAATCAATGAACAGAATGAGTACTTTACCAGAGAGACTGAAACTAAAAAGGAACCAAACAGAAATTCTTGAGATGAAAGACTCAATAGAAGAGATTATCCAAGGACTTCTGGCCAAGATGGAGGCATAGGTAGACACACTGTGCCTCCTCATACAACCAAAATGAGAACAACAATATTTTAGAAACAAAAAACAACCAGTACCAACAGAAAATTGAACTGTATGGAAGTCCAACAACCAAGGAGATAAAGTAGACATATTCATTGAGACCAGTAGGAGGGGCAGAGTCAGGCCACCAGGCAGAGAGGGGTTGAAGCAAAGCAGTGGCTGGCAGACCCCAGGCAAGCAAGGCAGCAGTTAGTGGACCCAGTGAGGCAGCAGATTGTGGGAGGGTGTGGCACACAAGGTGGCTGGCAGACTGGGAGGACCCACAGTCATGCACAGATAAGCCAGGCAAAACTGGGGAGCAAGACAGACCACACAATCCAGGGTCTCAGCGTGGGGAAATAAATCCTCAAAACCCTGATTGAAAACACCTGTGGGGGTTGAGGTGCTGGGAGAAACTCTCAGACTCACAGGAGAGTACGTTAGAGAGATCCACAGGGTCCTAGAATGTACACAAACCCACCCATGCAGGAATCAGCACCAGAAGGGCCCAATTTGCTTGTAGGAAGCAGAGGAAGTGATTGAAATCCGGCAGACAGCAGAGCAAGCACCACTGTTCCCTCTCAGACCCCTTCCCCACATACAGCATCACAACCCAGCAACGTGGGTTCCTTACCCTGGAGAACACCTAAGGCTCCGCCCCTTACTACGTAACAGGTGCATCAAGACAAAAAAATGACCCAAATGTAAGAAGAGATCGAGCTTCCAGAAAAAATGCAACTAAGCGATGAAGAGCTAGCCAGCCTATCAGGCACACAGTTCAAAACACTGGTGATCAGGATGCTCACAGAATTGGTTGAATTTGGTCACAAATTAGATGAAAAAATGAAGGCTATGCTAAGCGAAATAAAAGAAAATGTACAGGGAACCAATAGTGATGGGAAGGAAACTGGAACTCAAATCAACAGTGTGGACCAGAAGGAAGAAAGAAACATCCAACCAGAACAGAATGAAGAAACAAGAATTCAAAAAAATGAGGAGGGGCTTAGGAACCTCCAGGACATCTTTAAATGTTCCAACATCCAAATCATAGAGGTACCAGAAGGGGAAGAGGAAGAGCAACAAGTGGAAAAGTTATTTGGACAAATAATGAAGGAAAACTTCCCCATTCTGGCAAAGGAAATGGACTTCCAGGAACTCCAGGAAGCTCAGATAGTCCCAAAGAAGTTGGACCCAAGGAGGAACACACCAAGGCACATCATAATTATATTACCCAAGATTAAAATGAAGGAGATAATTCTAGAAGCAGCAAGAGATAAGGGGATAGTCACCTACAAAGGAGTTTCCATCAGACTGTCAACTGATTTCTCAAAAGAGACCTTACAGGCAAGAAGGGGCTGGAAAGAAGTATTCCAAGTCATGAAAGGCAAGGGCCTACATCCCAGATTGCTCTATCCAACAAAGCTTTCATTTAGAATGGAAGGGCAGATAAAGTACTTCTCAGATGAGGTCAAGTTGAAGAAGTTCATCATCACCAAGCCATTATTACATGAAATGTTAAAGGGACTTATCTAAGAAAAAGAAGATAAAAAATATGAACAGTAAAAAGACAGCAAACTCACAATTATTGACAACCACATCTAAAGCAAAAACAAACTAAGCAAACAAATAGAACAGGAACAGAACCACAGAAATGGGGATCACATGGAGGGATAGCAACAGGGGAGTGGGAGGAGGAGAGAGGGGGAAAAGGTACAGTGAATAAGTAGCATAGATGGTAGGGAGAAAATAGACAGGGGGAGGACAAGAATAGTATGGGAAATGTAGGAGCTAAAGAACTTATGACACATGGACATGAACTAAAAGGGTGGAATGTGGGTGGGAGGGGGTGCAGGGTGGAGAGGAATGAAGGGGGGGACATGCAACAACTGTAATAGTATAATCAATAAAATATATTTTAAAAAAGAACTAGTGATATTGAAGAGAGAAATCTAGAAATAATGCAGAGGGAAGAAGAGGGAGACTTGAGGTTTTAAAAATGAAAGAACTCTGTGAGAACTATCTCAAAGAACTATCTGACTCCATCTATGATAGGCATATTAGAAGAGAGGAAGAAGAGAACAGAGAGCCCATTCAAACAAACAGTGGATGAGGACTTTCAAACAATGGAAAGAGCTAGATCCTTGAATCTCAGAAGCAAACACACCTAATTAACTCAATACATAAAGGCTTTTTCAAAGGTACATTTAGTAAAACTGTCAAAAATTAATGACAAAGAATTCTCAAGGCAGCCAGGGAAAAGAAGAAACATATACTGGAAAGCCCATTAGATTATCATTGAACTTCTCAGGAGAAACTCTACAAGCTAGAAGAGTGGAATCAAATATTCAAAGTACTGAAAAAGAGAAATTATCAGTCAAGGATAGTATATCTAGCAAAGGTATCTTTTAGACATGAAGGAAAAATGAAAACTTTTTCAGACATAAGAAAGTGAGCAAATTTATCATTGGAGGACCTCCAATGCAGGAAATATGTAATGGGATTATTCTACCTGAAACAAAGAAGAAAAGGTCACAACACTGTGAAAGATCACCAACAAACTTACAGCATAAACAGGAATAATTTGTGACAACATAAACCTTAAAGTGGTAGGGGCAAAGTTCTTAATTTGCAAAGGAGGATGGAAATCAGATGCATTCAAAAGAAAAAGGACTACTGTATATATGAAATTTTCTTTTTTATAAACCCAAAGGTAATCACACACAAGAAAACTGAAACTGAGACACATAGTTTAAAAAAGAGGAAACAGGAAAGAAGTATAGACTACCACCAAACAAAAAGAACAGACAGAAACACAAAGGAAAAAAAAAATATTGGAGGTACAGAGCAACCAGAAAACAAAAGACAAAATGACTAGCAAATAGTTATCCTAAATGTGAATGGACCGAATTCACCAATAAAGAGGCACAGAGAAGCAGGTTAGATCAAAAAACAAAACCCAACCATATGCTGCCTTCAGGAGACACATCTAAGCTGCAAAGACAAAGTTAGAGTCAAATTAAAAGGGTGGAAAATGATTCTCCAAGCAAAGAGCACCCATAGAATAGCAGGTATACCCTTACTTATATCTGGCTAAATAAATTTCAAGATCACAAAGGTAACAAGAGACAAAAGTGGATATTTTATCATGATAAAGGGGATGCTACATCAAGAAGACATAACACTTCTTAAAATATATGTACCCAATCAGGGAGCACTGAAATATATAAAGAAACTACTAACAGAACTAAAGGGAGAATTATACAAAAACACAATTATAGTTGGGGACCTTAATACTCCATTGGCAGCTCTGGACAGATGACTCAAACAGAAAATCAATAAGGAAATATTGGTCTTTTGTGACACATTAGACAAAATGGACATAACTGACATTTATAGACTCTTTCATCCCAGAACATCAGATTATACATACTTTTCCTGTGAACATAAAATATTCTCAAGGATTAACCATTTGTTAGGTCACAAAAGTAGCCTCAACAAAATCAAGACTATTGTAATCATACCAAGCATATTCTCTGACCAGAATGCTAAGATTAGAAATTAGAAATCAACTGAAAAAAGGAAGTAAAGAAACCCCAAAATATGTGGAATTAAACAACATACTACTAAAAAATGACTGTCAAAGAAGAAATAAAAGGTGAGATCAAAAGATATATAGAGACAAATGAGAATGATGATATGACATATCAAAACTTCTGGGATGAAGCAAAATCAGTAATAAGAGGGAAGTTTATATCATCATAGGCCTATCTCAGGAAACAAGAAATTTCAAGTGAACAGGCTAACATTTCATCTTAAACAACTAGGAAAAGAACAAAAGCAATCCAAAGTAAGCAGAAAAAAAGAAAGTAAAAATTACAGCACAACTGAATGAAATAAAGAACAAAATGACTATACAATAATTAATACAACAAAGAGTTGGTTCTTTGAAAAGATTAATAAAATCAATGAACCCCTGACTAGACTCACTAAAGAAAAAAGAGAAAAGACTCATAGAAACAAAATCAGAAATGAAAGAGAAGTTGCCACAGACATTACAGATATATGAAGGAATATACTATAGTACTATGAAAGACTATATGCCACCAAATTCAGTAATCTGGAAGAAATGGGTAAGTTCCTATACATATATAAACTTCCTAGACTAAATCATAAAGAATTGGTAAATCTAAATAGACTGAAAAACTGTGAGGAAATTGAAACACCACCAAAAATTCCGGGACTGGATGGCTTCACTAGTGAATTCTCCCAAAACCTCTAAGATTTGATAGCTATCCTTCTCTAACTCTTCCAAAAAATTGAAGAAGAGGCTATACTTCTTAACACATTTTAACACATAGCCCTGATACCAAAACTTAATGAGGATAACACACACACAAAAAGAAAACTACAGGCCAATATCTCTGATAAATACATATGCAAAGACCCTAAACAAAATGCTAGCAAATCAAATACAACAGTACATTTAAAAAATCATACATCATGATCAAGTGGGGTTCACTGCAGGGGCACAAGGATGGGTCAACATACACAAATTAATTAATATACTATACAACATAAACAAAAGAAAGGATAGAAATAGTATGATCTTATCAATAGATGCACAAAAAGCATTTGATAAGATACCACATGTATTTATGATTAAAACACTAAACAAAATGGGTATAGAAGGAATATACCTTAACATAATAAAGGCCATATAGGACAAACCCTCAGCCAATATCATACTTAATGGTGAAAAGCCATTTAGAGAAAAGCTTTTCCTCTAAAATCAGGAATAAGACAAGAGTGCACATTCTCATCACTCTTATTCAACATACTTCTAGAAGTCCTAGCAAGAGCAATCAGGCAAGAGAAAGAAATAAAAGGCATCTAAATTGGGAAGGAAGAAGTAAAAATGTTACTTTTTGCAGATGACATGATTTCATATTTGGAAAACCCTAAAGACTCCACCAAAATACTATTAGAAACAATAAACAAAGTTTCAGGATTCAAAATTAATGTAAAAAAATCCACTGTTTTCCTGTATGCTAACAATGAAACTTCAGAAAAAGAAATGAAAAAAAAAATTCATTTTACAATTGCAACCAAAAGAATAAAATACCTAAGAAAAAAACTTAACAAAGAATGTGAAGGACCTATATACTGAAAATTATAAAGCATTATTAAAAGAGATTAAAAAGACAAAATGAAATGGAAAGATAATCTGTGTTCACGGATTAGATGAATCAACAGAGTTAAAATGGCCACATTACTCAAAGCAATATACAGATTTAATGCAATCCCCATCAAAATCTCAATGTCATCTTTAAATAAATAGAACAAAAATTTCCAGGGGTTAATAACCAAAATATATAAAGAACTCATACAAGTTCACACAAAACAAACAAACAAACAAACAAACAAACAATCCAGTTAAAAATAGACACAGGACCTGAACAGATGCCTCTCCATACAGAAGACATACAAATGGCCAACAGATATATGAAAATATGTTAAACTTCACTAGCTTTAGAAAAATGCAAATTAAAATTACTATGAGATACTGCCTCCCACCTGTTATAATGGCTCAACAAGACAAGTAATAACAAGTGTTGGAGAGAGTGTAGAGCAGGGGTGTAAAACTCATTTTCACTGGGGGTCACATCAGCCTCACAGTTGCTTTCAAAGGGACAAGTGTAATTTTAGACCTGTATAAATGTAACTACTCCTTAACAGTTAAGTGGGAGCTCGGTGATGCTGCTGAGTAGAAACAAGGTGTTGGACTGGATAAAACAAGGTGGAGGGCTGGATTCCCTCCATGGGCACTGTGCTTGCCACCTGTGTTGTAGAGAAAAGGAACCTTTATTCACTGCTAGAGGGAATGTAAACTGGTACAGTCACTATGAAAAACAGTATGGCAGTTGCTCAAAAAATTAAGAATAAAGACACTTCTGGCCAAGATGGAGGTTAGGTAGATACACTGTGCCTCCTCACACAGTAAAAAGGAGAACAACAACAAATTTAAAAACAAACAAACAAAAAAACAACCAAAACTGCCAGAAAATCGAACTCTATGGAAGTCCAACAACCAAGGAGTTAAAGAAGAAACATTCATGCAGACCCATAGGAGGGATGAAGACAGGCAGCTGGGGTGGAAAAGACTTGTGGCAAGACAACAGCTGGAGGGGGACCAGGGTGAGCAAGGTAGCAGCTGGTGGAACAGGTGGTCCCAAATTTGCATATGAATAAATGAGGAGGAACAACTGGGGAGTCAGATAGACCACTCAACCCACGGTTCCAGTGCCAGAAATAAAGCCTCAAAACTTCTGACTGAAAAAATCTGTGGGGGTTGAGGCAGTGGGAGAAACTCCCAGCCTCATAGGAGAGTTCATTGTGGAGACCCACAGGGTCCTAGAATGTACACAAACCCACCCATGCAGGAATCAATATCAGAAGGACCCAATTTGCTTGTGGGTAGCAGAAGAAGTAACTGAAAATTGGCAGAGAGCTGATCAAGTGTCATTGTTCCCTCTCAGACCCCTCTCCCACATACAGCACCACACTGCAGCAAAGTAGGTTGCTCCACCCTGGGGAATACCTAAGACTCTGCCCCTTACTATGTAACAGGTGCACCAAGACAAAAAAATATGGCCCAAATGAAAGAACAGTTCAAAACTCCAGAAAAAAAAATACAACTAAGTGATAAAGAGATAGCCAACCTATCAGATGCAGACTTCGAAACACTGGTAATCAGGATACTCACAAAACTGGTTGAGCATGGTCAAAAAATAGAGGAAAAAGTGAAGGCTATGAAAAGTGAAGTGAAGAAAAATATACAGGGAACCAACAGTGAAAGGATGGAAAGTGGGACTCAGATCAATGGTTTGGAGCAGAAGGAAGAAATAAACACTCAACCAGAATAGAATGAAGAAATAAGAATTCAAACAAATTGAGGAGAGACTTAGGAACCTCCAGGACAACTTACATGTTCCGACATCTGAGTCCTAGGGGTGCCAGAAGGATAAGAAGAAGAGCAAGGAATTGAAAACTTACTTGAAAACATAATGGAGAACTCCCCCAATATGGCAAAGGAAATAGACTTCCAGGAAGTCCAGGAAGCTCAGAGAGTCCCAAAGAAATTGGGCCCAATGAGGAATACACATCATAATTACATTACCCAAGATGAAAGATAAGAAGAGAATCTTAAAAGCAGCAAGAGAAAAGGAAACAGTTACCTACAAAGGAGTGCCCATAAGACTACCAGCTGATTTCTCAAAAGAAACTTTTCAGGCAAGAAGGTGCTGGAAATAAGTATTCCAAATCATGAAAGTCAAGGACCTATATCCAACATTATTCTATCTAGCAAAGCTTTCATTTAGAATGGAAGGGCAGATAAAGTGCTTTCCAGATAAGGTCAAGTTAGAGGAGTTCATCATCATCAAGCTCTTCTTATATGAAATGTTAAAGGGACTTATATAAAAAAAGAAAATAAAAAATACGAACAGTAAAAAGACAACAAAATCACAACTATCAACAACCAAACCTATAAAAACAAAACCAAAAACAAACTAAGTAAACCATTAGGATAGGAACAGATTCACAGAAATAGAGATCACATGGAGGGTTATCAGTGGGGAGGTCAAGGGGGGAGAATGGGGGAAAAGGTATAGGGAATAAGAAGCATAAATGGCAGGTACAAAATAGACAGGGGGTGGTTAAGAATAGTATAGAAAATGGAGAAGCCAAAGAACTCCTATGTATGAGTCATGGACATGAGCTAAGGTGGGGGAATGATGGTGGGAGGTGGAGTACAGGGTGGAGGGGAATAAAGGGGAGAAAAAATGGGACAACTGTAATAGCATAATCAATAAAATATATTTAAGAAAGTAAGAATAGAGTTACAATATGACCCAGCAATTCCTTCTCTGGGTATCTATGTGAAAAACTCAAAAACATGTATTCACAAAGATGTATACACCCCTATGTTCATTGCAGCATTATTCACAGTGGCTACTACATGCAGACATCCAAAGTATCCTTCGACAGAGTATTGGATAGAGAAGATGTGGGACATATACATAATGAAATACTACTCAGCCATAAGTAAAGATGGAATACTGCCTTTTGCAACAACATTGGTGGACCTTTAGAATATTATGCTAAGCACAATAAGTCAGTCAGAAAAAGCTAAGAGCCATATGATTTCACTCCTACATGGGATATAAACTGAAACTTATAGACACAGACTATGGTCATAGTATGGTGGTTATCAGAGGGAAGGGAGTGGGAGTAATAAAGGGTAAAAGGGGCAAAATATATGGTGACACAAGATAATTTGCCTTTGGGCAGTGGGTACACAATGCAGTATACAAATCATGTATTATAGAAATGTACACGTGAAACCTATATGATCTTATTAACCAATATCACACCAATAAATTCAATAATAACAGAAGGTAAGAATGATGGCCTGAACCTAAATGGTCAACCTGATGTCTTTTAGTAAGTCAGCAAGCCTTTCTGGGGTTTTTTTTGCCCTTTGTCTGTACAAGGAAAACAATAATACAATACTGTTTTATCTGTTGATTTTCAATAAAAAAATGTTTCATCTTGCAAGAATTCAAAATATCTCCAGTATCCTGCTGGACTACCTTTTAATTTCTGCCCCTAGTACCAAATAGAGTATTAGAATAATATCTCATCTATGTGATTACCCTTTATATATATTAAAGTTATTCATTCATCTTTTCATCCATTAATTCATTCACCCATTTATTCAACAGATATTTATTGAGAAGCTACTATATTGCTAGACATTGTGGTAGAAATTTGGGATATATTAGTGATTGAAAGACACATAATCCTTGACTTTATAGATCTCATGTTTACCTGAGTCTTTCTTTTTCTTTTTTTTAATCCTTACCTGAGGACATTTTTTTTTCATTGCTTCTGTAGAGAGACTGGGGGAGAGAGGAAGAAAGAACATGAGAGAAACATCAATGTATGAAAGAAGCATTGATTAGCTGCCTCCTGTAGGCACCTAGAGTGGGGATTGGACCTGTAACCTAGGTTATGTTCCCTGACCAGGAATTGAAATTGCCATTCTTCAGTTATGGGATGACGCTCCTACCAAGTGACCCACATGAACCAGGACCTGAGTCTTTTTTTCTTCATGCTGAATATATTTAGTTCTTCACACTTTTCCATAGATGGCATAGTTTGTAGTCCCCTCACAACCTTGGTCATTTTCTTCTGGACATGTCATCAGTTTCCCTCTAAGGAGTGTGGGTCTCAAATCAGAAGTGATCTGACAAATGGTTGACATAACTGGGTTCAAATAATAGCTTTGTGTCTTACTAATTGTGTTACATTGAGCAAGGTATTTAATCTCTGGGACTCAAATTCCTCTTCTGTAAAGTGGGAAGAATAATAGATTTGCCAGTCTGTTGTGAGGGTTAAAAAAGATAATATACATAAAAACAAGAGGGGATCCCTGGCTGGTGTGCTCAGTTGGTTGGAGCCTCATCCTGTAAACCACCGTGGATTCAATTCTTGGTCAGGGCACAAGCCTGGGTTGCAGGTTCAGTCCCCTGTTAGGGTGCGTATGAGAGGCAACTGATTAATGTTTCTCTCTTGCATTGATGTTTTTCTCCCTCTCTGTCTCCCTCTCTTCTCTGTCTAAAATCAATGATCATGTCCTCAGGTGAGGATAAAAATAAAAAAGAAGGATATTTGAGTTCCGACTTATATATATTAAACAAATCAATATGAAAATATTGTATTAAATATTTAAAAAGATAATATGAATAAAAAACACTTAGCACAGTACCTGACATGTAAGTACCTAATAAAGGATAAAACATTATTTTCTTCATATTTGTTGAACAGCCTAACATGATACTATCATTTTTGGCAGATACATTTTTCTATTATTGCCTCCTGAGTTTACAATTATTCTAAACCTCCAAGTCATTTTCTGTCTTCCTGGGAAATTACTTTTATCTTCCAGAGCTGCAATCAGATGTCAAGCCTCTATCAACCTCTTTGAGACACATTTTGACCAACTCCGTCTATTTCACTGGCTTCTATGTCAACTTCCTGAGACATGGATGTAATTTCAGTGCCAGGATCGATGTCCTTGACTTGACTTTTCTTTATCTCTGGGTTTGCTATGAATATGGAAATGTGGCTTGTGGCCTTCCTCAGCTTTAGATTTTTTTCTATAGGTGAGTACAGTATATATTACCTTTCAAGCAATTGGGGGGAAATGTTGCCCATTCTATTTGTGCCTTGCTTCATTACATTCAGTCTTTGATAAATATGCCATTACAAGATGATTGTTGAACCAAATTAATTCCATTGCTTAATGTGATACATTTAATGACAGCTTGGCTGTCTTTGCCTACTCCATCATTTTGTTTTAGAACTTTACCTGGATTGTAATTTCTGGTTTTATTTTTTAGGTGCACACACAAGTACACATATAATTTTTGGCTTCTACTTACTGCTGTCCAGAAGTTTTTGGCAACAATTCAGAGGATGATGAATCATGAGTGGGAATGGGGGTAGAGAAGAAGAGGGGAGATTTGAGCTCTGATTTATATACATTACACAAATAAATATAATCTTAGGGACAAGGCTTTTGTCAGTGTTTCTGGGCCAAACTTAAATCAGGAGAATAGGAGCTAGGGAACTGGAAAGTTAGAAGCTGTTTGAGGGCCCTGGTGAGAGAAAGCAATACAGAAGAAGGGAAAAGTGGAGACTAGAAAGGAGACCCAAAATCAAAACTCATTTAATCACTTAGGGAGTGTTTAATTTTAGAATAGAACAAAGGATGCATCTGCCCTGGGCTCCATGCTCTAAAAGTGCCCTACTTTGGCTACTTCTCTCCACAGAGAGAAGACTTAGTGCTGCCAGTGTGTGCACTCTTAGGCCTGGGTGAAATTCTGTATGGAATAGAGTACAGTCTAGGGTTGCTCCAGACATAATGTATGATACTCTGTATTTTTATGTACTGAATCTGGCAAAGCATGTGCTAAGCCCTTCACTCTGTAGGATAGAGCCTAGAGTTGGAAGGGAAGAGGGCACACTAGGGACATAGGGTTGCCTGTCTCTATACTGACATATTCTGGGGCAGAACTCTGAGGAATCTAAGGATGCAAAACTGAGCCTGGCCTTCAAAATTGTTATAAAGTTTGTTTTTCAAGGAAGGAAAAGCAAATATTTTATTTAACTAATTTAAAATTTTGTTTTTTAAATATATTTTATTGATTATGCTATTGCAGTTGTCACATCTCCCCCTTTTATTCCCCTCCTCCCTGTACACTTCCCCCTCCCTGCGCACGCCACCCTTTAGTTCATGTCCATGGGTCATATATATGTTCTTTGGCTTCTACATTTCCTATATTATTATTAATCTCCCCCTATCTATCTTTACCTACTATTTACGCTACTTATTTTCTGTACCTTTTTTCTCTCTCTCCCTACCCACTCCACTGCTGATAACCCTCCATGTGATATCCATTTCTGTGATTCTGTTCCTGTTCTAGTTGTTTGCTTTATTTGTTTTTGTTTTTGTTTTAGGTTTGGTTGTTAATAACTGTGAGTTTGTTGTCATTTTACTGTTGATATTTTTTATTTTCTTTTCCTTAGATAAGTCCCTTTAACATTTCATATAAGAAGGGCTTGGTGATGATGAACTCCTTTAACTTGACCTTATCTGAGAAGCACTCTATCTGCCCTTTCATTCTAAATGATAGATTTGCTGGATAGAGTAATCTTGGGTGTAGGTCCTTGCCTTTCATGACTTGGAATACTTCTTGCCAGCCTCTTCTTGCCTGCAAGATCTCTTTTGAGAAATCAGCTGATAGTCTTATGGGAGCTCCTTTGTAGGTAATTCTGCCCTTTTCTCTTGCTGCTTTTAAGATTCTCTCCTTATCTTTAATCTTGGGTAATATAATCATGATGTGCCTTGGTGTGTGCTTCCTTGGGTCTAAATTCTTTGGGAATCTCTGAGCTTCCTGAAAATTTTGTAAACATCTGGTGTATGCATCTTCATTTGTGCTCTTCTCCCAGGCTCCACAAATACTAATGGAGAGACTTTAATAATGGCAAAAGGTTACCAACTGTGGTTCTATTCCATGTGCTTTAGGTCCAAAATTTTATGTAATGCTCATAACAACTGTTTATAAGTGCCCCCATTTAACAGATAAGGAAACTGGTGTTCAACAAATTGAGATAACTTACCCAAGGTCAAAGAAAGAGTTAGTGGCAGAAATGAGATTGAAATTCAAAACTTAGTCAATCTGAGTGTATGTGATAGGCTTTAGGTTCACACTACTTGAGTCAGAATCCTGCCTCTGCTTCTTGCAGGCTCTTTGATTTTGTATAAGTTATTAACCTCTCAGTTTTAGTGCCTGAGCTTCTTGAACTGAAATATGTAGGACTGTATGTGATAATAACAATACCTACCTCATATGATTTCTGGAAGGGTTCATAAAGGTCTTATGTGTAAATTGCTTAGCAAAGTGCCTGGAAAATTCAAGGGCTACTAAATGTTATCAATTATTAATAGTAGAACTAGTAATAGTGGTAGAACAGTAGCATTAAATTGAGATATAAGTATGGTATGGGTATAATACTATATTAATTATCTATTGTTGCATAACAAATCATCTCTAAACTTAGTGGCTTAAAGCAATACACATTAATATTCTCACTTTTACTATGGATAGAGAATCTGGGCATAGCTTAACTGGATCCTGCAGCTCAGAGTCTCTATCAGGCTGTAGTCAGGCTCTACTGGGGGAAAGATCTGCTTCCAAGATCACTCAAGTGGCTGTTAACAGGTCTGAATTCCTTGCTGACTATTGGCTGGAGGTGTCTGTCCATTCCCTGACTCCTGGGCTTCACCACAGGACAATCACAACATGGCTAGCAAAGATACAATTCTGTCTTCTGTAGCCTAATTATGGAAGTGACATCCCTTCACTTTTGCTACATTCTGTTCATCAGAAGATAGTTTTTTAGGGGAGGAGATAATAAAAGGGTAGAAATACCAGGAAGCAGGGATTATGGGGGCATCCTTGAAAGTTGCCTGCCATAAGTAGGTGGCATTGTGTTGAGATGTATGAAAAGGTTCCATGTGATAAACATCATACATCTTGAAGAGGCAATTTCACTATACACCAAATGTAATCTCAAGTCAAAATGGAGCTATATGACAATAGAAGGCAAAATTAACACAGATTGGAAAAAAATAAAAGCATGAAATTCTAAAGATGTCTTATGTTTGTGGCTGCTTCTTTGACTGTACTGCCTCCCAAAATTCTGTTGACTTTACTGCAAATCAAAGTGATTTGCAAATCAAAGACAGAAAGATTCATTTTGAAAAGACTTGTTAAGGTGTATGCATTCTCTCTGTGTTCCCCCGCATTCTGCTCCTTCTGGAATAAGCCAAACTGGTCATCTCTCTTGTCTTACCTCTCTATATCTTCATTCAAGTTATTGATTACTGTGTTGCACAGGATTAGGCAAAGGGCAAGAGTCCTGGGTATTACTGTAGACCTTCTACCACTGACATTAAGCCATTAGTCAACATCAATCAGTTAAGATTGTACCTCACTGTATTGTTATTTAGACATTCTATATTTCTTCATGTTTCCCAAAAGGATATCATGAAATTCTTTTTTCAAAATGCCTTGGTATTGACCTATATGTCTCTTGTTAATACAGTACCACATTGTTTTAATTACTGTAACTTTTGTAATAAGTTTTGAAATTAAAAAGTCTAAGTCACTTTTAATTGGGTTCTCATTTTATTACTGAGCTGTAATAACTCTTTATATCTTGGATATAATTTCCTTCTAATATATATAATAATTTCAAAAATAAAGTAAAATGCTTTGATACAATCAGGAATCACTCTGGCAACAGATTTTCTCTGATCTACTACTTCAAAATACTTTGCATATAACTATCAATTATAAGGATTGTTATTTTATAGACTTAGTTCTATTTGTGGTTAGAAATTATATGGAAATAAGAATTTTAATAATTGGCTTAGGGTTTAGCAATTTTATTGCTTCCAACTTTCATGAGTAATATCAAGATGAACCTTACATGCCACGTCTGTACTAGAAATCAGTCATAGTATTGGATGGTGTCATTGATTTCAAGTTACCTGAGGAAGATTGTAATCTGCCTTACCCCACACACATTGATCACTAAATCCAGAAATCCCTTCAATAGGGGATGACAAAACCTGTCATTCTACAAGGAGAGCTAGGCATTGAAATTCCCCTACCACCGGGAAAATACCCTAATGGAGGTATTAATGACATTGCAGATTCTTTTATAAAAGCAGGTTTTGATAAAAGGAAGTGAGAGAGAATAAAGACATTGGTTCCCTCTTCAGAGACAAAATTGATTTTAGAGGGTAGGTAAGTAGGAAGAACAAAAGTACAGAAAATGGACACCAAGACCATAGAACATTTCTCTATTTGTCAGTCAGGCTTTGGATCAGCTCTGTCCCATATGAATGTGTACAGAGCCTGAAATTTCTACCTATTAGATCTACTTTTTGAAGGTGATTTTAAAATAAGTGAATTTTCAGTGGTTAGAGATGTCTGTTTATCTGATTCTGACGTACAATCACCTAGGAGCAAGCAGGTGTTGAAGCTAGAGGGCTCCTTGGGAAGTCAGGACATGGACAGCAGAAGGACAGTATACTTGGAGAGTGTCTGTTGCTGGGTGGGAGCCTAAAGGGGCTACAGGGATCCACAAAAAGGAGCAACTGGGTTGCTGAAGGCCTGCATTATCTAATTAGCAATTTCAGGCTTTTGTCCAGAGCATGACTGTCTATATGGCTAGAACCTATACCCCCTTTGCCCATTTTGACATAGGTTTTGTTCTGGAAGTATCCCCACACTCCCGTACCCAGGGGCAGCTCTGCTTCTCCAGTTTTTCTCTAGTTTGCATTTCTGCTTTTACGGGCTTCTGTACAGTGCTTTATTGGCAATGTGAGTTTTTTTCATACTTCTCTCTAAAGGCTGGATGTTGAGAAATTTGGCTGCACTTCTTGTGGTACATATAGCATTAAATAATCTGTCTGTGTGTCTACACGTTTTCTTTTCCATTTGAAGTTTGAAATTGAAGTTGGTCAGTTGGCAGTATGGCAAAGAGTTCTGTTCATGAACAACACTTGAAGGAATATGATATGGCCCCCATCATTTTAGCCTTCCTCTTCCTTGCTTTTGTATTTGGCTTTCTCCACTGCCCTGCCTGCTGGGACTGAGTCATGGATTCTAGCTAAAGGTGCTACAAATGAGTCTGAGAGAGGTGAAATGAAATTAGTGCTGAACCTGGTTTGGAGCCCAGATTTCTTGACCCCAGTTTATGGCTCTTTCTGTGGCACCATTCTGCTGGCAACATTCATTGAAATTTTCTGATGGTGCTATTGTTGTCTTGTGTATCTTTTGGCTATTGGTGCTTCCAACCCCAGCACTTAGCAGGAAATCAAGAGAAATGGCAGCAGAGATGAAGGCAGGAATGATTTATTGACTGGATAGCCATAATCCCTTGACACCTTTTTCTATTATGGGGTATGCTTGATGCAAAGGAAGTTAAGCTCAATTTCAGTTCTCTATCATTTTTTCCCATTTCATTTGACTTCACCATAACTGCCTTCATTTTATGCTATATGCAATTACCTCAGGCTCTCCCTGGGCTGACCAAGGTTCCCCAATTGTTATTTTCCTACCCCAGGAGAACTCCAAGTTCCAGTCTCTATCCTCCCTCCATTATAAGTAGAATGGTTCATGAGAGTCAACTTATCTAGTAAGTTAAGTCCACCTTTGTTAAAGAGCTAGTAGCAGCTCATGGGTAAATATGAGGTGGGGAAGCCAACAAACCTGGAATTTGTTTATAAAGAATTATGTATTTATTCTTTCATGTTTAAACCTCAGTCATCCTCCAGGTACTCTCCATTTGATGCGATATACCTATCAATATGTTTTTTCCCATTGCTCAAAAGAGTTTTTGACATTGTTGATTTTGATGCCTTTTAGTGCTTCTGCTGTGTTTGTTTGTTTGTTTGTTTCACCTCTACAATGTCAGCAAAACAGTTCTCTTTGAGGATTCTTTTTTTTCATCCAGGGAAAGAAACAAACAAACAAAAAATATTCCTGAGGGGTGAGATTGGGTGAATATAGAGGGTGGGGCATGAGGGTGATGCAATTTTTGGTAAAAAAAAATGCTGAACACTCAGCACAGTTTAGGCAGGTGTGCTTGTGAATCACCCATCATGTAAAGGGCTAACATATTGAAAGAGTGTTCCAAAAAAATTCACTGAAGCTGGATGCAACCTCTCACAACACCACCAGCTGGTACACTGATACAGATATGTTCCTAGAACACTCACCTAACAGGGGAAGCCTGTACTATAGGGGGCCTGCCCTCCAGAAGATGATTCTGGGTTGTTTTTTTGGATCCTCCCTCATATATTCATAGGATGTGATTCTAACAATTGTCAATAGTGAAGGCATCCACACTATTCAGAGTGCTTGATAAAAATATGTGCGTTACTAGGACCTGCCACAGATTTTCTAAATTAGAAACTCAAGAAGTTTGGACCCTAGAATCTGCATTTTAATGAAATTCTTAGGTGACTCCAAAATATGCTAACAGTCGAGAATTACTACCTTATGTTGTGTTTAGAGTTAAATCATTTGCTGCAGATGTGGAAACATGTTAGGTAGTGATGATCATTATTGGATGGGTGATGATATTTTGCCTTTTAAAATCACATTTAATGTGTCATTGTTACCTACTTCCCACCCCATCCATATCCCAAATACATATAGTGAACTGTTTGAGTCTGGATTTGTCTTCCCAAGAATCTTGGACTTCTCTTATATACTGAAGGTATATGCATATCCTTTGACCTCTCTATTGCCTTTTTCTGCAAAAACATTCTAATTTTCATGCCTAGCTACACTTGATACCATACACTATGTTTGATAAGTATCTATTGAACATGCAAATGTGTTTTCCATTTTGCAAAAGGCACTCTCTTTCACCATAACAAGTGAACCCAACTTATCCTTTTATGACTTGAAAGCAGCTACAACATGAAAGAGGAAAGTTGGTAGGTAAATAGGGAAGTCTTCAAAACATGACTGTATTTTATTTCCCATCTTTCAGTCTCGTTCTCCTCTCTGGGGAGATTCATGCTTTATGGGTGCCCTGGAAAGTGAGATAAGAAAAAGAAGAAAATAAGAATAGATTATAAAGTTAGTTTTCCCTTGGGCTTCAGTGTAATCTTTTCACATGGGCAGATGTTTTAAAACTGAGGTATCTGGATTCACTGAAGAAATACATAATAAATAAAAATATGATTCAAATGCCACCTTGACTCCAGGGGGCTATTTCCTGCCTGTTCTTAGAGTTGGTGCCAAAGCTTAACTATTGACTTTCATGTTCATGCAGTGGATGGATAGACTGTCTGATTGCAGAGAAACCAGGCTCACCTAAGTAAGGAATCTGTACTCTGAATATAAACTGTAGAGCTGCTCTGCAGCCATGCTGCTGCTTGTGCAAGGGTCCATTCCATGTCATTTATAGGACATGTTTTTCACCCTTCTAGTCCTTATATTTCAAATAAGATAATTGATTTTGAATTTGTAAGAAATATTTCTCTAAACTCCTTGTTCCAAAAAAATCTGTACTCGAAAGATTTACTGGGATCCTAGATTTGCTCACACCATATTGCTGATTTTAAACAAGGGAGTAAAACTGGCGATTGTCCTGGCTGATGTAGAAAAGGAGATGGTAATATGTGCTTATCAGACCTCAGCTGGAGAGATGGACACATTTTTTGGTAGGGGTCTGAAACCATCTTTTACTGTGAATTTTAACCAGCAAGAGACCAGGGAGTGGTGTGGTGGGCAACCCCCTAGGCATAGTACTGCAAGTTGACTTTCTTTTTGGCTTGCACCTCCAGGATGCTGTTCATTTAGTCTTTGTGGGTCAGTTCCATGGCATCATGTATAGTGTGATCATCCCCACCTCCACACACATGGCCTTGCACTGGGCCCTGTTGAAAGTCATCTATATAGTGGGCCAACTCCTGAGTTCACATCAGGGCTACTATTCATCATTTGGGACTGCATCAGCCTGATTTTGGCCCAGGCCTCCTTGTTGGGCATTGGAAACTCATTTTTTCAGTCCAGCCAGCCTGAACACAGCAGGGCAGGGTCCAGGATGTCCAGTCTGTTGCTGGCTGTGATTAACTTTACTTAGGTGTTGGGCAGGAACTCATCCAACTTATTCAGAACCTTCATCATCATTCTCTGCACCTCTTGGTGCCCAGCCTTCTCACTGTCAAAGCACTTGGTGCTGATGGCATCCAGCTCATTAATGAAGATGATGGATGGAGCTTTCTCCTTGACTAGGTCAAAGGCATCGCAGACCAGTTTGGAATCATCCCTGATGAAGATCTGCACCAGTTTGGGACCAGCCAGTTTCAGGAAAGTTGCTTTGGTCTGTGCAGCACATGCCTGGGCCAGCAGGGCCTACACTGTACCCAGGGGCCTAAACATCAGCACCCCCTTTGGAAGTTGGACCCTCAAGTTCTCAGACTCCTCCTTGTGGTTCATTGGCAGAATAATGGCCTGCACCAGCTCCTGAATCTGTTTGTCCAAGCCCCCAATGTCACTGTATTGTTCTGTGAAGCTCTCATCCACCTCCATGGACTACACCTGTGAGTTGTACTCCATGGATAGAGTCTCCAGCATTAGCTAAGAGTCTTTGTTCACACCCACCAAGTCTCTGGGCTTCAGTTTTTCAGCATCCACCAACCCAATCACAGGCACAAAATATGTCTGTCATGTAGAGGTTTTGATCACTGCACACTTTCTCTAGGAGTCCAGGTCAATATCATCACCACCCTCCTCTTGGTCATTGGGATCAACATCCAAAAGCTCAAAGACATTGGAGACAAGATATAGCATGGTCTTGTTCACTTTGATTTTCTCGTTGTTCTCTTTGATCTTGTCCTTCATGGTTTGGAGCTTGTGGGTAACTCAACAATTCACTCTTCATAATGTTTATTTCACTGTCCAGCAGTCATATGCACTGGATAATCTCTTCTGTGGACACCTTGAGCACCTCCTCCCTGATTCCATGTTGCTTAGCCTCATCCCACAAGGTCACCATCTTCTTTTGCTGAGTGCAACACTGACCCATTTTCAAACAGATCAGTCCTTTGGCAAATTTAGTAACCTATTTATACATAAAACATCTTCATTTAAGGCTTAAAAATGTCACCAATCACCTACTTATACATAGAAAATCTTCATTTAAGGCTTAAAAATGTCACATTAAAAATCAAGTTAAAATATTTTATTCACTTAACTCATTGATTTTAAAAAAACATAAATTCTCAATTATTTTTCAAACATCTGAAAGCATCATCTTTTATAACTTTATCAGTTTTTTTAGTGGCCAGTGGTGACAGGTAAGGTAAATGGATCATAGAGGATTAAAAAAATTCTGAATCATGCAACCCAGAGAAATATAAAGATATTAATAATCAAATTTTTCCCTATAGCACTAGTTATAGATAAGGAACGATGCCTGTCCTCTCCTTGTAATGCAGAGGCTTCTCTCTGCTTGTTACAAGTAGATATCCTCATCTGAGCTTTTGGGAAGAGTAATATTCTGTTTTTAATGAGACTCTAATGAGGTGGTAGGTTATTTATGTAATTTTATGCTCCTCACACTTCTGTACTAAGGTGCCAACCATTTTCTTCATAATCACAATCACCATCTGAGTGAATCTGATTTGTTCACATCTGTGAAGGAGCATCCTTCCCTGCTTTCATGAGGTCCTGCCCTCTGTGCTATGGCTGATGATATTTGGATGAACATCAGATTTTTAAGGAACTATGGAGTTGGGATTACAAAGTTTGAGTCAGTTAGACTGTTGAGTCATGAACACGCAAAAATTGGTTAACAGGAAAATAATAAGACAAATATAGAGGGCAATGGAGATGAGACCACATATCTGAGAGACAGAGGAAGAGAAAGAGAGGGAGAAGCTGCCTTTTGACTTTCTAGTACCCATGAGTTCCAATACTTCTTACAATGGGATTTTATAAGAATGTCCTGTATTTATAACATCTGTAAAATAAATTTTCTTTCTTTCTAAAATGAATCTGCTTTCAGCCAGTTTCTGATCCTTACAACTTACAATCTATGAGTAGGAAGAATTTGAATTTACTATGTGTAGCATGTTTATAGTGGATTTTCAAAGGGCTTTCATAGCTATTATGTACTTTGTTCCCTATAACAATCTCATGTCAGAAATAAGGGTGGGTGGTGGTGATAATTACTTTGAAAGCTAAAGAAACCAAGCTCTCACTTGGAAAAGGGGCTTGTCTTAAGTCGCACAGCTAGGTATAGGTAGAGTCAGGCCTAAAATGCAGGTCTTCCAGCTCCTATGCTAGTATTTGGCTTTTACTAGGCATCCAACAACTATTTGTAGGTTGATAGATATATCCAAAGGGGATTGGGTAATTCCAGTCAGAAACAATGAAAAAGGAGCTGATCTGAGACATGAACACTCTGAGGGAACCCAACAAAAGAAAGCCCTAGCAAGGGTGTCCAACCTGTGGCCTGTGGGCTGCATGCAGCTCAGGATGGCTATGAATGTGGCCCAATATGACATTGTAAATTTACTTAAAACATTATGAGATTATTTGTGATTAGGTGTTATGGTGTATTTAATGTGTGGCTCAAGATAACTGTTCTTCCAGTGTGGTGCAGAGATGCCAAAAGGTTGGACACCCCTGCCTAGAGTCTGCAGCAAATCTCATTTGAGGAATCTTCACTTAAGGAATCTTCACTTAAGGAATGGCAGTGTATTGTTCCCTTTATTGTCCCTTTGTGCCTCTACAATAGAGTGCAAATCAGATTTTGTGTTTGAGAATGCTCACCCTATCTCACCTCTCTGCAGCTACTGCCAGTGGACGTGTCAATTATGTGGCTCAGTTTGCTGATTTCTACCTCAACATTTAAAAAATAAAATCACCTCTGGGATAAAACCTTGAATGACAACTCATCTGGAAACAAAATTCCCAGGCAAATTAGAAGGCTCTGAAGATCATCTTTAAGAACCTGTCAGGATTTAGTTTCTAATGGAATATTTAGAGCTGCAAACTGGTGACTTTTGACTTATAACTGTTAAGCAGTTACTATCTCTTCAAGCAATCTCTGATAGGACCTGGTGTTAAAGTCTTGCATATGTTTCAGTGCCATTGTCCTATTTTATTTTCTAAGTAATGACTGATTTAATTTGTCTTTTGAAAACAAATAATGACATGTGCATGTGGGAGAGTTGTGGGGGATGGTTTTCAGTGCTATTTTATGATACATTAAATAGGTGTTAAATAGACCAGGAAATACATCCTGTTTTAAGAGCACACTGTTTCATGCAGTATTTCACATGGTCTCTGAAGGTTTATGTTGCCCAATTAAATAAAAGAAAGCCAATCAGAGCATGGAACATAAGGTTGTTATTCTGTATCTTTTATTTATAAACAAAGTGCAACTGAAAAGTGATGCTAAGGAAAGAACCATCTTAGAAACATGGTCCAGTGAAAAAAGTCTGGATTATAAAGCAGTGGTTGACAAATAGAGTTATTAAAAGATTCTGAGGAACCCTGAAGTAAAAAAGCCTGTTTTAACTTTTTTTTTTTTCAATTAGTGTTTCTAAACTTGTTTCACCATGGGTCCACTTTCTTCTTATAACACCTATGAATACACCATTTCCATTTGGGGAGTACTGTGTTAGGCTATGGCTTGCATGAGGAGGTAGGGTGGACAGATAAGAGTAGGAATAAAGATTGAGAACATATTATGGGCAGTCTTGAATAGTATGCTCAGAAGATTCCTCTTCATTATATAAGCAATTGAGTAATTATTCAGGTTTTTTTCTTTAATAGCTTCCTTACCTGTCTCTATGCTTCCATTCATACTCCTTTTCAGCCCATCCTGAATAGCACTGCTAGACTAATTTTCATAAAACTGTTTCCATAATTTTTCTGCTCACTTAAGGACTCAAATGTTCCTTTTTAGAAACCTATATCCTGGTATCTTTTTATCTTCAAACAGACTGTCTTGCATTACTCTTCACTCTTACCCATGTATGTGCTGTTCCATCAAATAGGTTTTATTCATTTCTTGAAAATGTCTCTTATAAAGTGTTTTTCAATCTTGGATGTACATTAGACTGACCTAAGGAGCTTCTAATATCCCTTTGCATAGGCCATACCATGACTAATTACATCAGAATCTCTAGGGGCAGGGCTCAGGCATCACTCGTTTAAAACTTCCCAGGTGATTACAATGTGCAGCCATATTTTGAGAACCAGTGTCCTGAAATCTGGCCTGATGTGAGCTCATAGCATACTACAGATTTCTTGAAGTCACACTGATACCATATTGATCAATTTCTATGGAGATGATACTTACTTATCAAGAGGACTCTCTAACTTGCCTGTGGAAAAATCAAAGTTGTCAGTTTCGTTTGCAAAGAGGAAATGACTTTATAATGGATATTCTCATTTTTACATCAAGTCAGAAGTACAAAAGGAACTCCCAAGACCAAAGGACTATTGAAGTTTTTCCCTGATAAACTGATTGCAAATATCTTTTTCAGTCAATTTGATTGATTACAGCATACACACATTGAAGTACACCTCAAGCAGCCAGTTTGTCTGAAGCCTTGCTGTTAAATCTCTTGTGAAATAATTTGAGATTTAACCCTCAGAGAATTCTGAACTTCTCTTTTAAAGCAGCAAGACCTAGTAAATATGCTATCATCACATACTATTGGAGAAATCAGATAAGCATTCACTTATGGCATTTAACAATAATAACAGCAGTAATATGTTTACAAAGCTTGCCCTTTACCATTATCTAAGCTTGCTTTTTATTTAGAAAATAGGATGCCAGTAGGACTGCACAACACAGGCTATTTAGGCATATGGTACTGACAACATATGGGGAGGAAGGGTTAAGTCCCAGTGTATTTGCAAAAGTACGTAAAGAGGGTTTAATCTAAGCTTTCTTTGAACAGGATTTTTATTATTGTACCTTGGCAAGCTATGCTATTTGACTACTCCCTTATCCATCTTTGTCCATGTGCAGAACAGGAATAGCACCCTTTTACCTTATAAGCATGGGAAGAGACTTTAAGTAAATTGGTTCTAGATTAATTCTACTTTTCTTCCCAAGAGTGTCTTAATTCTGATCTTTCATGGGACCCATCTTACCTTGTTTACCCTGAATAATAATTCCTCCATCTGACAGATGATCATGCTAAAATCTGTAAAACCTGGGCATCATTTTGACTACCTGTAGCTCACTTCCTAACCTCACCAATAAACCCACAATTCCTACATTTCCTATATGTCAATGTTCTGAAACTTTAGAAAGCACCAGAATCACCTGCAGGTTTAATTAAAACACAGAATGCTGGTACCTAGTTCCAGATTTTCTGATTCAGTAGGTCTGGAGCTGGGCCTAAGAATTTGAATTTTTGACAAGCTCTCAGGTGATGCTGATAATCTGGGGACCATACGTTGATTTTAACCAGAATCTTTGGTCTAGTGCAGTGGCTGTTCTCAGTCTTAACTGTACATTGGAATCACCTGAAAAGGTTTTAGTCTTATTACCTAAATGTTCTGATTTATTTGACATGGGGTAGGACCCAGGTATGGTTGTAAATTAAAAAAAAATCTAGTGTGTAGTCAGGATTGTGAGTCATTGTTGTTAATTTTGTCTCCCAAATACTTTTTGATTCATTTTTCCTCTTTTATGCCCATCATCTTTAAAATTTTTACTTGACTATAGGTAAAGTCAAGTAAAAATTTCTCCCACTGACCTGCTCAAGCAGCTAAAATTCTATTATTAGAGGTCATTAGTTCTCAAGGTACAGTGCCTACTGGAAATAAACTCTTGTGAAAAATATCAGTAACCATCGGATATGTATCACAGTGACTCTCCTTTGACACCTCAGCACAAATGAGTTATTTAGGTTTTCATTTATCAGTTTGGAAAGAGCCTGAACAT
The DNA here is from genome assembly GCF_004126475.2 of Phyllostomus discolor. Taxonomy (NCBI): domain Eukaryota; kingdom Metazoa; phylum Chordata; class Mammalia; order Chiroptera; family Phyllostomidae; genus Phyllostomus; species Phyllostomus discolor. The sequence continues at coordinate 72,196,964 of NC_050198.1, forward strand.
TTCAGTAAGGAAAGTGAAGATTTTTTCTTATTTTAGTAGCATTAGTAGCAGGTCTAGGTGTCTGGGGCAGCAGGAAAGCAGTGGGATCCTAGCATGGTTGTTGACAGAATAGAGATACACTTTATGTTTGTCCAGGTGCTGTTCAGAACTGAGTCTGTATTCAAAGGAAGTGTGGCCTAGTCTCTGGTCACTGGGAATTTGATAGCTATGTACATGAAATGTGGATATTTTAAAGGAAATGAGAACCATAGAAAAGTTTGAATCTGAATGTTTTCTCTCAGCAGCAAAAACTGGAAGAGAAGGATGACTGGGATGGATTTAGTGTTTTGCATTAAGTAGTTGGTGAAGTGAGGAGAGAAGCTGCATACTTTTCTCCCTAGCTGATATCTTCTCTTGAGTGTCCTGAGAACCTAATTTTTCAGTTTCTTGTGTGCTTGTATATAGTAGGTTCATTGTATTTATCTTCCCAACTTTCAATTGATTGTTGGTATTAATTTTAATAATTGCAGGTTTCTGTGGGAGGAGATTCTTCTGTGGCTTGCTGCAATTTTAGATGCCCCCTTGTTTCCTGTTATATGGGCATTCTTAAATTAGCTTGTTTAGACTCATTTTCAGTGAGGGTACTATCAACAAAGATGACCTAAGATGTATGAGTTGAAATCAAATATATGGTTGCAATATACTAAGTTGCTATAGTTTGTGTGTGTGTGCATGTGCATGTTGGGGTTAGGGGGAATGGCTTATGCAAATGTCTCTCTATACATTTAAATAAACTAATAACCAAATCTGTAAATCCTGCTTTCAATGCTTGGTAGCAAATGTATATGCATGTCAAAGTCTTGTGAAAACTCTGGCTGGCATAGCTCAGTGGATTGAGCTTGGGCTGCAAACCAAAGTGTCGCAGGTTCGATTCCCAGTCAGGCCACATACCTGGGTTGCAGGCCATGGCGCCCAGAAACCGCACATTGATGTTTCTCTCTCTCTCTTTCTCCCTCCCTTCCCTCTCTAAAAATAAATAAATAAAATCTTTTTAAAAAGTTTTGTGAAAACTGTAAACAACTTTATAAATTGAAAGCATGCCAACAAATACCTAAACACATTGGGTAACCTCTGAAAATTCCTTGGGGCCTGGTGCAGAGATAAGAGTAAATTTCTTATTATCTTTACCCACTGGAGGAAAACATTGACACAGTTAATTCAAGAACATCAAATAATCTAGACATCCTTGATACTTATAGAGGGGTATCATATTACAGATTTACTGTTGTGTTTTATTGAAACAATATAAATACCAGTTGTCTATGAGCACAAGTACATAGGATAGGGAGAATTGATAGTTTAGGAATTAAACATTGTCCTAACTCACAGAGTGGTTATTTCTCATCAAATAACCAATTTTGAGACTTGAAATAATTCCATGTGATACCTGAGTCTATATCACCTTATAATGTTCTCCATTTATTTTCAGTTCATTTAGTTTATTGCTCTAACTAGACTATATGACTTTAAAACAAATCTTTTTTATGAAATGAAACTGTCATTTATTCAGAAGTTTATGTGATGATTATTTTGCTGGGTTCTTTCACATACATTACCTCATTGGCTTCTCAGAACATTCATGTGAAATGGAATTTTTATCTCTTTTTATAGATGAAATGCTGGGAGCTTAAGTAAACCTGTGCAAGGTCAATGATGAGCTCAATGATGAGCTCAATGATGAGCTGGGATTCAATGCCAGGTATTTCCATACCACATTTCTATTTTTTTCATTTTTGGTGCCCCTTAGTCTGTTTTATCTACCCCTATGACTTCTCAAAATATTTGGTAGAATGCGTCCATTCCCTGTATCTCAGTTGACAGAGAAGTGACCCAGAATGTTAGTTTGCACTGTTAGAGGGAATCACAATTCTTTAATGGAAACAAGAAGAGCCTAAAACACATTTGACAAATGTAGAAACATGGACATTCTGATGGTGCTTTCATTGTTCTGTGGTATAAACTTGAGAAAGTTTTGGGAGGCATACTTTGAGTCTCTCACCTCATCTGTGAATTTCAAAATGTGTGTGGAAAGTGGTATGATTGTCCAGGGAACAAGAGGTAGCTATTTTTCCATGGGCACTAAGCCAACTTACCATTTTTCACCACTCATTTTCTAAAAATGAGTCTGCCATGTTAATACACACACACACACACACACACACACACACACAACATGGAATGGGAACTCATTTATGTTAACTTTTCAGCTATAAATTCCACTTTTAATCTTCACTGGAGTACTAGTATCTTGGCCAGGAGAAAAAAAGATCTCATTAAAAACAAAAATGATATATAGTGCCTATTAATCAATTGGATGAAATTACTTTATGTCCTGAATGCAAAATGTTGAAATGTATCTCTTAAAGATCAATATTGTTTCTAAGTAACTAAAGGTAAATCAATATCAGATCCATACTTCACTTTGGTAACAGATCATTAGATTCTAGTGTTTCTGAATATGTAGCTACAAATACAGACTTCCCAGGAATAGTTTTCAGAGTAAATTTTTCTACATTTGTGTTTTTAGATGTTGATTTATTTGTGTTTTCTCTGTATAGTGAAACCCTTTTTATAATATTACTGTTGAGGTAAGACAAATTCTCTTACAGGAATTGTATTAGACTTTTATTATATAAGGTTTTTAAGTCTCAAAGAACTTAATTTGACCTATGTATGTCCTTATTTAATAATAGGGTTCAAATATATTATGTATTATTGGTTCCTGCTCACTTATTTCTGTTTCAGTGCACACTGGACTTAGGGAATTAATGGATTATCTGTTAAATATTTAAAGACAAAATGGCAAGTTATAAACTATAGTATTATTGAATTTCAGGATTGAAAAAAAAACCCTAAAGATATATGGTTCAACCTCTTATGTGAGGCTTGGATCAGTCTCCCTGTACAGGATCCCAGGCAAGCTAATTCAAATTTAGTTTGGATTAAATCAAGCATACTATTTAGGAGGAAGGAGGTTGAGTCATTCATATACCCTTTAGAAAACAGATGACATCTTTTGAAGACAAATTTAAGAAGAGTTTAATTAAGGGGTATTTATAAAGGTATGGGGAGGGATATAGATACCAAGAAGAGATGGTGAAGCCCTCAGAGGCTAGCAATAATATGATAATATGGAACTGTGGAAGAGGAAACACAATTTTTCCTCTACCCTTCTAGGTTCTTGGCTTCTGTATTTAAAAGACAGATTAAGAGGAGAAAAACAAACAGAAATTTAACAACATGTATACCTCTTCTATACATGTGTTGAACAAACTCAAAACAAGTCTGGAGGCTTTGGCTAAAAATAAATGATAAAGATTGACTCAAGGGTCTTTAGGGTTTGTGCATGGAAACACAACTGTGCAATACCCAGAGTGTTGCAAAAGAGAAAGAAAATGCATGAGTTCTCATAGTAAGTGTGAGTAAATTGTTGAGAAGAATCAGTCCTTCACTCTTAGGCTCCAGATTGATCCTAGATGGTAATCCTCTAGATGACCAGTGGTATAAATAATGGATGTCAGGTGGTCTCAATATGTGACCATTATTTCCTTAGTCAATTGGGGCAATTGGCTGGTTATCTGGAAGTTTAGTGTATATTCAGGCATTGACTCAAGACTGCAAAGTTGAAAAGTTTAAGTTCCCAGGCTAGTTAAAACAAGAATAGAATTGTTTTCTCATGCTCCACCCTACTTGATTTTAGTAATTTAGCAGCTTGACTGTAGTGACCTTGTTTTATTTCTTCACTTTATTTCACATGGGTTTTCTTGGGTCTCTTCACATGGAAGAGACCCAAGAAAACTAAATAACTCCCTTATATGGCTCAAGTTGCCACCTTACACACTATCTTCAGCTAAAGACAAAAACATATATGGGGTAGGGTGCAGTTATGGGAGGTTACCTGGTAAAACACAGTAAACAAGTATAAGGTTGTTATGCATATTTAAGTCCTTGCCATCTCCATTGATAAGAGTTTGTAGAGACTTAGGCTCATCTTTCTCTTCCTGGAAGGAGGGAGGAAAAGAGGGAGGGGTGGTGGGAAGGAGAGAGAAGGAGACAGAGAGAGACCACATAAAAATGAATATTTCCCTTATTAATATAAAGGTCTCTTACAAAAGGGTAACTTTTACTCAGTTTTTAGAGCTTTTTCTGTATCTACTGTTTCTTAAAAATAATCAGCCTAAAGTAATCCTTATCCTAAAAAGAATATTTTTGGGTGGTATACTCTGTTCCCCTTTAGAACCATTACTTTTCTTAGATAAGAAGGAGCAAGGGAGAGAGAGGAGTGCTTGAAACTCCCAGAGGGTAGCTTAGAGAGAGGATCTACTGATACGAACTGTGGCTTTGGGTACAGCAAGCCAACTACAGCCAATCTGAGACCTAGCAGGGGTGAATACTAGGGAAGTAAAATAACCTCCTCCTCACCTCCATGTTCCCTCCATTCTCTCTCCAATGATTTCCATAGGCCCAAACCAGTTAGAAGCCATAGGGCAAAGAAGCTCAGTTAATGCATTATATAGAGGTCAGCTTTGTAGGCACAGAGCAGGGTAGAAGTGGATTGAGATAGGTAAACAGATGATATTCATTCAGCATGTAGACTCCTTTCTACCCATACTCCATCAGAGCATGTTTAGAGTACAGTAATTATTTTTGAATAAAAGGTCTATAACCAAGCAAATGTGTTCAAAGAAAGAAAACCCACACAGTGAGAGAATTCAAAAGCATTCCATATAAAAACATTTAGAGGAAGTAGGACTGTTATCTCTAGAAAAGACAATACAGATAGTTGATGTAACATAGTTAAAAGCACAGACCCTGGATCCAGCTCTAAAATTACTGGCTGCATGACATTGGGCAAGCCACTTATTTTTGCTTCAGTTCTCTCATTTGTAAAATTTGGCATAATAATACTTACCTCAGGGTTTTTACAAGAACTAAATGAGTTGATATTCAAAGCACTTAAAACAGTGCTTGGCATATAGTAAATATATAAGTGATATAATTGAGGAGAAGTATGGTAGAGAAATTTTAGTGTGTCCATGTGTTTTGAAAGCAGTTAAATCAAGTCTAGTGGGTGAAAACTCTAAGATGACAGATTTTCATTCAGTGTAAAGATAAATAGTCTCAGAGACATAATAAAAATGATCTTCTATGGTAGTGAATTCTCTATCCTAGAGGTGTTCAAATTTAGACTAAATGACACATTATATTGTAGGGATGGAAAATTTTTCTGTCTTACCACTAGGTTTTTTTTGGCTTGTTTAATAATTAAATTGACATAGGACAGATTAGCAAGAAAAAACACAAAAGTTTAATAACTTGTACACTTCCCAAGCTCATGGGAGAGACTCAGGAAAATGGAGCAGCTCTCTGGAATGGTGGAGCCCATGATGTTAAACATCATCTTCAGCTAAAGACAAAAGAAGATGTTAAGGGTGAGGAGTCAGTTATAGGTGCTTACCTGGAAAAGCACAGTAAACAGGGTGGGGTTGTTATATAGATCTAAGTCCTTGCCTTCTCCATTGATAAGTTTCTGGAGATTTAGAGTCACCTCCCTCTTCCTGGTACAGCCAAGGAGACACTTACAAATACAGATTTCCCTTATAAATGTAAATGTCTCTTACAAGGGGTAACTTCTACTTGGTTTTCAGAATGTCTTCCATGTCTATTGTTTCATAAAAAAATAACCAGGCTAATATAATCCTTATGCCAAAGAGACATATTTTGGGGTAGCAAATTCTGCTCCACTGCAATACTATACAGAGATTCAAGCATGGAAGGGGTTTAGAACAGGCCTCTGCAATATGTGCCACTTTGGCATGTGAATTACTTTGACCTGAAGGCAACCAAGACTCTGTGAGCTCACAAAAATGTTTAAATTTAAATTAGGGAGTGTGGGAGTTCAGAACAGGTCACCCCAAGATGTACCCCTGAAGTATACAGATTATTTTGAGCTAAAGGCAACTTAATCCACAGCTTCAGGAGAAATTTCTGTCCCCTGCCTTAACTATCTACAATTTGAGTTAGGGGCCTTACCCATCATAAGTTATTATCAAAGATAACCTGTTTTGACCTATCTATAGGGCAGAACAAACTTTCATTTACTAAGCATCTACTCTTTTTATCATCCTGCAATGACCCTTTGAAGCCTCTAAGGTACCTTACCTCATCCCTAGCTCAGGGTGTCTTAATATATCCTATGTTCCTTTTCTATCCCTGAACCTCTCCTGCATGTAGGGTCTCTGACTGTCTTATGTGTGCAAAGTTCCCATACAAATGTATATATTAAATTTTGTTATTTTCCCTTCTCAATCTAATTTGTTCATGTAGATTTATTAGACCTTCTGAAAGAACCTATGGGAGTAGAGGAAAGTTTTTTCCTCCTCCCACAGCATAAATTGGAAGGTTGGATTAGAAGACCTTCAGAAGTTGTTCCAGTCCTGCCATATCTCTGATTCTTCAGCAATATCATGTTCAAAGCCACTGGAAATATAACCTTGTTACCTAAACTTCTGCCAAAAAATCCAATGACTGTCTTGTAGGCTACAGATTGCTCAGATATCATTCTTGACCTTTAAGTAGTACATGAAAATACACATTCTGAAGCTTTTGTGATTATATTATGTTTCCCATCCTCCATCATACTGCCATAGTTACTGAGCAAGGGCTCACTGCCAGAGGTGCATTGAAGCCAATGCTATTGCACTGGCTTTTGAGAAAAAAAAAAAAAAAAAAACTTTATCGCAAGGTCGACTGCCAAGGAGATACGCAGAGCTCAAAGATCTCTCCCCAATCCTGGGTTTACAATGAAATTTAAGGGATTGAGGGCAACAGGCTAGTACGTGGGAGTGGATGTGGGGACAGGTTTCAATGGGAAGGCTTGAAATTTAGTCATTTATGGTAAAATATGGTAAGGGGCTTCAATACCCAATCTTCTGGGCAATAGACTCTTTGTCTCTGAAAGAGTTCCAGCATTCAGGTTCAGGTCATGTCTGGATCCTTTGGTTCCATGGGCAGGGAGTAGCTTTGGTTCCAGGTGTTAATAGAGGTCAAAATTATCTTCTCTGTGCATGCTTCAGTTGCATGACTTTTGGTCCTAATTCTTTTGTCTCTGAAAAATAATTCAGTATGTTATTAGAAAAAGGATAATGCCAGTTTGAGCTGGTTTTGTGGTTACACAGCTGTCTCGCCTTCCAATTTCATTTTCTTCATTGAAAATAAATGGAGTAATTGTCATAGTTTGCTGTTTAATATAGGCTCTACAGTTATATAATTTAGACTTAAGGTCAGCCTCCTACTAAATGTGTGATTTTGGAAAGATTACTTCTTGGAGCCTGGATTTTCTTCACTGTAAAATATGGATAATAGTACTCTCTTTACCTCATAGGCTCATTGAAAAGATTAAATGAGATATCGTTTGCAAAGTTCCTGACATATAGTAAACTTTGAATAAGTATTAGCACTTGTTGTAATAAAATATTTTTATCATATATCTATTAGCAGTGATGTTGGCTCTCGGTTCTTGACTTCATGCAGGGAAGATTTCACAACAAAAGTCCAGGTGATTTTGAGAGTACATTTATTAAAGCTGGTGACAGTGAAACAAAGGGAGGGCTTAAAATAGAAGAGGCAAGATCCTAGCAACAGGAGTGAGCCTAGGAGGAGCTGCCTTGGCCCTTTGAAAGGAAAGTCACAGCGGTGGAAGAAGTGAATCAGCTGGGCTGCATGAACTCAGGAAACAAGTTATAGAGGCAAAACAAGGGCCATTGGAGACAGGTTTAAGGGGTTATCCTGGGACTAGCTGCTTCCCTGGTTGTAAGTCTCCTGATAATCTTTAGAGCTTAAGAGAAAGAAAAGCAAAGATATGCACCTGAGGAAAGAAGGGGAGGGTAATGATTGAGCATGCTCCAGAGAGAGGGAGAGAGGGAGGAGAAAAAGAGAGAAAAGGAGATGGAAAGCAGGGCAGAGGGGGAGAAATTGGACCACAGTGGGCCCTTTGCCTTAGGCTTTTTATCTGTTCTTTAAAAGAGTGAATTTCAGGGGAGGATCTCAATAGAATATTCATCACCTTTCCAGGTGTGTTCTTTCAGGGTCATGGTTTCTAGGGGGTCTTTAGTCATTGCATCTGGTTCTGATGTCAGCCATGGCATCACGTTGTCTGGTTTTGCTGCTTCTCTGTGTCTGGAGCTGAAACACAGCTGAGGTCTAGATGTAGCCTGTAGTTTGACCAAAACTCCAATTCTGTTGTCAAAAGACCTGAAGCTTTGTTCCTAAAACTATTTGATGATGATCAGAACCTCATTGTCCTGAGGGCTTAATGCTTGAGGGAGTGGTTGTGCGAAGGAGAAGGAGGCAGGTGAGTCAGAGTGTTGGATGGGGCCAGTGTGAATCAGCCATCTGTCTCAGTGTCCTTATTCCACTTGCCAAGGAATTTTCCTAGATACCTACTATCCTGCCTCATATCAGTGATATATTACATAATATGTTGTTATTATTGTAAAACTCATTCCTGAGATGTCTGGTTACCTTGGGTGCAGCAGGTTTTTACAATTCCCTCGACTGGAGCTTACACTCTTCATTAGTTCTGAAGCACTTCTGCAGGGACTATAAAGCCGCTGGGGAAAAGGAAGAGAGCTTACCTCTTTTTCAATGACAGACATCTCCCTCTGAGGCCATCCCCATTGAAAAGCAAGTCCTGAGAAACTATATACAGCAGAAAAGCAGTCCTAGGCAGTTCCTCCAGCTGTGTGGAGGAAACCTTGTCAAAAAACGGGATTCTCATCACTCAGTAGCCAAGCCTGAAGCTTATGTATATTTGGATTTTCATATATTTGGATTTTCATATGAATAAAACTTCAGAAGATAAAATGGCCAGCTGCAAAAAGCATGGTTACTCTTTGATCTGTGGAACAAGAGCTCATAATAAAGAAAAATAAAAGAGAAATACCATCTTTCCAGGCTTTGTCTATATAATGAAAGGAGTTTTCAAACTTCCTTTAGTTGCAAATATTTTCAATTAGCATTTTCAAGGGAAATGAATGTAAATATCAATTTTTCTATAGGCTGGAGTTAGTTGATTAAACATTGTGTGAAGTGCTAACTACTTCTATTTGCAGGAGGAGGAAAAACAGACACTCTTGTTTGGCCTTCTGGTCTAGTCCCCACCAGAAGCATTGAGTCTTATCTTCCCTCCTCTCTTATTCATCCTACCCGCCTCCAAATGCAAATCAATTTTTTATGGGTGGCATTTCAATGTTAGGCTGACAAGAAAAGGAAACTTAAAGGTAGGTTAACAGATTCATCCCAATCACAATTTGCCTATCACAATTTTAACACTGAAAGTCTTGGGCAACTCATCAGTCCTTCACAAACACAGATAGTCACTCTAAATGGTTCTATCAGGAAGCATTATTTAGGAAACCATGGGTTAAGTTCCTTGTGAAAAACCTTGGCAGCCTGAAGGGCAGTGTCTAGATATGAAAATATCTCCTAGAACACAGTGAAACAAAATTCTTGAGACTCAGTGAATAAGCTGAAACACACCAATTGGAGGATAAATGATAGAACAAGAGGAGGAGGAGAAGGAATCACAGCTAGCATTGGTTAATGCTTTCTACATGGCAGTGCCCATGTTGTTGTTTTATAGATATCACCTAATTCAATCCACTATTATTATTGTTATTTTATGGATGACAAAACTGAGGTTTAGTGAGTTTCTGTGACTTGTGAGGTTAAGTGGAACAAGGATTCAAATCCATTTCTGTCTAACTCCAAATTGCACACTCTTAACCACCATATGATATTGCCTTATTTATTGAGAACTTCCTATATCTTCCTATATTTCCACCACTGTGCAATACCTTTGGGATAGAGCAGTGAACAAAGTACATTTGATCACTACCCTTGTAAAGTTTCAATGCATGTTAGAAAATAATACAAAATTTGATTTTTTTTGTTTAAAAATCCTTATGATTGCATGAATGTCACTATATCATGTAAACCAGAATTCCACAGAAAAGGGGGTATACTATTTCTTGATGTCCATGCCTAAGCAATTATAAGAAGTGACTAGACCAGCTATTGACTAGTCCTAGGAAGATGAGGCCATTATTTTAGGAAGCTAAATTAATTGTGCCAAGATGAGCAGCTGCTAATGAAATAAGAAAGTGAAGGTGATTGTTCTCTGTGAGTTTGCTACTATATATAAAAAAGCTAATGATTGAAAAACATTTATTCATGGTATTTCTTTGGAATGAAAAATATCTACCAATATGGATCAACTCCAATTGCAAATCTATTTTTTCCTGCTATCAGTAACTGTCAAACTTAAGATCTCATATTTATAGCTATTGTGGTAGGGGCTGTGTCTCCCCAAACCTGAGCCTTCAAGTATTATGAGACATAATGCATTACCTTTCTACAATCAATTTCTGATTCTACAGGACCAATAGCAAAGTCAAAATACTTATCATCAACACTTAGGGTCTGCATGGTTCATACCTAGGTTAGGAGTTGGCAACTATGGTCTAAAGGCCAAATCCAGTCTGCTACCTATTTTTGCATAGCCTTTGAGCTAAGAATAGTTTACTTTTTAAATTTTTTTTCTAATCAAAGAAGAATAATATTTTTGTGACATGGGAGCATTATATAAAATTAAAATTTCAGTGTCCTTAAATAAAGTCTTATTGGAATTCAAACACATTCATTCCTCTGCATTTACTATTTGATTCTTTATGAGAGGAGTATGCTGACCACTGGCCTAAAGGAAGGGACTAACCTTGTATATAGAACATGTACACGAGAAAGCTTAGAATTATAGGAAAAGTAAATCCTCAGTGCTATGTTTTGAAGAAAAAAAAAATGATACCAAACACAAGTTGATCTAGTGACTTCAAGTTACATGAAATCTATAAAAGTTAAGAAAAACCTTATATAATATCTCTAATCATAGTCTTCCTAGACATTTAAAAAAAAGTTCTCTTTAGAACTTCCAGCCAAGATGAAGGCATAGGTAGATATACTCTGCCTCCTCGCACAACCAAAAGAAGGACAATTTAAAAACAAAAAATTACCAGGACTGCCAGAAAGTCAAACTGTATGGAACTCCAACAACCAAGAAGTTAAACAAGAAACATTCATTCAGACCAGTAGGAGGTGTAGAGACAGGCAGCTGGGGTGGAGAGGATGCATGGCAAGGTGGTGGCTGGAGGACCGGACAGGCAAGGCAGCCTCTGACAGACTGAGAAGTCCCACATTGAGTGGGGATAAGTTGGGAGGAACAACTAGGGAGTGAGACAGACTGCTCAACCCAGGGTTCCAGTGCCAGAAATAAAGCCTCAAAACCTCTGACTGAAAAAACCTGTGGAGGTTGAGGCAGCAGAAGAAACTCCAAGACTCTCAGGAGAGTTTGTTGGAGAGACCCATAGGGTCCTAGAATGTACACAAGCCCATCACCTGGGAATCAACACCAGAAAGGCTGAGTTTGCTTCTGGGTAGCAGGGGAAGTGACTGAAAATTGGCAGAGAGCTGAGCAAGTGGCATTGTTCCCTCTCAGACCCCTCTCCCACATATAGCACCACAATGCAGCAAAGTGGGTTGCTCCACCCTGGGGAATATATAAGGCTCTGCCCCTTACATGTAACAGGTACACTGAGACACACACACACACACACAGACATATATTAACTTGTGTGTATATATGTATATATATACATATATATGTATTAACTTGTGTTTGCGTGTGTGTGTATATCCCCCAAGTGAAAGAACAGATCAAAGCTCTAAAAATAGAACTAAACAATGAAGTGATAGCCAGCCCATTAGAGGCAGAGTTCAAAACACTGGTAATCAGGAAGCTCACAGAAATGACTGAGTATGGTTGCAAAATAGTGGAAAAAGTGAAGGCTGTGCAAAGTGAAATAAAGAAAAATATACAGGGAACCAACAGTGAAGGGAAGGAAACTGGGACTCAGATCAATGGTTTTGGAACATAAGGAAGAAATAAACATTCAACCAGAACAAAATAAGGAAACAATAATGCAAAAAAAAATAAGAATAGACTTAGGAACCTTCAGAACAACTTTAAACATTGCAACATCCGAATCATAGAGGTGCCAGAAGGAGAAGAGGAAGAACAAAATATTGTAAACTTATTTGAAAACACAATAAAGGAGAACTTCCCCAATCTGGCAAAGGAAATAGACTTCCAGGAAGTCCACTAAGCTCAGAGAGTCCCAAAGAAGTTGGACCCAAGGAGGAACACACCAAGGCACATTATAATTACATTACCCAAGATGAAAGATAAGGAGGGAATCTTAAAAGCAGTAAAAGAAAAGGAGACAGTTACCTACAAAGGAGTTCCCATAAGACTTTTAGCTGATTTCTCAAAAGAAACCTTACAGTCAAGAAGGGGCTGGAAAGAAATATTCAAAGTCATGAAAGTCAGATCAATGGTTGGGTGTGAAAGGCAAGGACCTACATCCAAGGTGACTCTATCCAGCAAAGCTTTCATTTAAAATGGAAGGGCAGATAAAGTGCTTCCCAGATAAGGTCAAGTTAAAGGAGTTTGTCATCACCAAGCCATTATTATATGAAATGTTAAAGGGACTTATCTAAAAAAATAAGATAACCAACAAATATGAACACTAAAATGACAACAAACACACAATCATCAACAACTGAACCAAAAAAAGAACAAAACCAAAACCAAAGTAAGCAAACAACTAGAACAGGAGCAGAATCACAGAAATAGAGATCACATGGAGGGTTATCAGCAGGGAAGGGGAAGGGAAAGAATGGGGGAAAGGCATAGAGAATAAGAAGCATAAATGTTATAAGAAAGATAAAAAGCAAAATAGGGGAAGTTAAGGATAGCACAGGAAATGGAGAAGCCAAAAAACTTGTATGTATGACCCAAAGATAAACTAAGGAGGGGGTAATGTTGGTGTGAGGGGGGATGCAGGGCAGAGGATAGTAAGGGGGAGGGAAAAATTGGACAACTCTAATAGCATAATCAATAAAATATATTTACAAACAAAAAGTCCCTATCATGGCTATGGTTAATAGCCATTGATCACTAATAATTAGAAGATACAATTTATGTTGTTTTGTATGTTAGCTGATAATGCTTACCTGTATTAGTATATATAATACATATATACAATGTATTCATTTTATGTGTATCTGTTCATTTGAGTTTGCATTCAGTCTTTGTTATGACTGATGATTAAACTGGAGAAGCCACTGATTCGTATGAATGAGATTTACTGTTTGCTCCTCATTTCTCAGAGTTTTGTAATACTTCTGACCTGAAAGTGTGGCTCTAATTTATTTCTCACAAGCAAGGAAAGAGAAGATTTTTCTCCCCTACTCTCTTCTGCCTGGATTTCCCCCAAGAAGTACCATCACCTGCTATGCAGAGATGATGAGCTCAAAAGTATTCAGTTAAGGTGTGCCTGCCAGTGTTGGTTTAATAAATCAACACTGGAAATTAAACTATGATTTTTTCAAAACATTAAGCAGCAAAGGAACACCTGAAGAAATATGAGGGAAATAGGAAATAAGAACCTAAGAAATATTTACCTTTCATGGTAGCCCTTGTATATATAGTGTTGCAGGTTGAGGTTTTATCATTTATTAAGGAATAATATAATAAAGAAAACAGGTTGCTATATCTTCTTCAGAGCTGGCCTGTCTGCTGGACAGGTGAGCAAGTGAGCAGAGATCTAGGGACTGAGTGGGCCAGGTCAAAGGCCATTTGTAATGAAGTATAGAACAGGCTGAAATGTTGTCATTATACTGAGGAAACACAGAGATTAAGAGCACAGACTCTAGTGTCAAATAGACTAGAGTTTGAATTCTGGTGCTGCCATTTATTGGCTGAGGGGGTCTAAATTAAGTTATTTAATCTTAATAAACTTTGGTTCCCTCATTTGTAAAATGGAGATAATAAAACTATTTCCTTTTAAGGGATTATTTTGAGGATTAAATGAGATGTGTGTAAATGTGCTTACCACTGGGCTTGGCAAGAGTACTACATATGTATTCATTATTATTATTGCTAGTGTGAATGCTGAGTGAAATGTTACAAGAAATCATTGCAAAAGGAGCCAATACTTTGTTATATAACAAATTTCTTCTTACTTATATGAAGGAAGGCAGTGAAAAGAATAATGAGTAGAAGATAGGAGACATGCTTTAGTCTGATTAATAATAATGATGACAACAATAAAAAGTTAGTATTTATTAGGCCTGTACTAAGCATTTAATACTCACAATAGTCCTTTAAGTATATAATGCCATTATACCCATTCTGAATATGGGGGAACCCAGGTTTAAAAAGATTTGGCTGTTTGCATAAGGTAACACACAGCTAGCAAATGGCAGAAGTAGAATTTGAACTCCAGAACCTCCATGGTAAACCATGAGACTATACTATCTTCTTGGTTCTGCAATTAGGTAGCTCAAGGGCAAAAATGTACCCATATGTTTGTGCAGTTTATACACTACACCACTCAATGATTGTTTTATTCTAAGGGCTGTATGCAATGAATAACCTATACAGTCATGGGTGGTTGCAGGGAAGTTCTTCAACTTTTTCATGTTTTAGTTTCCTTGTCTGTAAAATGAAATGTTTGAACTAATTGGTTACCAGGCTTCTTTTAGCTTAGGGTCTAGTATGAGTATGTGGATAATTTCTAATTTCCTTTGGAGAATTTTATACATATATTTGAATTTGTGATTATCTGATGAAATAAATTCCTACAATAAACCAAATAAGGACATGACACTGGGAAGACCTGGAACTGGAGAATTAGGAGAGCTGCTTAGTTTTTTCCTCTGGTCCTCTGCTCAGGTTCTCCATGCCATGAAGAGACAGTTTATATCTGCTGCTGATGTATAAAACAACAGAAACAAAATGTCCCTCTCTCAAATATCCCCAGGGTTAGGGATATGGGTAAGTAAATGGATTTGAAAGGCTTTCTTTGCTATGATGTGAACTGAATGAAAATTAATTGTAAACACACAGATTCAAAAGAAGATATTCAAGTAAATTTGATGTTGTCTACAAAAACCTATTTTAATGGAGCAATTCTTTAAACAATAATTGTGTGCATTACCCAGTAATAAATTAAGGGCACAATTTGGTTGATGATAAGTACATATAAATTAGATTTAAGTATTGAGAAAT
The DNA here is from genome assembly GCF_004126475.2 of Phyllostomus discolor. Taxonomy (NCBI): domain Eukaryota; kingdom Metazoa; phylum Chordata; class Mammalia; order Chiroptera; family Phyllostomidae; genus Phyllostomus; species Phyllostomus discolor. The sequence continues at coordinate 72,212,190 of NC_050198.1, forward strand.
TACTATCACTCTATTAGGACTCAAGACAATTTTCTTTTAGATACTTTGCTTACTTTCAGTTAAATTATACTTTATGTAGGTGTTCTTCAGTGAAAAATAGATTAGGACGTTCTCCTACTCAGTTGTATTCCACCCCTAAGTAGAATTCTTTATTAAATAGTTATAAATCATCATTAAAGATGTATAGTTAAGGTGAATTTAAAAAATAAGTGCAGCATTCTCATCCTTCCCATCCTTCTACCCTACCAGGCATCTTTCTAACTCTTCTTGGAGTTACAGTTTCTCCCCATCCCCAAGATGTTTTCATTGTTCTGGCACCTCTGGAACCTTACCAACTGTCACAACTCCTGCAGTCTTTCCTTTGTCGACAGCCAGTTTAGCTCCTCTGTGAGAAAGATAACTACCTTCTTACAACTAAGCAAAGGTCAGGAATTCCTTTGCCATTTCTAATGTTCCTGATGGTTTAAGATGACCTCCTATTCCCTGCTCCAGTCATGCTGGTTTACTCATCATTTCTTGACACCATTCTTTACCTTCCTGCCTCAAAGCTTTTGCTTAGGCTGATTTCCTTTGCCTGAAATTCCTCTCCCCTTCACTCATTTCTGCCTGTAACTCTCCGCATTCACAAACGAGTGCAAATTGCACTTCCTCTAATGTCTTCTTCAGAACTCATCTTTTCATCATCTATATCCTCATGGAATTTTGCTTATACTTTAGTTATAACTATAGCTACTGCATTTGCTGAACTCTAAAAATCAGAACATGTGCTTTGACAACTATAAGTGTACTTATAGGAACAATGTGATAGATTATTTGAAATCAAGATGTTCTAGAAAATTCACAGTGCATGTTTGCCTTAATTGTAGCATTCATTACAGTCTGCCTTGTGTTGGCGTTAATTATGCATTTGTTTGGATACTTCCTGATGTTGTCAGCAAGAATTATATTATATGCATCCCTGTATTACCCCACACCTGTCAGATCTCTTTGTCTACAGTAGGCATTCATCTTTTTATGCAATCATTAACTCTTTATTAAGTCCATATGATGTAGCCACCACTATGCTAAGTGTGGAGAATGAGATGGGGTATTTTCCACCATGAAATAAATTATTACAACACCATGAGATGAGTGCCATGTTAGGGTAGACCTGAAACACATAAAAGAGTCTCTTAACCTAGACTCAGAGAGTTAGGGAAAGCTTGAAGAAAGTGATTCCTAAGCAGATAACTGAAAAATAAAAAAAAGATTGTGTTAGGGAATAATGCAGTTTAGAGACTCAGGGTAGAGAGAACAGAATTATGTGAGAAGGTCCAAAAGTGAGAGAAAGAGTTACCTGCTTCAGAAATTCAGATTTTTTCACTCCAATTTACAGTGTAGAGTGTAAAGGGGGCACTGGGAAGAGAAGCTGGAAAGGGAAGCAGGTCACTGGGTCGGGTGCTAGGGAGGTGTGGGGTAATACAGGCATGAAAAAGACACAGCCCTGGTCTCTCAGAATTTACATTAAATAGGAAAAGGTGGAGAAGTAATGGAGAAATTATGATACAGTGCTCTGACTAGAGAGGTTCTATGTGCTATAAGAACACATAGTAAGGCACCACACCTTTCTGAGGACATGGGAGGTTTACCATAAGATAGTGAGCTTCCCAATGAAATCTAGATCACTAAGTGCTGAAGAAATTAAATTGCTAGCATTTAGCTATTTTCCTTTTCCATTATTCTGAAACTCAGCATGAGGCAGAAACTGTTAGGGAGTAGGAGGACAGCATCTCCTCTCTGCTTCCTTGCAACTAGCTTTCCTCTCTACATCTATGCATAGTGGCTGAAATACAGATTGATTATATAAAACATATTCTTTTACCCCTCTTATCAGAAAGCAGTTTCTCAGTCCTTTTATTACTTGGTTTGAAGCCTCTTCCCTCTCTTCTGATTAATATTTTAACCAAGTCTTATGTAAAATGAAATTTTCATTCAGGTGTTTCCTTAGCAACCATCACATGGAATCAAATACATCTGCTTTCAGAATCAGTTTGTCTTTTGAAAAACCTTGTAGTTATCCAATATTCTTTCAGTAGCAAAATGGCTTTTTAAATGGGCTACTGTTTATTTAAAACAAAGCATTTGAAGAATTATATTTAAATAGAATCTATGAAGTTTTAAAATGGAGATATAAAGTCATTTTGCCAAAATTTTTATTATTTATTCCATCAGTTACTCAATAAGCAGTTATTAGTACCTATAGATGTTATGTTAGGTGCTGTGAATTACAAAGATACAGTCCTTGCTCTCAGTAATCTTATGATGCAATAGAACAAACACATACAGAAATAACTGTAATACATGGTTTAAAGATGATGAAACACCCACATATGAGATCTGTCCAGAAAGTATCCATCCATGTACTATGAAAAATAGAGACATTTACTGAAGAAGATACAAGATACAAGAAACATTGTACACAGGACAATGATGCCTCAGTCCCCTTCAAAGTAGGAACCTTGGGACCTCACACAGTTCTCTCAATCACCATCAGCTTCCGTGTCATATTTTCCTGAATCTCATCAATGGTCTGAAATCTCTTCCCTTTCAAAGGTGATTTTAGTTTTGTGTAAAGCCAGAAGTCACAGGGCACCAAATCTAGGTTATAAGGTGGTGGTGAGTAACCTGGGTGATTTGATGTTTCACCAAAAAAACTCTGCCTGAGTTATGATCCATAAGCAGGCACATTGTAATGATGAAGCTGCCAATCACCAGTTGTCCATAGCTGTGACCTTCTGAATCATCTGAATAGGTTCTGTAGGAATGTTCAAGCTTAATGCAAAATTTGATGCAAATTCATTGCTTTACCCACTTAGTCATTTTGAATGTGACAGCCACACAGTACACATGCTCACTCAATGGCATCTACCACCCCCACTGACTAGTACAGCGAAGTCATTAGTGTTCATGCATGTGCATTCCAGTCCACTCTCCTTGGCTGCCAGGATACATCAATGTCATGCAAATGATTCTTGTTACATTATAATGGTTGAACTTTTTCCAGTCAGACCTTGTGTAGGACTTTGTTTTAATAGGATTTGTTTAAGTGATCTTTAACCTCTGTTGGACTGAATATGAGAGATATCACCACTCAAGTCTTGAAGCTCTAACCCCAGAACTAAATTCTTAAGATCTAAAAATTTTCCCTTTGCATCTGGGAAATCTCACATTGTTATAGGAATCTGGAAAAAATCCAAATGAGCCATGAGAAAACTGTCAGAAACTGTGTGTTACATTACATTAATGTAAAATTATCAGGGGAATTTCTGGACTTTAATTTTGCAATAAATGCAATGTTCTTGCCAGGGAAGAACATGAAAGACTGAAAGGATGTTAAGTGCTTAAATATTACTGTGATTAAAATGACATTTAAAATACTATACTTTCTTAAAATAATGGGAGAATGGGGAGACTGTTGCCTAAGCCGACATTATGGAATGTTAAACTATTGTTAGAATCCATGTTCATGGGCTCTTTAGTCTTTTGTAATTTTGTCAAACTTCTGCTTTCTTGGACAGTCACAAGTCTAAATTGCTGGTGAGCCTAGCTCCAATTATCAGGGTACTGGTATTCCAACTTTGAGCACCTGTCTCCTCTGCTGGTATATGTAAAAATGTCTGCTTGTTTTTCCTCATCAGGTACCGAGTCTTAACATTGTATTTGTTACCATGATTTACAGGGCTCTGTGTGGTCTGGCACTGACTTGCCTTTCCAACCTCATTTTATGTAACTCTCTGTCTTGTATTTTAAGCTCCATCAAGATTAAACTACTTGTAGTTGCTCTAACACAGTATGCTGTTTCAGATTTCTCAGGTTTAACTTACACTAATCATGCTACCATTGTTTTTCTACTGCAGCTTTGTCTGATTAATTCATTCATTTTACAAAATTATGCTCAATTATCAATTTTTCCATGCAGCCTTTCTTTACTCTTCATTACTACACATTGGATTGCATAGTCTTCCTCTCTGTTCCAATAGTACCATGTAGCCAGCCACCTATGGCAACTGTCTCTCAGAAATTTAAAGTTGGCTCAAGTCCCCAGTTTTACAACTTGGGTCAGTTCAGTGCCTTCCAGTGATCTTTGCAAATTTCCAATGTTACTTGGTTTCTATTGTCTGTGTTTTTTGGGTCCATGCAGATTTCTGGGATCTGCTTAGTGCTGAGCAAGGAAAGCAAACTCTTCTAATTTGATGCATTCTACAAAAAGTCCAATCACCTTGATTATAATACTTTTTAAAAATATATTTTATTGATTATGCTATTACAGTTGTATCAATTTTTCCTTATTTGTCCCCCCTCCACCCAGTGTCCCCCTTCCCTCTAGCAATTGCCCCACTTAGTTCATGTCCATGGGTCATTCATATAAGTTCTCTGGCTACTCCATTTCCTATACTGTTCTTAACATTACCCTGTCTATTTTGTACCTATCGATTATGCTTCTTAATCCCTGTATCTTTTCCCTTCTTATTCTCCTCCCCCCTTCCAGTTGATAACCTTCCAAATTATCATCATATCTATGGTTCTGTTTCTCTTCTTTTTGTGTGCAGTTTGTTTTTTAGATTCAATTGTTGATAGTTGTGAATTTATTGCCGTTTTAATGTCCATAGTTTTGGTTTTCTCTTTCTTAAGTAAGTCCCTTAACATTTAATATAATAATGGCTTGGTGATGATGAACTCCTTTAGCTTTACATTGTCTGGGAAGCACTGTATATGTCCTTCCATTTAAAATGAAAGTTTTGCTGGATAGAGTCATCTTGGATGTAAGTCCTTGCCTTTCATGACTTGGAATACTTCTTTTCAGCTACTTCTTGCCTGTAATGTTTCTTTTGAGAAATCAGCTGATAGTTTTATGGGAACTCCTTTATAGGTAATTTTCTGCTTTTCTCTTACTGCTTTTAAGATTCTCTATTATCTTTAACCTTTGGCATTTTAAAAGGAGAAAGATTTATACGGCCTGAAGAGAAATTATGATGTGTCTTGGTGTAGTCCTCTTTGAACACATCTTGTTTGGGACTCTGTGTGCTTCCTGGACTTGTATGTCTATTTCCTTCCCCAAATTAGGAAATTTTTCTTTTATTATTTTTTCAAATAAGTTGTCAATTGCTTGCCCTTTCTGTTCTCCTTCCAGAACCTCTATGATTTGAATATTGGTATGTTTGTTATTGTCCCAGGGGCTTTTTAGCCTATTCTTAATTTTTTGGATTCTTTTTTCTTCTTCCTGTTCTGATTGAATGTTTTTTTCTTCCTTACATTTCAAATCATTGATTTGATTCTTGGCTTCATCTCCTCCACTATTGGTTTCCTATAAAGTTTTCTTTATTTTGCTTAGTATAACCTTCATTTCTGCCTGGGTATTTTTTATGCTGTTGAAGTACCCAAAGAGTTCCTTAAGCATCTTGATAACCAGTGTTTTGAACTCTGCAAAGAGTTTTCTGGAGATAACTCTTGCTTATCTCTATTTCATTTATATTTTTTTCTGGAGTTTTGATCCGTTCTCACATTTGGGCCATATTTCTTTGTCTCCTCATTTTGGCAGCCCCCCTGTTTTTTTATGTATTAGGTAGAGCTTCTTTTACTTCCTGTCTTTGTAGCATGGCCTATTATTGTAGAAAAGCTCACTGGTAAGTTAGATGGGGTGGGGTCTTTGGTAATTACCTGGCTGGGGCAACCTATATGAACCAGGTTGACGGCATCTCAGATATGCTCTGTGGCACTGTGTGGAGGAAGGCTCAGAAAGGGCACAGTGCTGATGCCTGGCCTCTGGAGTTTTGTCTGGGAGGAAGCTGTCCCCCCACACCCACCCTGATGCTATATATGTCAATTTCTCCCTGTATGTCCTTGGTGCCCTTTTAGCTGCTTCCCCTGTGCTGAAGCTCAGAGGTAGTGAGTCTACATAAGTCCTAACTCAGTTGTGAGCCCTTTACGAGGATACTCCTGAGAAGCCTGCAGTTTCTTTCACTGTTCCAACCCACACTGGTTTTTACAGCCAGAAGTTACGGGGACTTGTCTTCCTGGTACTGGAACATTGGGCTGGGTGGTCTGGTATGGGTCTTGTATCCCTTGCTCCCAAGGTATCCCTCCCAATTTTTATCCATCACACATGGGTGTGGGACTGACCATTGCATGTCTCCACATCTCCATACCTCTCTGCGACGCTCCGCATCTCTGCCCCTCCTACCAATCTGGATGAATGTGACTTCTTTAATTCTTTCATTGTCAGACTTCCAGACAGCTTGATTTTCTGACAACTTTGGGTGTCAGTTGTTTTGTAGTTCAGCTGTAATTTTTGCTATGGTTGTGCAAGGAGGCAAGCTGTATTCATCTATACCTCTACCTTGACCTGACAGAATATAACCCTACCTTGTAAGGGTAGATTCAAAGTATCTGCTTATTTGTATCTCTCTTCCACTGTAACTGGGCAAGAGCCCATATTTGTTTTACTCATTACTGTCTGTAGAGTTGAACACAGTGCTTGTCAGTCACATAATAGGTCCTCAATAAATGTGGCCTTTTGACTTCATTTTGGGAAGTTTTGAATTAGTGCTCATACTAATGTGTTCAAGGTTTATAGGCTTTTTCCCTCTGTGTACACCATTTTCTTTTGTTCAGTTTCATAATAAAAGTATATACCACAATGTCATGTTAACTCCTACTTTGTAAGCAGATAGTACATGCCATGCTCTTACTAAGAATAAGTTAAAAAAGAACTAATAGCAGCTATCTAATGAAAACTAGCACTTTTCTAAGCACTTTATGCATATTAAGTTGTGTTTTACAGCAACCCATATAAAGTAGATGATTTTATCATTTCCATTTCCCAGACAAAGAAATTAAGGCACAGTAAGGCTAAGTAACTTGTCCAAGTTTACACATCTAATAAGTAGAATAACTGGAGTTTTTGCCTAGGAAGTCTTTTCTGAGCCTGTTCTCTGAGTTACTATATAATGTTACCTTGAGAGCAGATAAATTAGACTGTCAGGCACAGATTGGAAAGGCTATTAGCATTAGAGAAGATAATCTTCTATAGTGCTAGTATAATCAGGAAGTCTGTAGGAGATAGGCGCAGATTGTAACACAAATAGATATCTATTTTTTTATTCAACTCAGTTTGGCCAGACTTGTTTCCTGTTACAACCCAGTTGCTGTAAAGAGTATAATCTTTGCATCAGTGGTCAGTAAAAGTTAAAGCTGTTGGCATTGAATGGGTTACATGACTTTTCTTCCACTGGGTGAATCTTTTCAAATGGCCATTATATTCTTGGAATTGGCTTACTGGTACTAGGACACCAGTTTTGTTTGAGTGTCAGAAGAATGAGAAACCCCTTGGTGTTTACAACTGAAAAACAAAATTCTACTGGTCATCCGCTATCTGTTTTGTTGATATAATTATCTCAGTTTGTAATTTAGTACTCAGAAGCTTTAAAATCATATGTCTTCAGAATTATTTGCAATTCCTATAAAAAGTGCCCATACTAAAAAATTTCCTCTTCTAAATATTAAGCTAAATTAACTTAAATTATAACTATTATATAATTATCCCTTAAATATGCTATAATGAAATTCATAGATGATATAACCTTCCTTTTTTTGAAGGAATGTATATATTCCTAAATGTACTATAAGGGAAAAAGGACAGGAAATAACTTTTAATAAAATGTGTATTTGAATATATACATGTTTCAGGTACTACTACACTAGAAATTGTAATCAAGTAAATACTTTCCTCCTCATGTAGAACCACTATTAATAATAAAACATCTACAAACACAAAATATGGAGTGATGTGTTGATAACTTAAGTACAATGAGCTTCATTGCCATTGGCAATGCAATTATCTTAAATGTTGAACAATTCTTGCTTATTTTGTGTCAAAACAAAGTACAATCGTCTGTTTATGTAGTAATTGCTTTCCTAGAAAATTCAGTGTATATTAAAATCATGTAAAAGTATTTTTTATAAAGTGAAGTTCAGCTCCTGATTCAGATAAGTATAAAAAGGTCTTTCATCTGAATAAACATCTGGTGGTACATTCAAAGGTAGTAAGAAACATGGTCACATCGAGTCTTCTATGTATGATTTTCTTTAGGAAGTCTAGGAACCCTAGCCTTATTCTAGTAAGTATCTCCTCCCTCCCTGACAAAGGAGGCTTTAAGTCAAGAATAATTATTAGAGTGTAAATCAGATACACACACACATGTACATATATATGTATGTATATAATGTATATATCTCAACCACTCAGGAAGATATAACAATTATAATATGCACCTAGTAACAGTCTCAAAATATATAAAACAAAAATTAACAGAAATACAAGGGAAATTTGGCAAATATACAATCATAATGATATATTTTACATACTTCTCTGGGTAAATAATAGAATAAGAAGATAAACATCTTAGTATATTCAGGATGGTATAAAAAATAACATAAACTGGGTGACATAAAAAACCAAGATTTATTTCTCATAATTCTGGATATTGGGAAGTCAAAGATCAGGGCATTAGCAGTTTTGGTGTTTGGTGAGTGTCCACTTTCTTACAGATGGCCATCTTCTGGCTTCAATCTCAGATAGTAGAAGGAATCTTGGGAAATCTGTGAGATAACTTTCATAAAACCACTAATCAAATTACGAGGACTCTACCCTTATGACCTGGGCAACTCCCAAAGCTTCTACCTCCTGTTACATTGGGCATTAAGTTTCTACATATGAAAGAATTTTTTCTACATATTAATTGGATGGAAGCAAAAATATTCATGCATAGCAATAAATAATCAGTAAGGATATGGAATATTGAACTACACAATAACCTGACCTAATAAGACACATATGTAGTGGTATACTGGCACAAAATCATACTGACTTGTGAGTCGCAGGTGTGCATCTCTTTCTAACTCTGCATTCATTGATCTCATGGTGATAGGTTGCATTTGGCCATTGTGGGAACATTTACATCATGGAAATTGGCCAACAGTACACATCCAGGTATCTGTTTCAGATCAAGTTAAAAATTTACCAATATATATCATTGCATATACAGAGCACCACATCTAAGACTTACAGACTACACATTCTTTTCAATTATATATGGAAATATTTCCCAAATGGACCATACAGTGGGCCATACCGGCTTAATAAATGTCAGTGGATTCAATTTATACAAAGTATGTTGTGTGACCATAATGGAATAAAGCTGGAAATCAATAGCAAAATGATAACCAATAAATTATGTTTTCTTTGCAAAATTAGCAGTATACTTCTATATAATTGATAAGTCAATGAAAAAATATGGGATTTAGAAAATATTTTAATTGAATGGCAATGAAAATATATAGATCTACACTTGTGGAATGTAGCTGTGGTTAGAGGGGTATTTATATCCATACATACGAGGCAGGACACATAAAGACCCAGAATTATCTTCTAGAGGGCAGGGCCTTGTAGTGCAGGCTTCCCCCATAGGTGAGTGTTCTAGAAACCCATCTGTGTCAGTGCACCAGCTGGCATTGTTGTGAGTGGCTGCATTCATCTTCAGTGATTTTTTTGAAGTCTCTTTCAATGTGTTTGCCCATTTCATGATGGGTGATTTACAAGTGCACCTGCCTACACCACACTGAGTGTTCAGCAGTTTTTAACCAAAAATGGCATGACTCCAATGCCCTACCCTCCCTATTTACTTGATCTCACCCAGAGAGACTTTTTGTTTGTTTGTTTACCTGGGTGAATAACGTCCTCAAAGGGAAATGTTTTGCTGACATGGAAGAGGTGAAACAAAAATGGTAGAAGCACTAAAAGGCATGAAAACTGACAAGTTCAAAAACTATTCTTAGCAGTGGAAAAAATGTATGGATAGGTGTATTCCATCAAGTGAAGAGTGCTTTAAGGATGACTGAAATTTAAACATGTCAGAATAAATACACAATTTTTCATAAATAAATTCTGGGTTTTTTTCAGGGACTCCCCTCATAGATTAGAAAGAAAACAGACTGAAAAGCAATGATATAAGAATCCATTTCATGAGGATAAGAGCAGCAAAGTAAACTCAACACATATAGAAGAAAGAAAATGATGATAAGAGCAGAAATGGAGTAGCAAAGAAAAATGCAATAGAAAATTTTAACAAAGCCAAAAGTTGGTTTTTTGAAAGGACTAATTAAATAAACTTATACCTATATTGTCCAAGAAAAACCCAAAGAAGGCACAAATAACTAGTATCAGGGATGAAAAAGGAAACGTCCCAACAGATTTTTAAATGTAAAGTATGAAGAACTTTTTTTTTCAGTAAATTTGAAAATTTAGATGTTATGGAAAAGTTCTGAGGAAAATACAGCTTTCCAAAGCTGACAGAAGAAATAGAAAATTATAAATTGCCTTACACTCATTAACATGGTTGTATTGTGTTGTATGTTCTGTTTATGATCTGATTTTTTCGCATAACTTTTTTACATATGTAATTATATATAATGACAGATTTCTTACATTTGTCACTTTTAATGGCTTTAGAAAACCTCTTTGTTACCATATTAGTAATAAAGGGCATTTGAACTCTTTCCTATTTTTTTTTTATAGTTGAGCAGATCACAGCTGTGAGAATCGTAGTACAAACCACATTTTCCCTTTGGTTATTTCTTTGGAGTATATCCCCTACTACTAGGGAATTACTAGGAGAAAAACTTACGAATGGTTTCTTTTTTCTTTTCACATATAGCCAAATAACCTTTCTGCAAAACTGAATCAATGTACAGAGATAATAGCCATTTCCCCAAATTCCCTCTACCAATTGACTTTATAAACTGTATATGTTTTGTCAGTTTAATAGATAAGTAAAGGTGCTTTTGTTTTAATTTATATTAATTTAATTGTTATTGAGGCTTTATCTTTTTTACACAATGATGTCCTATTTCAATTTATTTTTATATAAACTGACTATTCATCTTCTTCATTAACTTATCAAGTATAACATAAATAATAGCCTGATATATGTGCATTCATGTTTTATTCAAATTGGATAGTGAACCTTTATCATTTACATTTTTCTCATGAAGTTTTCCTATTATATTTTTTTGATGTTCATTTTTATTACATTTCATAGTTTAAGAGTTTTTAAGGCATTTTTTTTTTATTGTTGTTCAAGTACATTTGTCTCCATTTTGCCTCTATCACTCCTCACCACCCCAGCTATGCCCACTTCCCACCCTTGATCCTACCCCCTGTTGGTCTTGTCTATATGCCTTTTGTAGATGTTTCTGAAAACCTTTCCCCCTTTTCCCCCTATTATTCCTTCCCACCTCCCCTCTGGTTACTGTCAGTTTGTTCTTAATTTCAATGTCTCTGGTTATATTTTGCTTGCTTGTTTTTGTTGTTGTTGTTGTTGTTGTTGTTGTTGTTATTGTTGTTGATTAGGTTCCATTCACACACTTATCTTGTATGTGATGGTATACTCTACTTCAGGGGTGTCAAACTCATTTTCGCTAGTGGCCATATCAGCCTTCAAAGGGCTGCAATAATTTTAGGATTGTATAAGTATAACTACTCCTTAACTGTTCAGGAGTTGAAATTACATTTGGCTCTTTGAAGACAACCACGAGGCTGATGTTGCCCCTGGTGAAAATGAGTTTGAAACCACTGTTCTATTTCTTTAAGTCAGAAATACATCTCCCTTCTACAGCTAGAATAAAATGCCATTTTATAGTGAGCTACCTAGTTCACTATCCCCAAACTCTTTAAATTCTCACAGTTGGAACCACTTAACTTGTGCTTGTACATGAAACCTGAACTGAATCAATCCCTTTTCTACTAACTTGATTTCTGCCTCATTCTTATAATTGTGCTATAACTTGCACAGCAGTTTTATGACAGGGCTTCTGATTTGGTAATCTACCTAGTATTCTGATTCTTCTACAACTGAGTCTTTGCCTTTGCATTCCCTGTTCTTTCAGGAACTTGAATTCCGATTCTAAATCCCAGACTAGCAATTGGAAACTATAGAACCTGCTGTCACAACACCAGACATCAACTGCCTGTCCAAAGTATGGCTATCTGCATTGCCACTCACATTGCTGTTCTTTATCAGTCTACCAGATCACCAACACCTTACCCTTCTGGCCTTCCCTAATGCTGACTGCTTATCCAGACTGCCATCTCTTAGCCCCAGATTCTCCAGGCATTTGCTTGCTTGGCTGATTCCTTCCCCATTGCCTTTAGCTGAATCTGCCTTGGCCCAATCTGTGAATGTGTTTTATTCTCAGATACTACCTTTGTTTGTCTTACCTCTCCTGACACTGAATTTCAATTTTTAAAGCATAATTTAACTTTATAATTTCACAAAATACACCTTGTCATTTAAAGCTTTGACTACTATCTGGAATTTATTACAAATCTACAGTGCAAGGTACAGATCTAAGTTATTTATTTGTTTATTACCATGTATGTAACCAACTGGCAAAGCTTTTATTAATGATTCATTCTCCATTGCAATATTATATTTTTTACAATAGTTTTAATCCTTGTAATAATAACTTGAGTCTATTACTAGAAGCTCCATTCTATAGATTTGTTTCCTTCATTTAGTTGAAATATTACACAATTGTGACAACTGTTGTAGTACAGGGTGGGCCAAAAGTAGGTTTACAGTTGTGAGTATAGGAAACAGAATTTATCCTTATATTATTATTTAATAATTATTGTATCATTTTCCATACAAATTGCTATAAACCTACTTTTGCCTGATCCTGTATGTGTCAGTTTGAGTAGTCTCATATTTATTTAATTTTTTTAACAATGAGAAAGGTATATTTTGCTAACAATGAGAAAAGTATATTAATAAGTCTTTCATTTTTTACTCATTAGGATATCAATTTTCTTTGTTACTTATTTAATACACAGACATTTAATGTTTCTAGTATCTATTGTGAATGGAATCTCATATCTTTTTTGAGTTATTGTATTTTTTGTATTATTAGAATATAATGATGCATTTAATTAATTTATGGGCTTACTTCACTCCACAATACTGATGAACATATTTATTGCCTCTGGTAATTTTTTGGTTGACTTCTCTGGATTTTCTGAGTATATATTCATGTCATAAGCAAAAAAAGATTTTTATTATCTTCCTTTCCTAAATGTATCTTCAATTGCTGTTTTCCTCTCTGATAACCATAGTCAATATTCCATTGAAAGAGAGTGGCAGATAGGAAAAGAAAAAGAACTAGCATTTTCTGTATGCTAAGTGCCTATTTAGGCACTAAGGATGAAACAATACAAAAAAAAATGTATATAAAGTCTCTGTCCTCATTTATGGGGTTTATAGTCTAGTAGATGAGACAGACCTAAAAGCAAATGATTAATGCTTATTGTAACTGCTATGAAGAAAATAAATGAAGCTGAGGTAATAGAGTGCTTGGTCTTAGAAGTAGGGTAGTCTACTTAGAAGTAGAGAGGTTTATCAGGGAAGGCCTCTCTGAGGAGGTGTCATTTAAACTAAGCCATATAGAAGAAAAAAGAGGCAGCCAATGTAAGGGCTGAAGAAGGAGCATTCTAAGTGGGGGGGGGGAAATAAAAGCAAAGATCCTGAGTTGGGAGAGAGAGCCTGGTGGACCTATGGTTTACATATTTTTCTCTTTTTGGTTAACTGGTATAATCTTTCATTTGTCAAATTGTAATATTTTTCTCTTATTCCCAATCATTGGCTTAATTTATTAAACATGCCATTTTTTCTTCCTGTATTGGGCTTCTATCTCATCTTAGTTTTCTTGTTTTCCTATTCTTACTTTTTTCTGGCTTGTAACACTTGAACCTCTTTCTGTTCTGAGCAATTGGATTGCTTTTTTTTTTTCTTTACTGAGCAACAACTGGACTCATGTAACTCATTGGATATTTCTATTTGTACCAATTGTTAGGAAAACTTGAACTAAATTTGTGACCATCTTTTAGTTAATGGAAAGACCTTATAGCAAGCATTATTATATTAACCTCATTGCTAATTTAATTGGAATTGTAATGCTGGTATTTTTTCTTTGCAATGATTCCCTCACTTACTTTTTTGGGAGGGAGGAGTTTTGATAATCACAATTTATTATATTGTTATTTCAAATCATAACATTTATTTTTAAATGAATACAAATGTAATTTTTATCTTTTGCATTAGATGTATTTGTAGCTACCTATCCTCCTTTTTGAAGCAGGATGGGACACAAAAATGCAAATAGTTTATATGTTTTTTAAGTGAGGCTTTTATTTCATGCTAGTTTTAAAAAATTAAGGTATAATTTTCATGCAGTAAAATTTGTTCTAGTTAACATACAGTTCTGAGGGTTTTGCACAACTAGTGCAAACCAATAAAATTAAGATATAAGACAATTCTGCTACCTCCATACCTCTTTGTAGTCAACCCTACTTCCTAGCCTTTGATTGATTTGTTTTCTGCCCCTACTGTTTTCCCTTTCCAGAATTATATAAATTGAATAATAAAACATGTAGTGTTTTGTGTTGGCTTCTTTCACTTATCATAATGGTTTGATATTCATCTGTGTTGTTACATATCTGTGGCTTATTCATTTTAATTGCTAAATAAACTCTGAGATTTCTTATGCCACATGTCACAATTTGTTTATCTATGCAGTTGATAGGAATGTTGAGGACCATTCTGTGTGCTTTCAGAGATTGCAACCCTGTGAGAGCAGGCTCTGAAAGGGGCTAGTAAGTCTCCCTGGAAAACCAGGTAACGCAGGTGGCAGACATGACCCGATTCTAACACTGAGGGTTCCCGTGGCAATCTGGCTTGATAAATACATTGTATTTTTTTGACGCTTGCTCTGCTTTGCTTTGTATGGCTCTGCTGATACAAACAGGATGTTTAAGTTCAAGGCATAAGAAGTAAACTCCTTATCTCATAAAACACATCTTAAAGACCCTCTGGTGTCAGCATGACTAACAGACCTTGACCTATGACAGATCTCTGTGTTCTTCAGTTGTTATCTATAGATAATGTCTGCTTTTATATGACTATAGCCTTTTGACATTAATTGATGAGCTATGTGTGTATCCACCTACACATACCATTCCCAATAAAAGCCATTTGGGAGAAGGGCTCAGGGCATTCCCCACTAGAGGGAATCACCACCCCCTTTCCCACCAGAACAACAACATTGTGTCTGGAGGATTTATTTCTTATCCATGGCAGACCAGAGGATTCTGTGGGATGGAGTTCCTCCCACACAGGACAATGGCTTTTTCCCAGATTTTGATGATTAAGGATAAATATAGGTAAACATTCACATTTATGCATCTGTGCAAAGATAAGTTTCATTTCTTTTAGTTACATACCTAGGAGTGTAATCTCTTGGTCACAGGGTAAATGTATTTTTACTGTATTTTTCCCTTTACCATTTATCTTCCTTATACCTCCCAATGAGAAACTGCCAAACTTTGTCAAAGTGGCTGAACCATTTTCCCTTCTCACCTAGTAAAGGTTTTATTGATTACATTCCCCCTTTTTAAGTGCCTCTCATATTTTTCTCCATAATTTTATTGCTGTAATTTTAAATGTACATTTATTTATTTAGCAAACATTTAAATAGTATCTACTATGTAAAAATAACTGGACTATGTGTCATGAGCCATAGAAAAATGAATGACATAGAGTCCTTGCTACAAAGCAGACTCTGGTGGGATTACTCTCTCAATCTCTTTTGCAGACTCAGCTTTTCCATTTGATATATAAAAGGCTGTACTGTGTGTGCAATTGCTGCTATCTTTGAAATGCAACAAACCCAAATTCACACCCTAGTTCTGCTACTTACAAGATGTGTGACCTTGAGAGCATGTTACTTAATGTCTCTAAGCATCCCTTTCTTCCTCTAAAAACAGGCTAATAATACTTTCTTTACAGTTCACTATGATGACAAAAATTTAAATGCAATAATGTAATATAAAGTGGTGATAGAGTAACCGACATAGTAAGTGCTCAAAACTGGTACCTTTAAAAAATTGTTCCTATTACATTTATATCTTATAATCTAGTAGTGAAGATATATACATAAATATTCTACCACTGTAGCACTGTTGTAGTTTAGTTGCTTTGTATAACCATGAAATGTTTCCCTTGCTGCAAAACACAATCTGCATAAAAACGTTTGATTAAACAAGTTTTAGTAATTTTACCATCATTAGAGTATAATTATATTAGATGTAGCATGAGATATATACCAGTGTCAATTGAGAAAAACTCTAGAGACCATTTTTCTTTAAAAATGTAATGTTATATATAGTTGGGCTTTGGCAACTGAGAGGTAAATTTTAGCTATCTCACTGGAGGCAGAAGAGCTGGCAATTTGTAAGTGTGCAAAATTTAATGGGAAAATCCTACTGAAATATTTGAAGAAGGGCAAATGTGCAGAGTGTCACAGAGGATGATGAGCTCTCAAAATATGAATGTTTTGACCTTTTCTCTTTGTTACTTTTAGTTTTCAGCCCTGCAGCCTATTAGAAGATGGAGGACTTTGGTCAGTTTGGTAAGATGGAATGAACTTTCATTTCAAATTGCTCTGATCCAAGACTAGTTTCCTTATTGGATATGTTTTTTTTTTGCCTGTGAGCCCAAGGGAGAAATCCCTGGCTTGGACTGATTTGTGTCTTGGTATTGAGGCAATGCAGAGCTGTGGAGCAATGTCCAAAATAGATATGTAGGACCAAATAGTTGGTAGCTGTGGACAAAGGGAATTCTTTCCTGCCAAGAATTCTCAGCATTTTATGTCTTCTCATTTCAGGACTTTGGGGTTTCTATTCTTTCTAATTTTAATTAATGTTTTAATTACATTCTTATTCTTAAAAACTAAAACATATACGAAACCAAAGTCCTCTTTGATCAATAGTCCCAACTCCAATCCAGTCTTTCTTCTCAGAATTAACTACCACTTGAATTTGGTTTTATCTTTCCAAAAATTTGCTAAGCTTTTTCATGCTTATATATTTATATTGCTATTGATATGAATATGTGTGTGTGTCTATTTGTGGGTATCTGTACATGGCTACATGTATGATTACAAAATTGGTATTGTTTTATAAAAATGACCTCGCAACTTGTTTCTTTCTTCACCTAACAAAATATATTGGGAAAGTATTGATGTTGTTACAAGTGTATATAGCTTATTTCTTTTTTTGGGGGGGAGAGTTGTTTGTTTTCTTTCTTTCTTTTTCTTTTTTTTGGTTGTACTGTTATTTTTAATTCATGACATCTGTTAAAGCAATTTATTTATTTATTTATTTATTTATTATTGTTATTCTATTACAGTTGTCCCAATTTTTCCCCCTTTGCTCTCCTTTGCCCAACTGACTCCCGGCTCCCACAGTCAATCCCCACACCATTGCTACTTAATGTCTGTGGGTCATACATGTTCTTTGACTAGTTCCTTCTTCTTCTTTCCACCATTATCCTCCTCGCTCCTCTCCTCTGGCTGCTGTCAGTCAGTTCTGTGATTCCATGTCTCTGATTCTATTTTGCTTGTTAGTTTATTTTGTTCATTAGATTCCTTTTATAAGTGAGGTCATATGATATTTGAATTTCACTGACTGGCTAATTTCCCTTAGCATAATGCTATCCAGTTCCATCCATGCTGTCACAAAGGGTAGGAGCTTCTTCTCTCTTTCTGCTGTGTAGTATTCCATTGTGTAAATGCACCACAGTTTTTTGATTCACTCACTTACTGATGGGCACTTAGGCTGTTTCCAGCACTTGGATATTGTAAATAACACTTCTATGAACATAGAGGTGTGTAAATTCTTTTGAATTAGTGTTTCAGGATTCTAGGGTATATGCCCAGCAGTGGAATTACTGGGTCAAAAGGCAGTTCCATTTTTAGTTTTTTGAGGTATCTCCATACTGCTTTCCACAGTGGCAGCACCAATCTGCATTCCCCCTAACTGTGCACTAGGGATCCCTTTCTCCACATCCTTGCCAGCACTTTTTGTTTGTTGATTTATTAATGATGGCCATTCTGACAGGTGTGAGGTGGTATTGCATTGTGGTTTCAATTTGCATCTCTCTGATGGCTAGTGATGTTGAGCAAGTTTTCATATGTCTATTGGCCATCTGTATGTCCTCTTTGGAGAAGTGTCTACTCAGATCCTTTCTCCATTTTTTAATTGGGTTTTCTTCCTGGTATTAAGTTCTTTTTTTTTTTTTTAAACAACTATTACCTACTTTTTAAAAAGATTTTATTTATTTATTTTTAGAGAGGGAAGAGAGGGAGAAAGAGAGAGAGAGAGAGAAACATCAATGTGCAGTTGCTGGGGCCTGTGGCCTGCAACCCAGGCATGTGCCCTGGCTGGGAATCGAACCTGCGATGATTTGGTTTGCAGCCCACGCTCAATCCACTGAGCTACACCAGCCGGGGGGGTGGCGGGGGTATTGAGTACTTTATAAGTTTTGGATATTAACCCCTTATCAGATGTATCATTGGTGACTATGTTCTCCCATTCAGTGGGGTGTCTGATAATTGTTTTAAAAGGATATATTAAACATTTATCTAAAGCTCCTAAATTTTTTTCTTCTTAGTATTTTAATAAATTTTTATTTATTGATGATGCTATTATAGTTGTCCCATTTTTCCCCCTTTATTCCCCTCTGCCCTGCACCCCTCCTCCCCCCAGCATTCATCCCCGCCATGATCATGTCCATGGGTCATACATATACATTCTTTGGCTTCTCAATTTTCTATATTATTCTTAATCTCCCCTTGTCTATTTTGCACCTACCATTTATGTGTCTTATTCCCTGTACCTTTTCCCTCAGTCTTCCCCTCCACCTCCCCACTGGTAACCTTCCATGTGATCTCCATTTCTTTGATTCTGTTTCTGTTCTAGTTGTTTGCTTAGTTTCTTTTTGTTTGTTTGTTTTTTTAGGTTCACTTGTTGATAGTTATGAGTTTATTGTCATTTTACTGTTCATAGTTTTGATCTTCTTTTTCTTAAATAAGCCCCTTTAACATTTCCTATAATAAGGGCTTGGTGATAATGAACTCCTTTGACTTGACTGTATCTGGAAAGCACTTTATCTTTCCTTCCATTCTAAATGATAGCTTTGCTAGGTAGAATAATGTTGGATGTAGGTCCTTGACTTTCATGACTTTGAATACTTCTTTCTAGCTCTTTCTTGCCTGCAAAGTTTCTTTTGAGAAATCAGCTGATAGTCTTATGGGAAGATAGTCTTATGGGAACTTCTTTGTAGGGAGCTGTCTCCTTTTCTCTTGCTGCTTTTGAGATTCCCTCATCTTTAATCTTAGATAATGTAATTATGATGTGTCTTGTTGTGTGTTTCCTTGGGTCTAACTTTTTTGGGATTCACTGAAGTTCCTGGACCTCCTGGAAGTCTATTTCCTTTGCAGGATTGGGAAAGTTCTCCTTTATTATTTTTCTCAAATAAGTTTTCAACTTATTTTCTATTTGAGAAAAACTTATTTTCTCAAATAAGTTTTCTTGCTCTTCCTCTTATCCTTCTGGCACCCCTATGATTCAGATGTTGGAAAGTTCAAAGTTGTCCCAGAGGTTCCTAAGCCTCTCCTCAGTTTTTTGAATTCTTCTTTCTTCATTCTGTTCTGGTCAAATGTTTATTTCTTCCTTCTGCTCCAAACCATTGATTTGAGTCCCAGTTTCCTTGCCTTCACTGTTGGTTCCATATATATTTTACTTTATTTCACTTAGCATAGACTTCACTTTTTCCTCTACTTTATGACCATATTCAACCATTTCTGAGTATCCTGATTACCAGTGTTTTGAACTGTGCATCTGATAGGTTAGCTATCTCTTTGTTGCTTAGTTGTTTTTCTGGAACTTTGATCTGTCCTTTCATTTGGGCCATATTTCTTTGTCTTGGCACACCTGTCATGTTGTAAGGGGTGGAGCCTTAGTTATTCACCAGGGCAGTGCAACCCACATTGCTGTGTTGTAGTGCATCTGGATGAATGTTTCTTCTTTAACTCCTTGGTTGTTGGACTTCCATACAGTTTGATTTTCTGGCAGTTCTAGTTGATTTTTATTTTTAATTTTTTTAATATATTTTATTGATTATGCTATTACAGTTGTTCCATTTTCCCCCTTCACTCCCCTCCACCCTGTACACCCTCTCCCACCCATATCCCCCCTTTAGTCGTGTCCATGTTTCATACTTATAAGTTCTTTAGCTTCTACATTTCCCATACTATTCTTACCCTCCCCCTATCTATTTTCAACCTACATTCTATGCTACTTATTCTCTGTACCTTTTCCCCCTCTCTCCTCCTCCCCCTCCCCTGTTGCTAACCCTCCATGTGATCTCCATTTCTGTGGTTCTGTTCCTGTTCTAGTTGTTTGCTTAGTTTCTTTTGCTGTAGGTGTGGTTGTTAATAATTGTGAGTTTGCTGTCCTTTTACTATACATGTCTTTTCTTTATCTTTTCTTAGATAAGTCCCTTTAGCATTTCATAAACTAAGGGCTTGGTGATGATGAACTCCTTTAACTTGACCTTATCTGAGAAGCACTTTATCTGCCCTTCCATTCTAAATGAGAGCTTTGCTGGATAGAGCAATCTGGGATGTAGGTCCTTATCTTTCATGACTTGGAATATTTCTTTCCAGCCCCTTCTTGCCTGTATGGTCTCTTTTGAGAAATCAGCTGACAGTCTGATGGGAACTCCTTTGTAGGTTACTGTCCCCTTATCTCTTGCTGCTTCTAGGATTCTCTCCTTCATTTTTACCTTGGCTAATGTAATTATGATGTGCCTTGGTGTGTTTCTTCTTGGGTCCAACTTCCTTGGGGCCCTCTGAGCTTCCTCGATTTCTTGGAAGTCTATTTCCTTTGCCAGAGTGGGGAAGTTCTCCTTTATTATTTGTTCAAATACGTGCTCAATCTGTTGCTTTCCCCCTTCCCCTTCTGGTACCCCTATAATTCGGATGTTGGAATGTTTAAAGATGTCCTGGAGGTTCCTAAGCTTCTCCTCATTTTTTTGAATTCTTATTTCTTCATTCTTTCCTACTTGATTGTTTTTTTCTTCCTTCTGGTCCACTCTATTGTTTTGAATCCCAGTTTCCTTCTCTTCACTTTTGGTTCTCCGTGCATCTTCCTTCATCTCTTTTATGGTAACCTGCATTTTTTCATCTAATTTGCACCCAAAATCAACCCATTCTGTGAGCTTCCTGATCACCAGTGTTTTGAACTGCACATCTGATAGATTGGCTATTTCTTGGTCACTCAAAAGGATGAGTCCTGGGGGACTGATCTGTTCTTCTGTTGGACACATGTCTCTCTTTCTCTCTCCTTTTTAAAATTTTTAAATTTTTTTTTCCGGGTCTGGTTGCTCTTGTTACAGTGAGGGGCGGAGACTTAGGTGTTCCACCGGGCTGGGCACCCCAGTCGCTAGATTGTGATGTTGTACGTGGGTGCGGGCGCGGGCATGGCGTGGGTGTGGGCATGGGGGTGGGAGGGGACAATGGCAGTAGCTCTGTTCTCCTGGGATCTCAGTCCCTTCTCTGGGATCCTGGGTTGCGCCTTCTGCCCTGGTCCACAATGCCGCCTAACTGGGTCTGCCAGCCGCCGCTTGCATACTCAGGGTCCACCGCTGTGTCCCGGAAGGCTTCTGTGCTCCTGGTTGCCTTAGGAACCCAGTTCTCCCCAGTCTCCTTGCTGCATGACCAGTACCTGCTCTTCCTCTCAGCCCCTCCTACCGGTCTGGGTGAACGGGTCTACTTGAACTTCTTGGCTGTCCGACTTCCATTCAGATAAATTCCCTGTCAGTTCTGGGTGTTATTCTAGCTCTAAATTGTTGTTGTTCTAATCTTGGTTGTGCGTGGAGGTACGGTATATCCACCTATGCCTCCATCTTGCCAGAGGTCTTATTTTTAAAATTTTTGTTGTTGTTATTTTGGTTGTGCAAGGAGGCAAAGTGTATCTACCTACACTTCCATCTTTGCCGGAAGTTAAAAAAAATATTTATTTATTTTTAGAAAGGTTAATGGAGAGAGAAAGGGAGGGAGAGACTTATACCACACATCACTGTGTGGTTGCCTCTCATACACCCCCACTGGGGATCTGGCCTACAACCCAGGCATGTGCTCTAACTGACAATTGAACTGGCAACCCTTTGGTTCACAGGGCCACACCGGCCAGGGCTATATTTTAATAAATGTTTATCATTGATTTGGTTTTAACTACTAAGGGTTTAATATATTTGAAATACGTATGTGTGTATATGCATGTACATGTGCCTATCTGAGGTAAATGAGGATAATTTTTTCCTTATATTTTTTGTTAAGTTCCAGAATACTCAGGATGTTCTTTTTTTTCCTTTTCTTGTTCCCTAATATTCTCTTTTCTCTTTATATCTGGGTCCTCCATTCTTATACCTGTGTATGCCTTCTGCTTCATAAACCATATACAACATCAGTCACTATTTCCATTTGATAAGCTTTGAGAATTATTATTCTAGTGTGTTCCACAGATGTGGAATAAATACTTGTTCTCAGTGACTTGGAAGGATTAGGAAACACAGCAAACTAAAGGTCAAAGTTACAATCTCGTATCTATCTGAAAAGGAAGGGAAATAGCATTTATTAATGGTTAATTCATGCAAGACAGTGTGTAAAATGTCTTACCATTGCTTTGATAATCTCAACATCTGTATGTGTGGGCTGTTAGCTCCATTTTATTCATAAGAAAACTGAGGCTTGAAGTTGATATTGTGCTTTAGGACACATAAATAGTGAATCAGCCAGAATTTTACAGAGAAATGAAACCAACAGGGGATAGAGATGGATATTTATTTACTTATTTGTGTCAGCCTGAAATGTGTACAGCAGGCTGGCAAGCTGGAAACTCAGGCAAGGAGTGATGCTCCATCCTTGAAGCAGAATTTCTTCTCTGGGAAGCTACAGTTTTTGCTCTTAAGGCCTTCTAACTGATTGGATGAAACCCACCTACATTATTAATGATAATGTTCTTTACTTAAAGGCAACTGATTATAAATGTTAACCATATCTACAAAATACCTTCAGGGCAACACCTCGATTAACAGACTAAGTGAGTAACAGCCTAAGCAGGTTGATAGAAAATTAACCATCACAAATTGTAAGTGGAAAAAATGGAATGTGAACCCTTTCTCCATTTGTAAACATTGAGATCCTGTCTTGTTTCTCTGTATCTAAGTTTTTTTGCTTTAATATAATAATTATACACATATTTAATTTTAATGGATGAATCAATGAAGTCATCCTCCTAAAAAACTGACTTCCTAAACCTCCTAAAAAACTGACTTTTTGACTTCCTGAACCCTAGTCTTTCTGGGACTCAGTATATTTGCTTTAGGATCTCAGATATTCCAACTGACTGCCTGTTTGGCCTAATGTTTAATTGAATATATGAATTTGGGGATTACTTTATTTCCCACTGCCATACCTATTCTTCCTCATAGAAATACCTGGTTTTGGATCTCCTCAGGCCTGTACTAAAACCTCATAGTGTTCCCTAGTTCAGATCCTTGGCTTCTCTTACCCCTAAACTCCAGGGTCTAGGCTTCCTTAGTCTCCTGTCCTCTTCTAATCTAAATCCCAGTTCAGAGTCTTAAGGGTATCATGGTGAAAATCAGTGATCTGTGGTCCAGGATTAGTATTAGCAAGGAGGAGATTAGGCTGAATCTGTACTGAGCTCAGGGCTTTTGCAGGAATTTGTTCTGTTACTGCTACTGTTTGTAATAAACCTCTACTACAAGCTTATCTTGTGGTAATAATCTTTCTACTAAAATGTGAACACAGTGGAAAAACAGTTTAATTGAAAGAACTGTTACTTGGGTTCCAATTAATTAAGAGTTTATGGTATTTGTTATGATAGTTTAACAGTCATCCTGACACAACCTTATTTAATATCTGCTAAAACATTGTTGAGAAAGTGAATTAAAATAAATGTCAAGGAAGTCCATTGCCAGTCATTAAGTCTTATGAATTAGTGAGAATGTAAGTGAGCATGGTGGCAAATCAAAGTTCCAACTTAACCAAATAGAGTGTAATTCATTTCAAGTAGTGTCATTTTCTCCACAGTATTTGGACATCACAAAATATTCTGTGCTGAGTTCTAAGAAATCAGTGATGAACTAAGCACCCTTAAGCCTTGCTTTTAGCTCTCCAGGCTGATTGTTTCCTGTCAAGTGACATGAGACCACTGAGTTTGTGGATACTCATAGTTAACAATTGGTAAAGAAATTTATCCTTAAAAGGATAAAAATCAGTTTCTCCCAAAGGGCAAGTTTGGAGTACTTGCTTTTGAAAAGGGCTAGTTTCAGATAACACCTCATCTAAGTTGTATCTAACATTCTCATTATTGTTCTCAAGGGGGTATTTCATAGAAGCATTCTGGAATAAGCCTGGACTACAGGATCATTCCCTGATTCTGAGTAATTTCAGCACTTACATTGCATTGAAATATTTACTAGTTGTAGGAACTTGATTATAATTCAGTCATACAAAAAATATGCCCACTGTATGCCTGCATAGAGCCTACTATGTTCCACCCAGTTTTCTAGGCAATTGAGGATAAACCAATGAATATAATCTTAGAGTCTATCACTTCTCCAGCTTCCCCCACATAGGATCAAGTTTATTTTGGTCTTCTTTTTAATGTTACTTCAGCTTCAATCTACCTGGCCTACTAAATCTGGATTTCTTCCTACTTTGTTTTTTTCTAAGATCTACCTGATCCTGAGAAGTAGTGGAGTCAAAAAGAGTGGACTCCAATCTTATTCTACTGGTTTCCCTAAAGAGTGTGTATTATTTCTTTTCAACCCCTCCATAGAGTTGATGCAGTGAGACCTTCATAAAATCCTGTATGTAAGATAGTGGAGGATGGTAAAATCCTGGATTCTTTTTTTTTTAATCATTGTTCAAATACAGTTTTCTCCTTTTTACTCCCAATCCAGTCCCCCCTCCCACCCTCCCCACTTCCCTCCCATTACCACCCTCCCCTTGGTTTATGACCATGTGTCCTTTAAGTTTGTTCCTGTGAACCCTTCCCACTGTCGCCTTAAATTCCCTCTTCTCTCCCCTCCGGTCACCGTCAACCTGTCCTCTATTTCAGTGTCTTTGGTTATATTTTGCTTGTTTCTTTGTTTTGTTATTTAGGTTCCTGTTAAAGGTGAGATCATATGGTATTTGTCTTTCACTGACTGGCTTGTTTCACTAAGCATAATGTTTTCCAGGTCCATCCATGCCGTTGCAAAGGGTAGGAGCTCCTTCTTTCTTTCTGCTGCATAGAATTCCATTGTGTAAATGTACCATAGTTTTTTGATCCATTCATTTACTGATGGGCATCTTGGTTGCTTCCAGCACCTAGCTATTATAAATTGTGCTGCTATGAACATTGGGGTGCATAGGTTCTTTTGGATTGGTGTTTCAGAGTTCTTAGGATATAGTCCCAGCAGTGGAATTGCTGGGTCAAAAGGCAGATCCATTTTTAGTTTTCTGAGGAAGTTCCATACTGCTTTCCATAGTGGTGGTACCAGTCTGCAATCCCACCAGCAGTGCACTAGGGTCCACTTTTCTCCACAACCTCTCCAACACATGTTGTTTGTTGCTTTGTTTATGATGGCCATTCTGTCTGGTGTGAAGTGGTATCTCATCGTGGTTTTCATTTGCATCTCTCTGATAGCTAGCAATATTGAACATCATTTCATGTGTCTTTGGATTTTCTGTATGTCCTCCTTGGAGAAGTGTCTGTTCAAGTCCTTTGCCCACTTTTTAATTGGATTCCTTGTCTTCTTAGAGTGCAGTCGTGTAAGTTCTTTATATATTTTGGAGATTAAACCCTTGTCTGAGGAATCATTGGCAAATATGTTTTCCCATGCAGTTGGTTCTCTTTTAATTTTGATACTGTTTTCTTTAGCTGTGCAGAAGCTTTTTATTTTGATGAGGTCCCATTTGTTTATTCTTTCCTTTATGTCCCTTGCTCTAGGGGACACGTCAGTAAAAAAGTTTCTTCGTGAAATATCTGAGATTTTCCTACCTACGTTCTCCTCTAGGACTTTAATGGTGTCACCATTTATATTTAAGTCTTTTATCCACCTTGAATTTATTTTTGTATATGGTGTAAGTTGGTGCTCAAGTTTCATTTTTTTTGCACGTGGCTGTCCAGTTCTCCCAACACCATTTGTTGAAGAGGCTATTTTTATTCCATTTAATGTTGCTGCCTCCTTTGTCAAATATTAATTGACCATAGAGACTTGGGCTTATTTCTGGGCTCTCTGTTCTGTTCCATTGGTCTATGTGCCTGTTTTTATGCCAATACCAGGCTGTTTTGATTACAGTGGCCTTGTAGTATAGTTTAGTGTCGGGTAGTATTGTGATCCCTCCTGCTTTACTCTTCTTTCTCAAAATTGCAGCAGCTATTCGGGGTTGTTTATGGTTCCATATAAATTGTTGAAGTGTTTGTTCTATGTCTGTGAAATAAGCCATTGGTACTTTAATAGGAATTGCATTGAATGTGTAAATTGCTTTGGGTAGTATGGACATTTTGATGATATTAATTCTTCCGATCCATGACACGGTATATGTTTCCATTTGTTTGTGTCTTCCTTGATTTCTTTCTTCAGTGTTGTATAGTTTTCTAAATGCAGGTCTTTTACCTCTTTGGTTAGGTTTATTCCTAGATATTTTATTTTTCTTTTTGCTATTTTGAATAGGATTTTTTCCTTGATCTCTGTTTCTGCTGTTTCATTGTTGGTGTACAGAAATGCCTTTGATTTCTGGATATTGACTTTGTATCCCGCTGTTTTGCCAAATTCATCTATTAGGTCAAGCAGTTTTTTTGTGGAGTGTATGGGATTTTCTATGTACACTGTCATGTCATCTGCAAACAGTGACAGTTTTGTTTCCACCTTTCCGATTTGAATGTCTTTTATTTCTTTTTCCTGTCTGATGGCTGTGGCTAAAACTTCCAGTACTATATTGAATAGAAGTGGTGAAAGTGGACAGCCTTGTCTTGTTCCTGATCTTAGTGGAAAAGATTTTAATTTTTGCCCATTGAGTATGATGTTGGCTGATGGTCTCTCATATATGGCCTTTATTATGTTGAGGAATGCTCCCTCTATTCCCACTTTGCCGAGTGTTTTTATCATGAATGGGTGCTGTACCTTATGAAATGCTTTTTCTGCATCAATTGATATGATCATGTGGTTTTTGTCTGTGCTTTTGTTTATGCGATGTATTACGTTTACTGATTTGCAAATATTGAACCATCCTTGCATCCCTGGAGTGAATCCCACTTGGTCATGGTGTATGATCTTTTTAATGTATTGTTGGATGCGGTTTGCCAGTATTTTGTTGAGGATTTTAGCGTCAATGTTCATCAGTGATATTGGCCTGAAGTTTTCTTTCTTTGTTGTGTCTTTATCTGGTTTTGGAATTAGGATGATGTTGGCCTCATAAAAAGAGTTTGGGAGACTCCCATCTTTTTGGATTTTTTGGAATAGTCTGTGAAGGATAGGGGTTAGCTCTTCCTTAAATGCTTTGTAGAATTCACCTGTGAAACCATCTGGTCCCAGGCTTTTGTGTGTTGGGAGTTTTTTGATTACTGCTTCAATTTATTTTGTTGTTATTGGTCTGTTTAGGCTTTCTGCTTCTTTTTCATTGAGTTTTGGAAGATTATATTTTTTAGAAATTTGTCCAATTCACCTAGGTTTTCAAATTTCATGGCATACAATTCTTTGTAGTAATTTCTTACAAACCTTTGTATTTCTGTGGTATCTGTTGTAATCTCACCTCTTTCATTTCTGATTGTGTTTATTTGGGTCTTCTCTCTTTTTTTCTTGATAAGTCTGCTTAAAGGCTTGTCGATTTTATCTTTTCAAAGAGCCAGCTCTTGGATTCATTGATCCTTAGAAATGTGCTTTTAGTCTCTATGTCATATAATTCTGCTCTGATCTTGGTTATTTCCTTCCTTCTGCTTGCTCTGGGCTGCCTTTGTTGTTGTTCCTCAAGTTCTTGTAGACGTAGGGTTAGGTTGTTTGTTTGGAATGTTTGTAACCTTTTTAGGTGGGCGTGTATCGCTATGAACTTCCCTCTCAGGACTGCCTTGGCTGTGTCCCGTAAGTTTGGGGTTGTTGTGAGTTTGTTTTCATTTGTTTCCAGAAACTTTTTGATTTCTTCCCTAGTATCATTCTTGACCCATTCATTGTTTAATAGCATGCTATTTAATCTCCATTATTTTGAGTGTTTTTGGGTTTTTTCCTTTGGGTTGGTTTCTAGCTTCAGTCCCTTGTGGTCTGAGAAAATGCTTGGTGTGATTTCAATTTTCTTGAAATTCTTGAGGCTTGTTTTGTGTCCTATCATGTGGTCTATCTTTGAGAATGTTCCATGTACATTTGAAAAGAATGTATATTTAGCTTCTTTTGGGTGGAGGGCTCTGCATATATCAGTAAAATCCATTTCCTCAAGGGTATTGTTCAATGCCACAGTATCTTTGTTGATATTTTGTTTAGAAGATCTGTCCATTTTTGATAGTGGGGTGTTAAAATCTCCCACTATAACTGTGTTGCTGTCCATATCTTTCTTGAAGTCCTCTAAGATTTTCTTTATGTATTTCGGCGCTCCTATGTTGGGTGCATATATATTTACAATATTTATGTCTTCTTGATGTATTCTTCCCTTGAGTATTATGAAGTGACCTTCTCTGTCTCTCTTTATGGACCTTTTTTTGGAAGTCTATTTTGTCTGATATGAGTATTGCTACCCCGGCTTTTTTTTCCTGTCCATTTGCTTGGAAGATTTGTTTGCAGCCCTTCACTTTCAGCCTGTTTAGGTCTTTTATCCTGAGGTGGGTCTCTTGTAGACAGCAGATATGTGGGTCATGTTTTCTTATCCATTCAGCTATTCTATGTCTTTTGATTGGAGCATTTAATCCATTTACGTTTAAGGTTATTATTGATAGGTACTTATTCATTGTCTTTTATGTATGTGTGTTCCTCTCTCTCTCTCCCTCTCCCTCTCCCTCTCCCTCTCCCTCTCCCTCTCTCTCTCTCTCTCCCTCTCTCTCTCTTTCCCCTCCCTTCCTTAAAGCAGTCCCTTTAGAATCTCTTGCAGAGCTGGTTTGGTCGAGGTGTATTCTTTTAGAGTTCTTTTGTCTTGGAAGCTTCTTATTTGGCCTTCTATCTTGATCGAGAGCCTCCCTGGATATATTAGCCTTGGTTGCAGCCCTCTGGTTCTCATTACCTGGAGTATTTCTTTCCATTCTCTTCTGGCTTGAAGTGTTTCCATTGAGAAGTCAGCTGTTAGCTTTATTGGGGCTCCCTTGTATGTTATTTCCTTTTTCTCCCTTGCTGCCTTTAAGATTCTCTCTTTGTCTTGAAATTTTCTCATTTTAATTATGATGTGACTTGGGGTGGGTCTCTTTGAGTTCCTCTTGGTTAGGACTCTCTGTGCTTCCTGGATTTGTGTGACTTTTTCTCTCATCAAATTAGGGAAGTTCTCCATTACTTGTTCAACTAGGTTTTCGATCCCTTGCTTTTCTTCTTCTCCTTCTGGTATCCCTATTATACGGATATTATTACGTTTCATATTGTCTTGCATTTCTCTTAACCCCTCCTCATTCTTTCTCAGCCTCTTTTCCTTTTCTTGCTCCTTCTGGATGCTGTTTTCTACTTTGTCCTCCAGCTCACTAATCCAATCTTCTGCTTCATCAGTCCTGCTTTTCATTCCTTCTACTGTGTTCTTCAGTTCAGAAATTGTATTCTTCATTTCCTCTTGACCTTTGTTGAGAGTTTCTATTTCCTTTTTCATGTTTATATAGTTTGCAGTGAGATTGATGTAGTTTCCCTCTAATTTATGAAAGCTCATTGTGAGTTCATTGAACTTCCTGGTAATCATTGTTTTGAACTCACTATCTGATAGTTGAGTTGCCTCTATTTCACTTAGCATTTTTCCTGAGGCTTCCTCATTTCCCATCAATTGGGGGTTGTTTCTCTGTTTTCTCATTGTTCATGGGTTTCTTC
The DNA here is from genome assembly GCF_004126475.2 of Phyllostomus discolor. Taxonomy (NCBI): domain Eukaryota; kingdom Metazoa; phylum Chordata; class Mammalia; order Chiroptera; family Phyllostomidae; genus Phyllostomus; species Phyllostomus discolor. The sequence continues at coordinate 72,242,234 of NC_050198.1, forward strand.
TTTTTTCTTCTTGTTTATTAATTTGATCTGTTCTAATTCCCTTTAATTATGGTGTGAACTTTGTGGTAGAATATTTGTTAGATTCAGTGGTGCAATCTCCTTCATGTATCCTGATGGTCACTGCTTCCCCCTATTCTTTTTTGTGATCAGTTGGAGGAGTAAGGCAAAATGGTTTAAAACAGCAAGACAGTATACTATGATATTTACTTTAGCAGCCAGTAGAGAAGAGAAGGGTTATCCTTTGGCTCCTTATAGCATTAACCGTGATCCTCCACCCCACTATCCATGTTTTAGAAAGGATGGAAAGAAGGTAAGACTCTTATTGGGGACGAGAGGATTGTTAGTTGGTTCTAGAAAGCTGTGAGGCTGTGGGTGTTCAGATTCTAAGGTTGGGTTGGACTAAAAATTAGTATATAGGAGTAGTGTGTAAAAGAATACAGACAACCCCCGCCAATGGTATAGTTCAGAAAATTGCAAAGTGGGCTGAGATCAGGTAGGGGTATTGAGAAGCATTTACAATTGTATAGACTAGGTCTTACTAGCAGTAATAGTAAAGTGACAGTCTTGTGGCAGAATCGATGAGGTCTAGATAACAAGAATAAAGAGTATAGAACCTTGAGAGGTGTATTAATGGAACACAGATGAAGGATAGTAACTTCTCAACACCTTGTGACTGAGATACCAGGGGGAACCTATCAAATGACAGTATAACCAGCCAAACAAAGAAGATTATACAGAAAGAAAAAATAATACCAAAATAGTATTAAAATAAAAAATGTCGGAAAAGTGAGAAAAAGATAATACAAATTTACAGTAACTTGCAAGATTAAAAAAAAAGGAAAGAAAAGCAGAAGATGTAGTGCACGAGAGATAAATTTGGAGTAGAAAGAATAATATTAGGATGAATGGAAGAGAAACATAAGGGATTGCGAGATAAAATAATAAGAATGGAAAAATAAAATGTCACGTAAAACGTAAGATAAAATAAATCAACCAACAACAGCCAGAGAAACCAAACAAAGCCAAAAAACGAACAAAGAAACAAACAAACAACAACAACAAAAAAACCCTCTTGTTGGTTTCTAACTGGCCAGACCAGTTTTTCTGATCTTGCTGGCTTCAGCTGCCTGAGGGACCTTTGAAATGCTTCTCTCTCTCCCAGCCAGACCTCAACTGGTCTGTCAGGTAGCCTGGGCACTCCCGCACACACTGGCTCTCTGGATCTCACTTCCACATTCTTCCGGACTCCGGGGTCCATCTGGTTTTCCAGTGAGTGAAATAATTTTTGATGTCCTGCTTTCAAAAGTGATTCGGTAACCTAGCCCACTTGCTCTGTTTCTCCACTGATCCGCGAGTTTCCCTCTTCTTCACAGAAGCCTAGAAAAATGCTGCCTAGAGTAAAGCGGCCATCTTCCCTCAAAATCCTGGATTCTGTAAGTATATAAATCTTGGTTGTGTCACGTTACTAGGTGTATGACCTTGGGCAAGTTAGTCAATATTTCTGAATGTTAGTTTCCTCATCAGTAAAATGAGAAAAACATTAATCACATAAGAGTGAACTGTGCAGAATTTAATAATGTTATTTTTCAAATAAGATGCCTACCATTTTATACCCCACAAATGGTATCGTGTTATGTTAGTGCATATACCCCAGAAGACTATGATTTCAAGTCTTCACGTATTCAAACAACACGAGGTACTAAACAAATTTATCAATACAGCCAAACTTTCCTCTGCTCCCTTTTCCTCTTTAGCTCCAATTTCTGAATTTTCTTGGTTTCTCATCTTTTTTGTTTTAGTGATGAGACATGTGTAGTTAGCTTTGATTTCTTTTATTCTGCTGTGGGTATCTTGATGTAAAATTCTGCAGGTACTGAACTGGTCAAATAAGTTAAATACCATCCCAACAGAAGCTTAGTGGCTAGTAACTCTTTGGGGATGTGTGGCCCTTAGAACACAAAGGCTTTTTATTAGATGCAGGAGAGGGAAGTAGGGATGGGGTTGCTTATGTAATTAAGATTTAATAGAAACTTTTAGGTAGTTCCTGCTTAGGCAGAAAACTGAGTTTACTTGATTAGGAAAATTCTAGTTGATTCCACTTTCCCCCCCATGAGTTTTAAAGTCATGGGGTAGAGGGGAAAGACAATAATAAAATAATTAATGGAAGCAAATTCTCATTCTTTATTTGCCACTGAGTAGTTATATGACCTTAGGCTGCACATTGGGACTAATTGGTGACATTTGGGTTGAAGAAGAGGAAGATTTAGTTAGGGCATGATAACTATCTTTAAACATATAACTTTTCAAGGTTGACTAAAAATATAAGATATAGGACCAATGGGTAGAAACTATAGCAAATATTGTTTTTGATTTAATATGAAAAAGCAGTATAAAAATAAATGTTTTCTTCAATGAGTTTCCCATAATGAATTTTTCAAGCACCTGGAGGAATTGTTGTAGAGGGAATTCAAACATCTCATGGAGAGTCAGGCAACAAGACTTTTAAGGGTCTTTCCAATCTTGAAATTCCATTTTTAGTCACTTCACTTCTATAGACCTCAGTTATTCCCTCTGTAAAATGAGAATCTTGAATTATATGATTGTGTGGTTGCTTTCTACCTTTAATAGTCTGCAGTTTATCTAATGAGCAACATGTGAACACAGATCAAAGTAGATTTCATTTTTATGGCTCTCTCTCTTCTGAGGCTTGCTTTTTAGGGGTATGAGACAAGTCATTAGATAAGCATGGTAGAAGAGGCCCAGTTGTCTTGACCTGGCAGCTTTCTGGGCCTGTCAACTCTTTAGCACCCTAAGTATCTTTTTAAAATTTCTTTTAGTTTATTTATCTTTTTTTTACCCTGTGATAATTTATGAATTGTTCTAGTTATGGGGGAAAACTAAATGTTTTATTTCTACTATGGTAATTTGTTTATATCAGCACCAGAGAGAAAGTCAAAGCAATGTATTCCTTTGGTTTCTTATATTTTCTCTCGAAAGTAATTGTTATTAGTCAAGTCCGTACATTATAGCAAAGTATTTAGTGGTTTTAGAATTTTGTCAAAGGAGAGAATAAGCTGTCACATTCACAATCTGTAAGATCCAGACAAGACAAGGGCTTCTTTGTAGTGATCCTGCAGGTAGAAGGAGGTGTTTTGGATAAAAAAAAAAAAGATGGGAGGGAGTTTACTTATAACCAGCACAATTTCTATATTTAATCCTCAGGGACTGAATTACAGACGAATACAGACTGCTTAATTTGAGGTGTCCTGTACAAAATGGAATTGTGAGGCCTCTTGTTCAAAATGCAAGAGATAGTGCCATTAAAAAGTACTAAAATAGCCCTGGCTGGTGTAGCTCAGTGGATTGAATGTGAGCCTATGAACCGAAGGATCGCCAGTTCAATTCCCTGTCAGGGCACACACCTGGGTAATGGGTCATGTCCCCAGAAGGGGGTGCATGAGAGGCAACCACACATAGATGTTTCTCTCTCCCTCTCTCTCTCTCTCTCTCTCTCTCTCTCTCTCTTCCTCACAGCATAAAAAGAAAATGAATAAAATCTTAAAAAAAACAATAAAGACGTAAGATAAAATTATAGGTGTCTGCCACCTTTAAATAGACCCAACATATGAGAAGCCACATTTATAAATAAGTACTTGCTTTGCAAAATATATTCTCACTTCATTAAATAATTTATAGTAGCATTAATAGATTTAAAGAGTCATAAGGGACCTTAAAACTTATCATATACCCACCCTGGCCGATGTGGCTCAGTGGATTGAGTGCTGTCCTGCAAACTGAAATGTCACCAGTTGGATTCCCAGTCATGGCACATGCCTGGGTTATGGGCCAGGTCCCCAGCTTCGGGCATGTAAGAGGCAACCACACATTGATGTTTCTCTCCCTCTCTTTCTCCCTCCCTTCCCCTCTCTCTAAAAATAAATAAATAAAAGTTAAAACAATTTTTATAAAGCAAAAAAACAAAAAAGTTATCATGCATCCAATGACTGAATTGTCTTACTAAATTCCTGCTGTTAATCTGCCTATCCTTGGATGCCTCTAGTGACAGGGCACTCACTATCACCAGAGGAAATTCCCCCATGTGCTTTTTAGTATTATGCCATATTATTATTTTAAATGAGCAGGTAGGTTATTTAATCTGCTCTTTCACAAATTTTACCTATTGCTTCCAATTTTGTTTTTGTGTTTGCTTGTTTGCTTGGTCTACATAATAAAATAAGATTAGTTGGCTGAAGAAGATATCTTTAAAAAAATTTTTCAGGTAAGAAATTTGAAATACAGAGAAGATATGTGATATGCCTAAGATCTGGTAAGAAATTAATAAATGCCCAATCCCCAATTTTTTTCACTCATCATGATTTGAGTAACAGAATTTCAATTATATTCAGCTGTTAGGGAAAGGTATCATGCTATGTGAAATACAATAGAGTGTGAATAATACACACACACACACACACACACACACACTAACTTTCTGTTTTCCAGTTAAAGGGAGAATAATAATAAGGTGTGCATGTGTGTGTGTGTGTGTGTGTGTGTGTGTATAATTGACATGGTAAAGTTTCCTAATTGCCATATATACTGAATATACATATCATATTGAATATACATATTCAATACATATAATCGACATGATAAAGTTTCTTAATTGCCATAAACATGAAGGAAACCCATATCCCCAGCATTTCTGCCAGTTAGTTGCAAAGGTGCTAGACTCAAAGTCTTGGCAGTTAAACTTGTTGGTCTGTGAAGCCAAATAAGTAAGCACAGACTGAATGAACACCCTCAAGGTCCTTATTTCAAAAAGAAGATGCTTTCTGTTCCAACCTAGGAAATCTAAGCAAATAACAAAACTTCTAGAATACTAAGGTTCATGTTTACAGTATGACAAGCCTAAACAAAGTTTGGTTTGTTACATAGGATATAGTTTTGACTTTCTTCCTGTCTGAGGAAGCAGTTCTTAAAACATGCCTATGATATCAGCAGGGCTAGTGTCACTGAGAAGCCAATAAGACAGGCAAAGTGAAGATATCTTAAAGATCTAAGAGCCTCCCTCTTTGTGGATCAGTCATTCCACTGCGACATTTATTCCCCCACAATACACACAACCTTGCATAAACACACATGAAGAAAGCAAAAAGAAAACATTTTACGTTATGAACTAAGGTCCAATCTGATCAGCTAAAAAATTTCTTGTCATTTTATTGTATTTTCCTGTTTCTTCCCATTATGAGTATTATGCTCTTAAAATCCATTCAAGAATCATTTCAATTTTATGGCAGTGGAGCTAAAAATTCAGTAAGGAAGAAAAATAGTTCTAACAGTTAAAACAAGCCTATGATTTCAACATTAGATTATTAAATCACTTGTTCCAGAAATGTAGCTACATGGAGTTCTTTTAATATGCAAATATAAATACACATACAAGCTAACCAAACAACTTATTTTAGCTGTTATGGATGTATAAAATCATTGGGTAGTGAAGGAGGTCTCAAGTATAATCAATTCTCTTACAGAATATAAAAAATCATAGCAACTCTAAACTTGCATTTTTCCCAAAGGTAGCACCATTATTACTATTATATACAAAAAAAAAACCAGATGTAGTAAGTGAGTGTGACTACTCCTTTAATAAGAAGACAGACTCAAATTCAAAGCTTATGTAATCATAGATGCAATCATTAAGCATCTGCCCAGTGCTCTTAGCTACAATTCCTTTCGCTTTTAACTCATTTTGGACATCTTTTCAAGATGAAAAGCCAGATGGAACACTCTCAACTATCTGCCTAAAACTTAAAAATAAAAGAACAAAGTGCCTTACAGCTTTGGTCGGGGAGGTAAAGGAATAAGAGAACGATGCCCTTTTTATTGTCAAATAATAGACAATCATTATGTCCAATCAATAATAGCCAAAAAGCAGTCAGATATTTGGTCATCTATATCTTCTTTTTGCCTTTTTATAGCAGGGTAACAATAATTGTGTACAGGGATAGAAAGAATTATACTGAAGCAACAATGCCTACAAATACACTTTGGAAACATATTGGAAAAGAAAGAAGGTTCTGGAAGTCTTCTTTTCTTTCTTTTTCCTTGTTAGCACTCAGACCTCAGGTCCATGTTCTCTAGGTTACATTACTATTAAGTTGTATTTCACATAGCATGATACCTTTCCCTAACAGCTGAATATAAATGGAATTTTGTTACTAAAATAATAAAAAGTGAAAACAGACCAAGGATCTGGAATTTATTAGTTTCTTACCAGATCTTAGGCAAATCACATATCTTTTTTGCATTTCAAATTTCTTGCCTGCAAAATTTTAAAAATGAGACCTTCTTCAGCCAACTATTCTTTTATTATGTAGGCAAAGCGAACACAATAAATAAAATTGGAATAGGAAGATTAACACTTGGGGGAGAAGAGAGAAAAGCATCATAAAAATGTACACTTGTATTTGTGAGTTTTATGATTCTTAATATTCTTGTTGGAGAGTAAAATAGCTTCCCACAGCCTGCATCCTTTCAGTTCTTAGTCTTTCAGCAATAACTATACATAAATTATATTTCCATGTGGCAAGCACTTCAGTTTTGCAATGGTCTGTTCCTTTTACTATTCCACATGTGATATTTTTCCAAGTCAAAGTCCACCATTTCCCATTAATTATTTATATTGGGGTAAATAAAGCTGCCTGCAGTAGGTCATACTGGAAGCTGCTCCTGTTTCCCAGTGACCTGGGTTTACTGAGACATGGATTAGCTAGTCACTGAGATCAACACCAGAGAGCCTGAAATTGATGCTGGTTATAAAAGCCTGCCATATGAGGAAGAGAATTAGCATGTACCAACCCTTATACACACCCTTCACCTACATATTCTCAATAAAAGTCAACCCTTTGCCAACTCATTTCAGATTTTTAGATCTTGATGTGATTCATTTAAATAGTCAGATAACTTTACAAGCATATTCATCTGGCGGGGGAGGCTGACTAATGTCAGTTCAGGAATAAAAATAGGGAGTACTAATATTGACAGTTTTTATAGAACATGTTCCCATATTTGCCATTCTTTTCTTTTCCTTGTTCCTTTTAAATCAAGATATTTGCTCTCCCCTGGCCCTTCCCAGAAATTGTGCATTGAATAAGCAGATGGTGGGTTGAGCTTTGAGAGACTAAAAAGGGTACATTTGTGCCTCAGCATTTTTTGTCTAGGTTACTAGTAGAGATGCCTGTTTGTGAGTTAGCATCTTGTAAACCTTCACTTACTGCAGTCAGATCTTTATTTTGAGTGTAGTTCAATCATCTTTTATTTGAACTTTTCTTTTCTTGAGTTCTTGTAGTAGTTGGCTTTTCACCTGATCACAACTATTCACCTTCACCCTCTCTGCATATCCAGATCAGTATATAAAGGAGACGGGGTAGCCATATTCTAAAATCAAATAAAGTACCTTATGAAGGGGAAAATGGCAGTGAGGTAGGTAGGAGCTGAACTTACTTGCTTGTGTACCCAACTGGGATACCTACCTGATCTTCTGAAGAACAGAGTGAACAGCCAATGGAATCTCAGCTTATATGAAGTTTGGAAGCCACAATTGTAGAGGATGTTGAAAAACAGATGAGGCTAGTTGAGTGAAATATCATGGTTATTGCTGTACTTCTTCAAAGGATCTCCTATCAGTTCTCTACCTGTTGGTACTTTAATTCTCATAGACTATTCCCTGCTGTCTTAATCCATTTTATCTTTACCCTTCCTCTGATCACATACAAGATAAAATGGGAGTTGTGAATACCAATAAACCCGCTGGAGGAGAGAACACACCAACAAAGGAACCACCAACAAGTAAAACCCAAATACAACAAGAGAGCCCACATGAAAAGAAGAAAGGGCAACTCTAGAACATCCAGACAAGGAGATCAGAGAGACCAGACCCCTGAATCCTATAGAACTCCTACCATAAAAGTTCACCCTACAAAGACAGCTAGCAAAGTAGAGCATCAGGAAGCAAGAAACAAACACAAAAAGCCACCTAAAATGGGGAGACAAAGAAAGAACCTGCAATCAAAAGGAATGGAAGACTCCCCAGTAAAAGAGCTAAACACAATGGAGGCAAGCAAACTATCAGATATAGAATTAAAAAGAATGGTGATAAGGATGCTCAAGGAACTCATGGACAACTACAAGGAACTGAGTGAGAATTACAACAGTATGAAAAAGGATATAGAAACTATAAACAAGAACCAGGAAGAAATAAAGAATAAAATTTCTGAAATAAAAAAACACACTAGAAGGATTACAAGTAGGCTGGATAAAAGAGAGGAACAAATTAGTGAGCTGAAAGACAAGGTAGAAAGAAACAAACAGGTAGAGAAGCTACACAAAACAGACTAAAAAATATGAAGATAGCTTAAGGGAGCTACAAGATGGCATGAAGTGCAACAAAATTCAAATCATAGGACTATCAGAGGGAGAATAAAAGAAACTAGAGATAGAAACACTGCTTGAAAAAATAATGACAGAAAAACTTTCCGAACCTGGAGAGGGGAAAAACCATACAAGTTCAGGAAGCACAGAGGGTCCCAACCAAGATGAACACAAAGAGGCCCACTTCAAGACACACCATAATTAAAATGCCAAGTTTTAAACACAAAGAGAGAATCTTAAAAGCAGCAAGGGAGAAACCAGAAGTAACATACAAGGGAGCTCCAATAAGGCTAGCAGGTGATTTGTTAACAGACACACTACAGGCCAGAAAAGAATGGAAAAATATTCTCAGTAATGAAGCAAAGGCCTGCAACCAAGATGACTCTAACCAGTGAGACTCTCAAATAAAATGAGAGGCAAAATAAGGAGTTTCCCAGACAAAAGAAAACTGAAAGAATGCACATCTACCAAACCTGCACTACAAGATATACTGAAGGGACTGCTCTAAGAAAAGGAAGAAAGAGTGAGAGAGAGAAGAACACAGGTACAAAGGAGGAAAAATGGCAATGAATAAATACCTATCAAGAATAACCTTAAATGTAAATGGATTAAATGCTCCAATCAAAAGACATAGGGTAGCTGAATGGATAAGAAAACATGACCTGCACATACGCTGTCTACAAGAGACTCATCTCAGAGCAAAAGGCCTATACAGGCTGAAACTGAAGGGTTGGATAAAAATATTCCAAGCAAATGGACAGCAAGAAAAGCTGGGGGAGCAATACTTATATCAGACAAAATAGATTTCAAAACAAAAGTCATAAAAAGAAACACCAAAGGACACTTCATAATAATAAAGGGAAGAATATATCAAAAAGACAAACATTATAAACATATATGCACCCAACATAAGAGCAACCACATATATAAGGAAAATCTTGGAAGACTTCAAGAAAGGCATAGACAGCAACACTTACGGTAGGTGATATTAATGCCCTATTGTCAAAAATGGATAGATCTTCCAAGCAAAACATCAACAAGGATATTGCGACAGTGAACAATGCCCTAGATCAAATGGATTTAACTGATGTATATAGAACCTTTCATCCCAAAGAAGCAAAGTACACATTCTTTTCAAATGCATGTGCAACATTATCAAAGATAGACCACATGATAGGACACAAAACCAACCTCAACAAATTTAAGAAAATTGAAATCATACCAAGCATTTTCTCAGAGCATAAGGGACTGGAACAAGAAACCAACCTCAAGGAAAAAAACTCAAAAACACCCAAATACATGGAGATTGAATAGCATACTATTAAACAATGAATGGGTTAAGAATGAGGTCAAGGTAGAAATAAAAAAGTTTCTGGAAACAAATGAATATGAACACACAACAGTCCCAAACTGATGGGACGCAGCAAAGGGAGTCCTGAGAGGGAAGTTCATAGTGATACAGTCCTACCTAAAAAAGATAGAAACACTTCAAATAAACATCCTAACCCTACATCTACAAGAACTGGAGGAGCAACAACAAACAAAACACAGAGCGAGTACAGGGAAAGAAACACCCAAGATCAGAGCAGAATTAAATGACATAGAGACTAAAAGAACAGTTCAAAAGATCAATAAATCCAGGAGCTGGTAGTTTGAAAAGATAAACAAAATCAACAAGCCTTTAAGCAGACTCATCAAGAAAAAAAAGAGAGAGGACTCAAATAAACAAAATCAGAACTGGAAGAGGAGAGATTACAACTGACACCACAAAGATAAAAAGGATCGTAAGAAATTACTATGAACAACTATATGCCAAGAAATTTGAAAACCAGGGGGAAATGGACACATTTCTAGAAAAATATAATCTCCCAAATCTTAGTGAAATCTTCTCCCAAGAAGCAGAAAGCCTGAACAGACCACTAACAGCTGATGAAATTGAAGCAGTAATTCAAAGTCACCTGGCACACAAGCCTTGGACCAGATAGTTTCACAGGAGAATTTTACAAAACTTTTAAGGAAGAGCTAATCCTCCTTAATCCTTCTCAGACTATTCCAAAAAATCCAAGAAGAGGGAAGACGCTCAAACTCTTTTTAGGAAGCCAGTATCATTGAATTCCAAAACCACATAAAGACACAAAAAAGAAAGAAAACTACAAGCCAACATCATTGAAAAACATAAATGTTAAAATCCTGAACAAAATATTGGCAAATCGCATCCAGCAAAATATTAAAAAGATCATACACCATGATCAAGTGGGATTCATCCCAGGGATGCAAGGATGGTGCAATATTCATGAATCAATAAACATAATACATCACATAAAGAAAAGGAAAGACAAAAATCACATGATCATATCAATAGATGTGGAAAAAGCATTTGATAAGGTATAGCACCCACTTATGATAAAAACACTCAGCAAAGTAGGGGCATTTCTCAACATAAAAATGACCATGTATGAGAACCTACACCCAACACCATACTCAGTGGGCCAAAACTAAAAGCTTTCCCACTAAACAAGACACGATGTCCACTTTTACCACTTCTACTTAACATAGTATTGGAAGTCCTAGCCACAACAATAAGACAAGAAAGAGAAATAAAAAGTCATCCAATTTGGAAATGCGAAAGTAAAACTGTTACTGTTTGCACATGATATGATAGTATACATAGAAAACACTATAGACTTCACCAAAAAACTACTTGACCTAATAAGCAAAACTGGGAAAACAGCAGGGTTCAAAGTCAATATTTTGAAATCAAAGGTATTTTTGTACACCAACAATGAATGATCAGAATCAGAAGTCAGGAAAAAAATCTCATTTGCTATAACAAGAAAAATACAGTACCTAGGAATAAACCTAACCAAGGAGATGAAAGACCTGTACTCAGAAAAGTACACAATACTGAAGAAAGAAATTAAGGAAGACAAAAATAAATGGGAACATATACTGTGTTCATGGATTGGAAGAATCAACATGATCAAAATGCCCATATTACTGAAAGTAATGTATAGATTCAACATAACCCCTATTAAAATACCAATTACATATTTCACAGATATAGAAAAAACACTTGAAAAATCTATATTGAACCTGAATACCACAAAATTTTGAGAAAGAAGAACAAACTAGGAGGGATCACAATACCAGACATAAAACTATATTCCAAGGCCACTGTAATCAAAACAGTATGGTACTGGCAAAGGAACAGACACATAGACCAATTGAACAGAATAGAGAGCCCAGAAATAAACCCAAGTCTCTATGGTCAATTAATATTTGACAGAGGGGGAAGGAGGATAAAATGGAGTAAAATAGCCTCTTCAACAACTGATGTTGGAAGAACTGGACAGCTACATGTAAAAAAATGAAACTCGATCACCAACTTACACCATACACAAAAATAAATTGAAGGTGGATAAGAGACTTAAATATAAGTCATGATACCATAAAAGTCATAGAGGAGAACATAGGCAAGAAAATATCAGATATTCCATGCAGCAATATTTCCACCAATATGTCCCCTAGAGCAAGGGACACAGAATAAGGAATAATCAAATGGGATCTCATCAAAATAAAAAGTTCCTTCATGGCTAAAGAAAACAGCATTAAAATGAAAAGAGACCAACCGTATGGGAAAACATATTTGCCAATGATACCTCAGACAAGGGTTTGATCTCCAAAATATATAGATAACTCACACAGCTCCACTCCAGGAAGACAAACAACCCAATTTAAAAATGGGCAAAAAACCTGAATAGACAGCTTTCCAAGGAGGACATACAGAAGGCCCAGAGGCATATGAAAAGCTGCTCAGCATCACTGGCCATCAGAGAGATGCAAATTAAAACCAGAATGAGATACCACTTCACACCAGTGAGGATGGCCATCATAAGCAAATTAACAAACAATATGTGTTGGAGAGGATGTGGAGAAAAGGGGACCCTTGTACATTGTTGGTGGGAATGCAGACTGGTTCAGGCACTGTGGAAAGCAGTATGGAATTTCTTCAGGAAACTAAAAATGATACTGCCTTTTGACCCAGCAATTCCACTGCTGGGATTTATATCCTAAGAAACCTGAAACACCAATCCAAAACAACCTCTGGCCCCCAATGTTCATAGCAGCACAATTTACAATAGCCAAGTGCTGGAAGCAAAATAAATGCCCATCAGTAAATGAGTGGATCAAAAAACTGTGGTACATTTACACAATGGAATACTATACAGCAGAAAGAAAGAAGGAGCTCCTACCCTTCATGACAGCATGGATGGAACTAAAAAGCCTTATGATAAGTGAAATAAGCCAGGTGGTGAAAGACAAATGCCATATGATCTCACCTGTAAGTGGAACCTAATCAACAAAACAAACAAGCAAGCAAAATGTAACCAGAGACAATGAAATAAAGAACAAACTGACAGTAACCACAGAGGAAAGGGGAGATGGTTAATAGGGATAACAGGGGAAGGGCCATCAAGCAACATGTATAAAAGACACATGGACAAAGCCAAAGAGGATAGGTATGAGGGTGGGAGGTAGGGATGGGTGGGAAGTGGGAATGGGTGGAAGGTGGTGATGGGTGGGGTGGGGGCATGTGGTGGGGTAAAAATGGAGACAACTGTAGTTGAACAACAATAAAAATAATAATAAAATAACAATAAGAATGAAATATAGTAGCTGAATTGAGGTTTATAGTGTTGGGAATCATCTTGATAATATTAGTTATAATATTGGCTAGGAAATGGGAGATGGGAATTGAGCTGGAGAAAGACAGTCCTTGATTAATCCCCATATTTGAGAACCTTATTTGAGGCTTTCCTGGAAAAAAAATTATGAAGGAGAAGAAAGTTCTGTGCCCAATATTTTTCTTCCCTTTGTGGCACCTTGTAATTTAACTTTGATTCTTCTACTTGGGCATCAGCTTCAGACCTGTTCTTATATGAATCTCTTCTTTCTTATATTTTTATATGTATTTCCTTTTTCCATATGGATTTTTTGAGAAGTAAAAAACTTTAAACAAGACTGGAGGAAGATGGAGTCAAGGTAGGAGGGAGGAGATTCCACTTCCTTCTACACACGGGAGAAAATCCTAGGCGACCTATGGACTAAAAGAGCAAACAACCCATAGTACCTCAACATATGAAAATAAGAGACCAAAAATTGTATTAGAACTGAAAAACCAGATGGTACAGAGAGTGCTTCAGGACAATAGGGTCCCAGGGACCAGCTCAGGGTCCAGGGGGGCTGAAGGCCCAGGCCTGGTGCCCATTGCCAGGTTTCCCACAGAGTCCTTGGGAGAGAGCTGGGGCAACTGCTCCCTCCCTAGCCAAACAAGGTCGGAGTGGCATGCGGAGAAACCCGGTTGCTAGCAAACCCACAGGGGCTGTGAGCACCATTGGAGTCTGTGGACCCAGGCAGAGTTGAGAGTTGCAAGATGGGCTCTGACCCTCATAGTCACCAGTCTGGTTAGAGAATTGGGCTGTGGGAGAAGCCAGTCCACTGTATGGATTGGCAAGCTTGAGTAGGAGGAATTTCTCAAAATGAAAAGGTGAAAAGATAAACACTGTTTGGGGAATTCTCCTATAGCAATTGCTCCAGCCTCCCTGACACACAGCTGGGCAGCGATCCAGAAGTTGCACGGAAGGTTGTGCTTGTGTGGAAGACCCTGCACACCCCCATAGCACTGGGAAGGGTGAGGCAGCCTGGCTGATTGTGAGCGCTAGCATGAGCGCATCCCCACATCCCAACCCACAGCTGTAACCCAGGGGGAAGGCCTGGATCCCACACCCAAGGCACAGGCAGGGGAGAGGTGCCAGGATAGCTCCCCAGACAGTGCACATGGCTGACTGAGTGCAGATCAGGAAGGAAGAAAAACCATATGAATTATCCCTCAGACTGCTGCAGCCAGCAAGACCAGAAAAACCAGCTTGGCCACTTTGAAACCAGGAGGCTTTTTAATTTTATTCTATTTTTATTTTAAAATAATTTTTATTTTTTATTATTTTTTTCTCTTTCAATTCCTGTTTCCTCTCTTTCCTTTTTTCTTGTTTTAATACTTCTTCCTTTCGTCCCTCCAATTTTATCTTTTTTTCCTTCCTTCATCTGCCTTTTTTTAATACCTACAAGTGAGACCAAAACACACACACACACACATACACACACACCCCAAAATTAAAGACCAGAGTTGGACCCAAAGAAGGGGCATCACAACAGCTGTGACAGTGAGACAAATTTCACTCTGCTATTACAGAGAACCTGCAAGTTATTGCATATTTGTAGTATTATTGTTTTTCCATTATTTTCACATCTTTTATTTTAATAGTATTTTTATATTCCTCTTCTTTCTGTATAGTCTGCTTTGCTAGGCTGGTTATATTGTATCATTTGACAGGTTTCTCCTGATCTCTCTTTCATAGTGTATTGCTAATTTATTGTCCTTCACCTCACCTGTGTCCCATTAGCACACTACTCAAGGCCCTATGCTCCCTATTCTTGTTATCTACACCACATAGATTCTGTCATATGATTGTTGCTCTAAAGTTATTGTAAATAATAGCTGTTCCATGCAATCGTAAATACTTCACAACACCCCTCCCAGATCTTAGCCCACTTCAGTTTCCTGAACTCTATTACTGTAGTGGTTAACTCTATTCTCTCACACACTACACCTATTTACTATCCTTTACTTTCACCTTACCTCAGAATCTGACCTCCCACAACCTCACTGCTTTCTAGATCCAACTCACAATTCTTCCCTTCCCAACATGAGTCTTACCTTCTTTCCATCCTTTCTAAAAAGTGGCTAGTTGGGTGGAAGATCACGGTTAACACTATACATAGCCAAAGGATCTCCTATCTATTCTCTACGAGCTGCTACTGTAAATATCATGAATACTCTCTTCCTGTCTTAAGCCATTTTGCCTTCCCCCTCCAACTGATTACAAAAAAGAGTAGGTGGAAGTGGTGAACACAAGGATACCCACTGGAAGAGGAAACCCAACAACAAAGGAACCACTAACAGATAACAACAGAAGAAGGTGGAGGGAGTGGAAACCACACAAACCCCAATACAGGACCTATCAGGAAATACAACTAAACAGTGGACACACTACCCAGTACAAACAACTGAACAGGAGCAAGAGAGAATCCTCAAAGCCTTATACACACAGAAGAACCAGCTTCAACACAACCTGCCCCCACCAGCACAACAAAATACAAGACATGGTGGGCAGAGTGACCCTCATTTAACCAGCTGGTGGGAAGGACCCGCCAAAGAAAGACCCAACAACAATCAAAACCCAAAGACAAACACAGAGCCAATGTAAATGACAGCTCAAGACCAGTGAGCTCAGGAGATCAAGGAGACTGTACCACTGAATCTCACAGGTATTCTACCACAGAAGTTCACACCACAAACCCAGGGAGCCAGAACAGACCAATTTAAGAATCTGAGGCTAACAAGAAGAGTCTCATAAACAATGGGAAGACAAAGAAACAATCCCCAAATGAAAGGAAAGGAGGAAGCCTCAGAAAGAATGGGAAACGAAATAGAGGCAACTCAAGTATCAGATATTGGGTTCAAAGCAATGATTATCAGGAAGCTCAATGGCCTCACAGTGAACTACCAGAAACTACAGGGGAGCTACAGTGAACTCACTGCAAACTATATGAACATGAAAAGGGAAACAGAAACTATCAACAAGGGCCAAGAGGAAATGAAGAATACAATTTCTGAACTGAAGAACACAGTAGAAGGAATGAAAAGCAGGATTGATGAAGCAGAAGATTGGATCAGTGAATTGGAGGGAAAGGTAGAAAAAAACACCCAGAAAGAGCACGAAAGGAAAGGAGGTTCAGAAAGAATGAAGAGGGATTAAGAGAAATGCAAGACAATATGAAATGTAATAATATCCACATAATAGGGATACCAGAAGGAGAAGAGCAAGGGATAGAAAACCTATTTGAAAAAGTAATGATGGAAAATTTCCCTAATATGATGAGAGAAAAAGCCACAAAAATCCAGGAAACACAGAGAGTCCCAGTCAAGAGGAACCCAAAGAGGCCCACTTCAAGACACATCATAATTAGAATGGCAAAATATGAAGACAAAGAGAGAATCTTAAGAGCAGAAAGGGACACACAGGAAGCATCATACAAGGGAACCCCAATAAGGTTAGCAGCTGAGTTTTCAAAGGAAACACTCCAAGCCAGAAGAGAATGGCAAAAAATATTCCAAGTAATGAGAACCAGAGGCCTCCAAGCAAGGCTAATTTACCCAGCATGGCTCTCAATCAAGATAGAAGGCCAAATAAGGAGCTTCCCAGACAAAAGAAGTCTAAAAGAATACACCTCCACCAACCCAGCTCTGCAAGAGATGCTAAAGGGACTGCTTTAAGGAAAGGAAGGAAAAGAGAGAGAGAGGAACACACGTACATAAAAGACAATGAATAAATACCTATCAATAATAACCTTAAATGTAAATGGATTAAATGCTCCAATCAAAAGACGTAGAATAGCTGAATGGATAAGAAAGCATGAACCATACATATGCTGCCTTCAAGAGACCCACCTCAGAACAAAAGACCTACACAGGCTGAAAACGAAGGGCTGGAAATAAGTTTTCCAGGGAAACAGCCAGGAGAAAAAAGCTGGGGTAGCAATACTCATATCAGACAAAACAGACTTCCAAAAAGGTGCCATAAAGAGAGACCCAGAAGGTCGCTACATAATGCTCAAGGGAAGAATCCACCAAGAAGACATAAATATTGTAAATATATATTCACCCAACATAGGAGCACCCAAATACATAAAGACAATCTTAGAGGACTTCAAGGAAGATATTGACAGCAACACAATTATTGTAGGGGATTTTAACACCCCACTGTCAAAAATGGACAGATCTTCCAAACAAAATATCAACAAAGATATTGTGCCATGGAACAATGCCCTAGAGGAAATGGACTTTACTGATATATATGAGCCCTTCATCCCAAAGAAGCAAAATACACATTCTTTTCAAATGCACGTGGAAGATTTTCAAAGATAGATAGCATGATAGGACACAGAGGAAGCCTCAACAATTTTAAAAAGAATTGAAATCATATCAAGCATTTTCTCTGACCACAAGGGAGTGACACTAGAAACCATCCCCAAGGAAAAAAACCTGAAACACTCAAAATCATGGAGATTAAATAGCATGCAATTAAATAATGAATGGGTCAAGAATGAAGTTAGGGAAAAAGTCAAAAAGTTCTTGGAAACAAATGAAAATGAACTCACAACAACCCAAAACTTATTGGACACAGCTAAGGCAGTTCTGAGAGGGAAGGTCATAGCGATACAGGCCTACCTAAAAAAGATAGAAACATTTCAAACAAACAATACTCATATCAGACAAAATAGACTTCCAAAAAAGTGCCATAAAGAGAGACCCAGAAGGGTTAGGTCAGTATCTAACCCTACACGTACAAGAACTCAAGGAACAACAACAAAGGCAGCCCAGAGCAAGTAGAAGGAAAGAAATAACCAAGATCAGAGTGGAGTTAAATGACATAGAGACTAAAGGCACAATTCTAAGAATCAATGAATCCAGGAGCTGGTTCTTCAAAAAGATAAACAAAATTGACAAGCTTTTAAGCAGGCTCATCAAGAAAAAAAGAGAAAGGATCCAAATAAACACAATCAGATATGAAAGAGGAGATATTACAACTGACACCACAGAAATACAAAGAGTTGTAAGAAATTACTATGAAGAACTGTATGCCAAGAAATTTGAAAACCTAGGTGAAATGGACAAATTTCTCAAAAAACATAATCTTCCAAAAGTCAATAAAGAGAAAGCAGAAAGCCTGAACAGACCAATAACAGCAGATGAAATTGAAGCAGTAATCAAAAACTCCCGACACACAAAAGTCCGGGTCCAGATGGTTTCACAGGAGAATTCTACAAACATTTAAGGAAGAGTTAACCCCTATACTTCACAGACAATTCCAAAAAATCCAGAATGACGGAAGACTCCCAAACTCTTTTTATGAAGCCAGCATCATCCTAATCCCCAAACCAGATAAAGACACAACAAAGAAAGAAAACTTCAGGCCAATATCACTGATGAACATTGACGCTAAAATCCTCAACAAAATACTGGCAAACCACATCCAATAATACATAAAAATACCATATACCATGACCAAGTGGGATTCATCCCAGGGATTCAATGATGGTTCAGTATTTGCAAATCAGTAAATGTCATACATCACATAAACAAAAGCAAAGATAAATATCACATGATCATATCAATAGATGTGGAAAAAGCATTTGACAAAGTACAGCATGGATTTATGATAAAAACACTCAGCAAAGTGGAAATAGAGGGATCATTCCTCAACATAATAAAGGCCATGTATGAAAGGCCTACAGCCAACATCATACTCAATGGGCAAAAACTAAAATCTTTTCCACTAAAATCAGGAACAAGACAAGGTTGTCCACTTTCACCACTTCTATTCAATATAGTATTGGAAGTTTTAGCCACAGTGATCAGGCAAGAAAAGGAAATAAAAGACATCCGAATTGGAAAGGAGGAAACAAAACTGTCATTGTTTGCAGATGACATGATAGTGTACGTAGAAAGTCCTACAGACTCCGCCAAAAAACTGCTCGACTTAATAAATGAGTTTGGCAATACAGCGGGATACAAAGTCAATATCCAGAAATCAAGGGCATTCCTGTACACCATCAATGAAACAGCAGATGCAGAAATCAAGAAAAAAGTCCCATTCAGTATAGCAAAAAGTAAAATAAAATACCTAGGATTAAATCTAACCAAGGAGGTAAAAGACTTGTATGCAGAAAAGTACACAACACTGAAGAAAGAAATCAAGGAAGACACAAACAAATGGAAACATATACTGTGTTCATGGATCTGAAGAATTAACATCATCAAAATGTCCATACTACCCAAAGCAATTTACACATTCAATGCAATATCTATTAAAGTACCAATGGCATATTTCACAGACACAGAACAAACACTTCAAAAATTTACATGGAACCATAAACGACCCTGAATAGCTGCTGCAATTTTGAGAAAGAAAAGCATAATAGAAGGGATCACAATACCTGATACCAAAGTGTATTACAAGGCCACTGTAATCAAAACAGCCTGATACTGGCATAAAAACAGGCACATGGACCAATAAAACAGAACACATAAACCCAAGTGTCTATGGTCAATTATTATTTGACAAAGGAGGCAGCAACATAAAATGGGGTAACAATAGCCTCTTCAACAAATGGTGTTGGGAGAACTGGACAGCTATGTGCAAAAAAATGGAACTCGGGCACCAACTTACACCATACACAAAAATAAATTCAAGGTGGATAAAAGATTTAAATATAAACCATGACACTATTAAAGTCCTAGAGCATAGCATAGGCAGGAAAATCACAGATATTTCACGCAGCAACATTTTTACTGACATGTCCCCCAGACCAAGGGACATAAAGGAAAGAATAAACAAATGGGATCTCATCAAAATAAAAAGCTTCTGCATGGCTAAAGAAAACAGTATTAAAATAAAAAGAGAACCAATTGTATGGGAAAACATACAATTGGGAGAACCAATTGTATGGTATCATATTTGCCAATGATACCTCAGACAAGGGTTTAAGCTCCAAAATATATAAAGAACTTACACAACTCCACTCTAAGAAGACAAGCAACCCAATTAAAAAATGGGCAAGAGAGTTGAACAGACACTCCTCCAAAGAGGACACACAGAGGATCCAAAGACACATGAAAAGATGTTCAATATTGCTACATATCAGAGAGATGCAAGTTAAAACCAGAATGACATACCACTTCACACTATTCAGAATGGCCATCATAAACAAAGCAACAAACAACATGTGTTGGAGAGGTTGTGGAGAAAAACGGACCCTAGTGCACTGTTGGTGGGACTGCAGACTGGTACAGCCACTATGGTAAACAGTATGGAATTTTCTCATAAAACTGAAAATTGATCTGCCTTTTGACCCAGCAATTCCACTGCTAGGATTATATCCTAAGAACCCTAAAACACCAGTCCAAAAGAACCTATGCACCCTGATGTTCACAGCAGCACAATTTACAATAGCCAAGTGGTGGAAGCAACCAAGGTGCCCATCAGTAAATCAATGGATCAGAGAAACTATGGTACATTTACACAATGGAATTCTATGCAGCAGAAAGAAAGAAGGAGCTCCTACCCTTTGCAATAGCATGGATGGAACTGGAAAGCATTATGCTTAGCGAAATAAGCCAAGCAGTGAAAGACAAATGCCATATGATCTCACCTTTAACAGGAACCTGATCAACAAAACAAAGAAATAAGCAAAATATAACCAAAGACACTGAAGTAGAGGACAGGCTGACAGTGACCAGAGTGGAGAGGGGAGGGACTTTCAGGGGAAAAGGGGAAGGGTTTACAGGAACAAGTATAAAGGACACATGGACAAATCTAGGGGTGGGTGGAAATAGGAGGGAGGTGGGGAGGGATGGGTGGGTGGGCTGGGATAGGAGTAAAACATAGAAAATTATAGTTGAACAATAATTAAAATAAAACTTAAAAAAAACTTTAAAAACAAAAATCTAGAGAAGTTGAGCAAATGGATACCCCAAAGTGCTGGAGTGAGCTTCTGTTTTTGTCCTCCCTACTGAAATATTAGCCATAGGTAATATATGTACAATAATTTTACCCTTAGCAAGTATCCCAAACACCATCTTTTTTTCTAAGGCCTCTTACCTTCCTGAGGTAGTTTTCTATAAATTATTCCCTCTATAAATGATTTAAGTCTCCATTACCTCCTATACCTTATCCTGCAAACACACTTAAATAGCTTTGGTTAAAAATAAAATCATTTTGTGCTGCATTTTGAGATAGACAATATTCTATCTTTTTTCACTGTAGGTAGTGGTTACAAGCTCAAACTTCAGAGTCAGTTGTCTTAGTTTGAATTTTAGCCATTCCAATTACAAACTGTGTGAACTTGGGCTTACCTAAAAACGTCTGTGCCTTAGTTTCTCAGTGGTAAAATGGGAACAATAATTGTACCTATCTCATAGTTTTGTAAGGTTTACACGAGTAAATATATACAAAGCACAAAGAAGTATGTGGTGCTCAGTAGCTTTATTTATTTGTTGTTATCATTCCCTTAGAGACAAGTTTTACTATTTCAATTCATTTGTGTGTATAGCACTTATTATTTTTCAATATATTATATGATTGATTGATTGATTTGACTTCTTTTTCACAGTATCTCTCTCTCCCTACCAAATGATAAGCTCTATGATGACAGGGATTTTTGCTTATCTTTTTCAATGCTGTATATCCTCTGTGCTTAGTATATAGTAGGTACCTCATAAATATTTGCTGAATGAACACAATTGGATTTTTCTCCTACCAGTCTATTGAATTTGCTCTGGTGGAGGTCACTTGTAATTGCAAATCTGTGAACATATTTAACACCTCCCTCTATCTTATTCAGAATATCTAATCAATGATGACAGGTTAATTTTACTTCCATATATCTTTCAAATACATCTGTGTTCTCCGAGATCCACTGCCACAAGTTTCTCTAGTCCTAGTCACCATTGGTCTCCTGAGTCTTGAAGTAGACCTCTAATTAATTTTTCTTTATCCATTTTGATGTCTTTGAATCCATTCTCCATATAGTATATAGTAGTCACAAAAGGTTTTTAAAATGTAAGTTAAATAATGCTATGTCTTTTCTAAAAATCCTTTGCTAGCTTTCTATTGTCCTATACAGTAAAGTGCAAAATCATTCTATGGTCTACATGAAACTGTAAAATCTGACCCTTTACTTACTGAAAAACTTAAATAGTTACCATTTGGCCCAACATTTCCACTCCTAGGTGTATATCCAAGATATTGAAAACATGTTCACAACTAAACTTGTACACAAGTGTTCTTAGATGCATTATTCATAATAGCCAAAAAGCAGAAACAGCCAAGTGTCCTTCATGTGATGAATAAATAAATGTGATATTTTTCATACAAAGGATTATTATTCAGCTATAAAAAGGAATTAATTAATGATATAAGCTGCAACATGTAAGAACCTTGAAAACATTGTGCTAAGTATGATTCCATTTATATGAACTGTCCAAATGTAGGCAAAACTATAGAAACAGAAAGTACTTTAGTGGTTGCCAGAAATTGGGAGGATGGAGAAATAATGCTAATGGGTATGGGACTTCTTTTTGGAGTGATGAAAATATTCTGGGAATAAATAGTTGTTGAATGTTGTATAACTTTGTGAACATTTTAAAAAGCAATTAATTGTATACTTTAAAAATATAGATTTTATAGTATTTTAATTGTATCTCAATTAAAAAAATTAGCCCTTGCCTGCCCTCTACTCTCATCTCTTGACACTTTCCCTCTTGCATGCTATACTCCAACTGCAATGGTCTCTTCTCAGTTTCTCAAACATACCATGTTCTCTGTTATCTCAGGACTTTCACATATACTGTTGTGTGTTATAATGCTCATTTTCCATCTTCCTTATCTCACTCTTGTTCATTATGCAGGATGGAGGTGAAACACTACTACTTCTTTCAGGAAGCCATTCTTAGTTCCTTTCAAATTATGCTGGTGCCCTTTTTTAAATAAATTTCCCACAACATCCTACATTTATCCATTAAAAATACTTGATCACATCTGTCCTTCAGATTGGCTCAATAGAACATATGCTCCATGACATCAGATACCATACCTATCTTTGCTTACTCTTCTCTCCCACCCTCCTCTTCACTCCCTTCTTGAAAGCCAACAAATATTTATTGAGCAGATACTATGTGCCAGTCCCTATGCTAGATGCTATGAATAAAAAAATAAGGAAAAGGAACGTCTATTTTTTAAAAGTCTTTTTAAAAGATGTTTATTAATTTAAGGGAGAGGGGAAGGGAAAGAGAAAGACAGGGAGAGAAACATGAATGCATGGTTGCCTCTCATGTGCCCCCAAGTGGGGACCTGGCCCACAACCCAGGCATGTGCCCAAATTGGGAATTGAACTGGCAACCCTTTGGTTCGCAGGCTGATGCTCAATCTACTGAGCTATATCAGCCAGGGCCACAATGTGTATGTCTTAATGAAGTTTCTTTTTAGTAAAACATAACAAATAAACAAATACATAAACAAAATACTTCATTTAATTGATTCTGAGATCCCCATTTGTTTCACATTTTCATTAAGCTATGTAATTGGAATGTGTCTTAGAATCAATGTAACAAGGAACATATTATTTCTTTTTATTAATACATAAATTATTTGTAAGCACTGCAATGAAAGAGTTGATAAAATAAGATAGTTATCAAATATGTTAAATGCTGGAAAGATGTGAAAGATGGTAAGTTTGGAGGATAGCTTGTACTAACAACATTGAGAATCATGGTCGGTAACTAATGTAAATATATCTTGAACTCCTTGTTACTGGACAAGGGGCCTGACCCTGAGTGGGTCTGCTTAGGTCCAGCTGTAGTGTATGGGTCTTGAATTTGTGTGTTGGGAAAGATTTCACAACATGAGTGCAGGTGAGTATGAGGATACATTTAGGAAACCTGGGAACAGTGAAACAAAGAAGGGCTTAGCTTTGAAGAAGCAACAGGAGAGCCTACGCTGGGCTGCCTTAGCTCACTGGGAAGCCAGAGATAAGAGGTCCTGGGGGACAGGTTCAGGGGATTAGCCTGGGACAAGCTGCCAGTTGTCCTTTGCCTTAGAGTTTGGGAGACATGTGCCTGTGCAGAAAGAAGTTGGGGAAAAGAATAAGAGAAAGGGAATGGCCAGGGCTGTTCCTCAGGGGAGAGCATGCTTGCTGAGTCCTTTGCCTTGAGTTTTTATCTCTCTCGTGCCAGTAGGAATGATAGGGGCACTCTCAGGGGAGGGTTTCAGCAGAATATTCATCAATTCTCCAGCTGTGCCATTTCAGAGTCATAGTCTCTGTTGACTGGTCAGTGACAGGGCAGGGGGGTTTTAGTCATTGCAGTTGGTCCAGGCATCACTCACCTGGTTTTTCCTCCTTTTCTGGGTCTGGAGCTGAAACACAGCTGAGACCTAGGTGTTATCCCTAGGGAGGAAAGGCCAGGGGAGGAAGGGTTACCTTGTGGGTGAGATCTTGTTTTCCCAGTGTTGCCCCTTGCTAGGCACTTGGGGACTTCCACCCTGGTGACCATCTGTACCTGGCTGTAAATTGCTTGGCCATTTTGTTCAGCTATCTGTCTCAGTTTTTCTATTCCACTTGCCAAAAATTTTTCCTAGCTTCTTACTATCCTGTCTTATCATTATGTTTTCCCTCTTTCTGCATAAATTCTATCTCACCTTTTCCCAGTACTATCTTGTTTATTTAAGGACACTTAGATCCAAGTACTTGCCAAATCCAGAAACCTGTGTTATGTACTTGATTTTTGTCTGTTCCAAATCTTGTAGTATACAACTGATCTTGAAGTTCTATTGAAACTGATATTGTATATATCTTCCATGTCTCATTTCCTGCATCCCCACTGCCATTGCCTTTTAATATTGGACATTTGTTGTTCATTGACTTAATTATTGCAATAGCTTTCTAATTCAGTCTCTCCCATTTTATTCCTTCCATTCAGGAAGCTATTCTCTACAGTGCCAACAAAGTAATATTTACACATCACAAGTCTGCTCTGCATTCTTCATCCTCCATCACCAAAGACCCGTAATACTTTGTGTATATTTTGGTTTGTAGCTATTATAACTTTGTATTTATACCCTGTAAGTACTAGAAGGATGGGGGTCATGTCTGTTTTAGTTCACCATTGTATCATTGCATTCTAGGTACATAGTAGATACTCAGTAAATGCTTTTTGAATGATTGTTATGCCACCCCCTTTTTAACTTGGCTTTTCCAACATCACTGCAATGGTGTGTAGACCATGGGTCCCCTGAGGGTGGGGGAGCCCCACTGTCCCCCCAAATCCTGCAGGGGTGCAGGAGAGGAGTTGGGAGGAGTGCCACAGAGCAGAAAGTATAGCATTTGAGGCACATTGCATAACAAAGGCAGATTAACAACCCATGCTTTCCTGAAGGAAGAAGGCTGCAGCTGCCCAGGGTGAATTGTGTATGTGACTCTGAGAACATGTGTTGGCAAAGTGACTCAGTAGAGTGACTTGTGACATAGCTAGGGGAAGTTCATACAGCACCTGTGTCATCTGCAGGGGAGGATGCACATTCCACATACCCATGCATCACTGGGAACTCTTGCCCTGACTAAAGATGGCAGCCAGAAAGAAGGTCAAAGACACTGGGGAGCTGACAAATATGGTGGACACTGACACACCATAGGAAGGGCTGCATGTTAGGTCATGCAGGAAGTTATGAGCCAAGCATTTAAAATTAGGGTGGACTGAATAACACAAGGTCTAACATGAGGTCTGCCATGAGATCTGAAGGTCTGTCTGGATGTCTGCCTGGAGAAGATGGTGATAGAGCTGGTGGAGCTATGGGGGACCTGCCTGGCCAAGCACACAAAGATGTGGGAGATGCTTGGAGTTGAACTGTGACTGGAAATGCTGAGCTGCAGACTTCTGCTTTTCTGAAAGACAGAACCTCTGACTGGTATATTCTGAAACTAGCCTGACTTGTCAGAGGGAGACAGGACTATTTGTTTTTGGATGTTTTAAAGGGAACAAGATTTAATGGCAGAAATCTTCCATTATTCTAAATCTGTATAACCTTTTAATAAACAGCCTTTTCCTTTTTCTCCAAGCTCTCACCTTGGGAGTTGCACTTCTTGGCAATGGGCGATCAAACCCCCATGGCTGTTCTAAAACAGCATTGGCTGGTTCTGTAACAGCAACACAGATTTTTAGGTGTTAGAAGATTAGGTGATTTTTCTGGTTCAAATGGAATATTCTCAAGTCTGGTCCTTGTTGACTTTAGACATTCTCACTCTGTTAACTTCTTTAGAGTATATCAATTTCCTTGGCATTTCTGTTTTTTGGGGGGGCACTGTTGGTGGCGGTAAATAAAATCATCAAATAAATTACTCACAGGTATACATCAACTGATACTATAATAATATGTCCTATATTTTGGCATGGCATATAATGCCTCCCCACCCCCACCCCTGCCACCATGGGAATTGGTAGTGAAGCATTGTGGCAATAATAGAAATTATAAGTTGTCATCCTGATATGGGCATTCGATGGTATAATTCTCTTAAGTAGATGGAATTATTTATGCCTATTAAAAGATACCTGTTATATTAGAATCACCTTTCAAAATGCAGCTAGTATGTGAAACTTGAAATGGTGGAGCCAAAACAAAGTTGAAAAGGAAAGGTTGAGTGATTCTGAGAGTTGTATAACAATAGTCTTGGTTTTTCCCCAGAGCTCACCATCAATGATTAACAATCACCCCTCAGGATCTTGGCTTGAACCCCCTACTTGTAACAGGAGGTTTGTGAGTAAAAGAATAGCTGCCCATCTGCTAGGAAAATGAAAGGAAATAAATCAGACTTATACTTTTCATGATGAAGATCTATAATCTGGTGTGGCATTTTTTTTTTAAATATTTTTTACCTTTGCTTAAAATAGACAAAGATAGTTTATTTCCTAATCATAGAGGCAAAAAGGGGTTAGTTTCTTAAAATGAATCAACTTCAATGAGACCCTTGAATAACTGGTGACCTGGCTCTTTTTTTGGACTGGTTAATCTATTTATTTTTGACATAAAAAGTTGTGTATAATTCATATATACAAATTTATGAGTTTGGACCTAATTATACACCTATGAAACCATCACCACAATCTATGCCATAAACTATGCATCAACTCCAGAAGTGACTTTTTGTTCTTTATTTATTATTCTGCTTTTCTTTTCTTTTTTCTTTAAGTTTTTAAATTTTTTCACAATTTTTAAATTGTTGTTCAAGTACAGTTGTCTGCATTCCTCCCCCCACTCCCCCTAGCCATCCCAACTTACCCTCCTTGATCGTATTGTTGTTTAAGTACAGTTATCTCCATTTTCCCACCACTACTTTCCTCTGCACCACCCACCCCAACCTCCCACCCTCAATCCTACCCCCATTTGGCTTTGTCCATATGTCCTTTATACATGCTGCTTGATAGCCCTTCCCCTTCTTTCCCCTGTTATCCCCCTCCCCCCTCCCTTCTGGTTATTGTCAGATTGTTCTGTATTTCATTGTCTCTGGTTACATTTTGCTTGCTTGTTTGTTTTGTAGATTAGGTTCCACTTATAGGTGAGATCATATGGTATTTGTCTTTCACCACCTGGCTTATTTCACTTATCATAATGCTTTCTAGTTCCATCCATGCTGTCATGAAGGGTAGGAGCTCCTTCTTTCTTTCTGCTGTATAGTATTCCATTGTGTAAATGTACCAAACTTTTTTGATCCACTCATTTACTGATGGGCATTTATTTTGCTTCCAGCACTTGGCTATTGTAAATTGTGCTGCTATGAACATTGGGGTACACAGGTTCTTTTGAATTAATATTTCAAGATTCTTAGGGCATAACCCCATCAGTGTAATTTCTGGATCAAAAGGCAGTTATGCTTTTTTTTTTTGTAATAAGAACACTTACCATAAGATCTACCCTCTTAGCAAAATTTTAAGTATACAATGAAGTATTATTAACTATAGGCACTGTGTTATGCAGTAGGTCTTTAGTTTTTATCATCTTGTATAAATGAGTCTTATACCTTGGCTCATTTTAAAAATTAATATTTTATTTTGTTTTTATTATACAAGTAATATGTGTTTATTTTGGACAATTAAAAAATCAGACAAGCAACCCTGGCTGGTGTGGCTCAGTT
This sequence comes from Phyllostomus discolor, assembly GCF_004126475.2. Classification (NCBI taxonomy): domain Eukaryota; kingdom Metazoa; phylum Chordata; class Mammalia; order Chiroptera; family Phyllostomidae; genus Phyllostomus; species Phyllostomus discolor. The sequence goes on from NC_050198.1 coordinate 72,270,530, forward strand.
GACTGAGCACCAGACTGAGAAGCAAAGTGTTGTGGTTTGATTCCCAGTCAGGGCACATGCCTGGGTTGTAGGTCAGGTCCCCAGGAGGGGGTTCTCCAGAGGTAATCACACACTGATGTTTCTCTCCCTCTCTTTCTCCCTCCCTTCCCTTTCTCTAAAAATAAATAAATAAAATCTTTAAAAAATCATATAAGCAGAAAGATTAAAAAGTCACCATAAGCTCATCAATAGTGCTAAGCAAATATTAACACTTTTGTTGTGTATATAGTGTCTATGTATATGTAGATGTATGGATATGTATATATGTATGTATGTATATGTAACAAAAGTTGGGTCATACTGTATGTTTTTAATAACCTGATTCATTCACTGTTGTAGCATAAATGTCTTTCCTTGTCAATAAATATATCTCTACAATATCACTTTTAATGGGTATATATTATTAAGCATACATAATTTTAAACTATATTGTGGAGCTTTTAGTTTGTTTTTCAGTTTTCTAGCATTTTTAAAAACTGGATTTATGCAAACTTTTACTTTTTTTTTTAGAATAAACTACTCTATCAGTCAGGGTAGACTAGGTTATATTGTGATAACCAGCACCTGGAAAACTCTATGGCTTCACACAGCAGTTATTTATTTTTTGTTTTTACTATAACTATGTTATAGATTGACAAGATAGTTTCAATCATTGAGTAGAGGCCCAAACTTAGTGAGGCTTTGTCATTTTCTGATGCTGCCCTTTCAAAACGTGCTTTCACAAACACCTTGATAGAGAATGCAGGTATAGAAAATAGCTTATGGCTCTTAAATGCCTTTGGTTAAAAGTGAAACAAGATGCTCACATTTCACTGGCCAGTACTAGTTCTATGGCCACATTTAACATCAAAGAAGTAGAAAAAATCAGTGGTCCCATTTGCTCAAAAGTAGAGGAAAACCAGATATTGTGTCCTACAATAGCTGAATGCTGAATTAAATGCTGAAATGGCTATTAGACAGAGTATGCACATTTAGTAAATGTTTGTGTTCTCTATTTTAAAATTATTCTCCAGAAGGATTATAATATTTTATGTTCAAACTATTAGTGATTAAAGAAATTTTCCTATACTCTCCCTCTTCAATCCACTAATATAATTAAAATATTTTGATAAATTTATGGGCAAAATGACATCTATACCTTTGTTTAACTGACATTTCTTTGATTATTAAGAGGATGACTATTTTGATATATTTATATGGCCTGGTTCATTCTATAACTTTAAGGAAGGCCATAAAAATATGACTTTGAGTATGATGCAGCAATATTATTATATCTGGGGTGATTGCAATAGTGGAAAGCATCTTAAAAGATATAAATTGCAGTGAGTATGGTGCTCTATTTGCAGCATTTCCTTGCTTGTCAAATTCAGGAAGCAATTGAGTTCATGAATACAGTTAAAAGATGAATAAATATAGCTTTCTCAAGGAAGGCATGGTAGATATTTAAAAAATTCAAATGAGTAAATTTGAAGATTTATTTGACTTTATTGAGTAATTCATGAATTGGACAACATCCTATCTACAAGCACCTGTTATTTCTTTTTTAGCAATTCCCCCCGTTACATCAAACTCAGCCTGAGAGATGTGATCAAAACTTTAGGCACTAGCATCACTCTCAGCTACCACTCCATACTTCTCATAACTTTGTTGATCCTTGGTGTGGTGTCTATAGGTCATGATGTTTTGTTTAATCCTTGTGACATTCACACGTCACATTGCCAGTTTCATAATCTTTAGGTCAATCATTCTCTTCATTTTTAAAAATGTTCTATTCTTAGGGAGAACATTTGCATGGCAGTCAGCAGCTGAAAATATGCATTTAAACTTTTTGAGAGGATATAATGTGCCATGCAGAATATCATAATTATAAGCAAGATACTTCCCAGTGTTTGGCATGCACTTCAGAGCCATAGTTCCTAAGACTTAAACCAGTCAAAATCAAACAAGTCAAAGCAAGACCCTGCTGAGAGAGTCACCTTTTGAAGTCAAGTGGCTTGCTCAGTGATGTTTTGCAACTGAGTTGCAACTTCCCCAGAAGTGTTAATCCAGGTGCATCAGGTGCTATTGGCCACAGGAATGTCTATTCATAATTTGAGTCATCTTAAATGTACTATGGTGGATAAAGGAATGCAAAACTGAAAAATGGGGTTTGTCAGGGTGGTTGGAAAAACCAAGTAGCTGTCTTGAGTTTCCCAAAGCTTTGGCTTTTTGTTTAATTTACAGCCATAGTTTATCCATCTTCATTTCTCTGATTCAGGAGCAGACTCTTGCCATGCTACAAGGATTTCAGGGTGGCAAAAGGATGGTAATAAGGGGGTCAGTTTTTCAGAAGCAGAATCTGGACTTCATCCACATGTGCCACAATCTTTATAGATTTTTTTTTATGCTGCCTTTGCATGAAAGTCAGCTAGGGCTGTTCCCTGATACTCAGGTTCAGGCCTTTTAGTGTGAGCCTCAATTTTGATGACAGTTATCTTAGAAAGTAATGGAATCGTAGCAAGAAGGTTTTTATTTGTTGTACATTGTTGTAGATCTTCAATGGAGAGGATAAGAAAATTTGGTATTTCTGTGGCACACAGCATTCGAAGGTAATAACTAGAATTATAAGTGATGACATTATTCTAAGATGTGTCAGAATTCTAGGAATGTTATAGATTCTCCATCACTCTTAAAACATTTATCTATATAGATTCAACATTTAAAAGGGCTTAGTATTTTTATTTGACAATGCTTCTCATGAAATTTAACATGTCAAATAAGTATAATTAGTTTAAAATCTCTCTTTTTATAAGGATAAAGAACAGATTGCTTGACATGTTCCAGGCATCCTCTATAAAATTGCAGTTAGTTCAGGGTCAAAAAGATTTCATGTAGCCCTGGCTGGTGTGGCTCAGAGGATTGAGTGCCAGCTTGCAAACCAGAGGGTCACCAGTTCAATTCCTAGTATAGGGCACATACCTGGGTGGCAGGCCAGGTCTCCAGGAGGGGGCACATGAGAGGCAACCACACATTGATGTTTCTCTCCCTGTCTTTCTTTTTCCCTTTCCTTCTCTAAAAATAAATAAATAAAATGATAAAAAAAGATTTCATTCAGAATTTGATTTTTTTAGAAGTTCATTAAAAAATATCAAAGAGGTCCCTAAAACACTTAGTCAAATATGATAGTGTTACAGAACACAACAAGGGGGGCCTGGGATGATATACTATTATTGAAAGAAGGCCCCGGGTCCGTTATGTCTGCCGCCAGAGGAAAGACGTCTCTCAATGCCAGAGATTCGTGAAAAGGAAAGGAAATGTTTATTTAATGCTATACTAACTTAAAGTAGTGACCTAATGTCTTTACCAAAATCCCAAAGTCCCTTAAAACACCCACAAACAGACACAATCCTTCCTTCCTTCCCCCTTTGCCCAGTCCAGAGTACCGTATCTCAAGAAAGGAAATAGAAGTCCATGGCTTAGGCAGTCCTCTGGTTCTTCCCAGTTAGTACTCGATCTCGACTGGGAGACCTCCCTGGGTTCCGGCACCCTCGGCTGAGACACCGGGATCTCTGCTAAAACCAGGTGGTGGTTCCCCCTTCTAAAGCTGTGGGGGTCCCCACTCTGCCAGGCCGCGTGGTTCCTTCTCTCTGGGATGCAGGAGTCTCCACTCTGCTAAAGACGCGTGGTTCTCTCCTTCAGGGCTGCCGTGTGGTTCTCCCTCTCTCAGGGCTGCAGGAGTCTACACTCCGTCAAGTCCGCGTGCTTCTCCCTCTCAATGCAGCATAGTTCTCCTTTGTAAAGCAGCATGGTTCTCCTTCTCAGGGCTGCGCATGGCTCTCCTTCCTAAAGCAGCATGGTTCTCCTCCTCTCAGGGCTGTGCATGACTCTCCTCCTCAATGGCCGCCAAATCTGGGTTTTTACATCCCCGCGGCCAATCTTCCTCTGCAGCCCCATTTCCAACTCCTCCCACACTTGGCTTCACATGCTGGAACTCGTATCCTTCCAGCTTTACTGGGCTGCCATCATGAGTCTGGGCAGGCGTGGCCCCATGTCCTGGGGCCAATTCTCTCTGAGCTCCCATGCAGGTGCTGTAACTCAGGGGACCCACCCCCCCCCAGTTACATCTGGGTGGGGAAGTTACTTCCACTCCCCTGGCTTAGAGCTGATCACAGCTACTTAACTTATCTATGCAACCAGTCAAAGGTTATAGATATGCCAAACGACCACGCCAGAGCTTAGCTGCAAGGCTGTTGCTATGCTAAACAGCTCTCAATGGCCCTGTTCCATTTGTCCCTTCCCCCAACCCACACCCTGGGTGGGGGGGATGGAGACATCTTAAAATCTCCTAGACACCGTAAGTTCTGGGCCCCATTTCAAATGCCTATTTGGGGGCCCCCCCTCTTGGCTGCACCCTGTAACAATAGTACAAGGTGGGATGAAAGTAGGTTTACAGTTGTTTGTGCGGAAAGTAAAACAATAAGTAATAAGTAATAATACAAGAATAAAGTCTGTGTTTCATGTATTCACAAGTATAAACCTACTTTTGTCCCACCCTGATAGGTCATTGTGAAACAATGCTTAATTATACATTTAACCAAAGTGACCATAGAAGATGTTAAGGGAAAATACAGAAGGTTATATAGTTGTCAGCAAACTTAACTCTTTTAATATTGAGAAGATTTTGTTTTTCAAAAGACTTGATAAAGAAAACACAGGAAATTATTTTGATTAAACACAGAATTTTTGTTTTCTAGAAAATTTATCCAAAAGTTAAAAAGAAAAACCTTTCATAATTTTATCAAGAGCAGACTAATAGTCCAAGAAAACTTTGTCCTTTTAACAGAGAAAATAATTCTAATTTTGCACTAGCTTACTTTTGATATTATAACTGATTTACTTAATTAAACTAATTCCAATTATTAGCCAGGTCTGACCACACATAAAATTCTTTTCCAAAGATTTCTTTCTTTAAAAAAGATTTTATTTATTTTTAGAGAGAGGGAGAGAGAAAGGGAGAGAAACATCAATGTGTGGTTGCCTCTCACATACCCCCTACTGGGGACCCGGCCTGCAAACCAGGAATGTGCCCTGACTGGGAATTGAACCAGCAACCCTTTGGTTCACAGGCCTATGCTCAGTCCACTGAGCCACACCAGCCAGGGCCTAAAGATTTCCTTTCCAAAAACCTTTCATGACTTTCTTTTCCCTTAATGAAAATGCATTCCCATCCCTTAAACTTTGTTTTTCATATGCAGATGTTTCCCTTATTATTGTCAGTAGTTTCAAAATGTATATTAGAATCCTCAACCCTTAAAAACTTTAATTTTATAATACAAACTAAGTAGAAAGCAATTGTTTCACCAGCATTCTTTAGATTGGAAAATTTATGAATGTATTTTAAAAATTTCTAGAAAAATCTACCTTTTATTTATTTTTACTTTTATTGTTTTAGAGAGGGGAAGGTAGGAAGAAAGAGAGAAACATCAATGTGTGGCTTCCTCTCATGCGCCTCCCTACTGGAGACCTGCCCTGCAACCCAGGCATGTGCCCTAGACTGGGAATTGAACCAGTGACTCTTTGATTCACAGGCCAGGACTCAAACACTGAGACACACCAGCCAGGGCAAAATCTGCCTTTTTAAATGATACAGTCTTTCAATATGGAATGACATGTTTACTAATAGAACCAGTATCTTTAGTTCTCTGTAACAAGAAACCATTTTATGTGGAAATAATCTAGATAGTGAATGAATTTCCTTTGTTTAACTTAGCAAAACTGTAAAGTTCCAAGTTACCAAAAAGATTTTTGGAAGCTATTTTAACCACATATACTATAAAATATAATTATTACTGAAAAGTTTATTTGTAAATATTAGGTAGCCGAGGTGGCTAAGAAAGGACCTGGAGCCAGAAAAGTCCAATTAAGGGTTTTTATTGGAGGTGGGATCAGGCAGGCTGGATCCAAATGGACAGCAGCTGCTAGGGAAAGGGTAGAAGGTCTTTTAAGGTAGGTAGCAGACCCCTGGGGGATGGTGAGTCACCCTGCTGATCTGCTCCAGGTGTCCTGGGTATCTGATCAGGGAGGGCTGATTCTGTAGAAAGTTTGAGGTAGAGAGGAGGGGGCAGTGAGGATTCAACCAATTTCCAGCAGGATGCCAGTGGCTGTGCCTCAGTTGCTTCTGCTATGGGGAATCTCGTGGTCAGGGATTTAGCCAGTGATTTATACTTTCTTTGTTCCAGCATAGGCAGTAGCTTAGGTCCATGTCCTACCTAGTACATTTTAACAGTAAACTCGTATTCCACTTACAGCTATTGAAATCATTTGCTCCCATCAATTGTTTCCATTATTGATGAAAACTTCATGAGACTGTAGACAAAATCAGCCATATTCTAAGTTAATTTTACTGAAAATTTGGAACATAGATAACATAAATTTGACAAATAAACCCAGGTGGAAAAAAGTTGTTTATCTGAATTGTATTCAATTCTTATAACCCTGAAAACATGCATATTTTAATTAAACCAACAAGCTTCAACTAGCTTTTATTTACCAAAGATTAATTCCTAGATCATGTGAATTTGAGAAACATTTGGGTTAGTTTTTTATATTCCTGAGAGTTTTAGAATACTCAATTCTTAATTTATACTTAATTCTTAATTTATATAAGCACTTATTTCTTTTAAGCCAATTAAATAGCACTCTTTAAAATTAATTTTAGTAATACCATGGGAGATAGAAAATACCACATATGTTCAGCACGTGCACACATGCACACTCTCCAGCTATAAATTAGGTACAATAGTACAAAACCACCAGTGACAAAAGAATAGCTGAATCTAATTTTGTATCAGCAGTTTGGGAAAAGTTAAGTTTATTCCCAGATGGCTAAATTCTCTTTTATTTAGCTGATGAGAAACATTTGCATTTTAAAGATGACTCTTAGGTCCTAGAGAAGATGAGAGCAGATATCCTACATCACAAAGGCACATAATAAGCATCCAAATTTTCTTTAAGATGGAGTTTTGGGGGCATATTTGCCTATTATCAGAGGTCTAGGGAAATTTAAAGTTTTCCTTCTTTTTCTTAAGTGCAGGACAATTCTGTTTCCAATGTCCCAATATCTACAAACATTTTGAAGTGAATAAGGGGGTGGCTTTGGGATTGGCAAAAAGTACAGTAAAATCTGAACCACTTTCTAGAATCACACCTGTGGCCATGCAGAATTGCAAGACAAGACAGTTGTTTCTACTTCCCTAAAGAACTGGGTTACAACCTGAATGATAAAGAGCCTGATCTGCCTTTCCAATTATATTGCATCCAAATTGCTTCTTTACTTCTTGGTACATAGTTTTATTTTAGCTGAGGTAAGAGTGCCTAAAAAAATTCCTATTAGGCTCTGTATACCAGCTTCTAATTTGGCCAAATTTCTCTTCATGATGTTCAAGTTTCAGCTAGGACTGGCAGTATTGAACAACCCAATGTGTTACAGGGTGCAGCCAAAAGGGGGACCCCAAATAGGGATTTGAAATGGGGCCCAGAACTCAAGGTGTCCAGGAAATATTAGGATGTCCTCACTCCCACTCCAGGTGTGGGTTGGGGGAAGGGACAAATGGAGCAGGGCCATTGAGAGCTGTTTTGCATAGCAACAGCTTTGCAGCTAACCTCTGGTGTGGTCATTTAACATATCTATAGCCTTTGGCTGGTCGCTTAGATATGTTAAATAGCTGTGGCCATGCTCTAAGCCAGGGGAATGGAAGTGACTTCCCTACTGAGATGTAACTGGGAGGCAGGTACCCTGAGTTACAGTGCCTGCGTGGGAGTTTGGAGGAGTTTGGCTCCATGACATGGGGCCATGCCTGCCTAGACTCACGATGGTAGCCCAGTAAAGCTGGAAGGATGTGAGTGCTCACAGGTGTAACTGATTGTAGGAAGAGTCAGAAATGGGGCTGCAGAGGAAGATTGGCGTGAGGATTTAACCCAAGATGCGACAGCCATTGGGGGGAGAACCACAAGGCTTTGCCAGAGTGGGGACTCCCTCGGCCCTTGTGCAGAGAGAACCACTCGATTGTGCAGGGAGAACCATGTGGCTTTGGCAGAGTGGAGACCCCTGCAACTTTAGAAGGGGGAACCACCACCCGGCTTTAGCAGATTCCGGCGACATAGTTGATGGTGCTGGGAACCAAGGGAGGCCTATCAGCTGAGACAGATTACTGAGAAGAACTGGGGGTTGCCTGAGCCACGGACTTCTATTTCTTTTCCTGAGATATGGTACCTCAGACTGGGCAAAGGGGGAAGGAAGGACTGTGTGTGTTTGTGGGTATTTTAAGGGACTTTGGGATTTTGTTGAAGACATTAGGTCACTATTTTAAGTCTGTACAGCATTAAATAAATATTTCGTTTCCTTTTCACGAATCTCAGGCATTGAGAGACGTCTTTCCTCTGGCGGCGGACATAACAAACCTGGGGGGGTTCCTTTCGGGTAATAGTATATTGTCCTTAGTGCCCCCCGCCCATTGTTCTGTAACAAATGGATCCAAGAAATATTCTTTTTTTAAAGATTTTATTTATTTATTTTTAGAGAGAGGGGAAGGAAAGGAGCAAGAGATGGAGAGAAATATCAATGTGTGGTTGCCTCTCACATGCCCCCTACTGGGGACCTGGCCTGAAACCCAGGCATGTGCCCTGATGGAGTCAAACCAGGACCTTTGGGTTCACAGCCCGTGCTCAATCCACTGAGCTACACCAGCCAGGACAAGAAGTGTTCTTTTTTTATTGTATTTTTTTCAATTATAATTTAGTTCTCTTATACGCCCTCCTCCCATAATCAACACACTGTTGCCCATGTCCATGGATCCTTTTTCCTTTTTCCTCAGTCCCTCCACCCCTACCCTCCCCCACTACTGTTATCCTATTCTCGATCTATATCTATTTTGCTTCTTACTTCATTTTGTTCATTAGATTCCACATGTAAGTGAGATTATATGGTATTTTTCTCTGACTGGCTTATTTCACTTAGAATAATGTACTGCAGGTCCATCCATACTGTCCCAAAGGGTAAATTTTTCTTCTTTATAGTTGAGTAGAATTTCATTATGTAATTGTACCATAGTAGTATTATCCACTCATCTGATGGGCACGGGCTGCTTCCATATCTTGGTGATTGTAAAAACACTGCAATGAACATAGGGGCGCTTATGTATTTTCAAATTAGTGTTTTGTGTTCCTTTGCATGTATTACCAAAAGTGGGATTGCTGGGTCAAAAAACAGATGCATTTTTAATTTTTGGAGGTATCCTCATACTGCTTTCCACAGTGGCTGTGCCAGTCTGTATTCTCACCAACAGTGCAAAAGGGTTCCCATCTCTCCACATCCTCACCAGCACTTGTTGTTTGTTGACTTATTGATGATAGCCATTCTGACAGGTGTGAAGTAATATCTCATTGTGGTTTTAATTTGCACTTCTCTGATGACTAGTGATGTTGAGCATCTTTTCATGTCTATTCTCCATCTGTATGTTCTCTTTGGAGAAGTGTCTATTCAGGTCCTTTGCCAATTTTTTAAATTGGATTTTTGTTTGTTTTTGGTGTTGAGTTTTGTAAGTTCTTTATACATTTTGGATATTAACCCCTTATCAGATATATTGGTGAATATGTTTTTCCATTCTGTGGGTTGTCTTTTTATTTTGCTGATTTATTTGCTATGCAAAAACTTTTTAGTTTGGTGTAGTCCCATTTGTTTATTTTTTTTCTATCATTTCCCTTGCATGGGAAGATATATCTGATTAAATATGTCTATAAGCTGTGTCCAAGATTTTGCTGCTTATGTTTTCTATGATTTTTATGATGTCAGGTCTAACATTTAAGTCTTTAATTCATTTTGAGTTTATTCTTGTGTGTGGTATAAGAAGGTGGTCTAGTTTCATTTTTCTGCATGTATCTGCCCAATATCCCAACACCATTTATTGAATAAACACCATCAATGGCAATATCTTCTTTTGCTTACCCATGTGTATACCTCAGTTCTAGGTATATAAGTAGGAGCTTAGTAAACATGTATTCAATAAAACTAATTGAAATGGAAAGGGAACTTATTTTGTATGAGTATTCTTCATTCACCTTATGTCAGGCATTTGAATTGGAAAGTGCTTCTTTGCTAAGAGAATTTCTAAGTGATTTGTGATATTGTTAAAAACAAGACCAAATAAAGATAATGATATCTCCTTTTTTGTGTCTGTAGGCAAAGGGTCCTGCTGAAAAGAATTCTTTAAACATGGATAAATTATAGACATTTTTACTTCCCAGAATGCTTTTATAAAATAAATCTGGTTGGGGCCATGGCAAAGTCCTCTTATTTATGATTTACCTTCTATTGAGATGTTATGCTAAGGTGCTCCTAACCTTACAGCTTAGGAATTCATCCTGAAAAGCCAAGGTGGACTTTACCACTTTGTCCTTATTTTAGCAGAGCACAGATTTTATAGGGATTAAAAAGAATTTCTATGGTCTAAATTATAAAATATTGAAATTTCATATTTACACATTGTTGTACTTTATCATACAGGTCAATGTATACCCAGATGGAGAGGTTTTATTTTGAATTTGCTTTTTTGTGTGTGTGGATGTGTTCAGCACTTGACTGAAACTGGTAAGAATTGGAGGTTGGGCATAAAGAGAAGTAATTAGGGATCAAATGAAAAGGAAAAAAAGACTCATGGACATGGATGATAGCGTGGTGATTGCAGGGGGAAGGGAGTAAGGGAGATAAATGATACTGGAAAAAGTACAATAAAAAGTTTTTTTAAAAAAGATTATTGTCTTATGAATCACTGATTTAGTATAAACCATTTCTCATTAGTTTTGACAAAATTATACCAAAGTGAATCAGTTAATTTAAATTAAGAAGGTGTCAATCAAGTTGATAATCAAAGAATCACTGAGATAACATAAATTAATATATGAGATTTCATTTGCAAAAGGTAAGACTTTTTAACTAATGGTGGGGCAATATTGGAATAGACATTTGAGGTGAGATTTGGATGTTTCTATCTCTGTATTCTTTAGTAAAACAAATTTTGTTACAGAATGGACCTATTTGGGAGAACAGATACTGTTACTGAAACAAGCACCCTCCTCTTGGGGTCTTTCTGTACTATGGTTTGTGTTGCCCACTGCCAGGTGGTAGGAACTGTGGCTCTCAATTCCAGAGTTTGGTAAAAAGGAAAGGAACTATTTATTCAAAAGTTATACAGGTTTAGAATAATCAATAAAATATATTTTAAAAAATTAAATATAAGAAATTGTTCTTGTCCTCAAGGACCATATAGCCTATTTTAATAGAGAGGCAAGAATCACAGTGAAAACAGAACAGCAAAGTATAATTTGGTATGTTATTTCTCTGTTTCAGTAGCAGTTTGAAGAATTTTTTTAAATATATTTTGATTATGCTATTACAGCTGTTGCATTTTTTCTCCCCTTTATTCCCCTCCATGCTGTATACCCCCTCCCTCCATCATTCCACCATCTTAGTTCATGTCCATGGGTCATACATATAAGTTCTTTGGCTTCTCCATTTCCCATACTACTCTGAACCTCCCCCTGTGTATTTTATACCTACGATTTATGCTTCTTACTCCCTGTACTATTTCCCCCAATCTCTCTCCTCCCACTTCCCACTGATAACCCTTCATGTGATTTCTATTTCTGTGAATCTGTTCCTGTTCTAGTTTGCTTAGTTCATTTTTGTATTCATTTTTGTTTTTTAGGTTTGCTTTTGATAATTGTTTGTTTTTATTTTACTGTTCATATTTTTTATCTGTTTTTTCTTAGATAAGTGTCTAAGATACTTATCTAAAAAAAACTCCTGTAACATTTCATGTAATAAGGGTTTGATGATGAAGAACTCCTTTAACTTGACCTCATTTGGGAAGCACTTTATCTGCCCTTCCATTCTAAATGATAGCTTTGCTGGATAGACCAATCTTGGATGTAGGTCTTTACCTTTCATGACTTAGATTACTTGTTTCCAGCCCCTTCTTGCCTACAGGGTTTCTTTTGAGAAATCAGCTGATAGTCTTATGGGAACTCCTTTGTAGGTAGCTGTCTCCTTTTCTCTTGCTGCTTTTAAGATTCCCTCATCTTTAATCTTGGATAATGTAATTATGGTGTGTCTTGTTGTATGTTTCCTTGGGTCCAAATTCTTCAGGACTCCCTGAAGTTCCTGGACCTCCTGGAAGTCTATGTCCTTTGCCAGATTGGGGAAGTTCTCCTTCATTATGTTTTTAAATAAGTTTGCAATTTCTTGGCCTTCCTCTTCTCCTTCTGGCACTCCTATGATTCAGATGTTGGAAAATTTAAAGTTGTCCTAGAGTTTCCTAAGCCTCCCCTCAGTTTTTTTGAATTCTTGTTTCTTCATTCTGTTCTGGTTGAGTGTTTATTTCTTTCTTCTGGCCCAAGCCATTGATTTGGGTCCCAGTTTCCTTCCCTTCAGTGTTGGTTCCCTGTCCATTTTCCTTTATTTCACTTTTCATAGCCTTCAGTTTTCCCTCTATTTTGTGACCTTACTCAACCAATTCTGTGAGGATCCTGATTACCAATATTTTGAACTGTGCATCTGATAGGTTGGCTATCTTTTCATCACTTAGATATATTTTTTTCTGGAGCTTTGATCTGTTCTTTTATTTGGGCCATTTTTTTTTTTTTGGTCTCAGTGTGCCTGTTATGTTGTAAGGGGTAGAACCTTAGGTATTTGCCACAGCAGGGCAACCCATGCCACTATGTTGTGGCACTGTATGTGGAGGAGGGGTCCAAGAGGGAACAATGCTACTTGCTCAGCTCCCAACTGGCTTTAAGTCACTATCCCTGCTACCCACAAGCAAATTGGGACCTTCTGGTGTTGATTCCTGGGTGGGTGGGTTTGTGTACATTCTAGAACCCTATGGGTCTTTCCAATGAACTCTCCTGTGAGGTGAGGAGTTTCTTCCACTGCCACAACCTCCACAGATTTTTACAGTCAAAGGTTTTGAGGCTTTATTTCTCTGTATTGGAACCCTGGGTTGCATGGTCTGTCTTGCTTTCCATTTGTACCTCCTGGTTTATCTGCATGGAAATGTAGGCGTGCCCACTCTGCCAGCCCGCATCTCACCTGCACTGGTCCTCCAGCTGCTGCCTTGCCGCAAGTACTCTCTATCCCCCGCTGCCCATCTCTGCCCCTCTTACCAGTCTGGATGAATGTCTTTTCTTTAACTCCTTGGTTGTTAGGCTTTCATAAAGTTCTATTTTCTGGCAGTTCCAGTTATTTTTTGTTTTTAAAAAACAAAATTTCTTGTTTTCCTTCTTTTGGTTGTACAAGGAGGGAAGGTGTGTCTACCTATGCCTCCATCTTGGCCAGAAGTTGTAGACATTGTTTATTAATATGAACTTGAAGTGAGTAAATGGCAGAACTTAGAGGTAGACCTTGAGGAAATCCCTGTGAATAAGGAGGATTTAGATAAGCTGAGGTCAGAGTCAGAGGGAAACTGGATATAGTCAGAAGTTTGAGGGGAGATCTACCTTTGAAAGTTTTTCATGTTTTAAATTAACACTTGCAATTTGTTTGCTCAATAGCAACTTTTCCCCCTTAGGTATCTTTGTTATCCTCTGTGGCTAGTTTCCCTAATTAAATAGTAAGCATCTGTCATATCCTTATAAAAATATATGGGTAATCCTTGCAAAATTATTAGCAGCTATACTCTTGAGGATTCCTTTGTGCTTATGTGAATCTCTTCTATATTGTTTGAGACATCTCAACTCACTTTTCTGTTTTTGGCCCTTTATGGTCATGAACTAAGCCAGGATGACTACTTGGTATCTAGTATTCTTTAAATGCCTAATTGTGTGTGTGTTTATATTTTAAGTTACTTAGATATGGGCAGAAACTCTATTGTTGTTCTGGAAAATCATCTTTGCTTTGATAAATCTATCCAATTTCTAATGTGACATTTTTTGATATTATTACACTTACTTAGAAATTTCTTATTTTAGAAAGATTTTCTTCTAAATAAATTCTGAATTAGTCTTCTGAATAAATTCATTTGGTATGAAATTGAACACAAAAACAGAACTTCATTCTGAGCACTTACTATTACTGAGATTTTTCTTTCATTAAATATTTCTGAAGAAAAGTTATTTTGGTAGAGTTCTCAGATGCAGCAAGAATACAAAACATATATCAATACTTCATTATTTCTAAGAAAGGACTTTATTTCAGAGATGGAATTAAATTTCAAAATTAATGGTATGCAAGGTACTAGTGATAGTCTTAAAAATAAAGCCATGCTTCTTTGGGCTGGGTATAAAAATATTTTCTAAGCATCCCTTGGGTTTTGTGCCTATCCCTCTTTCAGAATCTGTTCTTGGTATCAGCATAGCAGTTATGTTGGCTTTGCCATATTGTGGTTTCTGTGAAAAGACAGTGTTTGTGGATGTGATAGTTTGATAAATCAATTTCTTTATAAAGAAGACTTGTGTGGCAAGTTTTGAAAGAAACTATTCTAAGATAACCAATAACCTGGGACATTGGTATATCAAATAATATAGTAATGTAATGATTAGCTTCCAGATGAATGGCACTAGTAGGGAAAATGTATACTTTGCATGTGTAAATGTATAAGAGATTTGATGAGAAATGCTCAGGCATTAAACCTATCTCCACTAAATATTGTGGACTAGGAGAAAATGAGAATTCCAGTTGTTATAATTATCTCAGCCATGTAGGTATAGGTTAGTCCCACTCAAAATGAGGCTTCACGATGAATTACTTTGATATTGAGGGTTCCCCTGAACCATCGTAATCCAACCCACTTAAGATTGTATGTACAGGATATGAGCATTATGCTTCACTTTAGTACAAGCCAGATAAAAAAAGAAGCTAATATGTGTTTCAGAGGTATTATTTATAATATGTATTGTTTCAGATTCCTCACTTGACATTGTGTGCCTGATAGGAAAATTTTGTGTGTTTTGCTATATTCTAGGCCCCTCTACCTCCTCCTTAAATGGATTTTATAGCAAAAAATAAATATTTTCTGAAGGAAAATTAGATTTCTCAAATAATAACTGAGAGGGGTAATGTAAACATATTGATTAAAGAGAAGAGAGAACTGTCTATGGATGATGTCATATATGCCATATGTACAAGGGCTTTTAAAGATATATATGAACAATAAAATTGACAGACTCAAATGAGATATAACAATTTTTGCCAGAAGACACAATCATTTTGGTTATTAAACAAATCCCCATATGCACAAGGAAAGCAGATCACCACCAATGTGTTTTGATTTGAGGGTCATTGAATGACCCACCTTTACAAAATTGTCTCCTCCATTGACTGAGAATAGTTCCAAGAATTCTTACAACAGCAATATTGTATTTAGTCTATAAACATTAGCTGAATATAGTAAGGCATTCACTAATCAATAATGTCAGTTGTCATGTTAGCAGTCAATTGTTTATCAAGCAAAGTTAATTTTAGTCAGAAGGAGTAATTACCAGAGGAAATATTATATAGGACAAAGATATTCTGGGATGAAAGAGAATTACAGAGAATGGATTGTTTTCTAGGGTATTTGGGCTCAAGCTAGCCACCTCTGTTTGGATGAGATGAGGGATGATGAAGGAGGAATGTGCTCTGGAATGACTGGTTCAAAGATGCCAAACGAAAAGGTAAGCCAAGTCAGAGACTGATTTTACCTCCTATACAGTCTTCACTTCATGAATTCCTAAGGAAGCATGACAAATCATGCATGTAATGGATTTTGCCAAACTCTTTATAGATTTCAGAACTAGCTTAGTCAAAAGATTATCAAAATGTACTCATATTGATATGCACTGACTGTATCTTTAGAAGGTATTTCCCTGAGACGGGAAACATTTAGAACTTCAAGGACCTTTAGGGAACATCCAGCACTCTGTGCTTTTCAAATTTTGTTCCCCAAAACTTTGTGATTCTGAAAAAAAATGTTTAGGGGCCAGTATAGGGGCAAAGAAAAGAAATAAAAGAGATAGTTCTGGATTCCCTTCCCATGGTTTAGGTAGACCATATATAGTTCAATCTATTTTTATATTATATCTTTGAATAATAGATATTACACTCAAAGTTTTTATTTAAAAACTATTCCATAGATTTTAAAAAATGGATAAAAACCACAAATCTATTCTAATTTATTTGTTTTACAAATGAAGAGTTTGAGTCAGAGATAAATATTCCTACTTCAGAATCTTGAGGAAAGACCAGGCTGACTTAAATTGGAATTATTTATGGTGATCAAAGGCCTTGTTCTATTTTATTATTTTTTTATTTTTTATATTGTTCAGTTACAGTTGTCCCACTTTCTTCCCTGTTGCTCTCCACTGCCCCACCTACCCCTACCCCCACAGTCTATCCCCATTCCATTGTCCATGCCCATGAATTCTTTATACCTGTTTCTTTTTTTTTAAAGATTTTATTTATTTATTTTCAGAGAGGGAAGGGAGGGAGAAGGAGAGAGAGAGAGAGAAACATCAATGTGCGGTTGCTGGGGGTCATGGCCTGCAACCCAGGCATGTACCCTGACTGGGAATCGAACCTGTGACACTTTGGTTCACAGCCCGCGCTCAATCCACTGAGCTACGCCAGCCAGGGCTATACCTGTTTCTTGACTTGACCCTTCCTCACCTTTCCCCCATTATCTCCTTCCCCAGCCCTGTCTGGTCACTCTCAGTTTCTTTATTTCCATGCCTCTGGTTCTACTTTACTTGGTTGTTTGTTTTGTTGATTAGTTTCTACTTATAGGTGATATCATATGGTATTTGTCTTTCACTGCCTATGCTTATTTCACTTAGAATAATGTACTCTAGTTCCATCCATGCTGTTTTGAAGGGTAGGAAATATTTCTTTCTTCTGTATAGTATTTTAAAATACTGTTGAATGTTAAAATATATCACATGTTATACATCGATATAAATGAGTGCTAATAAGCAGAAAGGTAATTTAATGCAAAAATTAAAATTCAGACTAGCTCTACATCAGATAATAAACTACTATAAGCAAAAGATCCTATTGGTATGTAGTAATTCATTATAGGAGCTAGTTGAAAGCCTACTGAAGGAATTCTTAATTTATCAAGTTTTGCTTTATGAGAGCTACTGATTTTATACTTGAATCATTATTTTAGTGAGACCTTGAAAATTTACAAAATAAAGCATTATTTGTAAACTTGTGCTTAGGATGCGTTTAAATATTTTATTTGTTTATAGAAGGGGGAAGGGAAGGAGAGAGGGAGAGAAACATCAGTGTGTAGTTGCCTCTTGCACCCTCCCAGCTGGGGACCTGGCCTGCAACTCAGGCTTGTGCCCTGACAGGGAATCAAACTGACAACCCTTTAGTTCTCAGGCTGATGCTCAATCCACACTAGCCAGGGCAGGATTTTTAATATGATGTGTGAATTATTAATTTTTTGAACAGTGGCCACAGTCATATTTTGACTCTGCCTCGTGAACACCAAATACACTGATGCTCCTGAGACTTTTTTCTTTTGGCTTCTTTCCCTCTTACACTCCCATTACCCTCTCCTTTGCTTCTTTGAATCTTACTTATTCTTCAAGATTCCACTGGTTTTATTTTGTTTAGTATATCTTCTCTGACTATGCCAGCCTTGACTAATTTTGCCATCCCTTCAACAACTAAAGCATTTCTTGTCTGTGTCTCTGCTGGCTTGTCTTCTTATTCCTTGACTTGATATTTATTTGTTTGGATCATCTCTCACTGCCCCAATTACATGATGTACTTCTTGAAGTGCAGGCCATCTTAAAGCTAATTTGACCCTCTCTCCCTCAGAAGATACCTTGTTTAGACATAATGATTAGTAAATATTTGTTGATCGATTTTCATCATCAGTTACTTCAAAAAGTATCAGAGAACTCAGTTATATTTAAGTATATAGTCCTTGTAAAAATTGGCTAAGGAATTATATATTCTAAGTTATCAAATCCTGTTAAGCCATTGTGTTTTCTGGATGTTAAAATATATAATTTAGTAGACAATGAGATTAAAGCAGGAAATCATGCAAGAACACAGATTTTTGTAATTCCTAGATCTTGTCCAAAGTGCCCTCAACTTTGTGTGAATTTATTATGCTTCTGCGTTTTAAATAATAAAATGGGAAGTATTATATTTAAGTATAAGAAAATATTTATCATTCCATAACAAGCAAGTTCTAAAATATATATTTAACTCTGGAAATATTTTGAACTCATTTCGAACTGGAGATTATTGAAATAATTCAATAAAATTATTTTAGTAGAAATGTTTATTCTTACCAAATTCTTATGTTAATCCAATAGGAACTATTCTTTTTGTCTATGATCTTGATCTTGGAGTAAATATTTGAATTACTTCAGTCCTAACAATGATCTGGATATTTATAGAATTTATAGTTGAGAATTGGAAATTCATCAGAAGTATGTGGTATTTTTAAGTTGAATATAAGTACCATCACAATCTAATGTAAACCATAAACCACCATAAGTATTCAAAGAGGTAGCTCTGTGTTAACACATAGTATATTGGGTGGTGAAAAAGGAATATTTAAGGAATAACTAACACCTAACCTTCACAGACTGTTACAAAAAAATCCAAGAAGATGGAAGGTTCCCAAACTCTTTTTACAAAGCCAGCATTATCTAATCCCAAAACCAGATGAAGACTCAGCAAAGAAAGAAAATTACAGGCCAATATTGCTGGTGAACATAGACGCCAAAATCCTCAACAAAATATTGGCAAAACACATCCAGCAATACAGTAAAAAGATCATACACAATGGTCAAGTGGGATTCATTTCAGGGATGCAAGGAAGGTACAGTATTTTCAAATCAATAAATGTAATACATCACATAAATAAAAGGAAAGATAAAAATCACATGATCATATTAATAGATGCGGAAAAAGCACTTGATAAGGTACAGCACCCATTTATGATTAAGGCACTCAGCAAAGTGGGAATACAGGGAGTATTCCTCAACCTAGTAAAGGCCACGTGTGAGAGACCTACAGCCAACATCATATTCAATGGGCAAAAACTAAAAGCTTTCCTACTGAGATCAGGAACAAGACAAGGATGCCTGTTTTCACCACTTCTATTCAACATAGTATTGGAAGTCCTAGCCATAGCAATCAGACAAGATAAAGAAATAAAGGGCCTCCAAATTGGGAAGGAGGAAGCAAAACTGTCATTGTTTGCTGATGACATGATAGTATACATAGAAAATCCCATAGATTCCACCAAAAAACCACTCGACCTAAGAAGTGAATTTGGCAAAACAGCAGGATACAAAGTTAATATTCAGAAATCAAAGACATTTTTGTATACCAATAATGAAATATCAGAAGCAAAAATCAGGGAAAAAATCCTATTTGATAACAGCAACAAGAAAAATAAAGTATGTAAGAATAAACCTACCAAGGAGGTAAAAGACCTGTACTCAGAAAACTACACAACACTGAAGAAAGAAATTAAGGAAGACACAAACAAATGGAAGCATGTACTATGTCCATGGAATGGAAGAATTAACATCATCAAAGTGTCCATACTACCCAAAGCAATCTATAGATTCAACCCAATTTCTACTGTGATCAAAACAGCGTGGTACTGGCATAAGAACAGACACATAGAACAATGGAACAGAATAGAGAGCCCGGAAATGAACCCAAGTCTCTATGATCAATTAATATTTGGCAAAGGGGGAAGGAGCATAAAATGGAGTAAAATAGCCTCTTCAAGAAATGGTGTTTGGTGATCTGGACAGCTACATGTAAAAAAAAAAAAAAAAAAAAAAAGGAAACTCAACCAACAACTTATAATAAACACAAAAATAAATTGAAAGTGGATAAAAGTCTTAAATATGTCATGATACCATAAAAGTCCTAGAGGACAACATAGGCAGGGAAATCTCAGACATTCTACACAGCAATATTTTCACCAATATATTCCCTAGAGCAAGGGACAT
The DNA here is from genome assembly GCF_004126475.2 of Phyllostomus discolor. Classification (NCBI taxonomy): domain Eukaryota; kingdom Metazoa; phylum Chordata; class Mammalia; order Chiroptera; family Phyllostomidae; genus Phyllostomus; species Phyllostomus discolor. The sequence goes on from NC_050198.1 coordinate 72,290,570, forward strand.
AAAGGAAAGAATAAACAAATGGGACCTCATCAACATAGAAAGCTTCTGCATGGCTAAAGAAAACAGCATTAAAATGAAAAGAGAAGCAAATGTATAGGAAAACATATTTGACAATGATACCTTAGACAAGGGTTTGATCTCCAAAATATCTAAAGAACTCACATGAGTCTACTCCAAGAAGACAAACAACCCCATTAAAAATGGGCAAAAGACTTGAACAGACACTTCTCCAAGGAGGACATAGAGAGGGTCCAGAGGCATATGAAAGGATGCTTAGCATCACTAGCCACCAGAGAGATGCAAATTAAAACCAAAATGAGATACCACTTCACACCAGTCAGAATGGCCATCATAAGCAAATCAACAAACAACAAGTGTTGGAGAGGATGTGGAGAAAAGGGGACCCTTGTGCATTGCTGGTGGGAATGAACACTGGTTTAGGCACTGTGGAAAGCAGTATGAAATTTCCTCAGAAAACTAAAAATTGATCTGCCTTTTGACCCAGCAATTCCACTGCTGGGATTATACCCTAAGAGCCCTGAAACACCAATCCAAAAGAACCTAGGCACCCAAATGTTCATAGCAGCACAATTTACAATAGCCAAGTGATGGAAGCAACCTAAGTACCCATAAGTAAATGAATGGATCAAAAAACTATAGTACATATACACAATGGAATACTACACAGCAGAAAGAAAGAAGGAGCTCCTACCCTTTGCAATAGCATGGATGGAACTGGAGAGCATTATGCTAAATAAATTGAGCCAGGTGGTGAAAAACAAATACAATATGATCTCACCTTTAAGAGGAACCTAAGCAACAAAATATAGAAGCAAGCAAAATATAACCAGAGACACTGTAATTAAGAACTATCTGAGAGTAACCAGAGGGGAGTTGGGAAGAGCTAATGTGGGGAAAAGGGGGAAGGGTTTTCAGGAACAACTGTAAAGGTCACATGGACAAAACCAAGGCGGGTGGAAGCAGGGGAGGGAGGTGGGGATGGCTGGGGTGGGGTTATTGATGGGGGGGAAATAGAGACAACTTTACTTGAACAACAATAAAACAATTTTTTTAAATGATTATTCCTATGTACTTATATAGACAAGGTACTGGATTATGGTTGGGTTGCTTACATTAGAAGTCACAGTAGGGAAGCAGTTTTCTATATTTTATTGACTTTAAAATTTCAGAAATGCATATGACTTGAAAGTATTATTAAATAATAGTTTGGACTTAAGAGGGCGCTTCCATGCTCAAGATAAATTGATTTCTCTTCTGACATCTTGCCAGAGGTCAAGACGAGCCCTGTGTTCTTGGAGTTAGAGAGTTCCTCCATTGATCTACATTGGCTAAAATTTCAAAAGGAGCCCTTTATGCTTGAGGTAAGACCACTGCTTTCTTGGACTCTGTGTCTCGGTTGGAGTCAGTATGCATCGTAGATGCCTTCTGATTGCTCAGAGTAAGACCATGCATTCCTCTATGGAACTTGATACCTTCATGAGCAGGATTCAAATGAATACTTATACAAATTTTATATTTCTGGTAAGAAGCCTATTTCTCCTTTCCATACACACATACACTCACAGCTTACCTCTTCCCCACCACCTCATCCCTTCAATATCTACTTTGAGCACACTGGGATTGACCTAAGTATGTTTTTTATCTCTTTTTTGTTTAATAATTCTTTTACTTTTAATATTTCTTTTAATACTTCAGCAAAGTTATTGTAATGTTCTTTTGATATTTCCACTTACTGCAATGTGTTTAAAAGGCAAACAAAAACATTATTATGCCCCATTAAGAACAAAGATGTTTTATACAATTAAAATATTACACAGACCTGTAGGATTTATTGAGTAACTAACAGGCCCATTAAAGAAATTAAATCTGAAAGGTCAAATCCAATATTAGTACCTACAATATCTCTGGAAGTAAAACCTATTACTGTTTCATCCTATTTTAGTATATTTACCTCTCTCCCAAATATGGCGCTTTCAAACCTCAAAGATGAATGAAAGGCATTTGAAGCCCAATACTATTTTAGTTATCAGGAGATGTCCAGGTGATCCTTTTGTCCCCTGAACTCTAATCTGCATATCCTTCCATATACCCCCTTTCAGATTCCATCTTTTATCTCCCAACTGCCTTTCACTGAGCCCTCTAGAATTCATGGATTGGCATCTGCAAAATCTCCTATATCTTCAACTGCTTCTCTGAAAGCTCTCTTTCCTTCTTGCTTTAATTGAAAGCTGGATCTGTCCTAAGGATACTGCCTCTCCTGCATCATATCCTGTGAATGGCCACTTCCTTTTGTATGTCCTTCATATAATAGGCCTGGAAGTAGAGTAGATACCCTTCTTTCTTCTCTTTGCTCCTTTCAGGCCCTTTGCCCCCCTCAAAACTGCCTAGCGTGGAATCTTATGTCATTAGACTTTACCTCCTTGATACTTTTTATTAATTAATCTGGATATCACTTTTTCTTATTCCTTGAAGATTTTAGCTCCTGGCTCACTATCACCCCTTCCAATGCTACTCCTGTTATATTTTCTGATGATTCCATTATGAGTAAAGGTGATTCCTCCAATACCATTGACTTCCAAGTCCTTGATTTCCACTTACTCCTCTAAATAACTGTCTTCCACCTTACCTCAGATATTCCCCTGGTCATACTCCAGACCTTTTCACTAATTACTATAATCTATCAGTAGTTTTATGCATCCCAATTTCTGAGTTGTAGCCCCTCTCTTTCTAGCTAGCTTACTTTCTCTACTACCCCAACTCCAACATTATTTTGACCCCAATAGGACCTAAATTCTTTGATTCTACCACAATTTTAATTTCCTTCAAATCTTATCTTTACTTCTTATCCAGTTTAAATGTCATGGACAATCATAATTTCTTCCTGGCATATGCTCTTCATTTCCTTGCACCTGCCTCATTTTGTAGTACTTACTTGGTGAAAACACAGCCATAACTCTTGCACTATTCCATATCAACACCTGTGAAGCTGAACATGGCTAGAAGAAAATGTATAACCATATTGGCTGGTCTCGTTTTAAATTCATGATTATTAATATCAAGTTAGCCCAACAGACTTTTCCCCCTAATCTAACATTTAGCCAATGACCTAATTTTCTAAACTATAAATAACTATAAACCATTAAGAATGAATCTATGTGCATCTACTCTAACTTCTGTCCTGTTACTATGTATAAAGTATTCTTGCTACTGTCACAGAATATCTTCTATGCTGTGTACTAAGTCCTAACTCTCCTATTCAAGGGTATTGCTCCAAATATTCTTTCCTCTCCTTCCTGTATCATTTTTTCCACTTTATTGGCTGTTTCTCATCACAATAAATATACTGTCTTTTCTAGCCTTAATAAATTATCAGAAAAAATAACAAAAGGGAAGGAAGAGTATTGGCTAATAAATGTAGAAGGAATGATAGAATTTTGGAAAAAGAACTCTTTTGTAACATCCAATGTAATAATTGAGACAATGGTCATCAATGACTACTACAGAAATAGGCAAAAGGAATTTTGGGAAAGTTTTATACTGTCAAAGTTTCACCACAAATATGATTTAAAATTTTATCCCACATATACAGAAAAATCCACATGGATACTGGTAGGAGGGGCTCCCAGTTGAGGTGGTTAAAGATAAGGAGGAATATCTCAAATGCAGAGTTCTCCCCTGAGGAGCAAGGAGTTCCATCCCCACACTAGTTCCATCACCCCCACGGTTCCAGTATACAGAAGAGAAGTTCCCATAACTTCTGGCTTTGAAAACCAGTGGGGATTGTAGCTGAGTGAGATGGAGGGTGGCTGGAGTCCTAGGTGTTTCTCTTAAAGGGCCCAAACATGGACTTACTTAGACTCACTTCCTGAGCTCCAGACTGGGGCAGCAGCTTGAAAGGCACCAGGGACACATGAGGAGGAATAGAATAGTCTGGCTTTGAGGTGAGGACTGGAGGGGCAGCTTTGTCCCAGACAGACATATCAACAGAAGCCATTGTTCCTTTGCTAAGAGTTCACCTTGCAGGCCCAGTTAGACACCAAAGCTGAGTCTACATCAACTTGGCTAACACTGTTCACCCAGCTCTGGTTATTCACTGAGACCCAACCCCACCCATTTCGTTGACCCACCTAAACCATTCTCAGTGACTTTTCTATACAAATGGCCTGTCTCAGTCCATGCTGTGGACTTCTCTAATATCTCTTAAAGGTTCACAAACCCCAAACAAGCAGCATTTGGCCTTGGTGTGCCCATACCAATTGATAAGTGGCTCCAGGCCTGGTACTAGCAGTAGCTGGCCTCAATTCACAGCTTGAGCTCCCCCAGGCACCTCCATTCCTAATACAAGTAGCAGCTATCCGCAGATTGCTTTATAGCTCAGTCCAGGTGGTCCCAGGCAAGGCATAGGTAGTGGCTGACCTTGGCTTGCACCCAGGAGGCCCTAGAGCCAGCACACCTGGTGGACTACTTCAGACCATGATAGAACACCAACCAACCATTTCAACAAGTGACACACTAAAGGAGGGAAACCACACAGAAGCTAGTCTTATTTCTGGGGGTTGGCCCCTGCACAGCAGCTCCTCTGTTGTTGTTGCAGCTGGTCTACATAGGCAGTCAGCTGAGGCAAGTTCCTACCATTGGCATGCCAATAGCAGTCAAAGCTCAACTACAGAAGTGGAGTACAACAAAGCCCACATGGTGGGTGGGGTGCACCTGGAGTGCCTAGCTTGGGTGACCAGGGAGGCTATGCCTCTGGATCCTATTCTACTAAGACCACTCTACCAAGACTGGGAGGTGTAGCAACCCTACCTGATATATAGAAACAAACACAGGGAGGCATCCAAAATGAGGAGACAAAGAACCATGACCCAAATGAAAGAATAGAATAAAACTCCAGAAAAAGAACTAAATAAAATGGAGATAAGCAATCTACCAGATGCAGAGTTTAAACCCCAGTAATAAACTAAGGGAAGAGTAGATGAACTTAGCGAGAATTTTAACAGATGGGAAACATAAAATTGGGATAGAAAATGTAAAATACAACCTTTCATAAGTGAGGAATACAATAACTGAAATAAAGAATACATTAGAGGGAATCAATCAACAATAGAGTAGATGAAGCCAAAGATCAAGTCAGCGATTTGGCAAACAAGATGGCAGAAAACACCCAATCAGAACAACAACAAAAATGAATAAAAAAAAGTGAGGATAGTTTAATGAGCCTCTAGGATAACATCAAGTGTAACCAACATTCTCATCATATGGGTAACAGAAGGAGTAGCGACAAAGCAAAGAATTGAAAATCTATGAGAAAAATAATGACTGAAAATTTCCCTAGCATGGTGAAGGAAATAGACATACAAGTCCAGGAAACACAGGGCGTCCCAAATACAATGAACCCAAATAGGGACACATGAAGACACATCATAATTAAAATTAAAAAGCGTTAGAGAAAAAGAGAATCTTAAAAGCTTCAAGAGAAAAGCAGTTAGTTATCTTCAAGGCAGCTCCCATAGGACTATCAGCAGATTTGTCAACAGAAACTTTGCATGCAGGAAAGGATTGGCATTAAATATTCAAAGTCATAGAAAGCAAGGACCTACAACCAAGATTACTCTATCCAGCAAAGCTCTCATTTAGAATCAATGAACAGGTAGAGCTTCTCAGACAAGCAAAAGCTAAAGGAGTTCATCACAAACAAGCCAGTATTACAAAGAATATTAAAGTGTCTTCTTTAATTAAGAAAAACATATGAATAATAAAATCACATCAACTTCATATATCAGTAGTTACTTTAAGTGCAAATAAATTAAATGCTTCAATCAAAAGGCATGGGTGGCTGAATGGATAAGAAAGCAAGACCCTTACATATGCGGTATACAAGAGACTCACTTCAGACTGAAAGACACACACAAACTAAAAGTAGAGGGATGGAAAATATATTTCATGAAAATAAAAAGCAGAGGTGGCAATATTTATACTAGACAAAATATACTTTAAAACAAATGCTATACAAAGAAACAAAGAAGGGCCCAACAACTTTGGGTATTTATCCAAACAAACCCAATACACAAAATTGAAAAGTCAAATGCATCCCTGTTCATTGTAGCATTATTTACAACAGCCAAGATATGGAAGCAACCTAAGGGTCCATCAATAGATAAATAGATAAAGAAGTGGTGTATATATACAATGGAATATGACTACGTCATAAAAAAGAATGCAATCTTACTGTTTGCAACAACATGAATAGACCTAGAGGGTATTGTGCTGAGTAAAATAATCCAGAGAAAGACAAATGCCACATGATTTCACTTATATGTGAATTATGAAAAACAAAATAAATAAATAAGCAGAACAGAAACTGAGCCATATATACAGAGAACATTTTCATGTTTACCAGATGAGAAGGGTGTTAGGGGGAAGAATGAAAAAGGTGAAGGGATTGAGAAGTAGAAATTGGTAGTTACAGAATAGTCATGGAGATGTCAAGTACAGCATAAGGATGTAGTCAATAATAATGTAATAACTATACATGGTATCAGATAGGTTTTAGATTTATTGGGGTGATAACTTTGTAAGTTAGATAAATATCTATTCACTGGGTTGTGTACCTGAAATTAATATAATATTGTATGTCAAGTGTAATTGAAAAATTTAAAAAATTACCTCACAGATAATTTAAAAATTTCAAAGAGGAAAATGTATCTTTACAAAGGAGAAATCTGGTGATCAATATCTTAATCAAATGATCAAACTTCCTATCACTAATAATTAAATAAGCAGGAATTTTGTGCCTTGAATCTTCAGTGTAGTCAAAATGAATTACACAAAATTACCTCTGCGATGCTCTTAACCAAAAATGTTAAATCTAAATCTAATTAAGATTCTAGACCTTAATGTTACAGGGAATAGAGGCACAAATTAAGTAATATCACAATTAAACAATCAGACAAATCCAGAATATGGGATATTCTATAGGACAGTTGGCCTAAACTCTTCAAAAAGTTAGTGTCATAAAAAACAGTGGAATCTCTGGCTGAGTTGGTTGGAGCATTGTTCTGTGGACTGAAAGTCTGTGGGTTTGATTCCTGGTCAGGGTATTCTTTGGTCAGGGTGGGTAGGAGAAGGCAACCAATTGATGTTTCTCTTTTGAATTGATGATTCTCTGTCTCTCTGTCTCTGTCTCTTTGTCTCTCTCTCCCTCCCTCTCTCCCTTTCTCTCAAAAGCTATGAAAAAATTTCCTCAGGTAAGGTTTTAAAAAAATTGTGAAAGAACTAGATTAAAACAGACAGGAAACATATAAATCATATGCTGTATTTGGACCTTTATTGGATCCAAGTTATTCACAATAACAGCTATAATATATACTTGGGGACAATTAGATAACTTAGGTGGTTCCACCATTTATTAATGAACCCTAAGGGAATTTTCCAGTCTCAATTTTTATTGACCTCCTATGAAATGTGCAATGCATAGTATGTAGTTTTGATTCATAATTGCTAAAACCTGTACAGTGAAAAAAACCTATTCCATACTTTTTTCAACATATATTATCATTTTCTCAAAAGACACATTTCTGGTTTCCAGTACATCCAAAGATATTAAAAAAAGAGCAGCAAAACAGTTTTTTACACCCTGGCTGGTGTAGCTCAGGGAACTGAGCACTGGCCTGAAAAGCAAAGGGTCGCCAGTTCAATTCCCAGTCAGGGCACTTGCCTGCCTGGGTTGCAGTATGCAGCCCCAGTATGGGGCATGTGAGAGGCAACCACACATTGATGTTTCTCTTCCCCTCTTTCTTCTTCCCTTCCCCCCCTCTCTAAAAATAAATAAATAAAATCTTTAAAAAATAGAGTTTTAAAAATCTTACCTTAATTTTGCTCCTATTGGTATTGTGTGTCAAGTGTGCTATTTATCACTATTAACAACAACAATTATTTATTGAATGTCTATGTGCCCAGCATTGTTTTCCTGCTGGGATAGAACAGTGAACAAAACATACAAATTGCTTTCCCTTTAGAACTCAAATTTTAGGGGTAAAGTAAATATATAGATAATATTCTTGATGGTAAGAAATGGCATGCAGAAAAATAAAGCAGAGTAGTGGAGCAGGGTGCCTCAGAGGATGTATGGTTTGCATTTTAAGTGAAATGGATGAATGGGTCTTTGCCAACAAGGTGAATTTCAGCAAAGATCTGTAGTTATTTAGGAGAAGATTGTTCCTGGCAGCAGTAACATCATTCATCAAGGAGACAGTGTGACTGGAACAGAATGAGCAAGAGAAAAGCATAGTAGGTAATGAAGTCAGAGAAGTAATGGAAACTGAATATGTAGGGTTTTATAGGCCCTTTTACAGATTTTGATTCTTATTCCAAATGAGATAGTGAGTGCTAGAGACTATTGGACAAAGAAGTGGTATGATCTAATTTAAGTTCTTACATGATTATTCTAGCTGTTGTCATGAAAGTAGACTAATATTGGCAAGGTTGGAAGCAATGAGACCTGTTAGGAGGCTATTGTAGTAATTTAAGTGAGAAATAATGGTTGCTTGTCTTCAATAAGGGGAGATTAGCATCTCAATTCCTGATAGGGCATACATTTTGTTAATATGAACATTGCTAAGCAGGGATAAAGTAGAGCAGAATAGAGTGAGAAGATGTGCTTTACTGAATTAATTTACGCTCTCATGATTTGGTGTGGCAGGGATGCATGAATTTTCTATGGATGAATTTTTTCACTGCAGAAGGTGACTAGACATGATCTCTCTTGCTGATATACCATTCAAGAAAGCTACTCTGTAACAGGGATGTAGGATGCTCTATAATAGGGTGAGAGTGGTGGAAGATACTGAACAGGAGGCAGATGTCTCACATTAAGGAGCTATGCAGTACAGTGTCTTATATATATCCCATTTGATGCGTCACATAGACTTCACGGTCAGTCAGCATTAATCAGAAAAATAGTAACAACTAGAAAAGAGGAGATTGCAACTATGGGCAGTTAAGAAAGAACATTTGTCCTTTTTTCATCATTTTCTTCCAGTACTCCAAAACCAGAGGAGTTAGTCATTGAATAGAGAGAGGGAGGAAAAATCCCACAACTGGACTAGCAATTCCTCCACTCCATGGCACTGGGAAGGAAGGGGAATTGTAAGTGAAGCCCACTCCTTATTTTCAGTTCTTGCTGTAAGCCCTGGGAACAAAAGCCTGGCCAGCTTGCAGGGTGGAGGTGAGTGTCAGGGGCAGGAAAATGAATGCAATTAAATTGAATATGATGATTATGCTAAGTGAAATGAGCCAGGTGGTGAAAGACAAATATCATATGATCTCACTTATAAGTGGAATCTAATCAACAAAACAAACCAGCATGCAAAATGTAACCAGATATATTGAAATTAAGAACAAACTGACAGTGACCAGAGAGGGGATGGGAATGGATAATGGGGGGAAAGGGGGCAGAGTTTTCAGGAACATATATAAAGGACACATGGACAAAACCAAGGGGGGGTGGAATCAGGGGAGGGGGGTGGGGATGGCTGGGGTTGGGGGGAGTGGTGGTGGGAAAAGTCAGACAACTGTACTTGAACAACAATAAAATAAAAATAAGTAAATGAATAAACTGAATATGATATTATAATTTTAAACTGGAGTGACCAGTAATAGTTGAAAGTGATTGAATATTTTTGAAATATGCCCAGGAGTCAGAAAGAGACCAGTACAGGAACTTCTATAGGGTTAAGGAAAGCAGTGATCAGAGGAAAATAGAGTCACTTTGTTCAAAGTGTTTAGTAAATCAATTACACACAGAGGACTTTCTATGATCTTCACTTTGTATGTGTTATCACATTTAATCTTCATTGGCAACCTGGTTTCAGACACACACACACACACCCCTACAAAAAGAAACCAAAAACATTCTCAGAGACTTAGAGAATTTAATAATGTTTTCCATTTCACATGAGTAACAAGTGGCAAAAATAGGGATTCAAACCCAGGTGGGATGAATTTAGAGCCCAATCTCTTAGTAGTAATATTCAGTAGAGCAATGGAATGGGAATTAAGGATTTCACTGCTGATTAGCCATGTAAGCCTAGTGTAGTCACTTATTTTGTTTCTTAGTTTCCCTATTTTAAGAATATAAAAAATAAAAGTTTCCCTACTCCATTGGATGCAATGAGGGACGTGGGGATAAAAAGAGATGATAAATGGAAGATAATTTTCAAAATTAAGAATCATTATATCATCATGTAAGTATTTGTAGTATCCTGCAATAAGACAATGCAGAACAGGTGTTTCAGGAAACGGGAAGTTTTAATATCCCTATTCTCTTAACTTCTCTTCAAACCCTCAACTTTTTCCTGGAAAATTAAGAAGGAAGTCCTTCCCTTTTTTTTTGTGGCTTTAATTCAGCAAAATGAAGATATTAAATGACAGAATGAGAGTGCTGGGATGCTTCATGAACCTAATAACATTCCTATTCCCTCTGAGATTTCCTTAAGAGTAGCTATCTCTGAGAAAAAAGATGGTGGCTTTACTCTAGGCAGCATGTTTCTCGGCTTCTGTGAAGAGGAGGGAAACTCGCGGATTGGTGGAGAAGCAGAGCAAGTGGCCTAGGTTACTGAATCATTTTTGAAAGCAGGACATCAAAAATTATTGTGATCATTGAAAAAACCAGATGGTAAGGAGACTGCTTCAGGACAAAAGGGACCCAGGGATCAGTGCGGCGACCCAGGGGACCAGGGGGGTTGCAGTCCCCAGGCCCAGTGCTCCCGGATCTGCCTCAGGGCTCCCAGGAGAGGGGAATCGAGAGGGGAGTCGCTGCTTCCTCCCCCAAATATGGGGGTTGAGCAACACCAGGGGAGAACTTGTTGCTTGAAGGCACAGAGAGGCTAGTTGGACTGGGGAAAAAATCACCCAGGGTCTGTGAACACCCATCCAGAGCCGTGGGAGAAGTGAGTGCCTCCAGCCGGCACAACCAGGGGCAACCTGGAAGAGCGCCCACACCCCTAGCCCAGTGGGAGAGTGGGTCAGTGGAAAACGCAGACATCACAACCCCAATCCAGGAAAGGGTGTGGGCGTTCTCAGGTTTCTGGACCCTGCGGTGCTGAACTGTGGAAGCGCCCGCCCCATCAGGAATCCTGACTCTCGAGCTGTGATCCCGGAAGGGACTCGGCACTTAGTGCATTCCTAGAGCCCGAAGCTCAAAAATTTCCAGCCAGCCCAACCAGGGGTGGCCTGGAAATGTGCCCGCACCTGTAGCCTGGTGGGAGTGTGGATCGGTTGAAAACCCAGACATCGCAGCCCCAATCCAAGGAAGGGCACAGGCGTTCTCAGGTTTCTGGAGCCTGTAGTGCTGAACCGTGGAAGTGCACACCATCGGGAATCCTGACTCTCACGCTGTAAACCCGGAAGGGACTCGGCACTTAGGGCATTCCTAGAGCCCGAAACTCAAAAATTTGGTGGATGGGCGTGCCCTTTTAGGATTCCCAGAGAGGGCACAGTGAATCCCAAAATGTCACTGGTGCCACCTGAGATCATAGAGCTGGAACCCTGCAGGGACCCTGGAGTCTAGAAGAATGCAGCAGTGAGCTCCGGAGAGCGAGTGTGTTCCGGAGCACCCAGGGTACCTGAGAGACTTACTGAGATTTGGCTGGGAAGAGTGATAAGCATTTCAAAGGTCCCTCAGCCAGCTGAAGCCAGCAAGATCAGAAAAACTGGTCTGGCCACTTAGAAACCAACAAGAGGTTTTTTTTGTTTGTTTGGTTTGGTTTGGTTTGGTTTGGTTTTTGTGGCTGTTGTTGGTTGAGTTTATCTTGTGTTTTAAGTGACATTTTATTTTTCAATTCTTATTATTTTTATATCTCTCAATCCCCTATATTTCTCTTCCACTCACCCTAGCATTATTCCTTCCACTCCAAATTTATCTCTCCTGCACTCCATCTTCTGCTTTTCTTTTTTTTGGATCTTGCAAGTTACTGTAAATTTGTATTATCTTTTTCTCACTTTTGCGACACTTTTTATTTTAATACTATTTTGGTATTGTTTTTCTTTCTGCATAATCTTCTTTGCTTGGCTGGTTATACTGTCATTTGATAGGTTCCCCCTGGTATCTCAGTCACAGTGTGTTGATAATTTACTATCCTTCGCCTGTGTTCCATTAATACATCTCTCAAGGTTCTAAACTCTTTATTGTATCTAGATCTCATCGATTCTGCCACAAGACTGTTGCTTTACTATTACTGTTAATAAGACCTAGTTCATACAATTATAAATACTACTCAATATGTCTACCTGAGCTCAGCCCACTTTGCAATTTCCTGAACTATATTATTGTGGGGTTGTCTCCATTGCTTTACACACTACTCCTATTTACTAATCTGTATTCCAACCCTACCTTAGAATCTGACCTCCCACAGCCTCACAGCTTTCTAGATCCAACTAACAATCCTCTCGTCCCCAATAAGAGTCTTACCTTCTTTCCATTCTTTCTAAAACGTGGATAGTGGGGTGGAGGATCATGGTTAACACAATAAGGAGCCAAAGGATAACCATTCTCTACTGGCTGCTAATGTAACTATAATAATATACTGTCTTGCTGTCTTAAACCATTTTGCCTTACTCCTCCAACTGATCAAAAAAAAAAAAGAGCAGGGGGAAGTTGTGAACATCAGGATACACGAAGGAGACTGCACCACTGAATCTCACAAATATTCTACCACAGAAGTTCACACCATAATTACAGGGAACCAGAACAGATCAATTTAAGAAACAGAAGCTAACAAGAAGGAACCCACGAACAATGAGAAAACAAAGAAACAATCCCCAATTGAAGGGAAATGAGGAAGCCTCAGGAAAAATGCTAAATGAAATAGAGGCAACTCAACTACCAGATAGTGAGTTCAAAACAATGATTATCAGGAAGTTCAATGAACTCAAAATGAGCTATCAGAAACTAGAGGGAAGCTACAACGATCTCACTGCAAACTATATAAACATGAAAAAGGAAATAGAAAGTCTCAACAAGGGCCAAGAGGAAATGAAGAATACAATTTCTGAACTGAAGAACACAGTAGAAGGAATGAAAAGCAGGATTGATGAAGCAGAAGATCGGATTAGTGAGCTAGAGGACAAAGTAGAAAAGAACATCCAGAAAGAGCAAGAAAAGGGAAAGAGGCTCAGAAAGAATGAATAAGGATTAAGAGAAATGCAAGACAATATGAAACGTAATAATATCCGTAAAATAGGGATACCAGAAGGAGAAGACGAAGAGAAAGGGATCGAAAACTTATTTGAAAAAGTAATGAAGGAAAACTTCCCTAATTTGATGAGAGAAAAAGACACAAATCCAGGAAACACACAGAGTCCCAATCAAGAGGAACCCAAAGAGGCCCACTTCAAGACACATCATAATTAAAATGGCAAAATTTCAAGACAAAGAGAATCTTAAAGGCAGCAAGGGAGAAACAGGAAGTAACATACAAGGGAGCCCCAATAAGGCTAACAGCTGACTTCTCAATGGAAACGCTTCAAGCCAGAAGAGAATGGCAAGAAATACTCCAAGTAATGTGAACCAGAGGTCTGCAACCAAGGCTACTTTATCCAGCAAGGTTCTCAATCAAGATAGCCAAATAAGAAGCTTTCCAGACAAAAGAAGTCTAAAAGAATACAACTCCACCAAACCAGCTCTGCAAGACATGCTAAAGGGACTGCTTTAAGGAAGGGAAGGGAGAGAGAGGGAGAGAGAGGAACACATGTACATAAAAGACAATGAATAAGTACCTATCAATAATAACCTTAAATGTAAATGGAATAAATGCTCCAATCAAAAGACATAGAATAGCTGAATGGATAAGAAAAAATGACCCACGTATATGCTGCCTACAAGAGACCCACCTCAGGATAAAAGACCTGCACAGGCTGAAAGTGAAGGGCTGCAAACAAATCTTCCAAGCAAATGGACAGGAAAAAAAGCCAGGGTAGCAATACTCATATCTGACAAAATAGACTTCCAAAAAAGGTCCATAAAGAGAGACCCAGAAGGTCACTTCATAATACTCAAGGGAAGAATCCACCAAGGAGGCATAAACATTGTAAATACATATGCACCCAACATAGGAGCACCCAAGGACATAAAGAAAATCTTAGAGGACTTCAAGAAAGATATGGACAGCAACACAATTATAGTGGGGGACTTTAACACCCCACTATCAAAAATGGACAGATCTTCCAAACAAATATCAACAAAGATATTGTGGCATTGAACAATACCCTTGATGAAATGGACTTTACTGATATATACAGAACCCTCCATCCAAAATAAGCTAAATATACATTCTTTTCACATGTACACGGAATATTTTCAAAGACTGACCACATGATAGGACACAAAACAAGCCTCAACAATTTCAAGAAAATTGAAATCATACCAAGCATTTTCTCGGACCACAAGGGACTGAAGCTAGAAACCAACCCCAAGAAAAAAAAAAACGAAAACATTCAAAATCATGGAGATTAAATAACATGCTATTAAACAAGGAATGGGTCAAGAATGATATTAGGGAAGAAATCAAGAGGTTTCTGGAAAAAATGAAATGTGCCCCATAAGGGACACAGCCAAGGCAGTCCTGAGAGGGAAGTTCATAGCGATACAGGCCTACCTAAAAAAGTTAGAAACATTCCAAACAGACAACCTAACGCTATGTCTACAAGAACTCGAGGAACAACAACAAAGACAGCCTAGAACAAGCAGAAGGAAGGAAATAACCAAGATCAGAGCAGAATTATATGACATAGAGACTAAAAGCACATTTCTAAGGATCAATGAATCCAAGAGCTGGCTCTTTGAAAAGATAAAATCGACAAGCCTTTAAGCAGACTTATCAAGAAAAAAAGAGAGAAGACCCAAATAAACACAATCAGAAATGAAAGAGGTGAGATTACAACAGATACCACAGAAATACAAAGGTTTGTAAGAAATTACTACAAAGAATTGTATGCCATGAAATTTGAAAACCTAGGTGAATTGGACAAATTTCTAAAAAATATAATCTTCCAAAACTCAATGAAAAAGAAGCAGAAAGCCTGAACACACCAATAACAACAAAAGAAATTGAAGCAGTAATCAAAAATCTCCCAACACACAAAAGCCCGGGACCAGATGGTTTCACAGAAGAATTCTACAAAGCATTTAAGGAAGAGCTAACCCCTATCCTTCACAGACTATTCCAAAAAATCCAAAAAGATGGAAGACTACCAAACTCTTTTTATGAGGCCAACATCATCCTAATTCCAAAACCACATAAAGACACAACAAAGAAAGAAAACTTCAGGCCAATATCACTGATGAACATTGCCGCTAAAATCCTCAACAAAATACTGGCAAATCGCATCCAACAATACATTAAAAAGATCATACACCATGACCAAGTGGGATTCATTCCAGGGATGGAAGGATGGTACAATATTCACAAATCAGTAAATGTAATACATCACATAAACAAAAGCAAAGACAAAAACCACATGATCATATCAATAGATGCAGAAAAAGCATTTGATAATGTACAGCACCCGTTTATGATAAAAACACTCAGCAAAGTGGGAATAGAGAGAGCATTCCTCAACATAATAAAGGCCATATATGAGAGACCTACAGCCAACATCATTCTCAATGGGCAAAAATTAAAATCTTTTCCACTAAGATCAGGAACAATACAAGGCTGTCCACTTTCACCACTTCTATTCAATATAGAACTGGAAGTTTAGGCCACAGCGATCAGACAGGAAAAAGAAATAAAAGGAATCCAAATTGGAAAGGAGGAAACCAAACTGTCACTGTTTGCAGATGACATGATAGTGTACATAGAAAATCCTATAGACACCACCAAAAAAACTGCTTGACCTAATAAATGAATTTGGCAAAACAGCAGGATACAAAGTCAATATCCAGAAATCAAAGGCATTTTTGTATACCAACAATGAAACAGCAGAAGCAAAGATCAAGACAAAAAATCCCATTTGAAATAGCAAACAGAAAAATAGAATATCTAGGAATAAACCTAACCAAAGAGGTAAAAGACCTGTATTCAGAAAACTATGTAACACTCAGGAAAGAAATCAAGGAAGACAGAAACAAATGCAAACATACACTGTGTTCATGGATTGGAAGAATTAATCTCATCCAAATGTCCATACTACCCTAAGCAATTTACACATTCAGTGCAATGCCTATTGAAGTACCAATGGCATATTTCACAGACATAGAACAAACACTTCAAATATTTATATGGAATTATAAAACAACCCCAAATAGCTGCTGCAATTTTGAGAAGGAAGAGTAAAGTAGGAGGGATCACAATACCTGACACTAAACTATACTACAAGGCCACTGTAATCAAAACAGCCTGATACTGGCATAAAAACAGGCACATGGACCAATAAAACAGAACAGAGAGCCCAGAAATAAACCCAAGTCTCTATGGTCAATTAATATTTGACAAAGGAGGCAGCAACATAAAATGGAGTAAAAATAGCCTCTTCAACAAATGGTGTTGGGAGAACTGGACAGCCACGTGCAAAAAAATGAAACTTGAGCACCAACTTACACCATATACAAAAATAAATTCGAGGTGGATAAAAGACTTAAATATGAAACGTGACACCATTAAAGTCCTAGAGGAGAACGTAGGTAGGAAAATCTCAGATATTTCACGAAGAAAGTTTTTTACCAACTTGTCCCCTAGAGCAAGGTACATAAAGGAAAGAATAAACAAATGAGACTTCATCAAAATTAAAAGCTTCTGCACAGCTAAAGAAAACAGTATCAAAATTAAAAGAGAACCAACTTTATGGGAAAACATATTTGCCAATGATACCTCAGGCAAGGGTTTAATCTCCAAAATATATAAATAACTTAAACGACTGCACTCTAAGAAGACAAGGAATTCAATTAAAAAATGGGCAAGGGACTTGAACAGGCAGTTCTCCAAGGAGGACATACAGAAAATCCAAAGACACATGAAAAGATGTTCAATATCGCTAGCTATCAGAGACATGCAGATGAAAACCACAATAAGATACCACTTCACACCAGTCAGAATGGCCATCATAAACAAAACATCAAACAATAAATGTTGGAGAGGTTGTGGAGAAAAGGGGTCCCTAGTGCACTGTTGGTGGGACTGCAGACTGGTACAACCAGTATGGAAAACAGTATGGAACTTCCTCAGAAAACTAAAAATGGATCTCCCTTTTGACCCAGCGATTCCACTGCTGGGACTCTATCCTAAGAATACTAAAACACCAATCCAAAAGAACCTATTCATCCCAAAGTTCACAGCAGCACAATTTACAATAGCCAAGTGCTGGAAGCAACCCAGATGCCCATCAGTAAATGAATGGATCAAAAATCTGTGGTACATTTACACAATGGAATTCTATGCAGCAGAAAGAAAGGAGCTCCTACCCTTTGCAACAGCTTGGATGGAGCTGGAAAACATTATGCTAAGCAAAACAATCCAGGCAGTGAAAGACAAATACCATATGATCTCACCTTTAACAGGAACCTAAACAACAAAAGAAACAAACAAGCAAAATATTACCAAAGACCTTGAAGTAGAGGACAGGCTGACAGTGACCACAGGGGAGAGAAGAGGGATTTTCAGAGGACATTCGGAAGGGTTCACAAGAACAAACTTAGAGGACACATGTACAAAAACTAGGGGGAGGGTGGTAATGGGAGGGAAATTGGGGGGGGTTGGGAGGCTGGGCTGGATTGGGAGTAAAAGGGAGAAAAACTGTACATGAACAATGATTAAAATAAAAAAAAAAGAGTAGCTATCTCTAAGCTCTCAAGTTTCAATAGGCCCCAAGCTTCTCATTCTCCTTGGAGGCAGCTAATTGGGTCATAAACTGTTCACACTTATTGACAAATAGTAATCTGTTCTTTCCCAGTACTGAGCTGCTGGGCATTTGCAAGTGATTGCATTAATTGAGCCAACTCATTAGCTAAGGATAAGGAAAGATTCCCTGTATTGCTTGCTTTTTTCCCTTCATCTTTGATGTGTCCCAGGTCATCTCCATTAGTGCTCTGGCATAGAATACACTCTCTGTGATAAACGTAATCTGAGACTATATTGGAGCTGGTGAAATTTCTTCTAATTGAACTAATTTTTCTCAGAGAATTCTCAGTTAGTTTTGATTTGTTGCTCAGATGGACAATGCAGCCTTCATCAGCACTACTCTTGATCCTTATAAATATGAGTCAGTTTTCACCAGAGGATAATAAATAAAAGGGGATGGGAATCTCAGTGAAAACTCATCCTTCCATGTGAAATAGCTCACAGAGGATGTTCTAGTATTGGTTGAGCAGGATGTCATCATCTGTAAAAGGACTGGACATTATGACAAAATATTCAGTATGGAGGCAATAATTCTTAATAAATTTAATGAATAATTTATTTTATAATGTCATACCATAGTTTTTAGATTATTGTTTTCCTCCCTCTTTCATAATTAGTTTTATCCTTTAGTTTGATTTAGTTAAGTTCTAGTTTTCCATAACATTTACTTTGAACAAGTATTTATATTCGGTATAAATCCATCGTTGCCTGGTTCTGGAACTCATGTATGTAGTCCTAATAATTGCCATTATATTTTGCCTCCATTCTAGATCCTTTACTTTTTTTCCTAGACTATATTCTCTGAAATTTTCATTAGTGAATATCTGTTGGTCATGAACCCCCTCATTTTGTTTGTCTGAAAATCTTTAACATGCCTGCATGAAGATCATTTTTTGGATATACAATGTTAGGCTAACAATGATTTTACCTCAGCAATTTATTTTATTTTATTTTTTAAGGTTTTATTTATTTATTTATTTATTTTAGAGAGGAAAGGGAGGGAGAAAGAGAGAGAGAGAGAGAAACATCAATGTGTAGTTGCTGGGGGCTGTGGCCTGCAACCCAGGCATGTGCCCTGGCTGGGAATCAAACTTGTGATGCTTTGGTTCACAGCCCGCGCTCAATCCACTGAGCTATGCCAGCCAGGGCTTTTACCTCAGCACTTTTAAGACATTATTACACTCATATAGTTTTTATTGTTGCTGTTGTAAAGTTATCTGTCCATCTACATTTTAATTTTTTAAAAGATTTTACTTATTTATTTTTAAAGAGAGAGGGAGGGAGGGAGAAAGAGAGGGAGAGAAATATCAATATGTGGCTACCTCTCACATGCCCCCTACTGGGCACCTGGCCCGCAGGTCAGGGCACATGTCTGGATTACATTTTAATTTTTTTTTTTTTTTTTGCATGTATGTTCTGTCTTTTCTCTCTGGCAGGTTTTAAGGGTTTTGTTTTTTTTTTTCATTTTTGTTGCTATCTGCAGATTAACTGTGATAAGTTGTTGTGTAGACTTCTTTTTCTTCATCTTGCTTGAAATTTATTGTGCTCCATGTATCTGAGGATTTATTTATGTAACAGTTCTAGAATATCCAGTATTTTCTAGTTAACTTATTTTATTTTTAACTCTACCTGTTCTGTTTGTATACTGTTTATTGATTTATTTTTACAATTTTAATTATGTATTATTATTTCTAGAAGTTCTGTTTGGTTCTTTCTGGCCATTTTAAATGTTGCCTTTTTTTTTTTTTTTGTTATGAGTGAAAGCAGAGTTTGAACCCAGAAAAAACATTTTGGGATGGTAATTATTATTATTTTTTAGAATGAAAAAGGTTTTATTTATTTTTAGACATTTTAATCACAGTTTACATCCAATATTATTTTATGTTATTTTCAGGTGTATAGCAGTGGCAAGCTATACACTTCAAAAAGTGCTCCCACCAACATTTCCAGTACCTACCTGGCGTTATACATAGTTATTATGATATTATTGATTATATTCCTTATTCTGTATTTTATATTCCCATGACTATTTAGTAATTAATAATCTGCACTTAATCCTTTCACCACTTTCATTCAGTACCTCAACCACCCCATCAGTCTGTTCTATTTATGAGTCTGTTTTTATTTTCTTTGTTTATTTTGTTCTTTAGGTTCCACATATATGTGAAATCATATGGTCTTTGCATTTCTCGTCCTGACTTATTTCACTGAGTATAATAACCTCTAGGTTTATCCATGCTGTCACAAATGGTAAGATTTCTTTCTTTTTTTATAACTCACTAATATTTCATTGCATATATGTACCACTGCTTTTTTATCTGTTCATCGGTTGATGGGCACTTGGGTTGCTTCCATATTTTGGATATTGTAATAACATTGCAATGAACATAGGGGTGCATATATTCTTTCAAATTAGTGCTGTGGGTTCCTTCAGATATATGAGGTCTGTCCAGAAGAAATCTAGCCATGTAAGATGAAAAATAGAGACATTTATTGAAGAAGATAAAAGATACAAGATACTAGAAACATTGTACATAGGACAGTGATACCTCAGTCTCCTTCAAAGTTGGCACCCAGGGACATCATACCATTTTCCCAATCACCATCAGCAGCCCTGTCATATTTTCTTGAATCTCATCAACAGCCTGAAATCTCTGCCTTTTCAAGAGTGACTTTAGTTTGGGGAAAAGCCAGAAGTTGCAGGGTGCCAAATCTGGGCTACAGGGTGCTGAGTTACCTGGGTGATTTGATGTTTTGTCAAAAAACTGCTCAAGACGTGATGCCTGAGTGGGCATGTTGTCATGATGAAGCTACCAATCACCAATTGCCCATAGCTGTGGCCTTCTGAGTCATCTGAATAATGTCTGCAGAGGAATGTTCAAGCTTAACACAAAATTTGATGCAGATTCATTGTTCTACTCACTCAGTCATTTCAAATGCAATGGCCACACAGTACACATGCTCACTCAATAATGTCTACCACCCCCACTGACTAGTACAGTGAAGTCATCATTGTTCATGCATGTGCATTCCAGTCTACTTTCCTTGGCTGCTGGGTTACATCAATGTCACTCAAACCGTTCTCGTTATATTAACAATGGCAGGAATTTTTCCAGACAGACCTTGTTTACTTAGAACCAGATTCAGTGGGTCATAAGGCAGTTTCAGTTTTAGTATTTTGATGAACCTCCATACTGTTTTCCACAGTGGCTACACCAATCTGCAATTCACCAATAGTGCACAATTGTTCCCTCTTCTCCACATCTTTGCCAACACTTGTTAGTTGATTTTTTGATGACTGCCATTGTGACAGATGTGAGGTGATGTCTCATTGGGGTTTTAATTTGCATTTCTCTGATGTTTAGAGATGTTGAGCATCTTTTCATCTGTCTATTGGCCACTGTTATGTCCTTTCAGAAAAGTGTGTATTTTGGTTTTCTGCCCATTTTTTGATTGGATTATTTGTGTGTTGAATTGTATGAATTTTCATGAATATTTTGGATATTATCCTGTTATTGGATGTATCAGTGGTGAATATGTTTTCCTATTTGGTTGATTGTCTTTTCATTTTGTTGATGGCTTCCTTTGGTGCACAAAATGTTTTTAGTTTGTTGTAGCCCATTTATTAATTTTTTTCTTTTGTTTCCCCTATCCTAGGAGGTACATCAGAAAAAAGATTGCTGAGAATAGTGTCAGATATTTTATTGCCTGTTTTTTTCTAGAAGTTTATGGTTTCAGGTTTACATTTAAGTCTTTAATTAATTGATTAATTTTAGAAAGAGGCAGGGAGAAAGAGAAAAAGACTGAAACATCCATTTGTTTTTTCACTGATGTATACACTCATTGGTTGAATCTGTATGTGCCCTGATGGGGATTAAACGCACAACCTTGGCATATGGATACAATGCTCTCACCAACTGAGCTACCCAACCAGGTCTTACATTTAAGTCTTTAATCCATTTTTGAGTGTATTATATGTGGTGTAAGAAGGTGGTCTAGCTTTCAGTTTTGACATGTATCTGTCCAATTTTCTGAGCACCATTTACTGGATAGACTGTTTTTACCTTATGATATGTTCTTGCCACCTTCATCAAATATTAATTGGTCATATAGGAGTGAGTTTATTTCTGGGCTGTCTGTTCTGTTCCATTGATCTATGTCTGTTTTTGTGCTAGTACAACCCAGGTTTGATTACTATGGTCTTGTATGGTTGTTTTGATATTGGATAGTGAGATGACTCCAACTTTGGTCTTATTTTAGGATTGCTGAAGTTATTGAAGATCTTTTGTGGTTCCAGGTAAATTTTTGGATTTTTTTTTGAGTTCTGTGAAATATGCTATCAGTATTTTATGAGAAAGTCTACAGATTGTTTTGGGTAATATGAACATTTTAATGATGTTAATTTGTATCCATGAACATGCTATATGCTTTCATTCAATTGTATCTTCTTCAATTTCTTTCTTTAGTATGTTATAATTTTCTGAGTTAAATCAATTTTTTTGGTTAAATTTATTGCTAGGTAATTTTGGATACAATTGTAAATGGTATTGTTTTCTTAGTTTCCCTTTCTGATAGTTCATTTTTAGTGTATAAAAATGCAACCAATTTCTCGGCATTTATTTTGTATCCTGCTGCTTTACTGAATTAATTTCTCATTTCTAGTAGTTTTATTTTTTATTGTTGAATCTTCAGGGTTCTTTATATATACTATCATGTCATCTGCAAATAATGGCAGCTTTACTTCTTCTTTTCCAATTTGGATGCCTTTTGTTTCTTCGTTTTGTCTGATAGCTTTGTCTAGGTCTTCAGGACTAGGTTGAATAAGAATGGTAAAAGTGGACATCCCTGTCTTGTTCCTGATCTTAGGGGAAATGCTTTGAATTTTTCCTCATAGAGTATGATGTTGGCTTTGGGTTTATCATATATCCATCTTAATATTTTGAAGTATGTTCCCTTTATTACCACATTGCCAAGAGTTTTTATCATAAATGGTTGCTGGATTTTGTCAAATGCTTTTCTGCATCTATTGATACGATCATATAATTTTATCCTTTATTTTATGTGGTGTGTAACGTAAATCTATTTGGGGATATTGTACAAAACTTGTGTCCCAGGAATAAATCCCACTTACTCATGGTATGTTATCATTGTGGTATGTTGCTGAAGTTTGTTTGCTAATATTTTGTTGAGGATTTTAGCCTCTATATTCATAAGGGATATTGGCTTATAATTTTTTCCTTGTACTATCTTTATCTGGATTTGGAATTAGAATAATGCTGGCTTCATAAAGTGAGTTGGGGGCCTTCCTTTCTCTTGAAAATTTTGGTATAGTTTCAGAAGGGTAGGTATTAGATCTTTGAGTATTTGGTGAAATTTACCTGTTAGCCATCCAATCCAGGATGTTTGTTTTTGGGTGTTTTTATTTTTTCTTGATTATTACTTTGATTTCATTAGTTGTAATCAATCTACTTAGATTTTCTTCATCTTGAGTATCCTTTAGAAGATTATATGTTTCTAATTATCCACTTTCCCCAGATAGTTCAATTTCTTGGCTTATACTATTTCATAATATTTTCTTATGATTTTGTGTATTTCTGTAGAGGCAGTTGTTACTCTTTCATTTGTATTTTATTTATTTGGGTTCACTCTCTTTTTTTGATAAGCTTGGTTAAAGGTTTATCAATTTTGTTCATGTTTTCAAATAACCAGCTTTTGCTTTCACTGATCTTTTATGTTATTTTAGAGTCTATTTCATTTAGTTTCTCTCTGATCTTTATTATGTCCTTCCTTCTACACATTTTGGGCTTTGTTTGTTCTTTTTCTCATTCATTTAGGTGTGAGTTTTGATTTCTTATTTGAGATTTTTCTTGTTTCTGAAGGTATCCCAGTGTTACCATGAATTTCCTTCTTAGGACTGCTTCACTGTGTCTTAAAGATTTGGGGTTCTTGTGCTTCATTTTCATTTGGCTGAAGGTATGTCTTAATTTCTTCCTTGGTCTCTTTGCTAAAATATTTATTGCTAGTAGCATGTTATTAAGCCTCCATGTGATTTTGTGTTATTTAGTTTTTTTTCTTATAAGTGATTTCCAGTTTCTTACAATTGTGGTCAGAAAAGATGCTTAATATAATATTAATCTTTTAAAATTTATTGAGAGTTTTTTTCCCTAACATGTGGTCTCTCTTAGAAAGTGTTCCATGTGAACTTGAGATGAATTAATATTCTGCTGATTTTGGATAAAATACTCTGAAAATATCAATTAAATAAATCTGGTCTAGTGTATCATATAAGGCAGCTGTTTTCTTATTGATTTTCTGTGTGAAAGTTCAATCCGTTGATGTCAGTGGGTTATTAAAATCCCCTAATCTGACTGAATTACTGTCAGTCTCACTCCTTATGTCCATCAAGATTTGCTTTATATATTTAGGTGCTCCTATGTTGGGTGCATAAATGTTTACAATGGTTATAGCCTCTTGTTTGATTGTTTCTTTTATTATTATGTAATTTCCTTCTTTGTCTCTTATCATAGCATTTTAAGTCTATTTTTCTAGTATAAGCATTGCTATTCCAGCTTTTAAAAATTTTTTATTTGAATGAAATACATCTTTTAATTTTTTACTTTTTAGTCAGTATGTGTCTCTCTTTCTGAGGAGGGTCCATTCTAGACAGCATATATATGGTTCTTGTTTTCTTATCCACTCAGCTATCCTATGTTTTTTCATTGTAGCATTTCATTCATTTACATTAAAAGTGATTATTGATATGTATGTATTTATTGGCATTTTATTCTTTATTCTTATGTTCCTCTTATTTTATTTTCTTCTTCTTAAAGAATTTCCTTTAGACTTCTGGCCAAGGTGGAGGTGTAGGTAGATACACTTCACCTCCTAGCACAACCATAACAAGGATCACAACTAACCTCAAAACAAAAAACAACCAGAACTGCCAAAAAATTGAACTTAATGAAAGTCCTAAAACTAAGGATTTAAAGAAGAAATATTCATCCAGATGGGTAGAGGGGCAGAGGCATGGAGCTGGAATGGAGCAGACATGGTGTAGCAGTGTGAGGCAGCAGTAGCAAGGCAGTGGCAGCAGTGGCCAGAAGAATGGATGGTCCCACATTCACCTGTGGCAGATAAAAACTGGGAGGGATACCTGGAAAGCAAGTAATCCCAGCCCTGGGCTAGACTGCGAAGCCCAGGGTTTCAGTGCTGGGAATATAAAGCTTCATAACTTCTGGCTGCAAAAAGCAGGGAGGGTTAGGGCAGTAGAAAAAACTGCCTATCTTCCAGGAGAGTCCATTTAAAGGACCTTCACAATCCTAAAATGCATGCAAACCCACCCACTTAGGAATTCAGCACCAGGGCAGCAGCTAGAAGCGGCCAGTAACATATGGGAAGGAGGGGAAGTAATGGGAAATGGAGTGAGAGATGAGCAAGTAGCATTGTTCCCTCTCCAACTCCTCACCCACATATGACACCACAAAGTGGTGAAGTGGGTTGTCCCATCCTGGTAAATACCTAAGGCTCCACCCCTTACAACATAACAGGAAGCCAAGACAGGGAGTCAAAGCAGCTCTACCTAATACACAAAAACAAATACAGGGAGGCTGCCTCCCAAATTGAGGAGAGAAAGAAATATTGCCCAAATAAAAGAACAAAACAAAACTCCCAGAACAGAACTAAATAAAAAGGAAATAGCAAACCTATCAGATGCAGAGTTAAAAACAGTGGTGATAAGCACGCTCAGAGAACTCACCGAGTACAATAAACAATATAAGAAATGAAAGCTATACTAAGTGAAATGAAGAAAAACCCACAGGAAAGCAACAGTGAAGGGAAGGAAGCTTGGGTTCACACCAACGATTTGAAACATAAGGACATAAACAGTCAACCTGTACAGAATGAATAAACAAGAATTTTAAAAAATGAGAAGAGAATAAGAAGATTCTGGGACATTTGCAAGCATGCCAACATTCAAATCATAGGGATGCCTGAAGGAGAAGAAGAAGAGCAAGAAATTGAAAACTTATTTGAAAAAATAATGAAAGAAAACTTCCCTAATTTCACAAAGGAAATATACATACAAATCCAGGAATCTCAGAGAATACCAAACAAGTTGGACCCAAAGAGAGCAACACCAAGATACATCATAATTAAAATGCCAAAGGTTAAAGATGATAATCCTAAAAGCAGTAAGAGAAAAGAAGAGAGCTATGTACAAAGGAGTTCCCATAAGACTACCAGCTGGTTTCTCAAAAGAAACTTTGCAGGCAAGAAGATACTGGCAAGAAGTATTCAAAGTGATGAAAAGCAAGAGCCTACAACTAAGATTACTCTATCCAGCAAAGCTATCATTTAGAATTGAAAGGCAGATAAAGTACTTTCCAGATAAGGTAAAGCTAAAGGAGTTCACCATCAATAAACCCTTATTATATGAAATGTTCAAGGGACTTAAGAAAAAGAGGAAGATTAAAACTGTGAACAGTAAAATGAACAAACACAACTATCAACAGCTGGATCTAGAGAGCAAGGGATATAAAGGAAAGAATAAACAAATGGAATGGCATCAAATTAAAAAGCACCTTTATGGCTAAGGAAAACATCAGCAAAAGGAAAAGGGAACCAACCATATGGGGAAATATATTTGCCAATGACACCTTTAACAAGGGTTTGATCTCCAATATATGTAATGAACTCACATGACTCCACACCAGCAAGACAAACAATCAAATGAAAAAAATGGGCAAAGGATCTGAACAGACACTTCTCCAAGGAGGACATACAGAGGGCCTAGAGTCATATGAAAGGATGCTTAGCATCACTAGCCATCAGAGAGATGCAAATTAAAACCACAGTGATATACCACCTTATACTAGTCAGAATGGACATCATTAACAAATCAACAAAAAACAAGTGCTGGCAAGGTTGTGGAGAAAAGAGAACCCTAGTGCATTGTTGGTGGGAATGTAGATTGGTGTAGCCACTGTGGAAAACAGTATGGAATGTCCTCAAAAAACTAAAAATGGGACTTCCATTTGATCCAATGATTCCACTGCCTGGATTATACCCTAAGAATCCTGAAACACCAATTCAAAAGAACCTGTGCACCTCAATGTTCATTGCAGCACAATTTACAATACCCAAGTGCAGGAAGCAACCTAAGTGCCCATCAGTAAATCAGTAGATCAAAAAACTATGGTACATTTACATGATGGAATAATACCCAGCAGAAAGAAAGAAGGAGCCCCTACCCTTTGCAACAGCATGGATGGAACTAGAGAGCATTATGCTAAGTGAAATAAGGCAGGTGGCAAAAGATAAATTCTATATGATCTCACCTGTAAGTGGAACCTAATCAACAAAACAAACAAGCAAGCAAAATACAACTATAGACATGGAAATGAAGAACAAACTGACAGTGACCAGAGGGAAGGTGGTGGGGGGAATAATGGAGGAAAGAAGTAGAAGGGTCAAATCAAGGAACATGTATAAAGGACACATGGACAAAGACCACAGTGGGGAGGATTGAAAGTGGAAGGGTGGGTAGGGCAAGGGAGAGTAATGGGGGGAAATGGGGACAACTGTAATTGAGCAATAATAAAAAAATTAAAAATAAAAGATACAAACAGAAATTAAAACAAGCTAAGGAAACAACTAGAACAGGAGCAGAACCATAAAAATGGAGATCACATGAAGGGTTATGAGAGGGGAGGGGAGAATAGGGAGAAAGGTACAGGGCATAAGAAGCATAATTGTTAGGTACAAAATAGGGGATTTAAAGAATAGTATAGGAAATGGAAAAGCCAAAGAACTTATATACATGACCCATAGACATGAATTAAGGAGGGGATTGCTGGAGGGGAGCGGGGTACTGGGTGGAGGGGTGCAAAGGGGAAAAATGGGACAACTGTAATAGGATGATCAATAAAATATACTTAAAAAGAATTTCCTTTAATATTTTTTTAACACTGGTTTGGTGGTAATGAACTCCTTTTGCTTTTTCTTGTTTGGGAAGCTCTTTATTTCTTTTTCAATTATAATTAATATCCTTGTTGTGTAGAGTTGTCTTGCTTGTAGGTCCTTGAAATCATTACTATAAATGTATCATGCCCTATGTTTTACTGCTGCATAGCATTCCATTCTGTAAATGTACCACAATGTTTTTATCCACTTATCTGCTATTGGGCACTTAGGCTATTTCCAAATCTTTGCTATTGTAATCAATGCTGCAATGTACATATGGGTACATGTATTCTTTTGAATTGGTACTTTGGGAATCTTAAGATCTTTTCCCAAAAGTGGAATCATGGGTCAATAGGCAGTTCCTTTGTCATTTTTTGAGGAAATTCTACACTATTTTCCTCAGTTTGTGGCAGCATGTATAGAACTGGAGACTATTATGCTCAGTGAAATAAGCCAATTGGTGAAAGAAAGATACCATATATTCTCACCTACAAGTGGAATCTAGTGAACAAAATAAACTAATGAGCAAAATAGAACCAGAGGTGCAAAAACATGGGGCAAACTGAGAGCTGTAAGAGGACAGTGGGGAGGTAAGGACTGGTTGAAAAAATGTGGAGGCATTAGTCAAAAACATGTATGAATGGCCCATGGACATGGGCAATGGTGTGGGGGTTGACTGTGGGAGTGGGAGGTTGCCTGTATGGAGGGAGGCATAGGGGTAAAATTGGGACAACTATAATAGCATAAACAATAATATGTTTAAATAAAAAATTAAAATGGAAAGAAATCTCTGATTTGTAAAATTCACAAAATGAAAAAGACAGTATATTGTTTTCTTTGTGGAAGTAAGTTTGAGTTTTAAGATATCATTTGGGTGGAAAGTAGTATACCTTGTGAAATTCCTAGTTTATATATTAGGAGTACCTAATATATATATATGTATATCATACCAATCCATATGGCCTCAAATGTTCTGTTGAGAAATAGCTGACAGTCTTATGGGAGCTCCCTTATAGGTAATTCTTTCTCTTGCTGCTGTTAAGGATCTCTGTTTGTCTTTAACCTTTGCCATTTTATTTATGATGTTGTTACAGAACACACAAGGGGGGCCTGGGATGATATACTATTATTGAAAGAAGGCCCCGGGTCCGTTATGTCCGCCGCCCTAGGAAAGGCGTCTTTCAATGCCAGAGATTCGTGAAAAGGAAAGGGAATGTTTATTTAATGCTATACTAACTTAAAGTAGTGACCTAATGTCTTCACCAAAATCCCAAAGTCCCTTAAAACACCCACAAACAGACACAGTCCTTCCTTCCTTCCCCCTTTGCCCAGTCCAGAGTACCGTATCTCAGGAAAGGAAATAGGAGTCCATGGCTTAGGCAGTCTTCTGGTTCTTCCCAGTTAGTACTCCCTCTCGACTGGGAGACCTCCCTGGATTCCCGGCACCCTCAGCTGAGTCGCCAGTATCTCTGCTAAAACCAGGTGGTGGTTCCCCCTTCTAAAGCTGTGGGGGTCCCCACTATGCCAGGCCGCGTGGTTCTCCCTTTCTCAGAGCTGTGGGAGTCTTCACTCTGCTAAAGC